>NC_069381.1:159945000-160575000 GCF_027475565.1 Acinonyx jubatus | reverse complement strand
CTGTTTAAAGCCCCCACACATAGTGATGAAGTGCTTTCTGAGGTTCCGAAGCTCAAGAAGGCTGTGATGCCTCTTACGGAGAAGATACATGTGTTGGATAAGTTTCACTGAGGCATGAGTTACAGTATACAGCTGTTGGCTGTGAGTTCAGTGCTAATGAATGACAATATTTATTAAATAAGGTGCCTTTAAACAGAAACAAATAAACAAGGTTATGTATTCATAGGTTGATGAGAATGTTGTGACCAGAGGCATATAGGAACCTAACTTTGTGTTTTCCCCAAGGAACAGTGGTTCAGTATTCACTAATTGAGTGTTCAAGGTGACTCTGTACAATAGAACTTGAAATAACGAGAAGCAACTGTATTTGCTGCTTTACTTCATTACTCATTTATTTATGTCATTTTTTATTTGTTCATTAAAAAATATATTTGAACACCCCTGGGTGCCAAGCAATTTCTACATGACTTAGAATTTCCTTTGTGTGTTCTTATGCCTATCGTCAATAGTCTTGCTGTAGCCCTCTGACTCCAAATATTTGTGTGGTTCATGATAACATAAGTGAAGTGTTGGCATTTTAAAGGTTGAGGGGAATGTTTTGAGTCTATGATCATTTTTACTTAACCTACATATGCTAGATTCAGCCTTCTCCATAAACTTTTCGTAAATTTACTTACCTCCGTGGAGACCAGGATTTTTTGGACCAGATTCCTTAATGGGTTCATGTCGGGTGGTAGCAGAACCAGGTGAGGTAGCCGGCCACATATTCCCACGCCGAGACGCTATGTCAGCGGATTTAGCTACATGGTATTGCGGGCAGAGCTTTTGACCAGCAACATTATTACTGAGCTGTGCTTTACTGATGAGATGCCAGACCACACTGGTACCTCTCCTTTTTCTAACTCTTCCCATCTCCCGCACGCGTTTTTATTTCCATCTCTTTCCACATCCTCTTTTACACTGTCTCCTAAACCCTCATTCAAGCAGAGTGAGGGGAAATGGACTTGGAAAGCAGATGTTCACCTCATGGTCTTTGTGGCTCCCTGGATACTCTCCTCCACTGAAGTGTTTCTCCTTTCCTGGTTTTGATTGTTCATGATATATGAAGACACTAAGTACCTTGCTGCTCTTCTCTCCTGAAGTTAGTAAAACCAGTTACACTGGAATCCTCCAAATATGATGGGGAGATACACTTCTGAGGATTAAAACTGTTATCTGGTGAATTTGACTGAAAAAGAAAAAATTCCAATAATTTCAGGGATCTGAGAATCCCTTAATTGTAGAATTAAGCCCAAAGATACAAAGACTTTATTGACTATCAGTGACTGTGAGAAATGAGTGCATGCTGTAAAAATTAACCATGGTGTTTTTATGTGCTAAACAGTTGAATAAATAGTCACTTTCTTTGAACATCTTTGTGAAACTGTACTCCCAAGAAAATAAAGATCAAGACTAAAAATCCTCTGAATGTCCTTTAGAGTCTTAACACGATGCCTAGGACACATAGACATCAACAAACATATATTAAATATATATTAATATAACTTAATTTAATGTATATTAACCATATGTGATTAAAATATAAATATTCAGTAATGTTAACTTGGTGTTTATTCTTCCAGATACAGATGAATATAGACCTCCTGTTTGGAAATCTTACTGTAAGTATGCAAATAATTTTAAATTGGGTGGGTTATAGTGCTTTATAAGTGATATAGAAATAGAAATATTAAAATCATTAGGTATGAAGATTCATTTCATTTTGTACACATTATTGAAAAATTAATTTATAGCAGGGTTTGGGAATAGCGTAGAAGTAGTAATTGTGGGAAAACAGGAGTGTTTCCATAAGGTCTGTCTATGGTTTGCATGTCTGGAATGCATCTCATCTCTCTGAGCTTGCGTGAAATTCCATATTGAACTTGAGGCCACTTGTTGACATTGGCTGATAAAAACTAATGAAAAGAGAAGCTAACTGAGAATTCAAGCAATCTAATTATTCTCAGATCCCAATTCTTTATATGGAAAAGAACTATGGGTTATATAAATGATAAGTCAGAAGGCTGTCTTCATAGAATGAATGGATGAAAACAGGCAAAAGTGGTTTTGTTTTGTTTTGTTTTTGTTTTTGTTTTTTTTTTTAGGAATTGCTTTCCTGCGTATGAGAGACCTTTGAATTCTGTTTTGCTCTTTAAACTTTGCATTAGAATAAAAATCTTTTCAAAAGAGTCTAGGCTCTTTGCCCTTTATTTTCCCTTCCTTGTCCTTGAGAATATTGTCTCTTCAAGTAAAAGATATTTCAGATTTTTTAGAAGTGGAAATGGGATTAATATAATCAAAGTAGCCTTAAAAAGAAATCCATGAATACACTACTGCTGACGCCATTACTGTAAGTTTTTGTTTATGGAGTTGCATAAGCAACCTGAGAAACCTGTACTTTAGACATACATTATCAACATCTTTGTAAGTGTTGAGTTATCCTAAGTTTTGATATTTGTAAGTTGCCGAAATTTGCTGCCTGCAGGGTCAGCTATTCAGATTCTTGGTTTTGTGTTCCCAGAACAACAGATAGGTTTATTTCAGCAGGTTGCTACTTTGGGCTACTTATAGTAAGCAAAATATGAATAATCTCTAGAAATATTGCCATAGAGACTTTTTCCCCACCCCTGCCTGTGCCTTTTTTGTTTATGGGAAGTATAGTTCAAAGAATGTATAAAAATGACTAATGTTCTTCTTAAATATTTTGTCTTGCAATATCATTGGCTAGAAACCTATTTAAAATTCTTGTCTGCATTTTCTGGTTTTCACTTTACCTTTGTTCTCTTTGTTCTGACTTGTACCTTGCACATTTTTTATGTAAGAGCATCTATGAAGCCTCACACTGTTATGGAATCATGGTGATGATTTTTTTTTCCTGTGAAGAATATTGATCACTAAATGTAGTATAGGCAGTTTGTATTTCTGTATCTCTAAATGTCTCCTAGTAGCCATCATTTTTAAAAAATGGCATATTTCTTTTTTTTTTTAATTTTTGGAGACAATTCTGCTACTGAGTTTTAGTTTTTTGTTTTTTTTTTAGTAACCTCAATGCCTGAGCTCCCCCCAGCATAATTCTAAAACTTTACAAATATGAACCAATAGGAAATTAGGACTAGCAAGAAGTCTAAGTTGAGGATTTTTATTATTTATTAAAAAAATTTTTTTAATGTTTGTTTATTTTTGAGAGAGAAACAAAGAGTGTAAGTGGGGGAGGGGCAGAGAGAGAGGGAGGCAAAGAATCCAAAGCAGGCTCCAGGCTCTGAGCGGTCAGCACAGAGCCCGACACGAGGCTCGAACTCAAAAGCTGTGAGATCATGACCTGAGCCAAAGTTGGACGCTTAACCAACTGAGCCACCCAAGCACGCTTAAATTCAATAATATGCGATTATATATGTAGAAAGAGAAGAAAAATTCCCTCCCAGAGATAAACTTAGATATACATAAACATACTTTCTCTGATGACCGCCATGTTCTATTCATTCTTTCTTCATTACAAATCAACCTGAAGTGAGGCTAGAATGTCGTGGTATTGGTGTAATTTTCACTGATTCATTTTCAGATACTCTGAAAATTATCCTTTCCTTGGCAAATTATTTCAGTATCTGAATTCCTTCTTTTGCTGCATTTACTCTATTTGAAGAAGCGGTGGTAACTTTGGCTCAGAAATTTTGTTTTTAGGGGAGATTATCTTTGAAGATAGATGTTTGCAATATAAATAGGGGAGAAAAACACATCTGTCACTTCTACTATAATCCTAATTTTAGTTTCAAGTTTGACATGTAATAATGTGCTTTAAAAATCGATAACCATTGGGGCGCCTGGGTGGCTCAGTCAGTTAAGTGTCCAACTTCGGCTCAGGTCATGATCTCTTGGTCTGTGAGTTCGAGCCCCCCGTTGGGCTCTGTGCTGACAGTTCAGAGCCTGGAGCTGCTTCGGATTCTGTGTCTCCTTTCTCTGCCCCTCCTCTGCTCATGCTCTGTCTCTGTCTCAAAAACAAATAAACATTAAAAAAATTAAAAAATATACACATATATAACCATTATTTGCTTGTATTAGAGACGTGCCTTATGCAATACAACCACCAAGAATTCAGGAAAATAAAGGGCCAGATTTTGGAGAACACAGCCAAACACCCAGTACTAATTTGTTACAAGGTAAAAAGACATTTGTGTGGATTATGATTTTTCTATTTATGCTTGCCTTTGGGCTTTCACTAAGTTTAGTTTGTTTTATTTTCTTCGTGTTGCTCTTAACAGATTTTAATTTAATAACAAATAGAACTGTACCACAGTTTTCTATAAAAAGCAGCCAGTTTGTGATTCCTAATATATTTATGCTTTCTACAGAAGGGCAATTTAGAATTGTTTGTAATAGCAGAATATTAGAAAAAACCTAAGTGTCTGCCATAGGAGAGACATAGGTTAACTGAACAACCTATAACACCAAAAAGAACGAGGAAGATATCTGTGAGCTGATGTGGAATGATTTACTTTCTGTCTTCACAGTATATCAGCTGCAGCAGGAAGCCCCTCATCCTCGAAGAATTACCTGTACTAATGAGGTGGGTGTGATGCGACTGTTATAAGAACGTGTCTCTCAAGTGATGAATCACTGTCTTCTACTCCTGAAACCAATATTCCACTCTATATTAACTAACTAGAATTTAAATTAAAATCTGAAAAAAACACAACCACCACAAACCAACAAAAAACCAAAATGTCTCTTGGTCATCTGTTTACCAAACTTTGACCTTCCTCCCGTGACATGGTTATTTGTGGGATTGGCCAGTTATGTTAGTTAGCTTCATAAAGTTGTACTTGAATGCATCTTTCTTAACGTTCTCCTCAGTTGCACTAACTGTCACTTTTTTTTTAAATTTTTTTAACGTTTTTATTTATTTTTGAGACAGAGAGAGACAGAGCATGAATGGGGGAGGGGCAGAGAGAGAGGGAGACACAGAATCGGAAGCAGGCTCCAGGCTCTGAGCCATCAGCCCAGAGCCCGACGCGGGGCTCGAACTCATGGACAGTGAGATCGTGACCTGAGCTGAAGTCGGACGCCTAACCGACTGAGCCACCCAGGCGCCCCTAACTGTCACTTTTTAATGGACTATTTGGAGTATAGAATGTGACAGTGTAGTTTTAAGTGATGTTAGTATTCTTCTCGGTTAAGTCACACATTCTTCAATAAAGTTTGAAGGCATTATTGAAGTAACTTTTCCATTAAAAGAAAGATTTATATTGTGGTTTTGAAAATGAGCAGAAGACATGAACGGTACTTATCACCGTATTTTCAGTACTGAAAAGATGTTCAGCTTCACAAACAATAAGAGAAATGCAAATTAAAATACACAGAGAGACCATTTCCACCTTTTTAGATTGGCAAAAGTTCAAAAGATTAGACTATGCTTAGTTGGTAAGTCTGTGAAGAAACAAACACTCTCATATATTGCTGATGGGAATGTGAAGTGTTACATTTTATGAGAATTTTGTGATATCTGACAAATCGATACCTGCATTTACCTACCAGTCCAATTTCTAGTGATTTGCCCTGATGAATTACCTGTACAAATATGGACTTATATACGCCCAAAGTTTTTGATTAGAGGATTATTTGTAATAGCAGAATATTAGGGAAAAAACCTAAATATCAGTCCATAGGGGACCGATTGAATAAACTGTGATATTAAAAGGAATAAGGAAGTTTCTGTGAGCCGATACGGAATGATTCCAGGTAGAAAGTGTATACGCAGACATACCTTGGAGATATTGTAGATTTGGCTAGACCCACTGCAATAAAGCCAATATTGCAATAAAGAGAGTCAAATGATTTTTTTTTGTTTTCTCATACATATAAAAGTTATGTTTACACTATACTATAGTCTTTTAAGCATGCAATAGCATTATGTCTAAAAACACAATTTACACACATGAATTTAAAAATACTTCATTGCTAAAAATGCTGTCATGTAAGCTTTCAGTGAGTTGTAATCTTTTTGCTGGTGGAGGTTCATGCCTCAATACTGATGGCTGCAGTTGATCAGTTGTGGCTGGTGAAGGCTGGGGTGGCTGGGACAGTTTCTTAAAATAAGACAACAATGAAATTTGCCACATTGATGAACTCTTCCTTTCACGTACGGTTTGTAGCATGTAATGCTGTTGAGGAGCATTTGAAAGAAACAGAACTTCTTTGAAAATCAAGAGTCAATCCTCTCAAACCCTGCTGCCACTTTGTCAACTAAGTTTAGGTCATATTCTAAATCCTTGTCGTTTCAACAGTGTTCATGCCATTTTTATCGGGAGTAGATTCCATCTCAGGAAACCGCTTTCTTTCCTCATGTACAAGAAGCAACTCCCCTGTCTTATCATGAGATTTCAGCAATTTGGTCATATCTTTAGGCTCTACTTCTAATTCTAGTTCTTCAGCTGTGTCCACCACATCTGTGGTTGCTTTCTCCACTGAAGTCTCGAACCCCTCAAAGTCACCCATGAAAGTTGGAATCAACTTCTTCCAAATTCCTGTTAATGTTGGTATTTTGACCTTCTCCCATGAATCATGAGTGTTCTTTGTGACATGTAGAATGGTGAATCCTTTCCTGATAGTTTTCAGTTTACTTTACCCAGATCTATAGAGGAATCACTATCTATGGTAGCTATAGCCTTATGAAATGTATTTCTTAAGTAATAAGGCTTGAAAATCAAAATTACTCCTTGACCCATGGGTTACAGAATGGATATTGTGTTAGAAACATCATCATTCTTATTGTACATCTCCATCAGAGCTCTTGGGTGACCAAGTACATGATCACTGAGCAGTAATATTTTGAAAGGAATCTTTTTTTCTGGGCAGTAGGTCTCAACAGTGGGCTTAAAATAATCAGTAAATCAGATGTGCTGTCATCCAGACTTTATTGTTCCATTTATAGAGCGTAGGCAGAGTAGAATGAGCAGAATTCTTAAGGGCCCTAGGATTTTCAGAATGGTCAGTGAGCATTGGCTTCAACGTAAAGTCCCCAGCCGCATTAGCCCCTAACAAGAGTCAGCTTGATTTTTGAATCTTTGAAACCAGGCAATGACTTCTCCTCTCTCAAAGTTCTAGATGACGTCTTCTTCTAATATAAGGCTGTTTCATCTTTACTGAAAATCTGTTGTTTAGTGTAGCCACCTTCATTCATTAGCTCTATCTTCTGGATAACTTGCTACAGCTTCCACGTCAGCACTCACTGCTTCACCTTGTACTTTTATCTTACAGAGACGGCTTCTTTCCTTAAAGCTCATGAACCCACCTCTGCCAGCTTCCAACTTTTTTCCTGCAGCTTCTGCACCTCTCTCAGCCTTTACAGAATTGAAGAAAGTTAGGGCTTTGTTCTGAATTAGGCTTTGACTTAAGAGAATGTGGTAGCTCGTTTGATCTTCTATCCAGACCAGAACTTTCTCCATTATTGCTTTCTTATCATTCATGTGTTCACTGGAGTAGCTCTTTTAATTTCCTTCAAGAACTTTTCTTTTACATTCACAGCTTGGCTAACTGGGATAAGAGGCCTAGCTTTTGGCCTCTCTCAGCTTTTGACGTGCCTTTCTCACTAAGCCTAATTGTTTCTAGCTTTTGATTTAAAGTGAGAGATGTGTGACTCTTTCCCTTGAACATTTAGAGGCCACCGTAGGGTTATTCATTGGCCTACTTTCTATCCTGTTGTGTCTCAGGGAATAGACCCAAGGAGTAGGAAAGAGATGGGGAATGCTCAGTTGGTGGAGAAGTCAGAACACTCACAGCATGTAGGGATGAAGTTTGCTGTCTTATGTGGGTGAGGTTTGTGGTGTCCCAAAACAATGATGATGCTAACATCAGAGATCCTCGATTACAGATCACCATGACAAACATAATAATAGTGAAAAAGTTGGAAGTATTGTGAGAGTTACCAAATTGTGACACAGAGACACAAAGTGAGAAAATGCTGTTGGAAAAATGGCATGAACAGCCTTGTTGGATGCAGGGTTCCCACAAACCTTCAACATGTGAAATCCCCAGTGTCTGTCAAGTGCACAATAAAATGAGGTGTGCCTGTATGGTAATTATGGTCCCTTTTTAGTAGTAAAAAAGGGAAAAATAGGAAAACAGTTCAGCGTTTTGTGCAAAAGAGAAACACGGGAAGGATTAACCCAGAGACCGGTGAAATAGTTATCTGTAAGGAGTGGGGCAGGGGTGGGGCTGCGGGGGGCAGAGTGGGGAGGATAAGGATGGAGGTCAGACCTCTCTGATGATGTTTTTATATAGTTGCAACTTTTGAACTATGCAAATATTTCACATATTCAAACAACAGAATTAAGTAAAAAATGATTTAAAAAGCAAACCCTAAAATTGAATACAAATAGAAACAAATGAACCTAACAAATTCATAGCATCCTCACCCCAAAATGAATTTACATAGCTTATAAACATTATTCTGACCATACAAACTTAGAGGGAAATGTACTAAGAATCATAACCTGCAAAGAGATCTTTATACTTAGCAATTTGTTGTTGTCAGTAGCACTTTGTGTGGTAATTCTGAAATTATTTTGTGTGTAATACAGGATAGAACAAATGAGTAACTATATTAGATTTTGGGGAGCCAGTGTTCGTGGGAGATATAAATATGGAGCTTTGAATTCGAGTTGGAGGCATAAATGTGAATTCACAGATTTTTAAAAGTATATTTTCTATCTCAGTCTGTGGAAAGGGCTTAGAAGCAGTGATGCCCTCGTAAGAGTAAACATACTCGGTGCCCAAATTTGGTTTCCAAGTACCATCTCCTACTGAAAGGAGCCAGTGTTCCTTACAAGAATTCCTGATTCCAGAACATGGGGCAATGACTTCTTAGAACCTTTTATATCGGAAAGCAAGAAGAACTCAAATGGATGGGGACATGTCAAAAGTCCCTAGGAGCCCACTTGAAGGGTTATCACAGATAACACAGAAAAGATAATCTGTTGGTCCATAATGATGCTTACCAAAAAAACTACCCCAATACAAAGAAAAAAAAGACAACAGAGGGATGGAGTATAAAGTCCTTTACAGCCGAAACATAGCTAA
This sequence comes from Acinonyx jubatus, assembly GCF_027475565.1. Lineage (NCBI taxonomy): Eukaryota > Metazoa > Chordata > Mammalia > Carnivora > Felidae > Acinonyx > Acinonyx jubatus. The sequence continues at coordinate 160,565,889 of NC_069381.1, read as the reverse complement.
ACATGTAGAAGGAGTGATAATGATTGTGCTGATAATTGAGTCAAGCAAGGATCATCACTGGACATTAAAACCATTGAGTAAAAAGATTGTAGGTGAAGAGAATGTTTACATGGTTTTAAGGCATCACCCTACTAATTATTTATGCATTGCAAGGAGAAAGATATATTTTTATAGTGGAGGGATCTGGCACGCTCACCCTTATCTACATGATCAACTTTAGCATTACCTGTATTGGGACAAACTGACGTGTCTCTGGATGTGATGTAATGAGGCATACACAATACCATCTACATAGTACTTACGCCAAAAATGTTTCACTTAAATCTGTTTGTGAAGTATGAACCAGACAGATCCAAAATGTGTACATTCTATAAGACATCGGTCCTGCAAATGTCCTTTTCATAAAAGAAATAACAGTGGTGGGAACATTCTAAAATGAAGGAGACTAAAGACATATGACCACCGTATGCAGTATGCCTACCTTGAGAGGGTTGTAGAGACAGAGAGCTCTCTCTCTATTTAAGGCTGCACATTTTGGGTATAATTAGAGAAATTTGAATATGAACTATATATTAGGTAATAGGGAATCCTAATAACTTTCTTAGATGATATACTATTAAAAAGAATTGCTTCTCCATTGTTTAAAAACATGTGAAATGGATTCTGTTATTGTGAAAACTGGCTAAACATTGAACAGCCCTGAAAGCATATAGTCATAAAATTAATTTATCAAATTAGTCAGGGATTTCATGAGATTATCTTTTAAGTGTCCTGCTGCAATTTAAGTATTTGTAGGCGTCCAGTCTGCACGTCTGTGTGTATCGGGTAGCACTTGATGATTGCATTTTATTGCTACGGTGCCATGATCAGGCATGACGAAATAATTTTATATGTAGTGAACATTTTTTATAAATGCTATCTAGTAAAATGTTTCATTCTGTTATACTCTGGTGAGACACAACTTTTTAAACTTTTAAGAGAAAGTAAGATATTGGCAGTAGTTCTGTGAAAAGTCTGGAAGTGTTATTAACGTAGTTATCTTTATTGAGAAATATCTGTACTTTGCCTTTCTCAGAATTTGAGGCCACCTAAATGAAGACATAAGAAAAGGAATTCAGAAAGAAAAGTTGAGGAAAATAAAAAACACATATATGCCGGTTGATTGCAGTGCTGATTAAGGATCAATAAAATTGTGTGAAAAGGGAATCAGAGTAATAAAGTACGCAATTCTTAAGGATCAGAAAGGCTAATAAGATCCAGTTTTTACCTGAACTAAATTCTTTAAAAAAATTATGTAGCTTACTAAATGAAATACATTTGTTGATGTTACTTACATTGAGCAGCTACAGTCTTACAGCAAAAGTAGGTTTATGATCGTTTCTTATAGCAGCTGGCATAACATTAAGGAGCAACAAATTACTGAAGCTAATTGTTAAAGGGCTAAACTGTAGCCTTCTGATGATCCACCTTGATACAAAGAGATGACATAGAATGCTAGGAGATTGGATGGCTCTTAGAGTCTCTGAAAATAATTTCTCTTGATTTAGTTTTGTGATGTAGTTGACAAAATACTGCCATGCCCTGAAAAACAAGAGAGTCATATTCTATACTGTTGGTTAAAGGAAGGCATATAAGTACCGGAAAACAAGGGATACAATTGAGATTTTCTTACTTATATTTTCCCATTTTCTTTTAAAGATAAATTTCTTTCTTTTTTTAAAAAAATGTTTTATTTATTTATTTTGAGAGAGAGTGTGTGTGAGCAGGGGAGGGGCAGAGAGAGAGAGGGAGAAAGAGAATCCCAAGCAGGCTCCACACTGTTAGCCCACACAGAGCCTGACATGTCGGGCCTGAACTCATGAACTGTGAGATCATGACCTGAGCTGAAATCAAGAGTCAGATGCTTAACCAACTGAGCCACTCAGGTGACCCTAAATTTTCTTATTTAAATTGTTTTCAGTCTGCTTAGGTTTCTTTCACAAGAAGTTAGTGATCATGTTCTAAGGGCAAATTGGTGAGCAAGGGGGGCATCTGGATTGCTCAGTCGGTCCGGTGTCCTACTTCGGCTCAGGTCATGATCTCACAGTTTGTGAGTTTGAGCCCCACTTTGGGCTCTGTGCTGACAGCTCGGAGCCTAGAGCCTGCTTCTGATCCTTTGTCTCCCTCTCTCTCTGACCCTCTCCCGCTCATGCTCTGTCTCTTTCGAAAACAAATACACTTTAAAAAATTTTTTAAAAATTGGTGGGCAAGGAATGCTGCTTTGTGTGCAAAAGGATTTACTGTGGACTGGCCCTTCTATCAGACTGTAACCACCGTCACACATTGTTCAAAACTGATAACCTATTAGCTACTCAACTTTGCTTAATAAAGGGTAGTTATGCATGCATAAAATATGCATATTTAATTAGCAAGTCAGTAGTGATATTTCTGTATGTGACCAATTTCTGTAATAACAACATCTTCCTGTTTTCACCAGGTGATAACTAACGGACAATTAATAAATAGTGGGAAATGGTCTCATTTTAAAGACATGACATTCCCACTCAATATTGCTGTAATGTTAAATTTATAAATATAGATATCAAGAGTATGTCACTAACGCTAATAACCTACTTTGAGCAATAGTCAATCTCATTAAATTCCTGCAAAACAAATAACTTAGATATCTATTTGAAATGAAAGTAAAGCGTGCATCAGTGAGATGGAGCTAATGTAAAAATACTTCTTGGATAAAGAAAGTTTCAGTCTTAGTCTTGATTAAATGATAAATAATGTGGGAGAATTAAAGGTCCTTGGGAGTGATGAGCACTAAAGATAAAAATGTACTGAGTAACCAGTTGATGTTCAACCTCAAATATTTAACTGGGGAATTGGATTTGGGACATTAAGCACTAAGAGGCCACTGTGTTTTTAAGGGGGAAAAGGAAACAGGATTTAATTACCACCGGAATGGGGAGAGAAAAAGAGAAAAGTTAATGCGGTAGATAAACTGATGGTTCTTTTAAATAAAGGTTATTAAATTCTATGGGCACTAATTATAACTATAAAAATGGTCCAATGACATTGTCTTTAAGGAAATGTCTGCAGTCATAAGAGAGGGAGAAATGACCCTGTTCACGTGTACGTGAACATTTCTCTTCCCTTTTCTTCTAACCGTAGCATTGTATTGCAGATTATCAATTCAGAGGCTGGGGAATTAGGCACACCTAAAGGGAGTACGCATTTAGTTGCCAGCCATGTTTTGTGACTTTCTCTTGTGGTCTAAGCCCTTAGCCGGTGATGAGCTCCATATTCTGCACTTTCTCAGCTGAATTGCTATTAGCATTCATCAGATCAAGACACATAACACTGTATTTTAAAACCTGAATTCTACTGTTCAAACAAATCATAAATTATTGAAGACAGAACTCGTAAAACACGGTATATCTGGTAGTAAGAAATAACATAATTTAACAGAAAATAAAATTGTAATGCTTTTCTTTCTAATTTCAGAAGATCTTTCCAATTGCCGTTATGAGTGTTAAAATATAGAACATTTTAAAAAATAATTATTTTTGAGAGAGAGAGAGAGGACATAAGTAGGAAGAGGCAGAGAGGGAGAGAGAATCCCTAGCAGTCTCCTTGCTGTCAGCACAGAGCCCAATGCAGTGCTTGAACTCACGAACAGTGAAATCATGACCTGAGCTGAAATCAAGAGTCAGTCTCTTGACCGACTGAGTCACCCCAGTGCCCTGAAATATAGAACGTTTTTTATTAAAGGCTGTTTGTTAGGAGAAAAATGTTGAAATTTAAATATAAATAGTTCTTTTTGAAGGAAAGATGTCCAGGTCCACAACTAAGTATTTTAGGCATGCTTTAGAGACTAAGCAAATATTTAAAAGTCTGAAAATGATTCTTAATAATATTGTTAGAGTGCAGTTTTATCTTATAGTGGAGTGAATTCAGAATTTAGCACGTGAAGTGAAAGTCTTACATAATCAGAATTTCCCCTAGAAATCGCTTATCACCTGTAAAGTGTATATGTTTGTGTATGCAGCTCTGGGTCGGTGTAGAAATGTATAAATATATAATGCAATGAAATACAGCTTATAATAAATATATCACATATATACTTATGAGATTTTCAGTTATGTAAAGTGATTTTATTTTTTTAAATTTTTTTTAATGTTTATTTATTTTTGAGACAGAGAGAGACAGAGCATGAATGGGGGAGGGTCAGAGAGAGAGGGAGACACAGAATCGGAAGCAGGCTCCAGGCTCTGAGCTGTCAGCACAGAGCCCGACGTGGGGCTTGAACTCACGGACAGCGAGATCATGACCTGAGCCGAAGTCGGACGCTCAACCGACTGAGCCACCCAAGCGCCCCTGATTTTGTTATTTTTTAAAAAATGTTTATTTTTGAGGGAGAGAGAGAGAGAGTGAGCGAGCAGGGGAGGGGCAGAAAGAGAGGGAGAGAGGGGATCTGAAGTCAGACACTTAACTGACCGAGTCACCCAGACACCCTGATTTTGTTATTTTATGTCAAGCACCTGGTTGAATTCAAGTAAATGTGGGGGGGGGGGGGTGGGGAGAGAGAGAGAGAGAGAGAGATACAGGTATAAATTATACAGGTACACAATATGTATATTTGAGTAGAGATATCAAAGAACTTCCATATCTTTAGTTGATTTGTACTAATATGATGTAAATCAAACTAGTTTGGCATTTAAGCATCCTTAAACACAAAGTCTTAAAATGGATACGCTTTTTATTTTTTCTGGCAGCCAAAGAGTGGGAATGTAGTTACGACTTTTAAGTGCACAAAACCAAATCTCTGCTCTTTGTGACACATTTTGGAGCTGGTGTTGCAGGGAGCTGGATAGCAGTTCTGAGGACGCTGCTTCTTACTATAACAACCAGTTGTGTTTTCCAGGGTAATGGGTAAGGCAGGCTAAGGCTGGACGGAATGCATCAAACTCAAGTTCAGTGCTGTTAGTGTAATGAGAAATACGGAGAAAGTTACACATTTCGCGTTGTATTCTAATTCTAGTCACAGTACCGGTTAGATGTATATTTGATACACATTTTGCCAGCACATGTTTTAAAAAGTCTCTCTTCAAATCTGGTTACGGAAGTATGAAATTGATGGTAATCATTTCTCTACTTACTGTCTCACCCCGGCAGATTATATTCAGCACCTGGCTATGATGACTTCTGCGTAATAAAGGCTCATAAATGTTTGTTGGATGAATGAATATTGTTGCGTACTTTATTTTGCAACATAATGCTCTTGTTATATGGTTTGCAAAAATACGTATATTAATGCCTATAGCTCTTAGGCTCCAGTTCTTTTTGTGACCTGTGTGTATTTATTCATTGAATCAGTATTCTCTGAGGGGCTTCTGTCTGCTAAGTCTTCAAGATTCAAGTCAAATAAAACAAGTCCCCTCTCCTCAAGGAGCTTCCTGTCTAGCTAGAGGATGGAGCAATGAATCCAGCATTACGGCAGATCTGGTGGCAGTTGCCTAGCTACGCGTGTGCAGTTCCTGTGGGCAAGTGCAGAGTTCTTGTGGGAGTGTGGCAGATGCGACCGCAGAGCTAAGCAAGCATCGCTAATAAAAACTTCCGTGTTCTAAGCATAGACCTTGGGAGTTTATCCTGATAGCTGTGGAGAGTGAAAGTGTGTTCATGCGATTGGACTTAGACATAGAAAGCACATTCTGTCTGCAGTGTGGAAGATGGACTGGAAAGGAAGATGGACATTTTAGAGACAAAAAGACTGGTTTAGGAGGGGTTACAATAATCCTAGGGGAAAGTGATGAAGGCACATAATACGACACTGTTCCTGAAAATAACCAAGAGGGGCGGGAATGGGAATAGGTGAAGCGGTAGAATTCACAGGACTCTGGTGAGTAGAGAGTCATGGAGCTGAATGAGAGAGAAGTCTAGGTAGATGACGGCGAGCCAGTCTGCTTCCCTCTCGCGATCTTCTCCAGTGTCATACTTGCTTGGCAAAACCACAACCCTGTTTAAAATCTACATCTGCCTACTCCTCATGTACTTCCAAGAAACTGTGTACGGCTGGAGGAAAACGAAGTGCTGAATAGGCTTCACAAGAAATTTATGAACCTCAAGTTGATACTTCCTGCTCACTGGTAATCATACCATGCTTTCCCCTCAAACCTTCAATACCTTCTTCCTCCCCTAATTCCCAGCTCATAATTTTATATCCTACTTTATTCCTGATGGAGGCGTTCAGAGGAGGATTTCCACAAACTCTCAGTGCCACATCTACCCAGCTGTCAGGGTTTGGGTCCATGTGTTCTGCATTCTTGCCTGTTGTCCTGAATCATGGTAAGCTGTCCACTACACTCGATTCCATTTCCTTTCATCTCCTTGAGGACTCAATCCTAGCAATCTCCCCTCTCTTATCATCAGCAGTGTTTTGCTTTTTACATCAGCCCACAAACATCCTGTTATTTCTCCCATCTTAAAGAATTGTCTTGACCCTACTTTTTCCATCTGCCCTGCCCAATTTCTTTGTTCCCCTTTGTAGAAAACACTTGAAACTGTTACCTATACTTGCTGCTTCCAATCCTGCTCCTCCTATTTTCTCTTAAACCCACTTCAGTCAGGCTGTTAACCCACTACCGCTGCAGTAGAACTGTGTAAGGCGAGGTCACCAGTGAGTTCCAATGTGCTCGATCTAACGGCCAGTTCCGCTTGTCCAGTCAGCAGCACGTGGTACAGATGATGACTCTCCATACCCTCTCCTCACTTCATTTCCAGGACAACAGCCTTCTGGTTTTTCTCCTGCCCTCACAGTCACCTTTGCTGGTTTGTCTTCTCCCTGGCTTCAGTGTTCAGGTGTTCTAGGGCTCAATCCTTGATCTTCATTTCTTCTCTGCCTCTATTTATTCCCTGGTGAGGTTGCTGTTTCAGGTTTTAATAAAACTTACATTTCCCAGTCCAGTCTTCTTTCCCCAAATTCCAGACCATGTAATCAATTGCTTCTTCTATATCCTCCCTTGATGTCATCTCAAATATAACACATCCAAAACAGAACTGAACTTTACCCTCCTCCCCAAACCTGCTTTACCAAACAAAGCTTTCCACGTGTCGGCTAATGGCTGTTCCTTCCAGTTGCTTAGATCAAAAACCATGCAGCATCCTTGAGGTTTTTTCTTCTTCTTTCTTTCTTTTTTTTTTTCCCCCCCTCTCACCAACCCATGATTAATCAGGAAACCATACTGGGTCTATTTGCAGAATATGTGCACAATACGTCAAGAATCCTACCACTTGCTTCCATGGCTGCCATTTGGGTATGAACTGTGAGAACTGCTAGACACCCACCTAAATTCATTCTTCCTTTCTTTAGAAACCTGGTTGGGCTAAATCTCTCCATCTTTATCTATATGACAGCTCTCTTGTGGAATAGAAGTGAACTTGAATGCCGGACCCGTTAAACCTTCCCATCTAAGTTCCTCTGTGTTACGTTCCTTTCTGCTTGGATTCAGATAAAAACAGGGGATCTCGAAAAGATGGTGGCAAAGCTAAAAGATGGAAGCTGCTTGGATGTTGGTCTTCCTGACCTGAATACTAATCCATTAGAGATGTTATACAAGCAAGAAATAAACTTCTGTTGTGTCTAGTTGGTATATATTTAAGCCAATTTGTCATCGTAAATTATTCTGCCCCAACATACAGTAATCTCTCAGTTGTGTAACTGAAATAGTCCTTAACTGATCTTTCCCCTCGTAGTCTGCTCTCATCACAGAAGTTTCCTTTTAGAACTTCAGTCAGATCTCGTCACTTTTCTACTCAGAACCGTGCAGTGGCTCCCCATTTCACCCAGAGTAAAAGCCAAGTCCTTACAAGGGCTTCTGAAGCCCTATATAATCTCCCCATCCACTTTATTTTTTTTTGTGCTTATCTCCTACTGTTTCCCTGTCTCTTCTTCTCTAGCCCATCCTGCTTCAACCAGACTAGCCTTCTTGTTTTTCACATACTCCAACTGTGCTCCTCTCTCCAAGCCCTTGCACCAACTCCTTTTTCTGGAATGTTCTTTTCTCTAATATTTCTCCTCATAGTCTTTAAGTCTTCTCAAGTCTTCCCTTGTCAGTAAGGCCCATCCTGGCCACTGTATTTAAAATTCTACTTTGTCAACCCCCCAGCATTTATAGTTCTTACTTATTCTACGTTGTTTTTATAACACTTTTCATTTTGTAACATACTGTGTAGTTTACTTATTTATTATCTTTATTGTTTATTGCGATATCCTTTTCCGTGAATATAAGCTCCGTGAGGGTAGGATCTTGGTCTGTGTTGTTCCACAGTATGTCCCAGGTGCCTTGAACAGTGCTTGACACATAAGTAGGTGCTTAATAAAGACATTGGTTATGTGAATGAATTGGGGGTATAAAGCATTTGTTTTATGTTTACTTTGTTTTAGAGGACTTATTTTGCTGGGTGGGAGCACAAGAGTTTGTTTCAGAAGTGGGAAGAAAGCACCTGAATTGCAATTGTAGCTTCACAACTGATTGCTGCTATATGCTGACAGGCTATATATAGCTTTAGAACTTCCGGTTCTAAAAATAAAGGTTATCATGCTCATAGATCTCTTGGTTGTTGTGACATTCGTTATTTAACACTTAAAGTATGCGGCTGGAAAGTATTGTTTTATGAATGCTGACTAGTCCTGTTTGTTGAATTAGTAAAACCAACTATTTATTTTAAAATCAGCCTGTCACTCAGAGCCTGTTTTCACCTTATTTTACTTTTGAAAGGGCCCCTTTTTGGTGTCATTTTTTGCTCTTGTTTAAAATTCAGTGTTCGTAAGCAATTGGGTAGTAAGATATGCTTTGATGTCACAATCTGCGATGCCCTAATGTAGAAGTATATTTATAAAATTGGAGATCACAACTACAATTCCAAAAAGAGCTCCTTTACCACATTAACTGTTACATAAACAGATTGGTGGTTTCTACCTCTCTATTCCCAAAACCTACAAGTTGCTTTAATCTAAGGTGGGAAAGTAGTGAACAAAGAATCTTGTGTTTTAAAATTTATCTGTTATCCTTTTTTAGTTCAGTCTATTAATAAAAGAAGAAACTAATATCAGGAAGCTGAATAACTGGTGTTTACCAAGTCACTGAGTAGTAATTACAGAGCTTTAAAAAAAAAACCCTGTAAATACGTTTTCTTCATTGAATTTGTGAAATCTGACAGTAAATAGAGAAATAACCTATTTGGCATGCTGAAGGTTAGTGGTTTTCTTGGCTAAGTCTAACATACAATGAAAAGGAAGCTGCGTTCTTAGCACTTTTCACTTTGATCTAAATATCATCAAGAATGCTACAGAATTGAGGGCGGCAGGTACCTAGAAGTTTATCTTACTGTTAATGGAGGATAAAAAATTAAACAGTCTTTGTAAGTTCTATAACATTTCTGATCTCTTTTTTCTCACTTCTTCCCTAGAAGTCATTTCCAGCCATGTAGTTATTTGATGTGTACTTACTCCTCCACTATGCTGGCACTGTTTTTTTTTTTGTTTTTTTTTTAAGTTGTTGTAAGTTTAAATTATTATGGCTTGTTGAAGCTTAACTATTACCCATGTTGATATTTCCTGTGGTATAAAGTGCAGTCAAAAAAACCTAGTAATTTAGAAAATGTAGTGAACAAAAATTGTACTTCAGTGGAACACTGTGCATTGTTTACATGTAGCACATCCTTCCGGGTTATCCAGTTCCAGTCTTGTACGTATGTATGTATGTGTGTATATATTTGTTTATTTATTTGGGGGGGGGGAAGAGAGAGAGAGAGAGAGAATGAATAAGTGGGGGAGGGGCAGAGAAAGAAGGAGAAACAGAATCTGAAGCAGGCTTCAGGCTCTGAGCCATGAGCACAGAGCCTGATGTGGGACTCGAACCCATGAACTGCGAGATCATGACCTGAGACAAAGTTGGATGCTTAACTCACCGAGCCACCCAGGCGCCCCTCCATTTCTAGTCTTTGATTGTCCTTGAGCGGTTGTAAGATTCCTCCTCCTGTTCTTCCTCTCACTTCCTTCTCGCTTTCCTCCTGCCTGACTAATACAGGAAACTAAAATAGATCCAGAGTTAGAGTACTGAGTGACTTATTAATTCAGAATCTACCATTGTAGGAAGCAAATACCAAATGTGTATTTTTCTCCCTTTTCCCCTCTTCTATGTCTCTAAACAACTGAGCCACTTTGAAAAACAATGCAAAACAAAATCTTGACACTTGTAAACATTTGTACTTTGTGTGTAGACTTTATATATATACTCTAGACTGCTGCCTGAAAAAAATAGTAAATATTTGGCCAGGGTTCTGTTATTTCTTACAATTTCATATATGTATACCCTAACTTTTACAAGCATCGTATAGACTTCCAGACTAGGTTTAAAGTACCTGCCTCCAAGTACTATTTTTTACAGTGGGAACAAGAAAGAGATAATGATTTTCTGTAACTTCTAACCAGGTCAGTACCACTGTTAGAAAAGAGCAGCATTAAACACTTTGGAAATTTTCTGAATTTTCTGCTTCACTGTTCTCGTGACATTGCCTTCAGAATTACATGTTCTTTAAATTTGAATTTAAATTAGAAAAATTTGTGGGTGGGGGAACAACTGTTCTGATTTATAGTCATGGGATAAAGTTGCCTTAGTGAAAAAAAACTAATCTGAAAGGTCAGTCTATAACGTTGTAGGGGAAGAGGGGGGGAATTAACATTTATAATGCTTTTAGTGTTTATTTCTACAGTTTCCAGATTTCCTTTGGAGAGCAAGAAACATATATTAAGCTCTTCTTGTTTTTGTGGAAAATAAGATAAGAAATAAGACTTCTTCAATTTGAAAGAGTGTGATTGATGAATTTGATTAAAATGTTTTACATATGAAGAAAATAGTTCTTGGTGACTGGGTGGCTCAGTCAGTTGAGCATCCAAATCTTGATTTCAACTCAGGTCATGATCTCAGGGTCATGGGATCAAGCCCTCCATGTGGCTCTGCACTGTGTGTGGAGCCTGCTTAAGATTTTCTCTCCCTCTACCTCTCTCTCTTTCTCTCTCTATCAAATTATATGTATATATACGTATACGTATATGTCTATACGTATATATACATACAGATATATACGTATAGACATATACGTATACGTATATATACATGTACGTATATATCTGTATGTATATATACGTATAGACATATACGTATACGTATATGTATGTATATGTATATATATGTATATATATGTAAAGAAAATATATAACACTGTATATTAAAAAATAATCATTAAAAAAAGAAAAAATAGTTCATTAGTTATAAAACTACAGTAAATGTTAATGTAACAAATTCCATTGATATTTCAAATATTGTAAAATGGCGTCTATTTATTGAATTCTTGTACTTTGCATTTTATGTCATATTTAATAATGGTAGATTAACTTAAAACTTTCTTTCTCTGAGGTATGACAGCCAAGCTACAAAGCATTTTATGAACATCTTTTATTTTTAGTTGGAATCTTTTTTGTTCCCCTTGTTTGCCATTTTTCCTACCCATGATATGGTATCATGAAAAAAATGTTAACTAAACAGAAAATTAGAGAAAGCAAAGCAAATAATTCAACATAAGTACTAATTTAAAATCAGGTCTTACTTAGTCATATTGATGTCAGACTGTAAAAAGTCCCTCAACTACTATTATGAACTTTATTTTTTTTAATTATTTTTTTAGAAACTTAGAAGCTTATGCTTATACAAATGCTTGTATAAGCATATAAATACATTTCTATTATTGCATATGACATTTAGATTCCCAGTTTGATGTATTTGAAAGTAAATCAGTTGGGATCATTAATAATCATTACTTATATTACTAACCCTTTTTTATTTGATTATGTATCAGAGTAATGCTATCCTATGAGTTTGAAGAGACTATTCCCGCTCACCACCTAAGTATTGACATCTTAGACATCAGCAAAAATCTAAATGCTGTTGTAGGGAATGAAACACTTCTTTATCCTCTTAGGTTCAATGCCTGGGGGCAACAAATCGAACTGATGAAAGAGTGATTAACAGTAGAAAAGTTCTGGGGAGGCTGGGTGGCTCAGTTAGTTAAACGTCCAGCTCTTGATTTTGGCTCAGTCAGGTCAGGATCTCAGGGTTCGTGGGATGGAGTTCTGCTTTGGGCGCTGTGCTGACAGCCTAGAGCCTGCTTGGGATTCTCTCTCTTTCCCTCTCTCTCTGCCCCTCCCCTGCTCGCTCTCTCAAAATAAATAAACTTAAAAAAAAAAAAAGCAAAACAATACAACAGGTCTATTTCATATGCACACAGGAGGAGGGACTCACAGCAGGTAATTGAAAACCCCAAAGAGGCAGTTTCACCCAATGGCTTCTATACCACTTGAACAAAGGATGATAAAGCGTGCTGAAGAGACCAGACCGAAGTGTTTTGGGCTTTAGAGGGGTTAGGGTGAGTTGTGGGAAGGGGACTGGGAAATGTTTAGTAAATAAGGGTTGTTTGGTAAGGTTTATTATGCAGACTCAAGTCCCCTCAGATGATAAGAGTTGTTCCCCGAGTCATTGTGTTTTTCTCTCCCTGTTTGTTATCTCTTCCTTGTTGTAAAGCTATCCCCTCCCTTTACAAAGGGAAATTTATGCCCTGCCTTGAGTTGGAAAGGGGGCAGGCTAATTGTTTCTTCCATGCTCTCTGTTTCTTAATCGCCTTCAGTGCAAAATAATCCTTACCCTAAAATGGCATATTCTGAACCCCTTCACTATCTAGATAAGAGAGAAAAAGAATTAGTTTAAACTTGTTTTATTTGATATTTCCATTATAGAAATGCAGACAAGGTGCAATGGGTTTGTCAGTTTTATTTTGGGCTTGTTGCATATTTTAACAGTAATATTAATCATCCTAAGGAAATTACCTAATTTCCTTTAATTCAAAAAGTCTTTGAGTAAAGCAAAATAATTACTCAGCAATGTAAAACCTAATCATTTGTGTTACAAAGATGACTATTTAGGCAATCAGTGGAAGCTTATTGTGCATTTAATGTAGGACATAATCACTATTTGTCTTGGGTTGTAACACCATTGGATTGCTACACCATTTATGGCCACCAGTTCCTCAGCCACGCCACTTTGTACTTGTTGAGAATTTTCATCCATGAGTGGGGTGTATTCAAGAACTTTCCTTTCATTTTACTTCATTCCCATAGGCTTGATAAAGAGCTTTTACCTTCAGCCAAAGACCTTACGATTTGAGGGACTCCATTGAGGGAATAGATCCTAATGTGTCCAAGACTCTAATATTAAATTACACAAAAGTTAATCTTGATTTCTGCTTTTTAAAGGTGATATCGGCTATATCAGCAATGCATGAATGCATTCTTTGTTTAAAAATTATATTACAGGGGTGCTAGGGTGGCTCAGTCGGTTGAGGATCTGACTCTTAATTTTGGGTCAGGTTTTGATCTCAGGGTCATGGGATCGAGCCTCATGTTGGGCTGTATGCGGAGCATGGAGCCTGGGTTAAGATTTTCTCTCTCTCTCCCCCTCTGCCCTTCTTCCCCACTTGTGCTCACTGTCTCTCCAATAGAAAAAATTTTAATGTATAAAAAAGAAATAAAAAATTATATTACAGATAATACTAAAACCTCTCTTTTGCCTTTCTAATGGGCCTATCAGTTCATTTCCTCCCCAACCGTCCTGGAAGGAAACCACTGGAATTTGGTATATATTTTTCCACAACTCTATATATCTATGAACATATATTAAAGCGTTACATGTAAATGTGCTTTTCCTAAATGGTGTCATACTGTATAATTATTTCCTAACTTATGTTTGCATTTAATGGTTTGTCTTGGTGACTTCTTCATGTTAGTCCCTGTAGAGCTACACATTCCTCCAAGCTGTGCATTTACTATAAATCAGCTTACTTATTCCTCTATTGGTGTATGTTGGCATAAATATATTTATTTTCATTTTTAATTTTTTAGTAAAAATTTTAAAATGTTTGTAATTTAATTTTTTAATTTTTTCTTTTTGAGACAGAGAGAGAGGGCACAAGTGACCAAGGGGCAGAGAGAGAGAGAGAGAGAGAGAGAGATAGAATGAGAGAATCCCACAAGGGGCAGAGAGAGAAGGATGGAGAGAGAGAGATTGAAGCGGGGCTCACCTGGGGCTCGTGCTCACCCGACATGGGGCTGGAGCTCATCCAAAGCACGGTACGAGTTCACCCGACGTGGGACTCAAACTCATGAACTGTGAGATCACAACCTGAGCCAAAGTCAGTTGCTTAACAACTGAGCTACCCAGGTTCCCTATTTTTTTTTTATTTTTTTAAATTATTGAAGTGTAATTGACATAGAATGTCATTAGTTTCAGGTATACAACATATTGATTCAACAAATCTGTAGGTTACTCGGTATTCACCACAATAAGTGTAGTCACCATCTGTCACCATACAACCTTACTACAATATTATTGACTACATTCCCTATTATCTCCATGACTTATTTTATAACCGAAGTTTGCACCTCTTTATATCCCCTTTATCTATTTCACCCATCCCCTCCCTTTTGTTCCCCTCTGGCAATCATGAATTTGATCTCTGTATTTAAGAGTCTGTTCACTTTGTTTTTTAGATTCTGTTTATAAGTGAAATCATATAGTATTTGTCTTTAACTTATTTCACTTTGCATAATATCTCCATATTATTACAAATGGCAAGATCCCATCCTTTTTTATGGCTGAGTAATTATATATATGTGTGTGTAACTATATATATATATATGAATATGCTTTAATTACATTTATATATATAAGTATTATACTATATAATTATTATACATAATTATATATATATATGCTTTAATTATATATATATGTTTTAATTTGCCACAAATACAAAATGCAAAATTTTGAGTTAGGTTGTGGGCATTTGCATTTTCACAAATATCTTTTTTTTCTCTTCCCAAATAGGTTGAAAACAGACCAAAGTATTATGGAAGAGAGTGAGTATGGATTATGAGAAAACATTTTATAGATTGGAATATGTAAGAGAGGCAGGTAAATGGATGCTTTTAGTAAAAATCAAGATGAAGGAGGTATTCAAGTTTGAGTTAAATTGTTTTTTCATTAGAAATAGAATTCTTCTAATTAGTGAAAATATGGAAAATAAAGATAAGTGTAGAGAAGAAAAGAGCATGGAAAAATGTATATATGGAATGATGTTAAAATACAGCTGCAATTCATATAGATAAGTAATACTAGATGTGTATGAGGAAAATGTATATATTTGTGTGTGTATGTATATATTGAGTGTATCAATATATATTCACATATGTATGTACAGTGGGATGGGTGGCTTTTTGTAACACTTTTCTTTATTGTCCAAATTTTCTAAAAGTGAATTTATGCTGTGCAGAAATAACTAATGTTCACAATTTGAAATGTTACCTTCTGAGGCTCTGTCTTCCTAATGGTTTTACAACAATTAGGTATTACAGTTTTACAGCCTGATTTTTCCACTTAATATTAATAATGAGCATTTTTCTATTTTATGAAAAATGTAATAATTTTTAAAGTCCTACTAGTTTTTCTGAGTATATATATAAAAAAGAGAAATATAGGCCTTTGGAAAGAAAAATAAAAATCACCTAAAAATGAAGAACCCCATCATTCTTCAAATAAAATCATTTGTTTTTCAAGACTTACGATCGTATCATATAAACGGTGATGTATATAGCAAATATTTTAAATTTTTTCAAAATTCTGTCTAGGTTTTCAAGACTTTTATGACTAGAACACAGACACATAAGTTGGGGGGAGCCACTTCTGGTTCTTATAGTTGTACCATGATTTCGTCACTTTGCTGCTTCTGGCATTTAGTTTGCTTTTAAACTATATTATTAAAAATAACACCATCAGAAACATCTTAGCGCATAAAGCTTTTTCTGGGGTTGAAATTTTGGTTCAACTGATATGAACAGGTTTATAGTTCTTTAAATACCCTTGTTGTCAAGTTCTTTTCCAAAATTTGTGTCCTTTAATGAGATTTTCTTTTAAATTAATTGAGTTTTTAAAAACAAATAAATACTAACTTTTACTAATTTGATTAATTAATGTCATTTCAACGTAAAACAAAATGCCAGTATGCTAATCTAATGGAATGTGCAACCACCAGGGACAGGTTACCATCTTCTTGCCTCCAGCAGAGTCTGATGGGCCTGGTTCTGAACGACTGAGGAATATATGGGAATAAGAAATTCCTGGAATCTCCTTTCAGACCTAGCTTCCCTGATTGTTATGATTTGAACATTTGTATCATGAACGGTTTTAAGACTTGAATTGAGAAAGACAGAACTGTTCCCCCGAGAAAGACTCTGGAAGCTCAGCACTTACCCGCTAGTATAGTTCCTAAATTATTAAGGTGCCGTTTCAGGGCCTTTTAAATGTATCATTCCATAATCAAATGACGTTTGTTTCTTTCATACCAGTAAAAACCGCGGTTTCACTTGAGCAGTCTCTCAGTTCACTTATCCTTGAATTACTGAAAGGATGTAATGTCCGTGTAAGTTCTCTGTAAATTGTAAGTCACCATACAGACACAAGGTGGTTTTTAGTTTTTAGTATTAATTAGCAGTCACCGCTAACATTTTCTTTCTTTGTCGGTGTTTCCTGTCCGAATGCTATAAATGAATCCACTGCCTTTGTGTAAAGAATGTGTTATTTATGTTTTTTTCTTTGTGCTTTTTTTCCACGTTAATCAAAAATAGGGTTTTAGCAGGGAGCGAAAGCAAGTATTCCTGTTGTTTGCTTTTGGCTTGAGTATCCAGTGATGCAGATTATGCACATTATTGGGCAATCATGCCAATTAAGGGCAACCCAGGGTCCTGGCAGCTTGCCAACATAGACTGTGAGCCAAAATTCTGGAGCAGTGCCACTAGCGTGAAGGAAGGAAATGGGACACATTTCTGTATATTTTTTAGTACGTCCATATGGTCAGCTGGCTACATAAGAAGGAAATTGGCCTCTTGAGAGAGGTGGTTTGATCTTCCCTTAGATGGATGTGAATTTTGATTTCACAATTGTTAAATGGATTGGAGAACTACTTTGGTGCGGTTCTCGTTACCGCAGAGAAGCTGGCCAGGAGCCAGGCCCAGAGAAACACAAGCAGAGTTAAACCCAACTGCTCCCCTTCGATTATATGGCAGTACTTTGTCTAGGTGGAGGGCTTTGTTTTATCTTGCTTTATTGAGAAAGGTGGAAAGCATTCAGTTTCTGAAATGACTTTTTTCTTAGGTTTCACGGCATGATCTCCCGAGAAGAAGCAGACCAGCTCTTGAGTGTGGCTGAGGGGAGTTACCTCATTCGCGAGAGCCAGCGTCAGCCAGGAACCTACACTTTGGCTTTAAGGTTGGTCATGGACCTGTAATTATAACTGTGCTTCATTTAAAACCCTCTTAATAGAGGGCTTTAAATTTTAAAAGCATCCAGCATGTAATTGAATTGGTTCTTGTTTTCTTGGGACCTAATTACCATTTTAATAGCTTTGAGACCCTTAAAAAATTCCTCATGAATGGTAGCACTCAGTAATTAAGAATTGAAAAACTTTTAAAGCATTTTTATTGTAGCTGCTTTCTTCTATTTCATCTTACCCATTCTCCCCCGTCTGTCCTGCTGTGTCAGCTCCCATCTATTTCTTGAATAAGGAAAGGAGCTAAGAAAAGATCTTTGTAACTCATAAAATTAAAGCCAATATCATTTCTCTTCCGATGGCTTTTGGCTGAAGCAGCTTTTCTTGAGAGCTCTTGGCTCTTTCCTGTCAACTAAACTTTGCCTAGTATTTTGGCTGTTCTTAGCTTATAGTACAGTGCCCAGAAACAAATATTTCCATTAACCCTGCAATAAAAACAGAACAGTAATACAGTAGCTTGCTTATCCATTGGGCTTACCTTATGTCACGCCTCGACCCTCATTTAATCTTCTCGGCAACTCTAGGATATATGTTCTGTCACTATCGCCACGTTGCAGATGAGGAAACTGAGGACCTAGTGATTGAATAACTTGGCCAAGGTCATACATTTAATAATTTGTGTAGCTGGTACGTGAACCCAAATAATCTGGCTTCAGAGTCTGTGTTCTTACTCATTCAACATTGCTGCCTCTCCAAAGGCCTGGAATATTTACCCGTTGTCTTTGTTCATTCATTCATCTATTCTTTCGAAAAGACTTAAAAGTAGAAACTTCCTAAGAAAAAGGTCAAAGACATGACAATTTCCTTTGGTAGCCACTAGGAGAGAACAGAAAGATGATGTTATTGCTGTAATATGAGCGTGTCGAATGCTTTCTCCAATCACTTATGCCTGTTTGAGCGAGCAGGGACTGCTCTTAATTTCATCCACAAGACTTAATCTTTCTGACAAGGAGAACAATATAATTCAGTACTTTTTTGTACTGAATTCTGGATTAATTGTGTACTTGCAGAATAAAGCTCATTGCATGCGTGGAAATCAGCTTTTTATGGCAAATTATAAAGTGTAAATCCCCCTTCAATGATTTAATTATATTGTTCTTCAGGTTTACATTGTGGCATACAGGGGAAAAAAATCTGGGCTGGGAATTCAGATAGTTATTTTATTACCACTAAATGAACTAAAGACTGATTTGGCATAAATCATACAGAACTTCCTAAAGTCAGTTTTTCCCTCTTTCCACTCATAACATTTTGTAATTCTAGGATTCTGCAACACCTCATTTCCAAATAGTCTGGTCATCTGTGTGTCTAGGGTAAACGAGTGTACATGTAAAGATTTACAGACCAGAATAACAAAGAAGGAAGGGTGGGGGTGAGGGGGGGACAGGTGTCTGCACAACACTCTTCTTCCTTTCCCCTTTATTGCCATCTGCCCTAAATCCCTTTGAGATCACATAGTAAGTTACAGAACTGAATTTGAGCTCAGTCTTGCCTCATTGCCAGGTTCAGGTACTTTCCATTATGCCATTTTGCCACTCATCTTCTAGCGTGGCTGTCACTCAGTTTTCACTGAAGGACATCAGTAAACACCCGAGGGTCAAGGGTTTGCTGTAGAGAAAAGTAGCACCCAAAGCCCTCAAGCTCTACCTCTTTCCCACCCTCTCACCCTCTCTCATGCTACTCCTAACTGTCATTTTTGAATCACTTTCCATCCACTCCAGCCCAGGAAATCCTAGAATAGAGAATAGAGGAGATTAGATTGTTGGGAATGTTTTTAACTCATATGTCTTGGGGAAACCTGCAGCCTTCCTTTTGTTATTGAAAATGACCATAAAATTGTCACATGGAAAAGAAATAGTAATGAGTAAAAGCGGTGGTAGTGGGAGTAGGGAATTTGTGAGTACACATTGTGAGTAATTTATATGCTAAAATATGATCTTCCTTGCTTTGAGCTAGATGTACAGCAGGGAAGTGTTAAGGAGAATATGAAAATAAGTCGTATTGATGTATCTGATAGTCCGCGTTTCAACTGGTGCTTCTCCCAATTCACATCAGCTTGTTTTGTTTTCAACGTAATGCACTATTTCTTCGGGAACCAGTTTTATAATTTACAGGCGTCAGCGTTCATTATGCTTTTACTGCGTTAACCATGGGCCCTTAAGTTTGGAACACGTCCTTGAACGCAAGTTGCCCCATTGGCACCTCAACCTCGTTGTGTCCAAAACTGAACTCACCAGTTTTACTCCCAAATATGCTGTAACATCTATATTCCCTTTGTTAGCTGATGACACTGTGATTTAGTCAGTCCATAAGACTGAAACCAAGACATCACTTTTCTTTTTTCTCTTAGCTCTATTTTAAGATGTTTGTAGGCCCCGGCACTACTCCCTTTAGAGGCCCTCCCCTCACATCATAGCAAACGCTGTATCCCATATCAGATATATATTTTTTTGGTGTTAAGATTGTTTAGGTTTTTTTATTTTTTTTTTCTAATTTTTTTTTTTTAACATTTATTTATTTTTGAGACAGAGAGAGACAGGGCATGAACAGGGGAGGGGCAGAGAGAGAGGGAGACACAGAATCCGAAACGGGCTCCAGGCTCTGAGCCGTCAGCCCAGAGCCCGACGCGGGGCTCGAACTCGCGGACCGTGAGATCATGACCTGAGCCGAAGTCGGACGCTCAACCAACTGAGCCACCCAGGCGCCCCTGTTTAGGTTTTTTTAAAAAATTAATGCTTTTAAAATTAACTTTAATTTCGAGTTTACCTTTTGTATTTGGGAGCGCACCCTTTTTTTTTTTTTTTTTCCCCTTTGTATTGCATAGCTTTTCATAGACCGGAAAGCCCAAGGTACCGTGCCTGTATTATCTCATGGTTAAGAGGACTTTTCCTTCTTGGTCATCTCACACGGTCAAACCCAACAGTCTTTTATTTTTTCAGGTGTCTCAAATTTTACCCTTCTTTTTGATTTCAAGATTAGTGCAATAACTGCTTGGAAATCTCCCTCCCTCCAGCTTTGTTTCCTTGAATGTGTCTTACACAGTATCATTCATGACCAGTCTTAAAACCTGCTGCAGTAGTCAGCAAAGTTGTGGTGTCGAGTGGGGCACAAGCTTTCAAAGAACATACCTCCCTCCATCGCTGGCATCTCCCCACTACCGTGGAGCCTAATCCTTTACTGATGATCTTTGTGTAGAATGTGAGGTATTACATAGGGGGACTATGTATTGTGTGTGTGCTGTCACAATACCAGCGTTCCCATAATCAGAAAAGAGATTCCCAGTACACAGCGTGGGAGGTCTTCCGTAGTTAACATCTAACTTTCCTCTTGAGCAGCATCTTCTCCCACACCCCGTCCCAGCCTGAATTTCAGGCCAGGTTTGTCTGGCTTTTTGGCCTTTGCTCATGTTGACCCCTTGGTTCCATAAAAATGATCGTTGCTCAGTGAAAGTTTTTTATACACTGAAGGCGTACAGACAGACATCCACGTGAAGGTAGAATGCTGGCCCAAGCACTAGATTATGTATCGTGAAGCATGAAGTATTTCAAAGTGACTTTGACTTTGGAGTTTTCTGTGTATTGATGTTGACGACGTTTAGATTAGTTACAGTTTTAATGATATATGGCAAGTGCCACTTATTAAAAAAAATCTAAGATAATTTAAGGAGTTTGATTTGGAAAACATTTGTATGATTTTCATAGTTTTAGAACTAATTGCGTTTTGTTTTTTGTTTTTTAATATTTATTTATTTTTGAGACAGGGAGAGGCAGCATGAACGGGGGAGGGGCAGAGAGAGAGGGAGACACAGAATCCAAAGCAGGCTCCAGGCTCTGAGCTGTCAGCACAGAACCTGACGCGGGGCTCAGACTCACAGACGATGAGATCATGACCTGAGCCGAAGTCAGACACGTAACCGACTGAGCCACCCAGGCGCCCCAGAACTAATTCTTTAAAAACATACGTCATTATATAATTTTTTTACTAGAAGAAAAAAATTAGGTTCAGTGTTGTACATACAGAGTGATAAATGAAAAGGGATAGGACTAGCGCATGTTTTATATTGTCCTTTTTATTAAATGTAAACATATACAAATGAATACTTACAAGAAATATAAAAGTTATTAAATAACATGTTATTATAACTGTTACATGCTCAGCCTATATTTTGAGAAAAGCCATTGCCTTTAGAGTCTCCTTTGTACTGTATATGCCTCCCCTATTCCTTCCTTTTGCTTCCTGTCCCTCACACTAGCTAACTTACCCTGATTATCATTCCCTACCTTTCTTTAAAAAAAAATTTTTTTTTAATGTTTATTTTGAGAAAGAATGTGAGCGGGAGAGAGGTGGGGGTAGTGGGGTGGGGGAGGGGAGACACAGAATTCAAAGCAGCTCCCAGCTCCCAGCTGACTGACACGGGGCTCCAACTCATGAACCACGAGATCAGGACCTGAGCTGAAGTCGGACATTTAATTGACTGAGCCACCAAGGCGCCTCCCGCCCCCCGCTTTTCTTTAAAGGCTTATAATTTATGTTTGTATCCTTACATAATACATTGTTTAGATTTGTTCATTTTTGAACTTCAAGTAAATAGAAAACGTAGTATGTATTCTTCAGTTTTTTCCACTCCACGTTGTATTCCTGATATTTCTTCTTACTGTAGAATATGGCTATAATTCATTTATTTTTACTGCTATATAGCCACTAAATAAATACAGTATAATTTGTTTATCCATCCTGTTATCAGTGGACAGGTGGGTGGTTTCTAGTTTGGTGCTGTTAAAAACAGTCCTGCCATGTGTAATAATCTTGTAAATGTCTCCTGGTATACATGAAGATTTTCTCTAGAATATTTACTTAGATGTAAAATTGCTACTTTTGCTTTATTAAATAATGACAGTTTTTTCCAAAGTAGTTGTGCTGATGTTTATTCCACAACACTGTATGCGAATTCCTGTTGTTTTCCTTTTTGTTTTCACTTAATACCGTCAGACGTTATGTGCGTCTGATGGTATCTGCTGGTTAATTTGAATGTCTCTGATTCCAAATGAGATTGAGAATCTTTTCATGTTTATTTACTATTCACATTTTCTTTTCTGTGAAATGTGCACTCAAACCCCCTGCCCTTTCTTCTTTTGGGTTGCATGGCATTTTCCTGTTGACTCATGAAAGTCCATTTGTTCTGGATACTAATCATTGGGTTCTATGTGAATTGAATTTGTCTCCTTCAAGTTTGTGACTTGTCCCTTATTTCTATTTATGGTGTTTTTAAGTTTTAATTTTAGATAAAGTATATTATCCATTTACATTCAGCGTAATTACTGATATATTTTGGTTTAAATATTTATTTTTTATTTATTTTCTGTTTAACTTAACTGTTTCATGTTTCTTTTTCTTTGTTGATTTATTAGATAAATGAATTTTTATTCCATTTTTTTTCTCCCTGTTAACTTGAGCTATACATTATTTTACTGTTATTTTAATGGTTAAAAGATTAATGATTAAGATTAATGGTTAAACATGTGCCCTTGAGTCGTTTATATTTAATATAAATGATGGCTTCTATCACTTTCCCGATACTGCCAGAAAATTAAGTCCCTCTAAATTCCATTTCCCTCCCTCCTACCTTTTGTCTTGTTACTTTTAGATATTTTATTTCTACATGTATCTTAAACCCTACCGTACCTTATTATTGTTTCAACAGAAAACATTTAGTCAGTATTTTTCCATATATACTCATATTTACCCCCTCATTGTTTTTCATTCTTTCCTGTAATTTTGTGTTTTCTTAGAATTACCTTCCTTTTGCTTGAAAAACTCTTTTAGTATTTCTCTAACTGTATGTTTATTCAGGATAAATTATTTTCTGACTTTTCTAAAATTATTTTGCTTTCTGAACGAAATTTCTGACTTTTATTTCTCTGAACTTTAGTTTGGACATTTTCTGTTGACCTTTCAGTTTACTAGTCCTGTATCCTGCTGTTTTTATCAGCTATTAAATCCATCCATTGAGTTCCTTGTTTCATATACTGTTACTTAGGTGCAGAATTTTCTTTCTTTCATTCTTCTTTTTTTAAGGTTCTAATTCTCAGATGAAATTTCCCATATTTTCCAGGATATTCTTGAGTAATGACTTATCAAAACAGTTGTTCACTGCAAATAATGTAGAATTACATGAGTACTGCACCATGAATTCTTGGAAATAGTGAAATAAGAAGGTGAAAGACTAGTGAAGACTAATATAAGTGATCATATGAAATGATCTTTTAAATATTTGGTATCTGTTTTCTCATTGCCACTGCTGTACCTGCTGATAAGGGTGCAAACAATTTCTGTATGTAGGTCTAATCCCAACACATTCAAAACTAGTTTTTTCAACAGGTTTATCTGAAAATTACATATTTTTTATGGCATTGATGTGAATGCAAAAAGGTCTTTACTATCTCAACAAATTTATAAATAATATTGTGATCCCCAGTAGCTGTTTATCTTGTCTGCATTAAGTGTACAAGAGGTGAGCCGTTGCTCAACTCTAGGACCTTACTATTATTCTTCCTAAGCTATTCATTTAATGTGGGGCACACTCGCTTGGATTCCATCCAAGAATTTTCTTAGAAATATGAAAACACGTCTTTATATCAATGTTGTGCATTTAATATGGTGTCGGGATTAAAGTTATGCATTACATTGATTTATTGTGCTCTGTGATAACATTGGTTCCCTTTGATATGAAATATCCCTTTTTCTCAGTGGCCTGATGTACTAAATTTGTTCATTTTTACTGACAAGAAATATATAATCTTACGTTTGTATTTTACTAAAACTAGAAAATAACGCTGGAAGAAGAAACATTTAAAATGCTAATTATAGGGGTGGTGGGATGGCCTCAGTTGGTTAAGTGGCTGACTTCCGCTCAGGTCAGGATCTCGTGGTTTGTGAGTTTGAGCCCTGGATTGGGCTCTGCACTGACAGTGAGGAGCCTGCTTGGGATTCCCTCTCTCTTTCTCTCTCCCCGCCCGCCTTTCTCTCTGCCCTTCTCCCACTTGTGCTTTCTCTCTCAAAATAAACAAACTTAAAAAAATAAATAAAACACTAATGATCTAATCAGGAAACTTTTCAGTTAAAGTATAGGTTGCAAGAGAAGATGGTTAGAGGGAATAAGGAATTGAGATTTTAAAACATCTGTCACAAAATATGATTGCAATTCCCTATTCTCACTGTTGGAATTTTGGAAATAGCTGTAGTAGCTTAGACCTTGACAAACATGAGTTCCAGTTGCCTGACCTTATTATATATATTTAACCTCTCTGAGCTTTAGTTTCCTATTTGTGAAGTGGGAATTATAATCCCGCACTGGGCTCTGTACTGACAGAGTGTAGAGCTTACTTTGGATTCTGTGTCTCATTCTCTCTCTGTCCCTCCCCCACTCGTGCTGTGTCTCTGTCTCTCAAAAATAAGTAAATGTGGGGCCCCTGGTGGCTCAGTCACTTGAGTGTCCGACTTCGGCTCAGGTCATGATCTTGCAGTCTGTGAGTTCGAGCCCCGTATCGGGCTCTGTGCTGATGGCTCAGAGCCTGGAGCCTGCTTTGGATTCTGTCTCCCTCTCTCTCTGCTCCTCCTTGCTCATGCTCTGTCTCTCTCTGTCTCAAAAAAAAAAAAAAAAAAAAATTAGAAAAAAATAAGTAAATGTAAACAAAAATTCAAAATAGGTAAACTCTACTGGCTCAAACAATAAATTACTTAAGGAAATACCTCATATAATGAGAAATTTAGAAATGCAATAACAGGGATGATCAGTATCCCAGTGATGTTATCAAGGACTTATTATCTTTTTGTTTTTATTCATGGCCACTCACAACATCAGCTCCAATCTCAGGCTGGCTTTCCTTGTGGTCAAAAGGTGGTTGTCAGGGCATTTAGAGTTGTATGCCTCCTTATTTATGCCTGGCAGGGGAGGACAGGGGAACTTCATTTTTCTCAGGCAGTATGCATCCTTCCTTTAAGGTTGACCAGACCTCTCCAGGTTTCCCTTTTCCATCCCTGAGCCAATAATAGTATGCAGGGAAATGCTGTACCAATTGCTTGTCTAACCACATGGTTCTAGAGCTGGGAGATAGGGTCAGTCTCTTCTTCAAGATAAGGCTGGAGAGGAAGTCTGGATGACCAAACAAAATCTGGTTTTCTTTTCTTGTTTTATTTTATTTTATTAAAAAAATTTTTTCTTAATGTTTATTCATTTTTGAGAGAGCGACTGAGCATGAGTGGGGGAAGGGCAGAGAGAGAAAGGGAGGCACAGGATCTGAAGCAGGCTCCAGGCTCTGACCTGTCAGCAGAGAACCCAACGCAGGGCTTGAACTCACAAACTGTGAGATCACAACTTGAGCCAAAGTTGGATGCCCAATGGACTGAGCCACCCAGGTGCCCCTCTTTTCTTGTATTAAAAGAAGGAAGAAGGTGGAGTGGGGAGAGAAAATGGATACCAGTTACATAATAGGACATAATAGGTATTCATTAAAGTAGTTTCCTTGTTAGAAAGTGAAGGTCATTCTATGATATAGTTCTTCAAATCTTTCCATCCTGATCAGTCTCTTATTAAAGTAGTATATCCAATTTTAGCTTTGGTAAATAGTAAGAAAATATGGTATTAGCTCCAAAGAAAGTTTTATATGAGGCCAGGCACCAGAGTTTTGTAAATTCTGTTTTAATGATGTTCTGTTGGCTATACTGTTTTCAAAATTAAAAAATATATATTTTCCAAACTGACTTTAAAATCAGTATTTTAAAGGTGATTGGAAAACCTAATTATGTTAATATATAATTTTAGCACAGTGAAATCCATCATACTTTGACTAATATATACCTTAAAATATTTATCCCTGGTGTGTCACAGATGTATCAAGGCCTTTTGTTAGGGGCGTGGTCTTCATTGTTAAATGGGGGAATTAAAATAATCCTTCAGATAACTGGATATTCAAAAACAGTAGCATTTTTTGAGTTTCTGTGTTCTGCCAGTGCTATTTACATGGGTCAAGAAGGAAGACATTTAAGTTGGCTCTTAAAGGTAGACTAGAAGTTTGCCAGGTAGAAGAATAGGATGTGACGAAAAACAAGCATTTGGGGAAGATCAGCCAAGGAAGTAATATATAGAACAGCGTGGAACATTTGGTGTATGGCAGGTTGCTAGGGCTTGGGGGTGCAGGAAGTTTGAGCAAGAAGTGTGCCAGGGAAGCCTGGTATTTCATGCTTAAGAATTTGGACTTTATCTGAAAGAAATGGGAGTCACTGAAGACTTTTAATAGAAGAGGGTGATGATTATATTTGTAATTTGGAAGGATCATTGTGAGAGCAATAAGAATAACGAGTGGAAAGTGTGGTGGGACCTAAGTTTTCCCAGAATCATTTCGGTAATTAATTTAGTAAGCATTTTTCCTTTGGCTACTGAAAACTGACCTTTGAAAGGGTTTCTAGAGGGGCGCCTGGCGGGCTCAGTCAGTGGAGTGTGCATCTTGTGATCTCAGGGTTGTGAGTTCAAGCCCCACATTGGGTGTGGAGCCTACTTAAAATAAAAACAAAAAACCAAAATAAAAGGGTTTCTAGATATCTTATAGATTTTTGAAAGGCTTGTTTTGAGGAGAAATGTTAACTACAGATTTGGCATCTCCAAAGACATTTCTTTTGAGTCTGACTCATTTTAGCTTCTCTAAATTGGGAGAAGAGCAAGATGACGTATGTGCAAGAGTCTTGATAATCCCCAAATTCTGTATCTGGATATTCCAGAGAATGCTTTATACCCACAGTTCTTGCACTTTCCTGTTAGTTCTGTGCTGACCATTAAGATAAGAATTATTTAGAAAAACTTTTGATAATGGGGAACAAATGAGAATTTAAAAACTGAGAAAGCCATTATAACTATGTTTGAACATCATACGTATTGTATTTTCTTTGAAAAACATTTTATCTGATAAATATTGAAATATGGATTCATCTATGTTAATCTGAAAAATGAAATTCATTTTTCGTATATGTATGATATTACACTGCTTAAGTAAAATTGTGTATCTGTTAGGTATAAATGTAAGCAGAGAGATGTGTGAACCCTTCTGGGGTGCCTGGGCGGCTCAGTCAGTTAAGCATCCGACTCTTGATTTCGGCTCAGGTCATGATCCATCCCAGAGTCATTGGTCAAGCCTCTGTGTTGAGCATGGAGCCTGCTTAAGATTCTCTCTCTTTCTCTCTCCCTCTCTCTCTCTCCCTCTCTCTCTCTCTCTCTCAAATTAAGTAAATAAATATAAAAAAATAAAACAACCTTTTTGAGTTGCCTGATTTTGTTTTTACAATGCATGTATATCCCTTTTACAGTCACACACACAAAATTCAGTAGTGTTACTTTCATTTTGGGAAAAATCGGAGATACTAGTTGCAACCTTGGGTCAAAATGGAAGGTAATGAGTCCCAAATCTCTGAAGGTTTCACTCTCAATGGAATGTATCAGCTTATTTAAATAATTGGTCAGGAGAGGAATTGGTCAGCTTTGGGGGTAAGAGGGAAATTCTAGAAGATGGGGTCTGTGGAACAGGGGAATCTTGGCCAACACTGACAGCACTCTTCTCTACTATGGCGATCACTTTGAGGAACCATGTGAGTGTCTTGCCATTAAACATAATCAACTGGATTTCTTTCTTACAGTGCTTCTCAGAGCCTGTGAGTATTGCTTAAGAACTAGATTGCATTTCCCAAATTCATTTGGTTATGAGACCCTCTTCTTGAAATCTCTCTGTGGAACACACTTTGAGAAATATTCCAGTAAATATTTGATTCACTCAGTTTCTCTTGTTTTGGACTCCACGCTCACCAAGCACTCTGATTAAATGGCTTTTCAAGTGATCTGTCTACAGGGAGAGAAAACTTTAAATACATAGTTTCAGTATTAAGAGCCTTTGATATATTTCTCATTTTCAGTTAACAAATTACAATTAAAAGCTGAGAGTAGAGGAGGTAAAAAGAAGGGGAAAAAATCTACCAGGTTTCTTCTGTTTGGTGAGTTCAGATTGACACCCACCCCATTTTTTTCTCTTTTTCATACCCCTTTTGGATAAATGAACCTAAATGACTTCTTGCTAAAGCATTAAGCTGATAGAGAAAAAAAGTTCAGGGCTGATTGACTCACTGATTTGTTTTCTTCCTGTTTTCTGGTTGTTGTTGTCATTGTTGTTGTTGTTTTCCTGGACCGAGAAAGATTTACCTCCTGTCCAGAGAGTGTTCTGAAACTTCTACCTATAGCAACCAAGGAGTTTCTATGTATTACAGTTTGCAACTTCCCCCCCCCCGCCCCAATTTAATTTACAGACGTGGCCTTTGCATGTTCTTACATCTTACTCTTTTTTTAAAACCATTTAAAAATTATATTAACACACCAGTTCACCCATTTAGGGTGTACAATTCAGTGTGTTTTACTGCATTCACAAAGTTACGCAACGTGGTCAGTTTTAGAACCTTTAATCGCCCTAAAAAGAAACTCCATATCCATTTGTAGTCACTTCTCCCTTATTCTGAACCTTTCTAGCCTCAGGGAACCATTGGCCTACTTTTGTCTCTATAGATATATACATCCCGGGTATTTCATAAATAATACTTTTTTGTGTGTGAATGGCTTCTTCCCTTAGCATGTTTTCAAGGTTATCTGTGTTGTCACATGTGTCACCACTTTATTCCTTTTTATTAACCTAATATTGGAAGAATATTCCAATGCATGGATATATATCACATTTTGTTTCTTCTGCTTAACAGTTGATGGACATTGGAGTTGTTTCCACTTTTGGGCTATTAAGAATAACATTGTTGGGGCACCTGGGTGGCTCAGCCAGTTAAGTGTCTGACTTCGGCTCGGGTCATGATCTCACGGTCTGTGAGTTTGAGCCCCGCGTGGGGCTCTGTGCTGACAGCTCGGAGCCTGGAGCCTGCTTTGGATTCTGTCCGTCTGTCTGTCTCTCTCCAAAATAAGTAAAACATTAAAAACAAAAAAAAAGAATAACATTGTTGTAAATAATGCCAGTATGAATAATGCTGGGTATAGGTTTTTGTGTAGATACATACATTTTCATTTCTCTTGGGTACATACCTAGGAGTGAAATTGCTAGATCACATTGTGGCCCTGTGTTTAACATTTTAAGAACCTGCCAAATTTTTTCCCAAAGTAGTTTTACCGTTTTACAATCCCACCCGTGGTGTATGAGGGTTCCAGTGTTCCACTCCTTGCCAACGCTGGTTATTATGTCTTTGATTTAAACAGGAGGTATGACATCCTAATGGGTGTAAAGGGGTGCCACATCGTGGTTTTGATTTGTACCTTACTCTTGAATGGTACTTCATTTCTCATATTTTTCTGCTCGGTATGGTTTTTATTCACTGGTATACGGCCTATTCAAGCTTTAGTTCCCATCTCAAAAATACACATACATTGCAGTGGATTTAAAACCAAAGGTAGAGAAATTGAAAAAGCTGATTTCAAGATATTTTTGGGTTTTGTATTCTTCAGGCACAACATAAGGCAAATTCCACTGAGCATTTCATTTAGGGTGGAGTTGAATTTCAAGTACAGTTTGGGGCTTATTGACAGGAACTTTGATATGAGAGAGAGAACTCTGATTGCTTTCTTTGTAAAAGGAAACTGGAATCTGATTTATGTATCTGCTTTAAGGTGCGCTAGAAAACCTACCAGGTTCTCTTAATTTAAGATCTGTTCCTTGGTAACCACATACAGTCCCAGAATGTGTTGATAATGCTCCTCCTTTCCTGTGAATGATTTGGCATATATAAATATCTTTTTAATGGATTAACAGTGTTACAAATATATTAAGAGTTAACATTTACTAAGTATTTCTTGTGTCAGGCAGGCACTATGGTAAATGCTTTATGTGCATTATCTTTTAACATTTTCTATTACTCTTTCATATTTTTTATGTTTATTTATTTTTGAGAGAGAGAGAGAGAGAGAGATAGAATGTGAGTGGAGGAGGGGCAGAGAGAGAGGGAGACACAGAATCTGAAGCAGGCTCCAGGCTCCGAGCTGTCAGCACAGAGCCCGATGTGGGGCTTGAGTCCACGAACCAGGAGATCATGACCTCAGCCGAGACACTTAACCGACTGAGCCACCCAGGCACTCCTAATACTTTTTCATACCATGGCACCCGATGAAAATTATGGTGTTCCATGGTACACTGAAGTAAATGTACCATATTTACCTTACTGTGGCCAGATGTGACCAACCCAAGGGCCTCAGCCGCATCATACCTTTCTGGCCTCTGAAAAGGCTGGACTTTTTTTTTTTTGTAATGTTTATTTGTTTTTGAGACAGAGAGGGACAGAGTGCAAGTGGGGAGGGGGCAGAGACAGAGGGAGACTATCTGAAGCAGGCTCCAGGCTCCGAGCTGTCCTCACAGAGCCCGACTTGGGGTTTGAACTCACAAACCACGAGATCTTGACCTGAGCTGAAGTTAGACCTTAACCAACTGAGCCATCCAGGCGCCCCAGGCTGGACATTTTTGATGTCTTATAACCTGCAACCTCTGTTAATGGCATACAGGTTGAAAAACTCAGTTTTATCTATGAAATAAGCCCATGTGGTAGATAGTATATTTTCTGAATTTTACAGATAAAGAAACCAAGGCTTATCTTGCTAAAGAACAAAAAGCTAAGAAATAGAGGATATAACTTGTTAAAAACAGCATCCAAAATAACAGTAAACCATGCAGCACTTTCTCTAAGCTGACAAAGGGTGTGGCATAAAACTAAACTCTTAGCTTTTGAATTAATGAATTTTTAATAAACATTTTTTAAGGACATTTCTTTTTTTTAATGTTTATTATTTTGAGAGAGAGAGAGAGAGAGAGCAGGGGAGGGGCAGACAGAGAGGGAGACACAGAATCTGAAGCAGGCTCCAGGCTCTGAGCCACCAGCACAGAACCCAGTGTGGGGCTTGAACTCACAAATCTAGAGATCATGACCTGAGCCAAAGTCAGATGCTTAACTGACTGAGCCATCCAGGTGCCCCTTTAATGAAGACTTTTAAGTGAACACATTGCCTTTTTTTATAAAGCCTACCAACCTTGTTTAAAGCCTTTTAGGATAAGACTTATTCTAATCCTCAAGGGTTAACTTTTCACCACGACACCCCCCTCAAAAAAAGAAAAAAGAAAAACCAAATTAAGTATATATAAAGTTTAATTACTTAGGCTAAAATTTTAATATAAAATCATTTGGTCATCATTTGTGCTTATAAAAATAATTTTGTAATGAGCTTGGATAAAGAAAAATGGCAAGTTATCTATTAAAATAATACCTATTTGCATTTATGTAATTTGTTACATCTATTATGATTATGAAACCAATACATGGATGTGGTTAAAAAAATTTTTTTAAGTAAGAGAAATTTATACCGTGGTAAATTACATTACTTTCCCAGCACATTCTTCTGGTTCCACTCCTTAGAGATTATGTCATTCACAATTAGTTGTCTATCCTTCCAAAAATTCGTCATGCATAAAATATACATGTTTTTCTGATAGGTATACATTATATTTTATGATATTTTACATATGCATATATTTTTATGTGAAAAAAAATACTGTATTTTATTTTAAGTGATCATTATTAGGGAGTGCTAACCATAGCCGTAAAGATCATATCGAGTCTTTGCAGAGGCCTGCCGTCTTGTCTGTCCAGTGAAAAAGTTGTGGAATAAACAGTTAATGTCTCACAAAAGCCATCACTACCTTGTTTATTTAGTTTTAGCTGATGGTTGGTAATTTAAGAACATGTTGGGCTAGAGTTCGTGAATTTAGCTTCAGTTCCTATGATGAGGGTTGATGATTGGTGATAAAATGGACAGATGACAAAATGGGGCTCTTCTGTATCATGTGCGATTGTGATTTATTTTGGCTTTGGGTTTGGAATGCTGCTAAGATTCTGTTGAGGAAGAAATTCCTGTGAGAATGTGTTTTTATCTTTACAAAGATGAAGATTTAGCATGAAGAAACTATTACTACTGTGTTAGAAAATGATAAAATTCGTTGAAGTAAAAAATGTAATTTGCTGGTGATTGAAAAAACCAGTAACTCTTAATTGAATCTCAGAGCATTAGGTTGACTCTTAAAAGTGAACTCAGCCAGAGTTTCTGATTAAAGTTAGAGAATTACAGTAGATACTGGTAAAGGGGCTTTCACATTTTTTAAATATGAAAATTGGTTGAAAGCTTTTTTTCATGTATAGGAAGAAAGATCAAAAGGAACCGGGGAAAGATTATGCTGCTGGTAGGCGTTGACGTGTAATGTACTATGTGTTCTTTTGATCTGATAGCTCATGATAGGTTTAGTTGGTTACCATGGTTTCATTTCATTTCCCGCAAACCTTGTGCTATTTGGAATAAGTGGAAAATAATGTTCTGCAGAATAATTTTTCAAAAATGTTTTCCTGCTTCTCTTAGTTAAGATTATGATCACTTTTTGGAAATTTTCTGGATATAAGAGTAGGTGATAAATCACATGACAACAATAGAATTTAGAAGTCTTACAAGATCAGAAAATTGATACTGATAAAGAGGATAGGATAATTTACTTAAACATGTAATACCATGTTATCAGGGCCATGAGCTTTTAAAAAAATATTCCAGTTTATATGAAGTAACTTCAGGTCAAATATGCTTTAATAAAACAAACTATAGAAAATAATTGATATGACCCAGTAAGGAGTGGCTAGTTTAAAGCATTCCTTACTTGAAAAAAGTAGATGGGGTGCCTGGGTGGCTCTTGGTTTTGGTTCAGGTCATGGTCTCAGGGTTCATGAGATTCTTGGGATTCTCTCTCTTCCTTCTCTCTCTGTCCCCCACCCCTCAACTCATGCATGCACTCACTTGCACACACACTCTCTCTCAAATAAATAAACTTAAAGAAAAAGGTAGATGTGTTCCTAAAAATGGGCTGCAAATTGAACCATATTGTAAATGCACAAGAGAACTAGCTGTTTAGACATTTGTTTTTTCCTAACACGTATACAATACAGAAAACATTAAAAATGTAGAAAAGCAAAAAATAACCTTTTAATTTCACTACCCAAAGATAATCACTGTTAAAAGTTGTGGTGTATGAAATTCTGGTACTTTCCAGGGTTTCATAAATCATAAAATAATCATATAATTGTTATATGATTTATATAATGACTGAATGGTTTCATGTCAAGTACACTATTTTATGGTATATTTCTTCAGTTAGCGGTACATCGGGAACATTTTCCATGTCAATAAATATACGATAAGTTTGCTATTTGAATTAATTTTTCATAAGGTAAAGTTTCACCCCCTGGTTTTTTATTTTCACTTATTATATTTACTTATTTAAATTTGGGTCCATCATAAACTTTTTTTTATTAATGTGCACTATAGAAAATACGTAAAATGCGTAAAAGTAGGAAAAGAAAAATATTACCTTTATAGTCTCGCTGCCCCCCAAATAAATAGTATTTTTATTCTTTTTCAGAAGTATTTTTTGTTGTTGCTTTGTTTTCGAAAAGTTGTTCTGATACTCTTCTGGGTGGTGGGGATACAAGGATGAACACAACAAATAAGATCCCTGGCCTTGTGGAGCTTATCAGGTAGTGAGAGGAGTCAGTTTAACGCAGTTGGCTCACAAATGTATAGTTAAAACCGGAGGTGAGTGCTGTGGAGGGCAAGTGCAGGGTGCTGTGACTGTATGAAGAATCTGATCCAAGTCCGTGGAATTGCAGTCACGGAAGGCCCTTCTGAGAAGGCAAGCCTGATGTGAGAGCTGAAGGCTATGTTCAAATGAACTAAGGTAAAAGAGCAGGAGGGTGGGGAGAGAAAGACGGGGCAGAAGGAGCCTCTTGACGGGGCAGAAGGAGTCTCTTGTGGCTCTGTGGCAAGGAGGGCAGAGAGGGAGCTTCGAGAGTGAAGGCATGAGGCTGCCTGATCTGCTTCCTCTCCGCCATATTAAGGAGTTTGCTCTTTATCCCGAGAGTCGTGGGGAACTGGACCAAGTTTTAAGCTGGGCTGTCATATGGCCCAAGTTTGAATTTCTTTTTGGATTCAGTAGGAAAAACAGCCAAAGGGGATCACTAGTTCAGGCAACACAAACAAGTTACTTGTTATATTTTCTCTTTGTGACCTGTTCATTGCCCTATTAATTCTTTAATATATTATGCATGCAAACATTTATTGTATTTATTGTGTGTGCTTTCTCTATTTTTCTTGCTTTGTAAACATTTTTTAAAGTTTATTTATTTATTGAGAGAGAGAGAGAGAGAGAGAGAGAGAGAGAGAGAGAGAGAGAAAGGGTCAAAGAGACAGGGAGAGAGAGAATCCCAAGCAAGCTCCACACTATCAGCCTGTAGCCTGACACGGGGCTCAGTTGCACGAACCATGTGATTATGACCTGAACTGAAATCAGAGTGAGATGCCTAACCGACCGAGCCACCCAGGCTCCCCTTTCTTGGTTCTGACACGAAATTATTTTAATTGTACATGGTCATATTTTCAGTGAATCTTTTTCTTAATGACTTACTCTACTTTTTTTTTTAGTGGAAAGTACTAACTCTGTAAGGTATTTGATAGTTAAACTGGTTCTCTTCTGGATTTTATGGTATGTTTTATACATTTAACTTTTTAATTGCCCACTAACTTATTTTGATATCAATGAGGTACATGTTTCCCAAACTGTATTCTAGCTAATACTTTCTTTAAGATATGAATAAGTCAGAGAAGTAAGGTAAAATAAATTCAGAAATTGGTGTATACTATATCCCTGCCTAGAAGATTTTAAGGTTCTGAGAAGTCTTACAGTAAAGCAAAACATATGCATGCAAAACAATAGTTTATTCAACTTTTTGTATTTTCCTAATTTTTGACCACAAATAGCACTTATTGACGTCTCAGAATACCATAGATAATTCTAAGTAAATTTATTTGCTAATTGTGGTTCAAATTCTGAGTAGTACTTTCTTTCGTGGTTGTTGGGGATTATTCTGAACATCATACTGACTATGGTACTATGGAGCTTCACAAGCTTCTCAAAATTGAATTTATTTTAATATCCTTTTTTTTAATGTTTATTTTATTTTTGAGAAAGAGAGAGACAGAGCATGAGCAGGAGAGGGGCAGAGAGAGAGGAAGACACAGAATCTGAAGCAGGCTCCAGGCTCTGAGCTCTCAGCACAGAGCTCAACACGGGGCTCGAACTCGTGAATCTCGAGATCATGATCTGAGTTAAAGCCAGACATATAACTGACCGAGCCACCCAGGTGCCCCTGAATTTATTTTAACTATCCTTAAACCTTAGTCAGAAAGACATGGTTAGTCATGTAAATCAGGTACTGGTTTTTTTTCTGTAAAGGATCCAATAGTAAATATTAAAGTCTTTACAGGTCAATTGAGAGTATTTTGTTATGTAGATACTTATTTAGCCATTTAAAAATGTAGCCATTTAAAAATATAAAAATATAAAATCCATTTTTAGCTTATTAGCCACGCAAAAACACATAAGAGCCTGGATTTAGCCAGTGAGCTATATTGCTGGCCCCTGATGTAGACTGCTCTCTGTATTATCGTCACTACATTTGGCCAATTTTTGGCCTCCTTGTGCATTCTAGAGTTGACACATACTGGGTCAGGGCCACAAGGAGAAGATACTTACAGGATGTTAATGTTTTTACTTTCACTTTGCTTTTGTTGTTCAAATGTAATTTCTATTATTTTTATCAGTGATTTTAACACGTTAAGTTTTTATCAGTGATTTTAAAACCAAGTAACAGTAATTTGAAAACTCATCCAAACCATGACTCTCTAATTTGTAATATACCATGTGTGTTCTCTCCTGTGGCCCTACCTTTTCAGCTGCCAAAATTTTTCCGCTGCTAGGCCTCCTGTAACACTTTTTCACGCAAAAAGATCCTACTGGCTTAAATGCTCATTTGGAAAGAAATGAGAAAAATAGCAACAAGTGTGGGAGCCTAGGAGGCAAAGGACCCTGTCCCACTGACAAGCCAAGAAGTTTAAAGTTCTGACTCCCTGGAAATTTCTTGAGAATTTGATTCCAGCAAAATAAATTATGATTTTTACCATATTATTATAACAGACAAAACGAAAGCATATTTTGGGGTGGTAATATTCAGATAGTGAAAAATATTTTAGGGACTTCCTGTTTATATGTTACTTTGGCTCTTACTTTGTTACTGTTGTAGAATTCTTAGACAAGGCTCAGTAGTGGCAGCTGCTGGAAGAAAGTTTTTCATAGTATTACTTTTTTAAAATTTTATATTATACTCAGGAAAACATAACCTCATATAAGAGAATCCCCCAAATACCAGAAACAAAAGTAGACTATCTGTGCAGCGAGGACTGAGAATTGGGCTTAGGTTTGACTATAAGTTACTGAGTAAGAAGTGTATTATACAGAATAGATGTTTTTTTTCTCCCACATTCCAGAAATCTGGAGGTATTTCAAGGCTGGTGTGGCCCTTTTTAACAAGGTAAGGGATACAGACTAGTTCCATCCTGTTGCTTTCCCGTGTGTGGCTTCCAAGTTTATCTCACGTGACACCAGACTTCATATCCACATTCCCGCTGAGAAGGCAGAAGGGGTGAAAATTCATACCACTTTCACTTCTCATTGGTTGCTCCTGAAAGCAAGGCAAGGGAAGCTGAGAGATGTGGTCTGCAGTGTAGGGAGCCAGGTTCACACCTGAAGAGTGAGGGTCTGTTATGGAGGAAGATAATGGAAGATCGTCAGTAGCCTTTGATGCAGAAGCAAAAGATGAGTTTTTGTCAGATTTTGTCTTAAAGGCACATTGTTCATTTTGGGAAATATGAAAAGCTGGGTTTTCTTTCCTTCCTCCTCCCCTACCCTTTTCACCACACACATCTCCTTTTGTTGATAGTCCTAGAAGAGAATACTTTGTGATCAGTTCAGAGAAGCCTGGTCTCTAGCTTGCCAGAGCTATCTCATCTAGTAAGCTTTCAGTTCTACTGTGATTATTTTTGTATTTTTATCAAGTTATGGGTTTTTTTCTTTCCAAAATAGAAGTACATAACACTTCTAGATAGCCACTAGATAGGTCGATGAAACTTTTCATTGCTTTATGAACTACTATGGGAGATGAAGCTGAGCTTTGGAGTGCTTTAATTTTTTTTTTAATTCTTGTGCCAATAGCACTAACATATTTTAGAAATGTCTGGGGAAAAAATTCACATAGGTGTATGTATATCATACACACACACAAACACACACACACACACACACTTACCGCCCCACATATACCCAGATTTCTTTCTCTAAAGATAATTTTGCCATGATCCTTAGACAAATATCAATCTTTCTTCACTTATCCTGCCAGTTGTCCAAGGCTAGACTTCTCCTCTGCCAATATACAAAAGAATGAATGCGTGTTCTCTCAGATTATAATGTATAAAGTAATAAAAATGCAGTAAGTGTACAAAGTGATTAAAATATTTTTTTCAGGAAAAACTGTCTATTCTCTAAATTTCAGTGGATTTCAGATACTGGAACATCCATTTGGAATAAGAAAGATTCTTTGAATAAGTACAAAGTTCCAAATAATTCTCCAACTTTCTGTAGTCAGATTTTGCCAGAACACAGATTTCAGAATTTCATAACACACCAATTTTAGAATTTGCCAGAATATATTGATAGAAAATGGGAAAGGAAAATATCTTCTCTGCTTCCTTCTTCACTCCCCTATTCTTTCATATTTATTTATAAGCCATTTTACTAAAGTATATATGTGATTTGAATATTGACATGGTGCAGATTAAGTATGATTTATACCATTATGTGATACATGTATGTATGTGGGTATACGTGTGTGTGTGTGTGTGTGTGTGTGTGTGTGTGTGTGTGTGTGTGTATGGTGGTGATATACTTTAAAATTTAGCTAGTTGAGTGCTTGCTTCAGCAGCACATACACTAAAATTTGACTAGTTGAGCCTGACATTTGATCAACAAATAATGAGTTTTGACGATTTACTGATGAGCAGAATTAAGTACAGTGATGTTAGAAGCAGGTACATATTAAATTCCTGCACCGATCTAATTAAACTGCCCTCCTTGCCCCAGCCAAATGTCACCTTCCAACAAAGGTTAGGAAGAGATGACAAGTAGGTGACATTATGTCTTGAAAACAGAAAGAAATCAAATTTGTACTTATGATTGGGAAGAAGGAAGAGAACATGGATGAAGATGTGAAGAAACGAGGTTTGTGGTTTTTTCCCTTACAAACTTAATCTTTGTTATATTCAATAGACAGAGAAGTTAAGGAGTTATGTAGCAGATCCAGTTCTATCTCAGGAATATAAACTAGGTTATTTATACTCCATTGGGGTGAAATCTATCTATCTATCTATCTATCTATCTATCTATCTATCTATATCATATATCCTACATAAAGGAGCACGGTGGTTTTTTTTTAATTTTAGATTTGGCTTTAATGACTTCTTAATTTTTAAATTTTCCAACTTCTATGAGTAAAAAAATATTGCAGTCAAAAATAGTTAAGGACTTCATAAATGTCCTTCATAAAGCATTTGTGGATGTAGCTTTAGAGTTGATTTAATTAATTGGTGAAGCCTTTTGTTTTCGCCTTGTGTCGGAAATGTTCCAGTGTCTAGATTTTGGTCACATTCATTTCTGTCTTCTGCTGACTGAAGATAAAATACATATTCAGCCTTCCACAGTCAATAAAAATAAACAATTTCCATGAATTACTTTGAGGGAAAAATGGAAACTCTGCATGTATACTCAATAATTATAGTAGAATCTTTCAGATTTCAGAAACTTTGTATTTTTCAAATAGCCACATGTACATTATATCGGTTAAGAGTAATAACTTCTAGGGGCGCCTGGGTGCTCAGTTGGTTAAGCGACCGACTTTGGCTCAGGTCATGATCTCACAGTTTGTGAGTTTGAGCCCCGCGTTGGGCTGTGTGCTGACAGCTCAGAGCCTGGAGCCTGCTTCGGATTCTGTCTCTTCCCCCCCCCCCCCCCCCCCCGCCTCCCATGCTCGTGCTCTGTCTCTTTCTGTCTCTCAATAATAAATAAACGTTAAAAAAAATTTTTTTAAGAATAATAACTTCTGTTGTCTTGTATGAAGAAATATTTTGGGATTTACTTAAGAAAGAGAGTTATTTGTCTCAGTGGAGTATCTTTTTAGCAATCATAATTTACACCCTCACTTTTCTGAAATACGTGTATAGACACATACATGTGTTTTTAAACTCTCTTAATTTTCAAATGTAGAGTACATTATTGCTTACTTTGTGCACATTGTTGTACATCGGTTCTCTAGAACTCTTTCATCTTGCATAACTAAAACTCTGTACCCACCTAACGATGACTCTCCCTTTCCTCCTTCCCCCAGACACTGGCAACCGCCAATCTTCTTTCTGTTTATTTTTTTTTTTTAATTTTTTTTTTTAACCTTTATTTATTTTTGAGACAGAGAGAGACAGAGCATGAACGGGGGAGGGGCAGAGAGAGAGGGAGACACAGAATCCGAAACAGGCTCCAGGCTCTGAGCCGTCAGCACAGAGCCTGACGCGGGGCTTGAACTCACGAACCGCGAGATCATGACCTGAGCTGAAGTCGGACGCTTAACCGACTGAGCCACCCAGGCGCCCCTCTTCTTTCTCTTTTTATCGGTTTGATTACTTTAGATACTTGATGTAAGTAGAATTATGTAGTATTTGTTTTTTTTTTTTTTGTATTTGCCTCAGATTTCTTTTGTATCCATCCATCTTTGATGGATATTGAGTTTGCTTTCGCATCTTGCTTACTGTGAATAATGCTGTAGTGTTCACGGATGTGCAAATATCTCTTGGAAGTCTGTTGTCAGTTCTTTTGGACATATACTCGAAAATAAGATTGCTGGGTCATGTGGTAGTTCTCTTTTTAATTTCCTGGGCAACCTCCATACTGTTTTTCCATAGCGGCTGCCCCATTACAATCCTGCCAACAGTGACACAAGGGTTCCACTTTGTCCACATCCTCACCAACCCTTGCCATTTTGTTTTATTGATAGCGGCCATCCTAACAGGTATAAGGTGGTTAATCAGAACCATCATTGTGGTTCTGATTTGTGTTTCTCTGATGTTTAGTGAAGTTGAGAATCTTTTCATATGCTTGTTGTCTATGTCTTCTTTGGAGAACTGTTTATTCAAGTCCTTTGCCCACTGTTTAATCATGCTATTATCTCTTAAATTGCACTGTATGGGTTCTTTTTATATTCTGGATGTTAACCCCTTATGTGATACACAGCTTACGTGTATTTTCTCTCCTTCCATAGGCTACCTTTCACTCTGTTGATTGCTTCCTTTGCCGTGTAGAAGTTTTTAAGTTTGATGTAATCCCCTTTGTCTATTTTTGTTTCAGTTACTTGTGCTTTTGGTGTTCTAGCCAAGAAACCATTGCCTGTTCCACTGTCCTGAAGCTTTTTCTTTGTGTTTTCTTACAGGAGTTTTCTATTTTCAGGTATTACGTTTAGGTCTTTAATCCATTTTGAGTTAATTTGTGTAGATGGTATAAGATGAGGGCCCATCTTCATTCTTTTGCATGTGGATATCCAGTTTTCCCAGCACTGTTTGTTGAAAAGACTATTCTTGCCCCATTGTATAGCCTTGGCACCCTTGTCAAAGATCATTTGACATACATGCCAATTTCTTTCTGGGTTCTTCATTGTGTTCCATTTGTCTCGATGTCTGTCTTTAGTGTGGCTAAGTGCTTGTCAATTTTGATGGCATTTTCAAAAAAAACCAGCTGTTTGTTTCATTGATTGGTTTTCGATTGTTTTTTTTAAAATGTTTATTTTATTTCTTTTGAGGGTGGGAGGGGCAAAAAGAGAGATCGAGAGAGAATCCCAAGCAGTCTCCACGCTGTCAGTGTAGAGCCCTATGTGGGGCTCCGTCCCACAAACCACGAGATCGTGACCTGAACCAAAATCAAGAGTAGGATGCTCAACTCTTTTTACAGGTTTGAATTTTTCTACATATAAGTCATCTCCTATAGCATTTGTCTTTCCCTGATGTATCTTGTTTACCAGTGTGCCCAAGGTTTATTCATGTTGTCACAAATGGCAAGAAATCCTCCTTTCTCGTGGCTGAATAATATGCCGTTGTGTATATACACCACATCTTTTTTTTTTTATCCATTTATCCATTTGATGGACATTTGACTTGTTTCCATATATTTGCTATTGTGAAAAATGCTGTGGTCAACATGAAAG
The DNA here is from genome assembly GCF_027475565.1 of Acinonyx jubatus. NCBI lineage: Eukaryota > Metazoa > Chordata > Mammalia > Carnivora > Felidae > Acinonyx > Acinonyx jubatus. The sequence continues at coordinate 160,524,114 of NC_069381.1, read as the reverse complement.
TGCATACATCTCGTTCAGATCCTGTTTTCATTTCTTTTGGGTGTATATTGAGAATCAGAATTGCTAGATTGTATGGCAGATTTCTAATTTTTTTAAGGAACCTCCGTATTGTTTTCTGTAGTGGTTGGACCAATTTACATGCTCATCAGTAGTGCATGAGAATTCCCTTTTTACCACATTCTCGCCAGCACCTGTTGTCTCTTGTCTTCTTGATGGCTACCATTCCAAAAGGTGTGAAGTGACATCTCGTGGTGTTTTGCATTTCCCTGATGGTAGTGATATTGAACATCTGTTCATCTGCCTGTTGGCCATTTTGATGTCCTCTTTGGAAAAATGTCTTTTTGGCTCTTCTGGCCATTTTTTAATTGGATTCTTTGGGTTTTTTAAAGTTTTGTGAGTTCTTTATATATTTTGGATAGTGACCCCTTATTTGACATATGGTTTGCAAAAATTTCCTCCTATTCTGTAGGTGTCTTTTTATTTTGTTAATTGTTTCTTTTACTGTACAGAAGCTTTTGGATTTAATATAATCCCACTTGTTAATTTTGCTCTTGTTGTTTGTACATTTGGTGTCATGTCCAAAAGAATCATTGCCAAGGCCAGTATCATTGAGCTTCTTCCTTGTGTTTCTTTCTAGGAGGTTTTGGTGTCAGTTCTTATATTTAAGTCTCTGATCCATTTTGAGCTAATTTTTGTGAGTCGTGTGAGATAGAGGCCCAATTTCATTGGTCTGCATGTGTTTCTCCAGTTTTCCCAGCATCATTTGTTAAAGAGACTGCGCTTTCCCATTGGGTATTCTTAGATCCTTTGTTGAAGATTAGTTGACCAAACTTTTCTAATTATTCTTTAGCTCCAAAATTTCTGTGTGATTCTTTGTAAGGGTTTCTATCTCTCTGTTGATATTCTCTCTTTTTTTCACGTATCATTTTCCTGATTTTGTTTCATTTAGTTTTATTTTTAAAAAAACTTTTTTTAAATGTTTACTTATTTTTGGGAGAGAGAGTGTGAGCAGGGGAGGGTCAGAGAGAGAGGGAGACACAGAGTCCAAAGCAGGCTCCAGACTCTGAGCTGCCAGCACAGAGCCGAGGTGGGGTTCGAACCCACGAACTGTGAGATCATGACCTGAGCCAAAGTTGGACACTGAACCGACGGAGCCACCCAGGTGCCTTGTATTTCGTTTAGTTTTGTGTCTGTGCTCTCTTTAGATCATTCAGCTTCTTTAAGAAAATTACTTTTAATTCATTGTTATATACTTAATAGATCTCTGTTTCCTTGGGGTTGGTTTCTAGGAATTTCTTTCGTTCTGTTGATTGGGACATGTTCTCCTGGTTCTTCATGTAGTTTGTATTTGTTTGTTTTCTGAATTTTATGAGCATTTGTAAATATAACCATTTCTTCCAGTCATTACAGACTGGCCTCATACAGAGGAAGACCTTCTCCAATCAGCCCAGGTAGAGATTTGGAGGGACTCTGACACTTTTTGGAGGGTATAACTTCTCAGGGCTATGTGCATTTCTCAATTAAAGAGGTGGGGCACCTGTGTGGCTCAGCTGGTTAAGCATCTGACTTCAGCTTCTTAGTTTGTGAGTCTGAGCCCCGCGTCGGGCTCTGTGATGACAGCTCAGAGCGTGGAGCCTGCTTTGGATTCTGTGTCTCCCTCTCTCTCTGCCCCCTCCACCTCACGCTCTGTCTGTCTGTCTGTCTCTCTCTCAAAAGTAAGTAAGCATTAAAAAAAATTTAAAAAGAGGCTTGCCAGTTTCTTTTTCAGGACCTTGTAATCTTTTGTACCATCTGGTATCTGTCTTTGGTACTGCAGGTTCTTGGGTGCTCTAGGAACAAGCTGCTTGTCTCTCCTTATTCTCACCAGCCTCCAAGCATCTAAAGTATACCAGCTCCCTGGAAGTTTCCCAAATCAGGCAAGACAGGTACCATTGCCTTGGGCAACTCTCAGAAAAGCCAGAGCACTGGATACATGCCCCACTCTTCTCCCTTCTCCTGAGGGAAAAGTGACAAATTGGACACTCTCCCTTGTTTTCAGAACCTCCCCGCCTCCACGGGCATCTAACCTGTGCCAGTTATCTTAGCACTCTGAATCAGGTGAGATAGTAACCAGTCCCTCAGGCAGCCCTCCAAAAGCCACGATGTTGGAAACATGTTCCACTCCTTTTCCTCCACACCCACCCTTAGGGGAGAAGCCATAAGCCAAGCTCAATGGTGCTGTCTTGGGGAAGGGGCACTCATAGATAAGATGAAGTAGCCCTTCTTACCTGTTTCGGTGAGGCTTTCATGGTTTTGCACTTGCCTGGGGTACTGCAATTTCTTAAATGGGTTCTGGAGTTGTCATAAGAGAATCTTAGTCCATATGTTGTTCATTCAGTGGTTCTGTGGAGTGCGGTCTGGGACTTCCTCTCCATCCATCTTGCTCTTATGTATCTTTTATATACATTATCCTTATCTTATTAAATATACTGCATGTTTCTTTTGGTTTGTCTTCCCACCCCTGCCCCCTTGAAGTGTCCTGTCTTCCTGGAGTCTAGTAGAACAGATCTCCTATGAATATCTTATGATGTCCTTAGGCTAAAATAGCTGCCCTCTGGCTCTTGTCATTGTTCTGCGTGAATGTTTCTCCCTCCTGTTCCTCATCTGCTCATTTCAGACAATTGTGTTAGCTTTTGGCCCTGCTTCTGTTCTCAATTGTGGCCATTCTCCAAGCTACAAATTGGCTCATCCTGCTAAGTCTTTCAAAATTTTTCTTAAGGGTTCCATTGATGTTTGCTGTCAGATTTTGAGGCTCACTTAGAAATCTATTCATGACTCAGGTGTTTTTATTTTTAGGGATGGTACCTAATGTTCAAGATTATATTTGAGTCTCTACTGAATATATTTATGCCAGGTACTGTTGATCACATGGTTATTAACTTATTTTCAGAAAAGATCTTCACGTGTTCCCAGAGCATACCTAAGAACAAGTTCCCACCTACAGTAATAATCTATTTACATGTGTGTCTTTACAAATGAATTGTAAATTCCTTCAGGGCAGGAACTAAGTCTTATTTGTTTGGTTTCCTTGAACCTCATGCACTGCTTGGTGCATACTGGGTTTATTTAATAAAATTGCATTAGAGAACTGTCAGACCTAGAATGCCTCCCTGTGATACGCTTCCTTATAAGTAGGAACTAAAGAAAGATATTTTTCATTCTATTTATTGCTCTTAACTAAGGATATCTTAAGTGGACAGATTCATGTTTCTTTTGCTGTTTTGCTCTAAAAGATACATAACCCAATCATTGGGCCTTATTTCTGGCCCTGTGGTTTTATTTTTTATTTTATTATTTATTTTTAGAGAGAAAGAGCAAGCGTTCATGCAAGTGGAGGAGAGGGGCAGAGGGGGAGAGAGACAGAGAATCTTTTCTTTTTTTTTTTAAGTTATTTGAGAGAGTGCACACGAATGGGGGAGGGGCAGATAGGGAGAGAGAGAGAATCCCAAGCAGGCTAATGCGGGGCTCGAACCCATGAACCGTGAAATCATAACCTGAGCTGAAATTAAGAGTTGGATTCTTAACCAACTAAGCCACCCAGGTACCCCCAAGAGAGAGAGGCTCCATGCTCAGTGCAGAGCCCAACGTGGGGCTCGATCCCACAACCCTGGGATCGTGACCTGAGCTGAAAATCAAGAATTGGACACTCAACCAACTGAGCCACCCAGGCACCCTAGCCCTGTGGCTTTAAGTCGGTAGATATGGGGGGGCACCTAGGTGGCTCAGTTGGTTGAACACCCAACTTCAGCTCAGGTCATGATCTCGTAGTTCATGGGTTCGAGCCCCAGGTTGGGCTCTGTGCTGATAGCTCGGAGCCTAGAGCCTGCTTTGGATTCCGTGTCTCCCTCTCTCTCTGCCCTTCACCCTGCTCATGCTTTCTCTCTCTCTCTCTCTCTCTCTCTCTCTCTCTCAAAGATAAACATAAAAAAAATTTTTTTTTAATCAGTAGATATGGTCAGTGGTTCAGAATGTCGCTTTGCAGTCAGACAGTCCTAGATTAATACTCTGGTTCCAGTATTTTCTGCATAACTTTGGGCAAATTACTTACCTCCCTTAAGTCTGTTTCCTTATCAATAAAATGAGGATGTAATAATAATACCTCATACTAGTTGAAGGATTATTTGGGATACGGCATGCATAGTACCTAGCACAGAACACTCAAAAATAGCAAATAGTATTATAAAAATGAACACACACAGATACATTGTGTATTGCATTTTAAACCTTTTGCTTATTAGCATTAAAAGTCAATGAGTGACAACCAGGGCTATGTTGATAATTCTTTGTTTCCAGCTAACAGGTTGATTATATCTGATGCTTACATCTTAATTAGACATGAGAGGCTATTTCAGAACAACCCCAGAAACAAAAAATGCAATTACAAATTTCATTTATTGCTTTGCCACAGCCTGAAATCCTAGTCTAGTTGCATTCAAAATCTGACAAGAACAGTATCCATCAGTTTAAAGGTGATGCTTTATAAAAACTGAGACATCCAAACACAAAAGAATATATGCTGCATAATTCCATTTCCATGAAATAGAAAATTATAGTGACAGAAAGCAGATACGTGGTTGAATAGAATAAGGGACAAAGAAATAGGCCACAAGAGGACATGAGGGTACTTTGGGGATGTTGGGAAATGTTCTGAATCTTGACTGTGATAGTATCTGTCAAAACTCATTGAATTGTGCACTTCAGATGGAGGTAGTTTGTTGTGCATGAATTATACATTAAGAAATCGATTTTTTAAAGTGAGGCATTTTTATGCTACACTTTATGTAGTAATTTGCTGATTGTTAATAACCACTAGGTGATAAACTTAAAGGTGTATATTTAATCAAATTTAGGCCTGTTTCTGCTCGTCTACAACAACATCCTACTTGTCTGGAAGTCAGATCGTTGGCAGCCTCAGGTCTCTAAAATACAGCCAGGAGGCTGGGAATGAGGGGAAAGGCCTTTGAGTGGCTAAAGAGAGGCTATGGAGCCCATGTGTTGATGGCCAAGGAATGGTCAGTAATCCCCATTAGAGTCTACTTAATACAGCTTTCTGTCAGATATTGGTAAAATTCCCTTTTTGTTTTTCAAGCTTACAGCAGATGAAAAGTAACAAAAGGTGAACACATGCGATAACATGCAAGGCGATTTAAAAATATAAACTAGGGGCACCTGGTTGACTCAGTCGGTGGAGCATCTGACTCTTGATTTCAGCTCAGGTCGAGCCCTACATCGGGTTGTCAGATCGAGCCCTACATTGGGCTCTGTGCTGAGCGGAGCCTGTTTCAGATTTTCTTTCTCTCCCTCTGCCCCTCTCCCCAACTCACACTGGTGCTCTCTCTCTCAAAATAAAAATAAATGAATAAATAAATAAAATAGTTTTTAAAATATATATAAAACTCAATTCAAGAACTGAAAGTTCAGTAATGGGCAATGTAGGGGCACCTAGGTGGCTCAGTTGGTTAGGCATCTGACTTTGGTTCAGGTCATGGTCTCACTGTTTGTGGGTATGAGCCCTGCATCGGGCTCTGTGCTGACGGCTGGGAGCCTGGAGCCTGCTTCAGATTCTGTGTCTCCCTCTGTCTCTGCCCCTCCCCTGCTTGCGCTCTGTCTTCTCTCAAAAATAAGTAAACATTAAAAAAAATTTTTTTTAAATAATAATTGAGGGCAATGGTAGATTGGAGGTTAACTCAATATACCACAATAGCCAATGAGAGAGTTCCATATTCAGACACTAAACTTTTAGTTATATATTCATGATAATGAAACTTAATATTTAAGAAAATATTAAATTGTATTAATTGTTAACTCTAATATTTAAAAAATTATAGGAGGGGTGCCTGGGTGGCTCAGTCGGTTAAGCATCCTTCTTCAGCTCAGGTCATGATCTCGCAGTTTGTGAGTTCAAGCCCTGCATCAGGCTCTGTGCTGACAGCTCAGAGCCTGGAGCCTGCTTCTGCTTCTGTGTCTCCCTCTCTTTCGGCCCCTAACCCACTCGCATTCTGTCTCTGTCTCTCTCAAAAATAAATACACATTTAAAAAAATTTTTAAAAATTAAAAAAAATAAAATAAAATAATAAAAAATAAAAAATTATAGGAGTGCCTGAGCCTGGGTGGGTCAGTTGGTTAAGCATCTGGCTCTTGATTTCGGCTCAGGTCATGATTTCGCTGTTCATGAGATCGAGCCCTGTGTTGGACTCTGCAGTGACAGCGTGGAACCTGCTTGGGATTCCCTTTCTTCCTCTCTTTCTGCCGCTCCCCCTCTCATGCTCTCTCTCTCTCTCAAAGTAAAGAAAGAAAGAAACTTAAAAAAATATTAAGTTAGGGGAGCTTGAGTGGCTTAGTCGGTTGAGCGTCTCACTTTGGCTTAGGTCATGATCTTGTGATTCAGGAGTTTGAGCCCTACATTGGGCTGTCAGCACAGAGCCCGCTTTAGATCCTCTGTCCCCCTCTCTCTGCCCCTCCCCCACTTGTGCACATGCATGCGCGTGCTCTCTCTCTCAAAAATAAACACTTAAAAAATATTAAATTATAGTCCCTGTGTAATACCTAGAATTGTTTATACAAAAATGGTTAAAGAAAACATTTTGTTGTTTAAGAGGATTAAGTAGTAGGAATCTGCAAAACACATAAATGAGTGTGTAAACACACACACACTTATGTATATGTATAGAATTCTGCAAGGACTCACATATATAACTCCATGCTCTTATAAACTTCTGTTGTAATGTGATTTTTTTTTTTTAATATCCTGAAGTAGTGGACTCATGGAAACAAGGTTTTATACGCTTTTAGTGGCACTAAGCACCAGCTCTTGAATAAGCCAAATCTGTTGTTAATTATATGAATACACTCATCATTTCTGGACCCATCCTGTTTTAAAAAGATTAAAATGTGTGTATAATATGTTCTGTAAGTGCACATGCATTTACTTATTGGCTGGATAGAATACTTAATATTGTTTCTTTGATAGTAAAATGAAAATAGTGTAGTAGAAATTATTTTAATTGGTTCACTGTATTAGAAAAGTTGTTTTTCATTTATTTGCTCCCAGTTGTCAGTATGGAAACCATTACAGTTCTGTAAGTGACAAACACTATGCCTGATAATTACCACATCTTTCTTAGTTATGCCCGACAAAATTAATAACCTTCTCATATTTTGGCAATTCTGTGTTTACTCACATGTATTTTTTAGAATCTTTTTTATTGTTATATTCAGTTGGCCATCTTAGGGGTCAATTATGAAAGCATTAATCAAGCCCTTATTAATTCTATTCTAATAATTCTATTCAGCAGCTGATTAGTTAGGGTCTAATATGTGCAACGCACTATATCAGTCTCTAGTGCTTTCGAAGTAAAACTAATAACTGATTCTCAAGGGTTCAGGATTTGCTAAAGTGTTTGGACGTTTTCTTATGGCAGTAGTGAACGATTAACAATTTTCAAAGGGGACAAAAGGGAAAATAGTATGATAGGATCTCTCTTGGAACAAACTCTCGTGGCTGTAGGCAGAATGGGCAGAGTTTGCGTGGACTCAGATCAGTCAATCAATAAAAGTTTAAATGTAGAGGGAGATTGAAGAATCTCAGATAATTATGAAAGTTTGGGCAGGAGTTGACTGTGTGGGTGGTGGTTCTCTTAAGGGGTGTTGGAGAAGGAACAGTTTTCTGAAGGGAGAAGAGATGAGAGGATGAATTTGGTTGAGGACCTTTTTGGTCTGACAGTGCTTAGCAATAGTGGGGAGCACAGTACGTGCGGACTCATGTTGAGCCAGGAGGCTTTCCAGAAAAAAGCTATAAAGCAGCCAGTACTAATGCAGATAAAGAACCATTTGACTTTAAACAGTGGGTTGGATTTTTTTGATTATTATTTTGTTTTGTTTGGGACTTTGGGGTTTTTATTAGGCTCTCTATTTCACTGTGGAGGAACTTGAACATCTTCCTTGCTACATCGATAATGTGAGGGGATTGGATTAGACGGGTGTTTCCCAGACTTTAAGCCATATAGGGATTACCTCGGGATCTTGTTAACAATGCAGATTCTGAATCTGATGGTATGGAGCGTGGGGGCCTGGATTTACAACAAAGAATTCGACAATCACAAAGATCTCTTCTGTCTTTTGAGTCTTCCCTTTTAGACCCAAGATTTTTGTAAAATAAGAGAAGACAGAATCCTTACACTTTAACTCATTCAACATAGTTTTATTTCATGATTGGTAGATAAGCCAGCAGCTGTAGGTAAAGTTTAACAAAGCACATAATTAATAGCTCTGCCAGGTATTGTGGTTCCAGAAAATCAAGTCATCCTCTCTCCTTCCACGTATGTTTGATTGGGCCATATGCATTTTATTATCCTAACATGGTCTCATTTTAAAAATCTTTTATTATAACTTAGTTAGCTGTCAGATTGAATAGTACACTGAAATATGAGGTGTGTTTTTGAGATGGCACAAAACCTCTCTTTTGGAATGACATTGACATACTTGCTCAAAAATAAATGATCTTTCCTAACCTTACTGAACCACTAGTCAGATAAAACCGTATCAGTGACTGTGTTACAAGTACCGTATAGCAGTGAGTTTTTATTTGTTCATGTATTTGGCGGTGACATCCATTAACTTATCCTTGACATTCTGTTTCTGTATAATGATTGTGGTTTAAGAGATTATGATAGCAATGAAGAAGGCTGCAAGTTGGGGGTTGGCAAGACTGAGTAGGTATGGGAAGAAGACATGACTAGGAGACGTTTTATAAATTTAAAGATGCAAGGTAGTCTCACCAAATTCTTTACTCAACAGAGGTGTTAGCAGTGAATAAGCTTCTCCCTGAATTTAAGGCACTTACAAGGCTTGATCCTCTGGATCCCTATGAAGACCATGCAGTGTAAAATGGCATAGGTCATCAAGACTGGTTCCACTCACAAGGCTTTCACTTGAATTGGGTTTCATTACAACAGTTCTGTTCATTGTATCCTAAAGACACAGCGAGCTCATTCACCAGTGCATGATCAAGAAAGAGTCACTGCCTTTCATGGAAGTGAAATTCTAGTAACTATAGTTCTGTTGTCAAGAATGGTCATTTATTAACTTAAGTAAAATTCGAAACATTTCTTAAAGCCATCAGTATGCTAAAATGTTAAATTGCTGCTGCTAAGTGCAGTACCATAAGGAAAAAAAAAGGCATTTCAAAAGACTAACATTCTCTTCAATGACTTCTAAAGACTCAGAGAAGGTATAACTTTATAACAAGAATGTCTCTTTGTTGCCTTTATCTTATTTTATTTTTTAAATTTTATTTATTTATTTTGAGAGAGATAGCGTGCACAAGCAGGGAAGAGGCAGAGAGAGAGAGGGAGAGAGAAATCCCAAGCAGGCTCCACACTGTCAGTGCAGAGCCCAACAGGGAGTGAGCCCGAACTCACGAACTGTGAGTTCATGACCTGAGCCAAAATCAAGAGTCGGATGCTTAACTGACTGAGCCACCCAGGAACCCCTATTATCTTTAAACAACAGCTTGTTTGGACAGAATATCCTCAGTGTATTTTTTCCTATCCTTAGTACTTAATGGTAATCCATTGTTTCTTGACATTTATCGTTAATGTAAAGAAGTCTGAAAACAGTCTTGCTTCCAGCCCCTTATATGAAAGTGACACTGGTTCCTGCCTGGTTGTCTAAAAAATTCTTTGTTTACTCTTCAAATTTAGTAATTTAAACCAGGATTTGTTCTCTTTTTTAAATGTTTATTTATTTTTAAGAGAGAGAGAGAGAGCACGTGTGTGCACACGTGGGGCAGAGAGAGAGGGGGACAGAGGATCCAAAGCAGGCTCCATGCTGACAGTGGAGAGCCCGGTGTGGGCTCGAACTCACAAACTGTGAGATCAGGCCTGAGCCGAAGTTGGGCGTTCAACCAACTGAGCCACCCAAGCACCCAACCAGGATTTGTTTTAATGTTGATAGTTTTTTTATAAGCTCATCCATGAAACAGTGTGTTCTTTCGGTCTTGAGATTCAGTTCCTTCTTCCTTGCCTGGAATATGTCCCCAAATTCTATTTCTGAATAGTATTTCTGTTCCATTTGCTGGCATCTGAACTTGAAGCACAGTTTTTATGGTGGATTGTCTTAGTCTTCAGTGTTTATCCTATATGCCTTAATTGATTTACTCTTGTACTTTTCCTTAGCCATCCAGTTGACTATTTAAGCCTTATCTCTATGCCATTGATTTGCTTTTCAGTCCTATCGATCCCGTTTCCTGTCATTTCTAGTTATTTATTAGATCTGTAGTAATTGTATTGGTATTTAATTTGTTTTTCTTAGCTCTATACTCTCACTTCGTTCTCTTTAAAAACTCACCATTGAACTCTCTTATAAAACTTATATCCTTAAAGTCTATAGTGTAAACCACTTAGAGGGAATCTGTTTCTGATTGCTTTTTCTTCCAGATTTAGGTCTTTGTCATTTGAATGCTATAATTTTATTTTTATTTTTAATTTTCTTTTTTATGTTTGTTTATTTTTGAGAGAGAGAGAGACAGAGTCTGAGTGGGGGAGAGGCAGAGAGAGAGGGAGACGCAGAAAATGGGAAGCAGGCTCCACTCTGAGCTGTCAGCACAGAGCCCGATGTGGGGCTCAAACTCATGAACCATGAGATCGTGACCTGAGCCGAAGTCAGACACTTAACCGACTGAGCCACCCAGGTGCCCCTTGAATGCTATAATTAAAAACATACATATTGTGAAATAACACATACAGGAAAGTATGTAAAACTGATATACCCAATTTAAAAATTGATTACATGTAAATATATGTAAATCTATGTAATCCCTACCACATCAATATGCATTAATGGTAGTTCAGAAATTCCCCATATTTCTCTTGCTTGTCATTATCCCCCACTTCCACACAATAGTTAACTACTGTGCTCGGTTTATAGTTATCTTTTTCATGCTTTTCTTTATAGTCTTACCACCTGTATATATATTCCTGTATAATATATTTAGATTTTGCCTGCCTTTGGACTTTATATAATCAGACCACATTGTATGTATTCTTTTGTGACTTGTTCTTTTTGCCCACATTATACTTGTAAAAATCCATCATGTTTTTGCATGTATATGTTTGCTTTCCTTGCTATATAGTATTTCATTATATTTTTTAAATTTTTTAATGTTTATTTTTGAGAGAGAGAGAGAGAGAGAGAGAGAGAGATAGTGGGGGAGGGGCAGAGAAAGAGGGAGACACGGAATCCAAAGCAGTCTCCAGCTCTGAGCTGTCAGCACAGATCCTGATATGGGGCTCAAACTCATGAACCGTGAGATCATGACCTGAGCTGAAGTCAGACACTTAACCGACTGAACCATCCAGGCACCCCTAGTATTTCATTATATTAATCAAGGTTCTCCAAAGAAGCAAAACGAATAGGGTGTGTGTGTGTATGTGTGTGTGTGTGGGGGGGGGGGGCATTTATTATAAGCAATTGGCTCATGTGATTATGGGAGCTGGCAAGTCTAAATCTGCAGTGTGGGCTGGTAGGCTTGAGACTTAGGAGGGCCAATGTTGCAGGTACATCCAAAGGCAGTCTGCTGGAAAACCCCCTCTTGCTCAGTGAGGCCAGTCTTTTTGTTCTATTCGGGCCTTGAAGTGATTGGATGAGGCCCACCCAATTATGGGAGAGCAGTCTGCTTTACCCACAGTGCACTGACTTAAATGCAAATCTTCTCTGAAAACACCCTCCAAAGTGACATAAAGTTAACTATCATATATGTGTACTACAGTTTTTCTATTTTACTGGAAATGTGTGGTTTTTAGGTTTAGGCGTTAATGAGCATTACTATTAGAGAGAGAGAGAGTGTGTGTGTGTGTCTCCTAGTGCATATAATCAATCGTATTGTCTAGAATATTACCTAGGAATGGGATTGCTAATCCTAGGGAATGCATACATCCAACTTTACTAGAAAATACAAAACCCTTTTGTTAAATGGTATGCCGGGTACTGGTTATGTTAGGTGCTCTGTATCCTTGCCGGTGCTTGGTATCGTCAGACTTGTTAGATTTTACCAATCTAAAGATTTAATTTGCATTTACTGGATTACTCACTGAACACCTTTTCATGTTTACCTGCTTGACGTGGGCTTATTTTTGTCCATTGTATAAGTTTGTATCCTTCAACTTTGATGAATTTTCTTGAATTGTCTTTTTTGATTTCTTCCCCTTCCAGTTTCTCTGTTCTCTGTTTTTAGAACTCTTTTAGATATTAGACTTTCTGAATTGATTCTCTATCTTACTTTTTCTCTCCTATTTTCTATCTTACTGATCTTGAAAATTTTTTCAACTTTATCTTCCATTTCTTCCTTTAAATATGCTATATTTTTTCTGTATACTCTATATTCATCCCTTTCTTACAGCATCCCAGTGTTTATCCTTCAGCTCTCTTTGATTCTCTTTGTTTATCCATCTTTGTCCTTCATCAGATAGTCTTTCCTCAGATGTCAGGTGGTCCTTGGCTAACTGTTCATATTTATTTGGCACTAAAAAGCTGACTGGTAGTTCTGAAAGCTTGAAAGAAACCAGCCAAGTAGACGGTGATGTTTCTATTCTTAAGTCTTCAATTGGGCGGATCAGATTTCTAAGAGCAGAATTCTCCAGTCTCCTACCATGAAAAGGTACAACCCTTTTGAGAATCAGGTGACAAAGAAAGATGGAGGTTTCAATCTTCAGTATTAACAACTTTTCGCTTAATTTTCAGGATAGCACCTCTGCCTTCAGCTCTGTCTGGTGTCCCTCTGTTCACTATCTCCTTGTTTTACCCTCTCCAGAAAACCAGACTTCAGTCTTCCACCAGAGCCGGGAAGGGGTGGGACTGGAGACAGGATTGGAGAGGGTGGGGGGAATGGCTCACTGCTTCTTAAACAGACCTTCAACTAACTCATCTGTATTCATCCCACCTTCCAGAGCGTGCCAGGTTTAGTTAGGCACATTGACTTGCTTCTTTCACTGAAGGCAATTTACTGTGCCAAGGGAATGTCATCATGAGTTCGCGTATTTTAATACTTTTGCCCCATTTCACCATCCAGAATCAATGACCAGATAGACAAAAGTAGTACCCTAACAAAGGTTTCAGGTGCAAAAAAAAATATTTTTAAATTGTATATAGCTATGCTTTCTCTTCCTCAGCCTTTCATTTTTTAGTATTTAACTGAATGCCTCGTCATATTCTTGTTTCTGTTTTAGCTTTTCAAGGGTGTGTTTATGATTAGATAAATTTATGAGATGCTCGTATTTCATCATTAGATTACCGTCTTTGATTTGGGTAAACAATACACAAATATATATTTATGACAAATAAAATTGTTCTTGTATGTTGGTTTCTGGAAATAGTTCTAACATCTTATTGTTAACTTAGACAAGTGTGTTGTATATGTTTCTTTGTTTGTTTAACAGAAAACATCTGTTAACTTGGAACTTTCCTTTGAAGAGCTATTTCCCAATACTTTGACCTCAAATCAGAAGTAATCTTGGTTTTAGAAAAAGTAAAGTAAAATCCCAAAGGCTATTCTTTACACATATTTTCATCACTTTGTACCTCTAGACTGAATGTTTTGAGTACGATTTACTTTTAAAAAATAGAAAGGATGGTATTAAAGGTTTTGTTCATTTTTTGAAAGCTAGATGTTACAATTATATATTTTGAAATTCATCTGAATGCAATTGGGCACAGCATTAAACAGCTTTTTTAAACATGAAAACCAAAACCTGAAATCACAGGAGAAAAAGACACTTCTCGAAAGTGGTAATTACGTACAACAGTAGCAGTTCAAAGCAGATGATCCCAGTCTCTCTTTTCTATTCGTTAACTACAGTACCACTTTGGAGAAAATGAATTTTGTTGAACTCTAACTAAGAGAGAGTTGGTCCTGTACAGCTTCAGACATGTTCACCAAAGAATGAACAGCTATTAAAAAGCGAGGGCAGATGCAGGTAATAAATACAAGAAAAGATGAAAAGAAGATTTTCCTGTAAAAATGGAGGAAAATGGTTTAGCTTCGACAGTTTTGACATATCAGTGCTCTCTAGTGTAGAGTTCAGCAGTTGTCCCCAGATCCATGGAACACGTCCTGCCGTCAGTATGGTTACATTGACTGACCTTTTGCCTTTGAATTCAGAGACCTGACTCACAAGTCACAGTGGAAAGACTCATTGCTCTTCCCTCCCCCACCAGCCCCCACTCTGCATTCTGCTATAGTTCCTGTCTGTCCACCCAGGCAGTATAAACTTTTCAGGGACATCTGAAGACAATTCACAAAGAGCTCCTCCTTGCCTTGTGTCGACTGTGAAATCAGCCAGGGCAGAGATATTCCGGTACAAGTTATTTGTGTTACCGGTTGTTTGTTGAGCCCCCTTCAGTGCATGTTTATTGGTTCTCTTTTCTGTTCTACTTTATTGTTTCATGACATGTTCTGTCATTCTCTGCAGAGGCCTAACTAACAGAGAAGGAGAAAGAGAACTACTGTTCATTGAACCTAGTATGTACTTAGCTTTGACTTAAATACGCTTACGTAATCCTCCCAGCCATGTGGAGAAAGATAATGTTATTCCTGTTCTCTAGATGCAGAATCTGAAGAATGATTTTCTCAGATCAGCCAGCTAAAAAGTGGCAGATCCAGGATTTAAACCTATTCTTATACCAAAGTCTGAAGTTTTCTGTTAAACACTCAGGACCCACACTTGCCTTTCCTGGTCAAACCCTGTTTCAAGACTGCAAAGGTGCTTTTGCACCGGACATAAGCAGTAGCTCTGAGACCTTAGTAAGCAGTGAGTTCCTTGGTTTTCATAGTGTGAGGGGAGTTGTTGGGTTCACTTGGTTTCATGAATCACTGCACAGAAATGTAATGTTTCTATATAAGGTTATGTACCTTTTTACAATGATGTTTTAGAAATGCAAACTAGGGGTTCCTGGGTGGTGCAGTTGAGAATCCAACTCTTGGTTTTGGTTCGGGTCATGATCTCACAGTTCATGAGTTTGAGTCCTGTGTCTGGCTCCACACTGCTGGTGTAGAGCCTGTTTGGGATTCTCTCTCTCCCTTGCTCTCCCTCCGCCCTTCCCCCACTCGCATGTGCTTGCACGTACTCTGTCTCTCAAAATAAATAAACTTTAAAAAAAACTTAAAAAACAAAAAAGATTTAAAAAACAAACTAAAGATGAATTCTTAGGGACCCCTGAGTGACTCAGTCGGTTAAGCGTCTGACTTCAGCTCAGGTCATGATCTCATGGTTCGTGAGTTTGAACCCCGCATGGGGCTGTGGGCTGACAGCTTGGAGCCTGGAGCCTGTTTCGGATTCTGTATCTCCTTCTTTCTCTCTCTGTGCCCCTTCCTGGCTCTCACTGTCTCTCTCTCAAAAATAAACATACATTAAAAATTTTTTTTCAAATAAATAAATAAATAAATAAATAAATAAATAAATAAAGATGAATTCTTTAAATTCCAGGGCGCTTGATAGAGCATGCAACTCTTGAGATATATATATATCTATATCTATCTATCTATCTATCTATCTATATATATATAATGTGATATATATAAATATATATATATAGTGTTATAATGTTATATAATTATGTTATATATATATAATATATATATAATATATATATAATATATATATAATATATACATATATAATATATATATTATATATATATATTATATATATATATATATATATATATAATCCATCATTTGATCTTATCTTTGTGTTTGTCTATATCCTGTAGAGGTAATCAAGGGAACAGGAACTTTATTATGAACCACCTAATATTTAACAGAATTCCTGGGTGTGTGGTTGAATGGTAGTTTGTAAGTGGTAAACTTTTCCAAGAAAGGATCCTTTCTTTGCCTTTAGATTCAGCATCTCTGCTTTTCTGGCTCTTTTGTGGAATAGACACATCCATTCCCCACCTTGCTCAAAGATTTTCTATCATGCCTTTCAAATCACAGAAGGGAAGGAGACTCCGTTGATGTAAACTGTGATGCTATTCTTTATGTCACTTCCCAAGGGAAAGAGAGGGCTGTACAGGCTAGGCAATGAGAGGGTATGGCTCCTTTAGTAAAAATAATGCAGCTTTCCTAAAAAGTCAATCATAATTCCAAAATGGAAATTCATTTTCTTGTCCTCTGAGGTTACATTTTAATCAGCCCATATTATGAGTTACTTTCGTTATTGGATCAGGTTCCTTAAGACTGGAAGTTCGACTGGACCGGAAGTCCAGAGCTGACGTGCAGGTTGAGGAGGAATTGGGAGTTGCGCGCTGGGTCTCTTCAGGTTGCTGTGATAAACAGAAAAGCACAAACTTACTTAGTCTTTTTTGCCCGATGCCTAGAGGTAGCCAGGAAATCCTCTCCTTAGCTGGGGTAGCAATAGGCCCATTGTGAAGCATCCTAGACCAGCTCTTTCAGTCTCCCCACACTCACCCAAGTGAGGCCAAGAACGCCATCATCCCTTCTGCCCTACACTCCCATACTGTTCAGATTTTAGAATAAATGTGAGTGACAAGTGCCTACCACCATTGCTTGGATAGTCTTTAGTTTAAGTGCCACACGCACTGTAAAATCATAAACCCCTGAAGGAGTAAAATGGTCTAATCCCTCATTGAAATGTCTCTGAATACACCTGAGCTATAAAAGGACTTAATGTTAAACAGTGCTGAGTGATTATTGTTGTAAGACTCTTACAAAAATTATACAGTGGCCTTCCATGTTTATTACTCAGAAAACAGATAATATGTCTTAACAGAAAGGAAATAATAAAAGCAGTATATTAAACTGAAAGAAACTTTTATATTTAACTTTGGTGTAGAAATTTTACCTTCTACTTTTTTAGACTTACATTATAATGAAAATTTACTTAGGAGAAATATGTCTATAACATTACAGGAAAATGACCAGTGGGAAATTGGAATTATATGGATCATTCACTTGAGTATAAGTCAAAATATAATTGCTTTTAAAGGACCAAAGGTGGATAAATTTTATTATAGTAGAAGGACCATCATGGATAGAATGCCAGGTTCTAGATTCAATAATTACTAAAGTTCAGTTTGAACTACAGAAACAGAGATACCTCAGGCCATTATAAAAAATTATTTTGTTTCCTTTTTTAAGGATAAATTAAAAGTAGAATCTTAAGTTGGTAAGCCCTGTCTTTCTGGAATATAAGCAATACCAGAATAATATTGTTGTGAAAGTTTGGAGTCCTAATTAAACATTTTCCTTTGGTATTAAACACGGTATTATTTTTGTATTTAAGTTCACCTCTGTTCTGTGTATTTGGGGGTCTTTTTTGTTGTTGTTCTGTGTATTTTTAACAGTGAAATTAAATACATCCTCTCTGACTTGTTTTGTTTTTAATTAGGCTCACTTGGGATTGCCTTTGGGAGACCATGATACTGGCTCTTGGTGCCTTTTGGCATCCCCTTTCATAAAATCAGGAGGCAAAATACTGAAATTATCAGAAGAGTAAACCATTATTCTCCGGTTTTTAAAGTATGTCACCAAAACATGACCCAAAAGTGAGAACAGATCTAGAGTCCATTCGTTTATGACTTCTGTGACTTATATGTATTGCTGACGTTTCTTGCCTCAACTCAACATGCAGACACAGAAAAATGACTATATAAAAGGAAAGAGCAAGTCATTGACTCATGGCTAGAAATCGCAAAAGTATGTTTCTGTTGCCATCCTGCCTTACTGTGCGGTTCAGGTTCTGGACTCAGCTGTACTTTAAATGATTGCTGGCATTGTACTTACGTGAGCCCATTAAATGGGGCTTTCTCATTAAAAGACATGAATGCTGGGGTCTAAAGTATGTTGAATATTTTTATTGATCGACTTGAAGAGAACATGTTAGTAAAGAAATTTCATCTCTTATGGAGTTGACTAATTGAATATAGAATGTGCTCTAATAGGATATAAGCTTTATTTTCCTTCACTTTTCCTACAGGTTAATGAAGTGGTTTAAAAAGATAAACAAGAACATTGTTTCCCTTCTAGAGTAGGCGTGCTTTTAGCTAGTTATCCCTAGTTGTTGCAAGTTTAGTCTTTGTGTTCACAAGTTTTATTTTCTGTATTCCAGACGATTCATAGAGATTAGCCACAGTTTATTTAACAAAGAAGACACACACAAAGCAATAGTTTTTTTTGCTCTTTCTCTTTTTTTTTTTTTCAGAAAGAATTCACTTGCTTACTTTTCTTAAAAACATCTTTCCCATTTCATTGAGGCAGATTTGGAAGTCAAACCAGAAACTTCAGGCTCTACTACGATGGAAAGCACTTCGTTGGGGAGAAGCGCTTTGAGTCCATCCACGATCTGGTGACTGATGGATTGATTACTCTCTATATTGAAACCAAGGCAGCAGAATACATTGCCAAGATGACGATAAACCCAATTTATGAGCACATAGGATACACAACCTTAAACAGAGAGCCAGCATACCAAAAACATATGCCAGTCCTGAAAGAGACACATGATGAGAGAGATTCTACAGGCCAGGATGGGGTGTCAGAGAAAAGGGTAAGCTACCATGAAACCACACTTTATCTTCTTCTGTTTGGGGTCCGTATAAAAAGCCATTATTGCCAGAAGAGATTGACTTCTCCACAGAGCTTTGAAAAAGATGTGCGTTTCCCTAATGTCACTGGTTTCTGTGGTGCTGAACTTTGCATATATCTAATTCTTGTTCAGTTATGTCAGGTATATATTTGTGCTCCATATTATTTCCTATTTCATCAGTTTCATGGTTTTAAAACTATGTTGAAAAAAAAAATGTCCCCTGATTTAAAAAAAAAAAAAAGCTCAGGGCTTTGGGTCAGAAGCATGACTACGGTCAAGAAAAGAGAGCTGTATTACATGAGAAATTGAGGGGGTCGCATAATCTATCAAAACTACTTTTTTATTCCCTTTATAAATAGTTCCGTTCCTTAGCAAAATGATATATAGCCATGCTTTAAAGTACATAGGATTAAATTCAGTCTATCGATAACTTTTACTATTTTGGGAATCGGTCAGTCTTGAGTAACAGGAGTGTTTATCTCCTTCGGGACTCTTAAGAATTAATTGAATCAGAAAGATGTATTTTAATTACAAGAGACAATTTAAGTTTTTCCTTTGTCATATTTTAGTTGTAATACGTTTAAAGTTAACATCAGAAGTTTCAATTCCTTGGCATTACTATTTGCTTTGGAAAATGATCCCTAGCTGCCTCTTTATCCCTCAGAAAAAGAGTGAGAGAATTTCTTGATGTTTTACATTGTATGGGATTTAGTTGGGAGAATTTTATGTATTCTAATTGGAATTGTGTTATTCACTCTAATATTCTTGAGCCTCTCCCGTGGCCATATTAAAGAAATGCAGTATTATATAGTGATTTGAGCTTGGATTGTGTCACCGAATAGATCTGTGCACAAATTCTACCATTTTACCAGTTGTGTGAACTTACTTCGTGTCACTGAATTTCTCTGTGCTTTGATGTTCTCATTTGTAAAATTATAATCAAACTGTTGTGAGGATCGATTGAAGGAGATAGTAGGTGCAAAATAGCCAAACAGTGACAGGCACACAGTAAGCACTCATGAGTTTGGTGGTAACGTTACTGTGACAGCTATATTACCTCAAGGCGGTATCCTAAAATACTTGCAGTTATCTTGAAGTATGTAGGCACAGAATGGAAATTTAAAATGTTCATTGTCTAGCCTAAATTTTAGTTTCTGGCAAGGCTAACTCAAAGTAGCATTTGCGGCTACCCAACGTTTTAAATTACAGACTGTAGAAAATTTGTAGAAAAAGGTTTTTCATATATTCGTGTTTGTTAGGAACCCTAATCTTTTTTGGAAGTAACCAGAATGTAGAATCCTAATTGCTTGCCGTATTTAATATTGTTCTTTTCACTCTCTAATTCCCATTTTCTCACTTTTGGTTATTTTCTATTCATGGTATTTTTCAGTCATGCTCGTATTTAAGTATCTCTGACAATGCATTTTATGCAGGTGTGATAGAATATTCTAAATCAGCATTTGTGAATGTGTTTAAAATGTGTCCATGTGAGGTTTTTAGAGTTGATCGGCCAAATGATGACCTTTGCTAATGTGTTCTGGGTATACTTTTCAAAATCAAGAGACTCGAACTAAAGACACAGCTGTTTCCCACTGGGCTAGTCGTTCCACCTCCTAGAGTCTTGGTTGTCCCTCCTACAAAGTGAAAGTAGCATTCACAGAGGAAAGAGACTGAGGTAGACGATGTCTGGAGGACCCTTTTAGCTCTAGGATCTGTGATTCCCCATGTATTCTGGCAGCGGCACCTGTGATGGTACATGGTCTGGATCGCCTGCTGCTGATGGCCACTGATGGCCACATAGAGTGAGGTAGCTAGCACCGGAAAGTATTTCTCTCCAGCGGTACATAGTTAAGGATCATGGAAAAAAAAATTTTTTTTTTCTTTTTGCTTTAAACTGCATGCATCTTAAATCTAGTTGGCTTAAAATCTACTCACTCAAAAATAGATTTATTTTATTTATAGGTGTCATCCAACAGGACAGGGATGATGACCTGTTCAGGAGCTTGAAACATTGATTCCCTGTCACAGTTGATGACATTTGTAAGTAAAGACAATCGTGTTTCATTGATTTCAAATATCGCTTGACACAAGTATGATTTAATAAGTATTTTACTGGATCCTGAATAGCTAAAGTCCCTCTTGTCCGTGAGGGGCTTACCTTTTCCTCAGAGGCAAAAGTGGTGATTTCACAGGAGTTAGGATGCTGGTGTGGAAAGGTTGCTGGTATTGGAGTTAAGAGCTAGGTTCCAGTTCTGCTACAGGAATTGATTTCCTGTGTCACTTTGGGCAGACTGCTTCACTTCTCTGAGACTGTGTTTCCCCGCCTTTAATAAGAGGGCTTTGGGCCAGATGATCTCCAAGATGTGGTTCTTGTTATAGCCTGTGATCCTTCAAGGAGTGTAGGTGTTGTAAGAGGCAGAGAACACAGGACAGAAATAGCACCGAAGTCTGGTCTTGAAAGGTGAGATCTATTTTTAGCTTATCTACCAACTAATTGTGTGACTTTGGGACAATCCCCTAGCCTGTCTGGACTTCAGATTCTTCACAGATAAGGGTTTTTCGCTAAAACAGTAATTTTACAATTGTTACAATTTTGCTTACTGCAAAAAGGGCTCTGTGCTCAAATAGGCTTGATGAAAAAAAATTTTTTTTAACCTACCTATTTCTTTTCTGTAGTCTTCTCAGTTTCGCTAATGACCTAATAATATGTGTTATGACTCTCCAAGAGTGTTCCCAGACTTACCTGAAGCGCCTCGCCACTCTTCAGAAAATTATTCAGGAAAATAATATTTCACGAAATCCACTTGGGGAAATTCTGAATCAGATATCTCTTAAGGTCTTTCCTCCTTCTAAAATTAAAGGAGGAGAATGCCGTGCGTATTTTATTTTTCAGTCCTTAAGTGTAAGTTGAGCATCTGAGCTTTGTGGAAGGTTATCAGGATGGTTTGATGGTCTTAAAGTTTTTTGTCACGGAAGTGAATCCTGAAGGTCCCCAGCTGTGTCTAGGAAAGCTCGTGGCATATTCTGAGGGCGGAGATTTTTTTTCCAAGTGACATCTGTGTCATTTTTTCATTAACTCTCCCAATTCCTTCTCCAGCTTGAAATATCAATCAGAAACTTAAATTTCTTTTCAAAAAGTATTAAGAGAAATTTAATCATGAAGTGGTAGCCTGTTGAAAAGCCAGAGTTCCTTCTCTTCTAAAATGGCTTAACTATAGTATCCACACTGGCCATGAACCCAGCTTTTATTAGTTACTTTTTCAAAATTTATCTTGGAACTGTATTTGAATAGTGTCTTTCTCCAAGTAGTAAATGTCATATGTTTGCTTCAACAGATATTGGACCAATGGCTGAATGCAACAATTTTTATGATAATTTTATACTTATTAATAATGTAATTTCAAATTCTCCAAAGCCCTGCTTTAGAACATGTCTCATAACTGTTAATAATATAAACTGCCAAATAAAATATATTAATTTGCATTTCAGAAACTGTGCTATGAGTCAGAACTCAGAATCTAGCCAGGACCTCATTTCTTTAGAATCTAGTCTTCTAAGTCCCAAACCTGCCTCACATGGAAGAGTGACCTGTGATGGCAAGGGGGTACAAAATCCATTTGTTGGTTTTATGGAACTTCACCAAGCCAGATAACCTATATGTGTCTGTGTGTGTATATATGTGTTTTTTTCTTCCCCTGGAAGTTTGGAATGATTGCAATGCTTGGCATACTGTCATATTATTTTATTCTTCAGGAATTTCTTTTACATTTAAATTCCACTTTTTAAAGACTTCTTTGGGAATCACCAGACTGCATATGTACTGAAAAACCTTGTGAAGTTTGAAGTTTAAATGTAATCAGGGCCCTGCCAAAAAACTGCTATAACTACTGGACTTCTTTTGGCATCTCCATAAAATGATAGGAGTCTTTGTCCCTGGGAATGGCAAAAGGGGCCCAGGCAGTCTGGTCTGCTAATTGTCTTATTCTCCCACAAAACAGCTCTCCTAAATGTTTTTACTTTGCTTAAAAAATATGTAGCTAGCACATTATTTGTATCCCTATAATCTCCATGTAGAAATCAGCGGGGAAAGCCATACTTAATCATTGCAAAAGTGACCATATCAGAGGAGGGAGTACCATGAAGCAGTCTACAGAAAACTGTTCTTTGACTTTATACTTTACCACTTTTTAAAGCCTATCTTTTCCGGGGCACCTGGGTGGCGCAGTTGGTTGAGAGACCGACCTCGGCTCAGGTCATGATCTCACGGTTCGTGGGTTTGAGCCCCGCGTCAGGCTCTGTGCCAACAGCTCAGAGCCTGGATCTTGCTTCTGATTCTGTATTTCCCTCTCTCTCTCTCTTCCACTCTCCTGCTCGTTCTCTCTCTCTCCGTCTCTCTCTCTAAAATAAGTAAACATTAAAAAAAATAAAGCCTGTCTTTTGCTGCTTCTTCCTTATTCTTCCCCAACTTGTGCTCCTGTTGTTCATCTGCTTCCTAACCCTGCCTTTATCCATATCCATTCCTCTCTCCCCTGGTCAGATTTACATGCTCACACTTCCATTGTGGCTTAAGGTTAGGATGAGTTGTTCCAGGGGAGAACAGGCACTCAGAGAACTGCCAGATTTGCCCAGGGTCACCTATTTGTATAAAGAAGCCAATTTAGTCATTTGTGAGAAAGACTATAGTTGCCCTACAGAACATCTAATAGTGGCTTTGTCTTCTCTAAGTATCCTTCTTAAGAATCAAGTCGAGTTCAAAATCCTACATAGTCAGTATATAAGTATATCTTTGTCTGTGTGGTTTTGAGCAAATCTTAAGTCTCCCTGGGTCGCAATTTGCCTCGGTCTCTAAAATGAGGATTATGGATTCCGTTATACTGGTGGTTATGAATATTCATGAAACTTTATAAAGTGGCCTTCCTCGTATGTAATGCATTATTGACTTTGGGATCAGAGCGATCACCAACCAGATGCCCATTCGTGGGTCTGAGTACTGTTCCCCCAGCTTTTGCTGGAAACAGCACGTTCAGGTTTCTCTTCAGGATCCATCTTTTCATTGCTTGAAGTGCCCTCCTCGTTCACAACATAACATCAAACAGCTCCAAATTGCTTCATCCAACAGTGGAGTTTCTCTTTTAGTAATACTAGGATGCCTCTAATTGTGTCTAAACAGGAAGCATGTCTTTGCCCAATAATATGCTAAGGATTTTTAAGGCTAGAATATGTTATTTTTTATGGTATTTGCATTTTAGTATTGACCAGTATTTTAACTCTACTTTCCATGAATGTAAGACAATTAGTCTTCTGCTTCTCTGCCTGTCAGTGAACTTTTATTGAAGGTGCATCCCATGTTGAGTCCATTAGCAAACATCTCTCAAATTTCCCTGAACTTCTGATTATTCTCCTAACTCCAGCCAGGGAAACCCTCTCCTTCCTTGGCCTTAACATCTTCACGTTTCACTTTCTAGATAGTCTTCTATGAGCTATCTATCTAAATAGATTTGTGGTTTTAACTCAAGAGTAATCTTGGAACATAAATAAGTAAAGAGCATTGCAAAAATATCATCCCCATGTCTTCTTCAGTATCCATGAACACTAACTCATCTATGAAAATTAATTGCTTTTAATTCAACATCTATTGCATGCCTCCTGTTTGTAAGGAAACAGGCTAGACTCTGGAAGGGATAAAAGATGTACAAGATAGAAGCCCTGCCTCAAAGAAACCCCGCCTTACGTGTTAATGTTTTCATTGTTTCCACCCTAATTAATTAGCAATTAGGCATCTTGATAGCAAGAGGCTACCTGCCTATATCATCTGAAGAGTATTGCAGTTCAGTAGGTATTAAGTTGGACTCGCTCTGATGTGAGTTTGCTTCTCTAATAGCCCAGCAGATCACAGAAAACACTTTTGTAGACAAGAACACTACTTTGTCAGAATCATAGATCAGAAATTAATAGGACATGCTGGCATTCCACTCCAGTTTCAAGGCTTTAAACCCCCCGTGTTGTTACACTTCTCGTTCAGCGCTTTGGATTTTATATTAATGGTGTTGACTGACTACATGAACAAATGAGTGTATTTTATGAATTCAGCCAAATCCGAGAAAGAAAAATATAGTCACTCAAGTTGATTTGATACTTTATATTATTTTTCCTTTAAGAACTCAGAATCCTTAGGATGTCTCTGTGAGGTAGGGATGGCCATTCCTTATTCCATAGATAGAGCATCTGAGGAACAGAAAAATTGTCTTTGTGATATGAAATAGTTGGTGAAATGTGGTGGCTAGATGCACGTCTTCGGGGACATGTGCCAAGAAGCCAAGATGGTAGAGAAGTGGCATCTCCCCAAACTCATGGTTATATCAGTCATGTGTTGGGACAGTGTGGACCCCACCAGAGAATCTCATACTTACAATGATTAAAGAAAACTCAAAGGGGGCCCTGGACATCTGTTGCATGAATCTCCTCTGTTCCTCCATCTTATCACCCACGGAAAGGATTAGTAATTAAAAGCCATTAGGGAAAACCAGATGGAAAGATGAAAACGGAAGTAAACATCAAATCCTCAGCTCCAAAAACCAGGCCAGCGGAAGACCAAATTGTAATTTACCAAGCCAGCTGCAGTTTTGGAAGATCTCTGTATATGAGCCAATTTAACAAATAAAATAAGTCTTAAATTACTGGCTTGAGGGTTGGAAAAGGAAGCTGTTAGAGATTGTTTCACAATTGCTATTTCAGAGTCTCCAGCATTTTGGTGAGGAAATAATCATTGGTGGCCTCTCCATTTAACTCTGAAACAGAAATCAGCTCTGGTGGCTTTAGGAGTGATAGCATTTGGGTACAAAGTGAGTGAGACTATCAAGCAATCATCTGGCTTTCCCATGTTGCCCACAAACCAATTCTCTGGGCAATTCTAAAATAAAACTTTCCAGTTTCAATAAATGCTTTTTTTTTTTTAATTTTTAATGTTTATTTGTTTTTGAGAGAGACAGAGAGACAGAGAGAGCACGAGCGGGGAAGGTACAGAAAGCGAGGGAGGCACAGGATCCAAAGCAGGCTCCAGTCTCCGAGCTGTCAGCACAGATCCTGACGTGGGCTCAAACTCACAAACCGTGAATTCATCACCTGAGCTGAAGTCCGACACTCAACCGACTGAGCCACCCAGGTGCCCCTAATCTCAATAAATCCTTACATTAGATCTCATCCTAAATGATTTGGACCTGTAATTTTTTCTTGGGCCTTTTGCTCTATCCTATTTCCCTTTATCCTTGGAGTACTTTCTCTTTCCCTAATATTTAGACCTCTCAGAGACTCACAGATCATGCCCTGAGCCTTTCCTTACCCAAGTTGTGAGACCTTAATTGTTTTAAATGGCCTCATAAGTTAGTCCTTAACTCTTCTTGGGTCTCCTTTGAGTTACTGCACCCGGTGAAAAATGCTCAAACCTGAGCATTATATTGCAAAAATAGATTCTTTCAGTAAGACATTCTAGGCCTCTATAATCAACTGATCGTGCCCTTGTTTATGTGATTCCTATTAAGTGTGCTGCTACGTTATTTCATTGTTTTGCTCAGTAACTTGAATGAATAAGCTCTATTATCCTCTATTTCCTCAGGTTCTAAAGACATCCAGTGAAAATTCACTAAATGCTGTAGGTTTGCTGATGAACTAAAATTTTACAACTTAAACATTATTTTTGGCAATTTCTTTTTTTTTCCTGTTTTAGGAAGCTCTTTTATTTTTGGTTTTATTTTTCAAATTTTAATTCCAGTATAGTTACATACAGTGTCATGTTAGTTTCAGGTGTACAATATAGTGATTCAATAATTCCATACATCACTCAGTGCTCATCATGATAAGTGTACTCTTAATCCCCATCACCTGTTTCACCCGTTCCTCCCCCCCCCCCCCCCGTAAACCTCTGTTTGTTGTATACAGTTAAAAGATAGTTTCTCTATAGGTTTTTGGTTTGTCTTTTTTTTTTCTTTGATCATTTGTTTTTTTAAATTCCACATATCAGTGAAATCATATGGTATTTATCTTTCTCTAATTTCACTTAGCATTATGCCCTCTAGCTTCATCCACATCACTGCAATTAGCAAGGTTTCATTCTTTTTTATGGCTGAATCATATTCCAGTGTGTGTGTGTGTGTGTGTGTGTGTGTGTGTGTACACACTCCATCTTCTTTATGCATTCATCTATCAGTGGACACTTGGGCTGCTTCCATAATTTGGCTATTGTAAATAACGCTGCAGTGAACATAGGGGTGCGTATATCTTTTCGAATTAGTGTTTTTGTGTTCTTTGGGTAAATATCCGGTAGTGTGATTACTGGGTCATGGAGTAGTTCTATGTTTAACTGTTTGAGGCACCGCCACACCATTTTCCACAGTGGCTGTAGCAGTGTGCATTCCCACCAACAGTGCATGAGGGTTATCTTTGATAATTTCTAAATTACTCCAGTTTGTACTTATTGACCAGCATTGTTTGATTAAAAACAAACAAACCACCTTTAGTATAAAATTCCTCTCCAAAAGCAGAAGCTTTTATATGAATTGCAGATTATGTAGCACCAGCTAAGAGATTTACACCTTTCTTTCTTTCACCCACTCAGCAGAAGGAGATCCTCGTCATGGGTATAGTTTGCTTAATAACTTTAGAATGACTTGGGGTTGCTGCTCAAGTTCATAGTGAGGAAAAAAAAAACCATATAGTTCCCCTATCCCTGGAGAAAGTACTGTTTTTCCTCGCAATGGGGAAACTGCAAATGAATAAGCCCATATCTCTTTATAGGCTTATTTTCTAAGAATTTTTTGTAAGTCAGCTTTATTGCAGTATAATTTATATACAATAAAATGCACACAGTTATGTGTCTAGTTTGATGAGCTTTGACAAATACACATACCTATGTAACCACCACTGCAATCAAATATGGAACATGCCATTACTCCATGAAGTTCCCCTAATGTCTCTTTGTAGAAAATCGCACCTCCACCCCCGGCCCTAGTGCAACCACTGATTAGATCTCTATCAGGACAAGAACTTATTTTTATAAGTATTGATATGAAGGTGGCGTTCTTTTTAATGTTTTAGTTTTCTACACGTATAGCACTTTTTACCTTCATTTTCTATTTATTATAAGTACATCATCTTATTTACCTTTTTTTAAGTGTTTTTGTTTTTTGTTTTTTGGTTTTTTTTTTTGGAGAGAGAGAAAGGATCCCAAGCAGGCTCTGCCCTACCAGTGTGGAGCTCATTGTGGGGCTCGATCCCATGAACCGTGTGATCATGACCTGAGCCGAAATCAGGAGTTGGACACTTAACTGACTAAGCCACCCAGATGCCCATAAATACCTACCTTCTTATCTGGATTTTAGATGTAAAATTTCTCAAGTCATATTATTTTAGAGAAATATGGGCAACAAAAGAATGACTGATGTTTAGTACCGATTGCAAGGCACTGTGACTTGTTGATGGTTTCACTCCTATCATTATGGGCTTTTCACTTTTTCATCTATGATAAGAACTTCAAAAATGTGGGAACACAATGAGAGAGGATTCTTAGGGAGGAAGATCTTCTCTGCTCTGTTGGGATCTTGGACCTGAGCCAGAAGCACTCAGCCAGCTCTCCTTTAATCACTGCCATCTCTTGGCCCTTCCTCTTGGGAATAGGTCCCATGGCAGATGCTAGTCACAGTCACAGTTGATAGGAAGTACAGTGTCCCCGACTCTCTGAGTGGGAAGCGTACCACATGGTACCAAGTATCACAATGAGAAAAACTACCGTTTCTGCTTCCTCTTTGCAGTTGGCTCAGATGGGAAAAGGCGTTCTTTGTGGCAGTGGTATGATTTCAGAATTCCCTATGGAATACCGCTGAAGCTTTTTTTCCCCAGCTTTATTGAGACCACTAGGGCATTTAGACATGTCTCCCTATGCTCCTTGAAAGCTTGCAGGTACAACCCACTCAAGAATCCTGAAGACTGGAGTTCTGCTCTTCTCGTTCCCAGGTGAAGACTGATAATCTCTTGTCTGACAAGCTCCTATGTGTGGAGTGTGGGTTGTATAAAATCCTGGAGAAATGATTTTAAGTTTTCTCCTGGCGCCCTCAGACAAAACTATTGGAATATGAGTGAATGGAGGGAATGTTAATAGATGCAGAACCTTGACCCCACCCTAATTCCTTAAAAGTAGATTTAAGAATTTACATGTGAATTTTAGTAATCTCTTGCAATGCAGTTTGACTAGAGTAGGCTCTCCAGTGAACCAGAACTGTTCTCGAAGCCTCAGGAACTCAAAAACCTTGTGACCCTCTTTTAGAATTCGGCATGGTTTGTTGGCCACCTTTTTGAGGTCTACTGCTTCTTAAGGCTGGGAGGACTGGGTATAGTGGTGGAGGGGGAAGAGCACTGGAGTTCTGCTTCTGCTTCTACTTCTGAATAGAAGCAGAGTAGAGAAGAATTGTAGAAATGTGTTATGTACACTGACTAGTATACCATGTTATGCCTGTATATGTATATGTGGTATTTGTGAACCAGTCCAATCATGTGACCTAAAACTGTCCTTAAATTTAAAAAGAAAGGAATCATGTGTTGATGTATCTAATTAATGAATTTAAGAGCGTTTTCTCCCCTACTCTTAAGGAAATACACGTTCTTTATAAAAAAATCTGAAAAATAGGAACTAAAAAAAAAGAATTATTCATAGCCTCACCATCCACAGTGTATGTCAACATTTTGATAGATTTCCTTCAAGCCTTCCTGTGCACAGATTATTTTAAATTTTTATATTTTTATTGTACAAGTAATCCTTGTTCATTTCCTACAAAAATTAAAAAAAAAACATTTAAAAACTAGCATTAAATTCACACCAAATCCCATTATTGATGGATAACATAACCAACAATATTCTGTTTATTCTTCTAGAGTGTGTGTGTGTGTCTGTATGAGAGTATGAGAGAGAGAAAAGCAGAGAGGAGAGAGAGAAAACATGTTTCTTCTATACAAACTCCTTTTTAATTTGCTTTACTGTTAGGTTATGAAAAATCTTTCCATGCGAATAATGCTCAATTGTTTTAAATGTCTACATAGCATTCCTTCATTTTAATGTTTATTTTTTTAGAGAGAAAGAGGTAGAGAGCCAGTGGGGAGGGGCAAAAAAAGAGGGAGACAGAATCCCAAGTAGGCTCCACGCTGCCAGAGCAGAGTCTGATGTGGGACTTAAACTCACGAGGCACGAGATCATGACCTGAGCCAAAATCAAGAGTCGGACGCTTGACCGACTGAGCCACCCACGCGCCCCTGTGTAACATTACATGGTGTTTATATGCAGTAATTATTCAACCAATCTCTTAAGATATTTTTCATTCACTCATTTTATGAATATTTATTGAATACAGCTCATTTGGGCTACCGTGCCCAATACCAATCAAGACAACTTTGGATCTTCTCATGAAGCTAATTTTCTGTCTTATACACCGAGAATATTAAAAAGAAACTTGAAGATTATCCTCATGTTTTAAATGATGATATGTTGGTTCAGAGAGGAAAATTCTTCTGGCCAGGAAATTTTGTTGTTAAGTGATTGGTAACCAGTGGTTTTTTTCCTGCATGCTATGTTTTTATAATAATGAATCTTCCTTAAGTATTTTTTAAAAATATTAAATAAAAATGGTTCCTTTGCTTATTCAGATTAGCATAATTTAGATTATACTAGTCATTTAAATAGATTTTCTAATTTAGATTTTTGTTTATTCTTGTAAATGGCTTTTCCCCTTCAAATATGAGATTTTTTTTTCAGAATACTTAATGCTCTAAAAATCAGTATTTCTTCAGGAATAATGATAACTAACCAAAAAATTTAAATTTATAAGTTATTTGGGGGGTAACTTAAAAAAACATACACAGTTGGAATAGTCTTTATCTTTAAAATGGAGAAGACCTGAAATCATTCTTTCACTATATGCTAATTTGGATGTAAATTAAAAAAAAATAAAAAATAAAATTTAAAAAAATCTACGTGCAAAAAATAAGTAAATAAATAAAATGGAGAAGACTTTCATGTGAAAAGCATATTTCTGCACTTGTTGAATATGGAGAGTCGCACCTTAGCTTCGTATGTAATCACAGCCATACTTGTCTGCTCTTTGAAGTTACTTGGTTCTAAATTAATGAAGCAATTTGAGGGGAAAGGATTTCATAACTTATATCTGCAGTGTGCACCGGAGGATGGGGAGGTAGGATTAGCTAAAACTATTATTTAAGTCAGAAAGAACTATTTTGATATCTTGTGGACATAACATTCTAATTACCGTATATTTCAAATGTGAATAGTGAATTCCCTTCATCTCCTTATAGACAAAGCCCCCCAAAATGCCCCTGCCTACTTAGTGAATGTGACAAATACTTTTATTTGGAAACTGTTTATTGTTCCTGAGGAGGGGGTAAGTTTTTCATATATATCTTTAATTCATAGTGATATTAGATTATAAACAAGTGTTTGGAATATTTCACTTTTGGTTTCATACAAAAAATATTCTAAACTTTAAAAAAAAATTTTTTTTTAACGTTTATTTATTTTTGAGACAGAGACAGAGCACGAACAGGGGAGGGTCAGAGAGAGAGGGAGACACAGAATCTGAAACAGGCTCCAGGCTCTGAGCTGTCAGCACAGAGCCCGACGCAGGGCTCGAACTCACGGACCACGAGATCATGACCTGAGCCGAAGTGGGACACGTAACCGACTGAGCCACCCAGGCGCCCCTAAACTTTTAAGCTAAATTTATTTATTTTTTCAAGACAGAACTTAAATGGTAATGGATCTTTAGCATCTGATCTGGTGTTAAGACTCATCAAAGAATTTCTGTAGCCATGTATGCTAGTGTTTGATCATAGCTTTGGAGAAGTCCACAGCATCTGGTTCACATGTTCTCTTTATTTAGAATCTGTTGTATTTCTTTCTTTAATTTCTTATTTTTTGAGATTTGTTTTCCAGGAAGATGTACCTTTGCTCCTCAGACAAAAGCATTTCAAAGGTAGCTTTAATTATCATATTATCTTCTACTTATCCAGACATTCTGACACACTCAAAACAATTTTGCTCCTCAGACAAAAGCATTTCAAAGGTAGCTTTAATTATCATATTATCTTCTACTTATCCAGACATTCTGACACACTCAAAACAATTTTTTTATTAGACATCCCCTTGGGACAGGATATCTGTTCATCTTATGACTTTAATGATGTCACTTTAAGCACATCATTAACCTCTTCAGGACTGAGTTGAAGAACTCAGCTTCTGCTTCATTAGATGCCATTCAGGTCCCTTCTAGCAGTCATGATTCACAACTAATAAGTTCTCTTTGTAACCCTCAAGAGATTTTTCAGACTTAGATTCTGTACTTCTGAGAACTTACTATGTTAAGAAGACAGGCTGAAAACATGCACATTTCAATACAGGCTTGACTCATACTAACTAGGATTGTAAATTGTCGAGCCAGTGACATAATTTCCTTTGGCCTCAGGAAATTGAAGGTCTTTTGTAGCTCCCCAATAAACATGTCTAAGGGTTGTAAGACTACAAATAATAATAAACATAACTAACATTTATTGAGCCTTTGTACGTCAGAAAGTGTGCTGAGTGTTTCACCAGAGGATCTGCTTTGATTTTTACAGCAATCCTTTTGAAGGTAGGGATTATAAGAACATGGGTATCTTTACGGATGATAGGTTTATGGGGAGTTATCAAAGGGATTCTGGGGGCATGTTTTAATAGTGCATGCTTTATTTTTAAGAATGAAATCACAAAGGACAACCAGATCTACCAAATGTCCTTTGGTGTCATCATAGTGATGGAACCGTAGACTGTGTTCGTATTTAAAGTAAGTAGATCACTTTATTGTGAGTAATTGGATTACTCAAAAAGGAAGAAATTACGGGCGCCTGGGTGGCTCCGTAGGTTAAGCGTCCCACGACTTCGGCTCAGGTCACGGGATCACACGCTATTCATGAGTTCGAGTCCCATGTCAGGCTCTGTGCTGACGCTCGGAGCCTAGAGCCTGCTTCAGATTCTGTATCTCCCTCTCTCTCTCTGCCCCTCCCCTGCTTACTCTCTCTCTCTCAAAAATAAATAAAAACATTAAAAAAATGTTTTTTAAAATGAAGAAATTAAAACACCTTGGAACCTGCCCAGAGATAGTTGAAGCTCGGTCTAGATGGGCCCTTCACCCACTGAGGCATGTTATGCTAGAACTATAGTGCTTAGGTTTAGGTTTTGTTTTGTTTGTTTGTTTGTTTGTTTGTTCTGTTTTTAAAGAAACTCTTACAATGTTAAAAGACTAAAAAGCTTCCAATTTACAGAATAAGAAACCTGTAACTATTGAGTTTTTAAGTATAAAAAACATGAAACAAAATAGTCTTCCCTGTATTGTAGCTTACTTCTCTGAGGGTTGCTCGTTCAAATGCTACCTCCTTTCTTTACATCACAAAAAATGTACAAATCCAAATAGTCTTGTTCCTTTCATAGAAACAACAACAAAAATAAGTAAGAAAGGATTTTATACTTAGGTGAGAGTGTAAATTATACATAAATGTGCAAAGCTGTCAACAATTCAACATGTGAATTTTAAATCACAGTGTACTTAATAGAATGAGCTCTGCATAAATTTCCTTAAAGTTTTTATTATCAAACTATATTAAATGATTAACATAGCTTATTTGTATATTAATGAAATATACTTGCAACTAAGATTTATGAAAAGCATTTGTATTTATTATATTTAAGAAAAGTCTGTACACTTTTCCATTTTCAACAGTTGACTAAGACTCACGTTGACATCTTGAGGTTTTCATCATTTCAGTGTTCAAAGTGCTTATTAGCATTTCCTTGTCAAAGTTGAAGCTTACGTAGCTCTTTGTAACTGACAAAAGACCTTTGAGTTGACAATCACCTCCTAAATAAATAAGATTGTGAAGGCAGTTGAAGTGTTTTTCAAATCAATACTCTAGAGACCATATGTAAAACTTACTATAGAGAGTTTATTATAATTTAGAAGCAAAAAAAGAAAAACAAACAAAAACCAAAACTCTCTCGTCTTCTTAACACAGTTTGACAATTTGTCATTTTCTGTCTTATCTCAGAAGCAGGGAAATCAGTAACAATAAGGTTTAGCATTCATGACTATAAAAGATAAAAAGATATTATTGCTAATGATCATACTTCTGAGAAAGTAATAAAGAAAGTGAAAAAATCTTTAATATAAAGTAAACTTTGGGAAAAAAAAAAGAGGTTAGAGTGGAAGAGAGCCAAAGCATGAGAGACTCTTAAAAACTGAGAACAAACTGAGGGTTGATGGTGGGTGGGAGGGAGGGAAGGGTGGGTGATGGGTATTGAGGATTTGGGATGAGCACTGGGTGTTGTATGGAAACCAATTTGACAATAAACTTCATATATTGAAAAAATAAAATAAAATAAAACTTTGGGGAAGTTCTAAAATACGCACTCATAAGTAGTTTTGTTTTTAAGTATTTATTTGAGAGAGAGGACAAGCTGGGGAGGGACAGAGAGAGAGAAGGGAACAGAGGATCTAAAGCAGGCTCTGTGCTGACAGCAGAGAGCCCGATGTGGGACTCAAACCCACAAACTGTGAGATCATGACCTGAGCAAAGTCGGACGCTCAACTGACCAGGCCACCCAGGCGCCCCAAAGTCATAAAGAGTTTTTGATTAAAAAGTCAAATTCGCCACGGGAATTTACCCCAGAAACCAAGAGCATGCTTTACACGCTGTATGTTAGCCAATTTGACAATAAATTATATTAAAAAATAATAATAAGTTAGTCAAATTAGATCAAAGTTCTCATCAGTGAAACTTTATATGCAATAGAGATGGCTACAGAAATTTTGATTTAGTAGATTCAGTGTGGGGCCCAGACACCCATTAATATATGAGAGTGAGCAAGTGAGAAAGAGAGAAACTGCATGCATGGAGTGCACAGATCCTTTTGCACAGTAAAGTTTACAGCTAATGGATTCGATTAGTGGTTCTCAAACATTTTGGACTGAGGAGCTCTTTACACTTGGAACATTGTTGAAGCGCTAAAGAGTTTTTATTTATATGAATCATGTCTATTGATATTTACTATACTGGAAATTAGAACAGATTTTTTCAATGCTGCTAATTCATTTAAAAAACAATAAGCCCAATACATATTAATGTAATAGCATTATTAAGATCATATTTTGTTGACCAACTTTGGTTAGAAGAGTGGCATTTTTTGCATTTCTCTTATTCTCCTTAATGTCTTACTTAATATTGGAGTGCCTGGGTGGCTCAGTCAGTTAAGTGTCTGACTTTGGCTCAGGTCATGATCTCCCAGTTCATGAGTTCAAGCCCCAGGTTGGGCTGTGTGCTGACAGCTCAGAGCCTGGAGCTTGCTTTGGATTCTATGTCTCCCTCTCTTTCTCTGCCCCTCCCCCACTCATGCTCTGGCTGTCTCTCTCAAATACAAATGAACACTAAAAAAAATTTTTTTTAATGTCTTAATGTTTAGGAAACAGCTGGATTCCCATAAATGTTTCTGTGTTCAATCTGTGGTGATATGTTATTTTAGTTGAAGCATATGAAGAGAATCTGACCTCATAGAAATAATGTGCATTTGGAAAAGAAAGGAGTCTTCGGATAGCCTTTTTAGATAGTTGTGGATATTTGTCTTTGGTACCTCACCAAAACTAGATAAATGGAAATTTTTTTTAATTGAAGTATAGTTAGCATATAATAATATTCATTTCAAGTATACAACATAGCAATTCAACATTTATGTACATTACAAAATGATCACCATGAGAAGTCTAGTCACCATCTGTCACTATACAAAGTTAATGCAATATTATTGACTATATTCCCTATGTTTACTTTGACTTATTTATTTTATAACTGGAAGTTTATACCACTTAATTCCCCTCACCTGTTTTGTCCATCTCTCCACCCCCTCCCCTGTGACAACCACCAGTTTGTTCTCTGTATTTATGAATCTGTTTCTGTTTTGTTTTGTTTGCTCATTTATTTTCTTTTTTTAGACTCCAGGTATAACTGAAATCATGGTATTTGTCTCTCTGACTCCTTTCACTTAGCATAATACCCTCTAGGTCCATCCATGTTGTCGCAAATGGCAGGATTTCATTCTTTTCTTATGACTAATATTCCATATATATATATTATATGTATATATAATATATATATTAAGTGCTTGTGTATGTGTGTGTACAGATATATATATGTGTGTGTGTGTGTGTGCGCGCGCGCGTGTGTGTGTGTGTCCACCTAGATAAGTAGTAGTATCTTAACGGTTAACGTGCAGTGGTATTATCTGAAACCTTCACAATAAGCATTTATATTCTATTACACTAAAATCCCTTGATCTGTTTTGAACTCCAAATGGATCTTTCAACTGTGCCTAATTCTATAGTATCATGCATTGGCCATTCGGAAAAGACTGGTTCACAGAGTTATACAGGTTTTCTAAACATTGACACATTTCTTTATACGATACCAAAAAATCACATTTGTTAATATCATCATCATCGACCTATCAGAAGAGTCATTTAAGTGGTGGGAAGCTGGTAATATGTTCAGGATGGCAGATATAAAATTTCCAAAATTCTTATTTTCACTTGACAGTTTGAATTTTATCATTGACAGTCAGTTGTTTTCCTTGAGGTGGCTGGCTCATTTTTTTCATTTTTGAGAAAATGCCAAGTCTGAATAACTAATATTTATGTTAATCATTCTTCCAAGTGAAAAATGCTATTCTGTGGAAAAAGCAGCTAGCTCAGCTTGCAACTCAAACAATACTTTTCCTCAAGAAAACCATCCCTAAAAGGGACCCACACATCTTTTACATCGTTTTGTGTGAAGCAGACTCTCTTTTGGAGAGTTTTTTAAAAATACTGAGGTGTAAAACTC
The DNA here is from genome assembly GCF_027475565.1 of Acinonyx jubatus. NCBI lineage: Eukaryota > Metazoa > Chordata > Mammalia > Carnivora > Felidae > Acinonyx > Acinonyx jubatus. The sequence goes on along the minus strand of NC_069381.1, from coordinate 160,487,521 downwards.
TAAATGTAGTCTACCGCAGAAACAACAGAAGAGACAGAGTTGGTGGGGGGAGAAAAAATCTAAATGTATGACCCACAGTAACTAATTTAACACGCTATTGTTCATTAAAACCAGTACCTTTGCTATAAAAGACTGCATTAAATGCTGTACTTAGTATCTCAGAGAGTTGGTTCTTTTAAAAATGGAAACAAGGAAACATTATTCAACTGATGACATGGTTTGATATTTCTAACAGTGAAAAATGTAACAAAAGCATCCAAAGGCAAAAAATCTACAGCTGATCCCGCAGGAGGAGATATTTTTAGGCAAGTTATTTTTTTTTTAACATCATACTTCTTATTTTAATGTCTTCCTTATTAAGACATGCATTTGAAAATAGTTTCATCTTACAGTTTTATAGCAAATTGTGGGTTTGAGTTCTTGGGAAGAAAATAATCAAACTTTAAACCAGGTTTTCTAGTGGTAGATGCTGTCCAAATTCCCTTTTCTTTCTAACATCATTACGGAAGGGTTTTATTAATCCAGAAACATTCACTGCACTTTGTTCCTCAACACTAGTTGTTTTGTTCCTGCATATCATTTAGGCCACAGCGCTTCAGCCATCTTTAGAGTTGAAAACTGCAGTCCATGAATCCCGAGCATCCTCTCTGTTTCAGCTGGCACCTCTTCTCCTCACACAACCTGTGGTTTTCATGCAGTCTCATCCTTTAGTCAGCTATGGTTGCTAAGATACCTATGTTGTCACAAATTTCCCAACATGTTTTCAGTTCACATTTGCATACAGTTTGGCTGTCACATGAGGAAACAGCATTTAAACTGCCCTTCTTTGCACCCCTGGCTGACGGTTCCTTTTTTAAAACACATGATATAAGATATTTTAAGGAATGGTCATTAGAAGAAAACAGTTGTTTTTTGGTTTTTTGTTTTTGTTTTTGTGTCAAATATATTCTGACAGTATCATAAGGACAGGAGGCTAGAATCCTTCAGACAGGCATTCATTTAGGAGTCTGAAGAATTCACTGAGGCTTGCAAATATGCCATGAACTTTGTGTGCGCCTTCTTTCAACATTTATCTCCTTATTTATGGTCATGCTTTCAACATTTAGCACCTGCTGGGTTCCAAACACTGTTAGGTGATAAGACTGATGGCCAATGATGATAGTAGTTATCGGTATAACCACCGACACCTAGTCTCGGGGAGCTCTCTGCATGCTAGGTGCTGAGAATGCGTTCTGTGTCCTCATTCCATGCATTCTGCTACGTGATCTCACCTCATCTTGTCCTCCCAACAATGCTAAGATACTGTCATCATTTCAATTTTACACTGAAGAAACTGAAATTTCCCCTGAGATCGCATAACGATAGTAAGTGGACCTGAGGTCTTTTACAGATAGTCTTTATTCAAGAGCCAAGCTTTTAACTATTTAACTGTAGATAACACTGAATTTCAGTTAAAATTTGTTTTGCTAGCTCTTTATTTTTTTAATGTTTATTTTTTTATTATTTATTTTGAAGAGGGGGGCTAGCAGGGGAGGGGCAGAGAGAGAGGGAGAAACAGAGAATCCCAAGCAGGCTCCACACTGTCAGCAAGGAGCCCGATGTGGGGCTCCAACTCATCAAACTATGAGTTCATGACCTGAGGCGAAACCAAGAGTCAGATGCTTAACCAACTGAGCCACCCAGGAATCTCTGTTTAACTCTTTTAGGCAGATGAGGAGGAAGGTTTATAAGCGACAGCTCCCTGCCTGTTATTGACAATCAGAGGACTGTTACGAGGTGGTCAGCAAACTGCCTTGTAGTTTGGTTGGTAGAGGCTGCCGAAGGTACCTCCAGGTTGGGAGAAGAAAGAGATCTGGGATGGAAAGACGTGTAGAAGTCACCCTCTCGTAAAAGGAGGAAGAAGCTTGGAAGGAGGACATGGACGTAGATTTCATGAGTAAACACAACTTTTGTTAGAAAATACGATTTTTGGGATTCACACAGGATGGAATAAAGCCATTACCCATCCAGTACTTACCCCAGTTATAATTGGTTCATTAAATATATATTTATTTGTTTAATATCAGGTCCTTATGAAAATAGCTAGGGCTCTATTCTCTGGTACTCACCAGTTTCACTAATGCCTAGAACATAGTAGATATTCAATAAAATACTTCTTTACTTATTCATTTATTTCTATTTATTTGTATATATATTTTTAAGTAGGCTTCATGCCCAGCATGGAGCCCAACACAGGGCTTGAATTCATGACCCTGAGGTTGAGACCTGAGCTGAGATCAAAAGTCGGATGCTTAACCAACTGAGCCACCCAGGCGTCCGTCAATAAAATATCTTTTGAATGAAGACTATTTAGAACTGTGTATTGTACATATATACTTTGACCATTTCTGTATTTTCTTTTAATGAATTAGTGGGCTGTATGAAGTATTTATACACTCTTGGGCCACATGTCCAAAACTCCAAATTCTTAGTTATTTATACTATATTCTTTTAAAGATAAAATGCATCTAATTATGAAATTCCTGCATTAGCCAGTTTGTGGAATCTCTTCTATAAATATAAGACTTAGTTAATTGTTTACCCATGAGATTGGAATGGCTTGCCACCTTATAAATTATGTATGTCTGTTTGGTGAATTTTAATGGAAAGTTTAATTACCTCTTTCTAAAGACAGCTTAATTAGTTGCTCAGGAGACTGACTACTGTCTCAATCCATTGGTTTGGAGGGTGCTTTTGTTGATTTGTTTTTATTTAAGGAACACGAAAAGCCAATGCCAAAACAAAAATAAAAATAAAAAGGCAAGCTGCTCCATAACTCTCATTGCAGGCTTGGTAGACATTGGACAGAGGTTCTGCATACACCTAATTAAAAGCAACACATCACTGTACTCACCGCCATCAAAATAATCAAGAAAGCTTTTAAATTGCCAGAAATTAATCACCAAAGCTGACCTTCTCGGTAAACCATTTGTCAGGTTTAGAACTGAACTGGGGGTGGCCATGTTCACCTGTCCACATTTCTGCTTGCTGTTGGTTCTGGGTCTTCGTAACCCTGGGCTTTCCTAAGGTCAGAGTCAGTCTCATCACATGTTAAGCGATCCTATGCCTGGTCCCAGGGAAGCAGAGCGGAGTAGAGAGAAATGAAGTGTGAAGTTAGGAGTCTTGGGTCTCCATCACGGCTGCTTTGCTTACCGATTATCTGCAAATACTTGAACATCACAGAATTTTCTTTCTGAAAAACAGGATTGTCGGGATGCCATACAGTAGTGTGTGTGACAGAACACTTTGTAGAATCCAAAGCTCTGTGTAAGTGCTAAAGTGCATAAGAGCCAGACTTGGATTTTTTTTTAACCAAAATATGCAGAAGAATACAGTAATGAAAGTTCTTGTAAAGTAAGGCTAGAATAGGATCATTAAGCCAGTTACCTCACAGATTACTTTGTGCTGTGTCACATGGCTATAGAACCAGGCCTGTTGCTGGAAGGGATCTCCCTCGGTCACCCAGGCCTGCCCTCCTGAAACAAGACAGGAATATGCTAAACATCTTCCTAGAACATCACCTTTACCCAGTAGTAATGGACTGAAAACATTTTTATATTAAACATTTTTATGTGGGGGCATTATGGGGGAGCTTAGCCACCCCTGGGTGGCTTCCACCCCTGCTTACTATTGGTTGCTCTTGGGGACATTTTAGTGGAAAAGGTAGTAAAGCTCTAGCCTAAGCTCACTGGAGAGCCTTAAATAACATTTGACCTTACCAACTGAAGATCTTCACTTAAATTATCCCCCATTATCCTATCCTTTGTAGAAGAGGAAAGCGGCAGGGTGGATCCTTCCCAGTACATTAAAATGTCACTGAAAGATAGATGTTAAGTTATCCTTTTTAATCTTTTCTTCTTCCTGCTCACAGAAGTTGATTGTAGTCTGACTTTCTGTGTCTTATTGACTAATGTACTGATAATTTCTGGGCCTCGTCCAGATGCTTCAAATTACTCTTAAGATGTCAAACTTCATATATATATACATGTATGTGCGTATATACACACACACACACATATACATATGTATACATATATACACACATGTATATATACGTGTATACACACACACACACACACACACATATATATATATATATATATATATATATATATCTTTTATAAGTTAGGGGTTGTTAAAGTTCTCTCTTAATTTCCTTAGGATCTTGTGAACTAACAGGAATTTCAGAAAATGAAATACTATGGGCATGATATAAAAAGTTGATTTTAGAAAGTGCCCAGATACAGGCTATTTTTACTTTTTTAACATCATTGTCTTGATGTAAAACCTGCCACATGGCAGTGTCGTTGCAAGAAAACACAAGTTAGTGTCTAACAGTGAGGTTATAAATTATGCTCATGTTTATACTTCTTCTCAAGGTAATTGCTATGAAAGTTAAATTTTTTGCCTTCAGGCCACTATTACCATTTTCAAATAATAAAAACAGGTTTTCAAAATAGGTATGCTTGAACTTCACAAGTATACTTTATACCATGAATCAACATTTATCTTTGTTGAGGCTTAAAAAGACATTTTTCTTTTTATTTTAGAGAGACCACACAAGTTGGAAAGAGGGACAGAGGAGAGAGAGAGAGAGAGAGAGAGAGAGAGAGAGAGAGAAAGAAAGTTAAGCAGGTTCCATGCTCATCACCAAGCCCAGTGTGGGGCTCGATCCCACAACCTTGGGATCATGACCTGAGCCAATATCAAGAGTTGGGTGCTCAACCAACTGAGCCATCCAGGTGCCCCGAGGCTTAAAAACAATATTAAAATAAATCACAATTTGAATATTTTCATCCAATGACACATATAGGAAATAAGCGTTTATAACTTAAATTTAAGTAAGTTGGTAACAGGCCCTTGTTAAAAGAACCAAAACACACAGACTTCATCCCAGCCTAATCCATAGAAGTCACTGGAAGAATGAGGAAGCTGAAAATATCATGCTTAGCTTTTATTGTGATACACTGGCTTGCCTCTGTTAAATAGGTGATTGCAAAATGTTCGCTGGATTGCAAAATGTACCTCACATGGCAGTTTAAAATCTGAAAATACTATTAATATCATTGTGAGTTGGCATTTTAGTTGTATTTTCTGAATATACATTCTAACTAAAAGCTTTCTGAAAAAGTGAAATGTCTGATTCTAGAGTTTTGCAGTAGATTTAAAAATCCCTAATTGTTCATAAGGTGTTAGAGTTCCTCTAATTTCATCTCCTCTGTTACAGAACAATAATAGTGTTTCTTTAAGTCTTGCAGGTAATAAATACCAAAAATATGGGTTAAAAAAATCAAAATGTCAATGATACATTTCCTATTAGCCCCTCAGGTTTATTGAGGGAGAACATTTTGAGAATTTCCCATGGGGGCCGATTACAGCTTTTGATTAGGAAGAATCAAGAAAGACTGTTGTTACAATCATTGCCATCTAACCAATCATTGCCAATGGCTGAATATTGGAGAGTGTCAGACTAGAATGCTTTATTGTGTAATTTTATGTATATTACATATATATATTACTTTGTAGTTCCATAACTCAGGACAGGAAACATCTTCCCATTTATTTTATCTTCCCAAAGCACCTATTATATAAATTGTTATCAGTATACTGGGGCTGTAATCTAGTATCCTTTAAGAACTTGTAAATGAAAAAATAAGACTGTGTCTTAGGAAGTGACTTTAAAATCACCATTTATATCTGAACAGAAATATGCAAAACCTTCAAAAAGAGACACCTGGCTCAGTTGGCTGAGCATCTGACTCTTGATTTCACCTCAGGTCATGATCCCAGGGTTGTGAGATTGAGCCCTACGTCTGGCTCAGCACTGAGCATAGAGCCTGCTTAAGATTCTCTCTGTCTCTCCCTCTGCTCACTAGCTCACTCGCTTTTCTTCCCTCTGAGAGAGAGAGAGAGACAGACAGACACCTGGAAAAAGACTCAAAGAGGTAGAAGTTGCTCAGGTCCATCTAAGCACTGGTTTGAAATGAGGGGGCCCCCACTAACTAGACATTTAATGTTCTTGTCAATTAGCAGGGCCATCTTAATTGTAGAGGATTCAACAAATGGCTTAACTTTGCATTCAGTACTCCGTTCACCTAACCCACTCCACTTGTTCTGGTTTCTTTCTCATCAGCATCCTAATTATGTTTCGTTTCCAGTATAGGTATGTTACCAGAAAAGAGAATGTTGATCACCTACTCTATGATCATTATATCTCATACTTACTATAGACTGTTGTCAGTCTGCTTTTATCCATCAGTTTTATGAACTTGGTATTACAATGTCACTCTCGAGAAATATATATGATCACCTTGACTTTCTGAGCCTACAAGACTAGGTACCAGACAAAAGCCTGTACCAAATTAGCCAGGGCTGCCTTGTGGGGACTCACTGGAGATGGCCGACCTGGTCTTTCCCAATCGACACAACCAAGTCTTCATATCCCTGTGTTCTGAAGGAGTACGAACCTTCATTTTTCCTTGGCTTTCCATTACAAATATGGAGAACGCCATGGAGTTCGTTTAGTCGAAGGCTTAGAAAAGTTCAGTGAGTTGGCTGGTAACAGTCAGAGCCAGGCTTGGAAACCAGGCTGTGCAGCACTCCACCCCCTCTCGGGGCCTGGTGCTCTTCGTGCAGAGTGCAAAACACTCCCTCAGAACTGGTGCCTGGAGAATTTGATCATTTCTGTTGTTTCTAAGGAATGCAAGGCTGTCCTTTTTTTGTTTGCATTATGTTTTCAAATGCCTTACGTTTAAAATTACTGCATACGAGTCAGGGAACCTGTTAGAGTGTACAGAGTTTGGTGGTGTCGGTGTTAGTATAGTGTGATTTAAATTTGTTAGACACTGAGATGAATGCATTGATGTGCTTCATTATCGGTTTAGCTGGATATTATGTTAACGCTAGAAAAGCTATGTAATGAAGACCGAGTTAGGAATTATGACGTGACTGATGCATAAAAATGTAGAGCCTTAGAAGAATGTAAGAGTTTCCCGTGCAACATAAAACGTTATTTATCCCAATGTAACTTAAGGAATTTATAGAATTCCGTAAAGATGTCGTTACTGCCCGACCTAAAATGCATTTGAAAATTTTGATTAAGTGATGAATATGGTAGCTACTATAAATTCAAATATAAGCAGTACTAAAATGGCTAGTGATCTGAAGGGTACTAGAATTTAAATGATGTAGAAATTTATTCCAATGATAGCCTTTCAGAATTGCATGTTAACAATAGATGATATGGGAAGCAAGACATTCTAGAGGAAAGACACAGAATTTGAAGTCATATAGACCTGGTTCAAATCCTGTTGCCGCCACATTTTGAGTGACCTTGGGCAAGGTACTTAACCTCTCAAAGCTTTTGTTCCATCATCTGCAAAGTAAGAATTATAATATGTAGCTTGTTGATTGTTTTTTTAATGTTTGTTTATTTTGGGAGCGAGAGCATGTGTGTGCAGGGGAGGGGCAGAGAGAGAGAATCTTAAAAAGGTTCCACACCCAGCGTGGAGCCCGACATGGGGCTCTATCTCATGACTCTGAGATCATGACCTGAGCAGAAATCAAGAGTCAGACGCTCTACTGACTGAGCCACCCAGGTGCCCCTACCTTATTGAATGTTTTAACAACTACATCATCCATGTAAACCATTTCCTACTGTAGAGCCATGCAGTCGTCAGTTAGTAAATGTAAGGTGACATATTATTGCCCAGCACCTCGGAATATATTCCATTCTTGTCTCTAATGGAGAGAAATTAGATTATAAATTATAATTCAGGGGAAAGGTATGAATAATCTGTTTATCTAGGGTGAGCTTTGCTTGGATCCACAAACCTTCTTCCAATATAACTTGATATTGGAAGTTTTAGGAAAGCTGCTTTTGTTCTGCTTTTTACTGAAGTATAGTTACAGTGTGACAGTAGTTTCACGTATACAACATAGTGATTCTACAGCGCTATACGTCATGCTGTACTCGACACAAGTGTAGCTACCATCTGTCACCATACAACTGTATTACAACACCATTGACATGCTGTCCTGTGACTTAGTCATTCCATAACTGGATGCCTGTATCTCCTACTCCCCTTCACACACTTTGCCCATCCCCTCCCTTTCTAGCATCTATCAGTTCTCTGTATTTATGGTCTATTTCTGCTTTTGTTTGTTTTGTTTTGTTTTTTAGATTCTACATGTCATTGAAATCATTTTACCTGACTCATTTTACCTAATACCTTGTAGGTCCATCCATGTTGTTGCAAATGGCAAGGTCTCATTCTTTTTTATGGCTGAGTAGTACTTCAGTGTGTGTGTGTGTGTGTGTGTGTGTGTGTGTGTGTGTGTGTGTGACATCTTCTTTGTCCATTCATCTGTGTATGACATTTGGGTTGCTTCCACAGCTTGGGTATTGTAAATAATGCTACAGTAAACATAGGGGTGCATGTATCTTTTCAAATTAGATGTTTTCATCTTTGGGGATAAATACCCAGTAGTGGAATTTCTGGATCATATGGTATTTATATTTTTAATTTTTTGAGGAACTTTCATACTGTTTTTCAGGGTAGCTGCACCAATTTACATTCCCACCAAGAGAGCATGAAGATTCCTTTTCCTCCACATTCTCACCAACATTTGTTATTTCTTGTCTTTTTGATTCTAGTCATTCTGACAGGTGCAAGGTGATATCTCATTGTGGTTTTGATTTGCATTTCCCTAATGATTTAGTGATATTGAACATCTTTTCATGTGTCTGTTGGCCATCTGTCTATCTTCTTTGCAAAAATGTCTATTTAGGTCCTCTGCCCATTTTTAATCAGATTATTTGGCTTTTGGCTGTTGAGTTGTATCCATTCTTTATATATTTTAGATACTAACCCATCAGAAATGTCAATTGCAAATATCTTCTCCCATTCAGTAGGTTGCCTTTTTATTTTGTTAATGGTTTCCTTTGCTGTGCAAAAGGTTTTTATTTTGGTACAGTCCCAGTAGTTTGTTTTTGCTTTTGTGGAGACATTTCTAGAAGAATGTTGCTAAGGCGGATGTCACAGAGATTATTGCCTATGTTTTCTTTTAGGAGTTTTGTGGTTTCAGACTTCACATTTAAATGTTTATTTATTTATTTTGAGAGAGAGAGAGCACGCGTGTGCACGCATGTGAACTGGGGAGAAGCAGAGAGAGAGAGAGAGAGAGAGAGAGAGAGAGAGAGAGAATCCCAAGCAGGCTCCATGCTGCCAGTGTAGCGTTGGACATGGGGCTCAAACCCATGAACCATGAGATCATGACCGGAGCCAAAAGCAAGAGTCAGGCACTTAACTGACTGAGCCACTGAGATGCCCCCCAGATCTCATATTTAGATCTTTAATCCATTTTGAGTTTATTTTTGTGTGTGATGTGAGAAAGGGGTCCAGTTTCATTCTTTTACATGTAGCTGTCCGGTTTTCCCAGCACCATTTGTTGAAGAGACTGTCTTTGCCCCAGTGTATATTCTTGCCTCCTTTGTCATAGATTAATGGACAATTTAAGCATGGGTTTATTTCTGGGCTCTCCATTCTGTTCCATTGATTTGTGTGTCTGTTTTTGTGCCAGTCCTGTACTCTTTTGATTACTACAGATTTGTAGTATACCTTGAAATCTAGGACTGTGATACCTCCAGTGTTTTTCCTCCACAAGATTGCTCTGGCTATTTGGGGTCATTTATGGTTCCATACAAATTTTAGGATTATTTGTTCTAGTCCTGTGAAAAATGCTGTTGTTATTTTATAGGGATTGAAGTGAATCTGTAGATTGCTTTGGGAATATGGATATTTTAACAATATTAATTCTTCCAATTCAGGAGCATGGAATATTGTTCCATTTGTTTGTATCGTCCTCAGTTTCTTTCATCAGCGTTTTATAGTTTTCAGAGTGTAGATCTTTCACCTCCTTGGTTTATTCCTAATTATTTTTTTTTGGTACGACTGTAAGTGGAATTGTTTTCTTAATTTCTCTTTCTGATATTTTGTTGTTAGTATGTGGAAACACAACTGATTTCTGTATATTGATTTTGTATCATGTGACTTTACTGAATTCGTTTATTACTTCTGATAGCTTTTCGGTGGAGTCTTTAGGGTTTTCTATGTATAGTATCATGTCATCTGCAAATAGTGACAGTTTAACTTCGTCCTTATCAATTTAGACGCCTTTGATTTCTTTTCTTTGTCTGCTGTGGCTAGGACGTCCACTACAGTATTGAATAAAAGGGGTGAGAGTGGATATCCGTGTCTTGTTCTTGATCTTAGGAGACCTCAGTTTTTCACCACTGAGTATAATCTTAGCTGTGAGTTTTTTATATCCTTCATTGTGTTTAGAGGTATGTTCCTTCTAAACCGATTTTGTTCAGGGTTTTTATCATGAATAAATATTATACTCTGTCAAATGCTTTTTCTGCATCTGTTGAGATGATCATATTTTTATCCTTCATTTTGTTAACATGGTGTATCATGCTGATTGATTTGTGAATATATAACCATCCTTGCATCCCTAGAATAAATCCCAATTGATTGTGGTGACTGATCCTTTTAATGTATTGTATAATGTGGTTTGCTAATACTTTGTTGAGGACTTTTGCTTTCATGTTCAGGGATGTTTTATGTTGGGGATATTGGCCTATAATTTGTGTGTGTATGTGTGTGGTGCTCTTGTCTGGCTTTGAAATCAGAGTAATGCTGACCTCATAGAACGTATTTGGAAACTTTCTCTTCTATTTTTTGGAATAGTTTATGGAGAATAGATATTAATTCTTCTTTATTTGGTAGAATTTACCTGTGAATCCATCTGATCCTGGACTTTTGTTTGTTGGGAGTTTTTTTAACTACCAGTTCTCTTTCATTACTAGTAATTGGTATGTTCAGATTTTCTATTTCTTCATGATCACTTTTGTTTGTATGTTTCTAGGAATTTATCCATTTCTTCTAGGTTGTCCAGTTGGTTGGCATATAATTTTTCATAGTATCCTCTTAGAATCCTTTGTATTTCTGTGATGTTCTTTGTTACTTTTCCTCTTTCATTTCTGATTTTACTTATTTGTGTCTTCTCCTTCTTATTCTTGATGCCTAAAGGTTTATCATTTTTGTTTCTTTTCAAAGAACTAGCTCTTTATTTTTTTGATCTTTTCTGTTGCATTTTGGGCTCTATTTATTTCTGCTCTGATCCTCATTATTGCCTTCCCTCTACTAACTGTGGACTTTGTTCTTTCTTTTTCTACTTCCTTTAGGTATAAGATTAGATTTTTTTTATTGGAGCTTTTTCTTGTTTCTTAAGGTAGGCCTGTAATAGTATAAATTTCCCTCTTTGAACTGCTTTCCCTGTGTCCCAAAGATTTTAGACCATTGTGTTTTATTTTCATTTGTTTCCATGTATTTTGTATTTCTTCATTGACCTGTTGGTCTTTGAGTAACATGTTGTTTAGCTTCTACATGTTTGTGAGTTTTTTCTAGTTTTTTTACTTGTGATTTCTAGTTTCACAGCTTTATAGTCAGAAAAGATGCATGATATGACTTCAGTCTTCTTAAATTTATTGAGACTTGTTTTTCAGCCTGACATATGATCTATCTTGGAGAATGTTCCATGTGCACTTGAAAAGAATGTTACTCTATTGTTTTGGGATGGAATGGTCTTTCTATATCTGTTAAGTCTATCTGGTCTAATGTGTTATTCAAAGATGCTGTTTCCTTATTGATTTTATGCCTGGATGATCTTTCCATTGAGGTAACTGGGATGTTAAAGTCCTGTACTATTATTGTACTACTCTCAATTTCTCCCTTTATGTCTGTTACTATTTGCTTTATGTATTTAGGTGCTTCAATGTTGGGTGCATAGATGTTTACGGTTGTTATATCCTCTTGTTGGACTGACCTCTTTATCATTATTTCATGCCCTTCTTTGTCTTGTTACAGTCTTTATTTTATAAAGTCTCCTTTGTCTGAGTTTTGCTACCTCAGCTTTATTTTTTCACTTTCATTTGCACGATATATCTTTTTCCTTCCTTTCACTTTTCAGTCTGTATGTGTGTTTGGGACTGAAGTGAGTCTCTTATAGGCAGCCTATAGATGAGTCTTGTTTTTTATCCATTTCACCACCCTGTGTCTTTTTAATTTTTTAAATGTTCATTTTTGAGAGAGAGTGTAAGTGAGGAGGGGCAGAGAGCGAGGGAGACACAGAATCTGAAGCAGGTTCTAGGCTCTGAGCTGTCAGCACAGAATCCGACACGGGGCTCGAATTCACGAACCGCAAGATCATGACCTGAGCTGAAGTCAGACGTTTAACTGGCTGAGCCACCCAGGCATCCCCTCCCTATGTCTTTTAATTGCAACATTTAGACCATTTACATTTAAAGTAATTATTAATAGCTAAATATATATTGCCCTCTTATTCATTGCTTTCTGGTTGTTTTTGTAGCTCTTCTTGCTCCTTTCTTCTTGCTCTCTTTCCTTTTGATTGATGCCTGTCTTTACTGTTATTCTTACCTTTCTTTCTATTTTTTGTGTAGCTATTATAGGTTTTGGGTTTGTGGTTACCGTAAGGTTCGTAGTTAACATCCTCAGTATATATTAGTTTATATTAAGTTGATAGTCACTTTAAGTTTAAACTAAACACATAAAAACTTCTATTATATTCTCTCTGCCACATTTTATGTATATATATCCCTATTTTACATCTTCTCATTTATAAGTTTTTTCTAATTATTTCCTTTTCTTTTCCACTTTAAGAAGTTCCCTGAACATTTCTTACAAGGCCAGTTTAGTGGTGATGAACTCCTTTAACTTTTGTTTGTGTTGGGAAACTGAGTCTCTCTCCTTCTGTTGTGAATGATAACCTTGCTGGGTAGAATATTCTTGGTTGTAGGCTTTTTCTTTCGGTTCTTTGTGTGTATCATGCCACTCCCTTCTGGCCTGCACAGTTTCTCCTGAAAAACCATCTGATAGCTTTATGGGGTTCTCCTATATGTAACTGTTTCCTTCTCTCTTACTGCTTTTAAAATTCTCTCTTTATCTTTAATCTTTAACATTTAAATTATTATTTGTCATGGTGTGGACATCCTTGGGTTCATCTTGTTTGGAATTCTCTTTGTTTCTTGAACCTGGATGTCTGTTTCCTTCCCCAGGTTAGGGAAGTTTCCAGTTATCATTTCTTCAGGTAAGTTTTCTCCTCCTTTCTCTCTCTCTTTTCCTTCTGGGATCTCTGTAATGTGAATGTTTGTTCAGTTGATGTTGTCTAAGAGATCCCCTTAACGTATCCTCGTTTTTTTTTAATTCTTTTTTTCTTTTTACTATTCAGCTTGCGTGCTTTCCATTATCCAGTATTCCACATTGCTGATCTGTTCTTCATCTGCTAACCTACTGGTGATTCCCTCTAGTGTATTTTTCATTTTAGTTGTTGTATTCAACTCTGATTGGCTCTTTTTAATATTTTCTTTCTCTTGTTGAAGTTCTCACTGAGTTCTTCTGCCCTTCTCTCTGATCCATGGGCATCTTTATGATCATTACTTAAACTTTTTTATCAGGCATATTTGCTTATCTCTGTTTCATTTAGTTCTTTTTCTAACATTTTATCTTGTTCTTTCATTCCGAGCATCTTCCTCTGTCTTCTCATTTTGCTGGACTTCTTTTGTTTCCATGAATTAGGCAGCACAACTATTTCTAAACTCACAGGAATGGTCTTGTGTGTGGTCACCCCCTGTGTATACTGTGTGTGCCTGGTGACTGGCTGGCTGGCTAGAGCTGTGATTGCCATGGGTTGGAGGTCCTGGGATACTTCATGCTGGGGCTTCCCCGGTGGGATGGCTGGAACCAAAGAGGGCGTGGGCTGCGGCAGCCCCAGAGCTGTCAGCACAGAGGGATCCCGATAGGACAGCTGAAGCTGAGGTAGGTGTAAGCCAGGAGGTCCTGGGGCTCTCTGCACAGAGGATGCCGTGGCAAGACACCTAACGCCGAAGTGAGCGTAGGCCAGGACTGTCCTGGGGCTCACTGTGCGAAGGGCAGCCTGGCAGGACAGCTAAGCTGAAGTAGGTGCAGCCTGGGGTGTCCTGGGGTGCCCAGCACAGAGGGCACCCTGGCAGGGCAGTTGAAGCCAATGGAGGCGGGAGCCAGGAGGTGCCCGAGCACTCTCCACTGGCGTTGCTCTAACAGGTCATCTGGAGCTGAAGTGGTGCAGGCCTGGTGTGCTCCAGGGTGCTCTCTGCTTGTGTCACCTTGGTAAGACAGCTACAGCTGTAGTGAACGCTGATCAGGGGTGGCCTGGGGTACACCCTGCTGGACCTTGATGGCACAGCTTGGGCTGGTGTGAGACAGGCCCGGTCCCATCGCTGAGATGGCAGGTCAGCTACTCTCCTGTCCGTGCTACGAGGTGGAGGGGGAATGTAAACTGTGGGCGCTCTCACCAGCCCCTTCCACTCAGAGGGTTCTGTCTGCTCCCCGGCCATTTAGTTGAGTCCTGGGGCTATTTTAGTTGTGTGTTTTTAAACCCCAGCCTGCTCACAGTCCCTGGTGCTGTCCCTTCCCACTGCAATACACAGTTACAGAGGTAGCAGTTTCCATCGTCACTGTCTGTCTGTCTGTCTTTCTTGCTATTCTCCATGCGGTCTTTCGTTGTGCTGAAGCTGTTCGGTCAGTCTGCAGTCCTTCAGGAGGAATTACTCTATAAATAAGTGTAGATGTGGCGTGTCCATGGATGAGGTGCATTCAGGGTCTTCCTATGTTACCATTGTGGACCCCAAGATCCAAAGCTGTGCTTTTAGTATCTGAATGTTACCATTGTATAGAACTTGCAGAATCTTGCTAAACCTGAACCAGGATTACCAAATAGTTAATCCAGTTCCTCCTCACCTTTCCAAGCTTCTGGGCCATGCCAGCTAGAACATTTCTTTATGGTGCTTTTCTGATGGAATGCTGACTTAGTTAACTAGAACGTTGTGTTCATGGGTCTGTGGTATCATAGTGATGTTACAGAGGAGGTGGCTGTCTGTGTGAGGTCCTTCTGGTTTGCTAGAGAACACTCTTAGTGAGTTCTGACGTTCAGTAATTACAGATTTATTCCTTTGGCATAAGTGTGGGTCCCATATTAAAAACCAGGTATTTGTGGAAAAAGAAGTATAATCTGTCATTTGTACCTTAGTGTGAATAAGTTGATAAGTCTCTTCCCTGTAAGCAGGTTTTGAGGTGGGAAGGCGGAGAGAACAGGGATTACTCAGAGTTTGAGCCCGGGGATTGAGATTGCCAAGACAGGATAAGGTGTAAGGATTGCAGAACGGTGATGCATATGATGTGTCCTTAAAGTATCTCGTTACAATTTGACCTGAAGTTCACATTGCTTAGGCCAGTGGCCTTGGCCCTTTTGTGTGTCTCAGAGTCCCAGTAGACTAACCCCGATCTTGGAGATAAAAGTCCCTAGATACAAAGAAAGGAGGGAAACTTCTATTTATTGATCACTGTCTGTGCCAGGAATAATGCAAAATGCTTCCCATATATTATTTCACATAATTCCGGAAGTATTTTTAGTCAGTTTTACACATAAGGAAACAAAGACTGAAAGAAATCAGTAATGTGACCAAGATAGGCCACAGCCAGTAAATGACAGGGTTAAGATCAGCACATTTGTCTGGCTCTGATCCCCTGATCCTGTTGTACTACACTTGGTGGAAATGAGAGACTAGTTTAGCATAAATTCAGTATTACTACTAGACAAACAACAGTGTGATGGGTGAGTGGTGGAAATTTCTCTGAAAAACAGCAAATGTGTTCCCTTCCAAGGTCACCTGTTTCCCACTTCTGTTTCTTATTCCTCACACAGCTGTCTCCCACTACACACACGCCACTTTTGTAGTCCACTTCTCCATATTACAGATGGTATGGACAGAGGTGGAAACAGAGAGGGTTGTGGAATCTGCCTGTTCTCGGTTTCTTTTTCCAGGTTAGTCTCCCTCATTCAAGTGAATGTACAAAAGTGGTATCAGTATCAAGGATGGCCAGAGTTAGGTCTAAGGCAGGCCAAAGAGTCACAGTCAAAATGAAAAGCTGCTGATGTTTCCAGCAAGAATGACCTTGTGGGAGATGTGCCCTGCCAGTTTAGATCCCCACCCAGCTAAGCCACTTTACCGAACCAGAATGTGAGGGGGCTGTATCCCCAACACCTAGGATTTATCTCCCACTCTCATTATAAGCTAGCAGAAAGAGCTTCCAGACTTTGGAGACTGAACATAGGGATTCACATAACAAAGTTTTGACTTCTTGACTATGACCGTGAGCATTTCCTTATCTATAAAATATTCATTATACAACATACTCCTGGGATTGTTGTGAATAAATAGGACAATATGAAATATGAAACAGTGCTCCTCACTTCTTAACCAAATGCTCATAATCTTTTACACTTTCCACCCTGCTTCCCCCCATTCCTGCTCCCTCAGCTAATATGCATGTTATCAGATCCCTTTTAAAAGATAGGATTGGGGGTGCCTGGATGGCTGAGCTGGTTAAGTGTCCAACTCTTGATTTCAGCCATTATCCCAGGGTCATGGGATTGAGCCCTGCGTCAGGCTTCATGCTAGGGGTAGAGCCTGCTTGAGATTCTCTCATATTCTCTCTCTCTCTCTCTCTCTCTCTCTCTCAAAAAAAAAAAAAAGGATTAGGACTAGAATTTGGGAGATTTGGTAAAGAACATAATCCATAGGGAAGGTCAGGAGTTTCCAAGCATGTCTATAAGGTATAAACCAAAAGCAGATTAATCTACCAACTCCTCGAGGACGAGAACCTATGTCTTATACTCCACAGCATAACCTGCAGCTCATATTTGGCCCCGCACCCCTATAATACCGTCATTTAGTGAGTTCTAACTATCTGCAGAAAGTCTTTTCCTCTTTTATGTCATCTCTCGTAAACTGCCCAGTGTATGTATGTAAATGAGGTAACCAAGGCACTAGGCAGATCTCCCAAGGTCAGGATTTATTTTTTTTTTTTCAACGTTTATTTATTTTTGGGACAGAGAGAGACAGAGCATGAGCGGGGGAGGGGCAGAGAGAGAGGGAGACACAGAATCGGAAACAGGCTCCAGGCTCTGAGCCATCAGCCCAGAGCCTGATGCGGGGCTCGAACTCACGGACCGCGAGATCGTGACCTGGCTGAAGTCGGACGCTTTAACCGACTGTGCCACCCAGGCGCCCCCCAAGGTCAGGATTTAAACTATAGTGTTTCTGATTTCAAATCCTATCTTTTTTTCCCCCTAATGTACCGGCTGCCAATAGGAATGGCTCCCTTCATTTGGTTTTGCTTTTTTAACCAAGTATTTAATGGACCTTTATTTGTGCACACTACTATGCTAAATTCAGGGTTTATACAAAGATGTAGAAGACCCAATCTATGTGAGTAGCTTCACAGGAACTGTGATAGGAGGTAGAATGTGGTACATCTCATAATTAATGAACAAGTGAAGGCCCCTGAGGCGCACGGAGGGGTAAAATCACGTCTAATTGGTGATCATCACAGGTTCAGTGAAGGAGGGTGTGTGTGGACGGAGCCTTGCAGGTTGCGTTGCCTGTTGTATGCACTGAGCACTGAACTTGAGATCTAGGGATCTTACCTTTTACTTTTTCTTACCATCCGTTGTTACTCATTGCTTACTCTGTCTTACCATGTATTGCCGCTCTTTAAAGTCTAAAGGAGAAAATAACTGGAGGAACCACCTTGAAGAGAATCTGCGAGGAAAACAACTACCCAGACTTTAAAATTTCCTCTCATTTTCTCATTTGCTTGGATGGATATACATAATGCTTAAGAGCCCGACTCTTTTCTACCAACTGCTGGAGGCCTCAGTTCTTTCAGCTGTAAAGTGAGGATAATATGTGCCTCATAGGAATCTTTCGGTGGATTTAATGGGCTTCTGTATGTAAAGTGCTTAGCTTAGATAGGTGCCTGGAACATGGATACTTAATAAAAGACAACCATAATTAACAAATGCTCTAGTATCTAAATGTGACCAAATATAAGAATGACTGGTGTATATTTGGGACACCAGAGCATTGATACTAGTTCTGAATTTTAGAATTAGCAGTTCTTAATGACTTGAGAGCTCATTCAGCAAAATTAATGCGGAAATTGCATTATGGCAAGTAGTGACCAAACCCCTAGCCCTTTGAGGGTAGCTAAGAACTTCTTCCTGAGCTGTTGTTTTCTATCTCCTTATTGCCCCAGGTAGCTGCACAAATTGCAGTTAACCCAGTGTGTCCCAATGAGGCACAAAAATTATTCGGGAAGAACAGTGTGACTGTGCAAAGTCAAATGTTCACTCAGTCTAAGTGAACAATGACAAATGTTCACTCTTGCCCAGCCAAGAATTTTCTCTACCATTAGTCTTTTTATGCTTTGATTGAACTCTGGTTACCACAGCTGAAGGACTGGGGATGGTATACAATAAAGAACCTTGATCAGAAATACTCAGGAAAATTAAAAAAAAAAACAACTACTTTGGGTACATGGGTGATTGTTTTCTTTAACTTAGTAATGTAAACATGAAGTGTTAAACACTGTAGAGAAAAAAAAAATTAGTGTTCAATTTGCCCTTGAAATCTGTTTTTCTGGGGTCTACTGAGAATCAGATAAACTTCACCTTGCATTGTACATGATTAAAGAGTTGGCTGGCGTTTATATTTTTAGTCATCACATGACAAACTAGGTCTAAGCTGAAAAGTAATTTAGGTTAGGCAAGGAAAGTTCTTTACATTGTATTTTCTCTTGGAACGGCATTTTTTTTTTGTCTTCTATTAATCACATAAGGATATAAATTTGTGGAAATGAAACATCTATAGGTATAAATATTAACTTCTGCCTTTTATTCACTTAGAAAAAAATTTTTTAACTTTTTTTTTTCTTAAGTATATATTTTTTTAGTAATCTCTGCACCTAACATGGGGCTCAAATTCACAACCCGGAGAACGAGAATCGCATGCTCTTCCAACTGAGCCGGGCAGATGCCCTAGAATTTTTTTTTTTTTAAGATTAAGACATTTTAAAAATATGAATGTGTGTATGTATGTATGTATGTATTTAAGAGCACAAGCAAGGGAGAGGCAGAGAGAGGGGGAGAGAGAGAATCCCAAGCAGGCTCCATGCTGTTAGCGCATGGAGACTGTCGTGGGGCTCAATCTCACAAACTGTGTGATCATAACCTGAGCCAAAATCAAGAGTCGGATGTTTGACTGACCCACCCACGTGCCCCAAGAGTTAATACATTTTTAAAGAAGGTACTATAGACTCAAGTAAATAAAAAAATATTTGGGGATGTTCAGAAAATCATTCAATATTTCTAATCTTCAGCATGGTTTAAGGACAACTTCGTGCCCTAATTAAACTAGAATCCACATCGGGCATCTACCCTCTATCGCTTATGAAATCTGAGATAAACAGTCTGTGCTAAGCAAACGGACTGAATTCATTTAAATACGGGTTTTGATTCTTTAAATGCAGTGTAACAATTAGAATCATAATGGGTTCAACTTAATTACTGTAACCTGAGGAAACAGATGGGAGATGTTTAGGGAACCAATATGGGAAAATGTGAGCTTCTTATATCAGTTTTGCAAAAAAAGTATAGGTACTTCTCTTAAATGGAGCTGGGTTTGAGTCTCTTACCCAGCACCCCTCCCACCTTTTTATATCGGCAAACAAGCATCCATGGGTCCTATAAGCACAGTTACATCTGGGACCTGTGTACATGAGACATTATTCCCAGCTGTCTCCCACGATGACCTGGCCTCAAGCTCTTTGCATTAAGAATGTTGAGACTAGTAATTAAAGATTGGATCCATTTAAGTACAGATTCACAACAAAACTCCTCCTTGCAGGGAGACTAAACTGACCACTCCAGGGTGTGTTAGCAGTGTTATATGCACGCTCCTTGTTCTGCATGAAAATAATATGCTACCTAGTTAAACTCCTTTTCTTTTTCATCAAAATACCAGCTTTTGCTCATCTTAAATAAAATTGGGTTTTTGTTAACTAACTTCAGTCCATAAGCACAAAGGAGGATATAGATTAGCCTTTCAAAATTTACCAGGCAGTGATGATAAATTCTTCTGGTGCTGTATGTTAATCATCCTTTGCTTTTAATAGGTAAACGAAATATTCCATATGTTAATAATGCATGACTCATTCATTGCTCATTGTCTTCCCACTGATTTTTTTTTTTCCTGCCTTGAGCCAGCAAGAAATCTTACATGAGAGGAGGGAGGAAAAGAGACAGAGTTGAGGAATACAGCACTTAAATACTGTTGCTTGATTTTCATTGGTTATCTCCTTTCTTACGGTGACCAGTCTAATCCAGCCTTCCTTGTCAAATCCCTTCCCTCCCCACCCTCCCTGCTAGGGGCTTCACAGGGTGTCTGTTGCTCGAAGCTGACTACAGGCAGTATGTAGGCATCTTTCATTCAGAATGGACAGTAATGTAGTGATTAGAGAAGAAAGCTTTTAGAAATGTATCATTTGTCAAAATTGCATGGCTTTTAAAAAGGGACAGAGAGATGCTGAATGCTTTGTATGTTAGCATCGACTCTTTATTTCTGTTCAGACTCTTAAGTTTTCAGAAGCTTAAATATAGAGCCCTTTAAAAAAAAAAAAAAAGGAAGAAAGAAGAATTTTTCTGGTTAGTCGACCTCTTTTTAAGAAGTGCTTCATCATCCTCCTCCACCTCTCCGCGATGTTTCTCTGCAGCTCTCTGTAGGTTAGGGTTCTGTGCTGGCTGGCAGAATGCTCATTTGTTAGCTGAATAGAGTTCATCGACAGACATAGATCAATACAGGTTTTATTGCTTTCCTGCGAATTCCAAAATGCCATCCAAAGAGTCTTGGTCGGGTAGGAAAACTAATAGGGCTGCAGCTCACAAATCAAAACAAGAGGGCCGTCAGCAAGATTTATTGATAGCAGCCTTGGGAATGAAACTGGGTTCTCAAAAGTCGTCTGTGACAATCTGGCAACCTCTGAAACTCTTTGCTTATTCGCAGTTGACATCACTTGTTAGAAGAGCAACTCTGAAAGAAAACGAGCAAATTCCAAAATATGAAAAGGTTCACAATTTCAAGGTAAGACTGTTTGTTTTTAACCTTTTCTTAGAAGAAAGGAAATGCACATTACTTGAATATTAAAGGAATAGCTTTTGATGTCTTTTCCAAACTAGGACGACTGGACTAAAATATTCTTACTATTTAAGGAATGAAGATGTTTTAAGCATGATTTTATTTAAGGAATAGCTGACTAAAGCTAATAGAATCCAACTCCATTTTCTCTAATGCTGATTTAGTATTCTGTTAATGGTAAAGTCTTGACTGACATTTAAAAGGTCTCACTCAGTAATGATTTTGGCACTATTTTTATGATGCAAATCTGTCTAACTACCTTTGTCGGATATTTCATGAGAGGATTAGATCTGATCTCCGTCAGGTTCTGGTGAAAAGCTTTGGCTGTAAGAGGCGTGTGTTTTTGCATCTGGATGGAGCAGATGGTCTGCATTTCCCACGGTTTCTGTCTTTTCTCCTCTGTTAATGCACTGACCACGAGCAGAGGAGGGTGGCCACCATCGGGCTGTCACTGCTCGTACAAGCAGCTTCTCTTTACTGTTTGAGTACTGCTTTCCCCTTGTATGTGTTTTCAATTATTGTGTTAATGTGTTTTACTAACTATAGTCCTCTTTCGTCAAGCCGGTATGTGTGTTGATTCAAGTTGCCTGCGTGTGTAGCATGATGGAAGGCCTTGAACTTCAGTCGTTTGCAGCCTGGCTGGGAAAATCTAGTGTGAGGCTGTGCACGAGAACAGCCAGCGACACTCCATGGGTGGACGCACCAGCAATGCTACAGTAACTTCACAGTAGTTACACAACTTTACGATGAAGTTTTCTGTTTCCAGTGTAGACAGAATGTCACTCGTTTTAATACAAGAGGGTATACGGTTTCGAAAGGTGATAGGCTGAGAAACCCTGATCTTCCATTTACTCATTTATTCAGCAGATGTATTCATTCGGAAGGTACCAGGCTCTGTAGAAAATTTCATTTCAGATTTGCAATTCATCCTGATTTTTAACGCTAGCATTTTACTCGGATGCTACATACCAAGCCCCCAATATGCTCTACTTTTTTAGTGAGGAATAGATTCTTTTGATCTTCAGACCATTTGAGGATAAAGGGTAAATTCTAAAATGTTTGGGTTGTATAAAGACTGCTACTATTTCAGGGTAAACCAAATAGCATTTTCTTCTCCCTCTTTAAACAGATTCTTAGGGAACTTACCTTTCAACTAGTATCTTTGATTTTAAATGAAATTGAGACCATTCAGTATGTGTATCTAGTCTCAACCATAGCTTCCATTTATGAACCTAAACAGTACATGCAAGTTAGTAGGCCTCGGCTGCTTCTTGCACAACAGACAAACTGGTCTTACAGGGTTTTTATGAAGAGCATGACCCCAAGTAAATTCTTTTGCAGATATCAAGTTGTGTGCACGTTAGGTAAAAATAGCCATTGAAGTTCCTAAGCAAGAAACTATGCATACTGTTCAGAAATGGCTGAGATTTTAAAATGTGTCTCCAAAGATGCCCCCTCTGGTGTGTTCAGCAGGAACAGATTGACCTATTAAGCCATTTTAGTGCTAAGTCAAGTTCATTGATTAAAAGCAAATAGTAAGTCTGTTCAGGGATTTGCATAAACAAGCACATTCTCGCTCTGTTCGGTTTTTATCTTCCAGTAATTTCTCAATTTTAATTTGATACATGGCTTTAATGAGCACATTTTGAGCAGCCAGAAAGTGCTGGCTCTGGGACCAGTTGTGACCCTTAGCTTGTTACCCAAACTGTGTTGGGGGGGGGGGGTGGGGGGTGGAGGAGGAGAAGGCACATTAAAAAGAAGTCTGCTTCCTTCACCAGAGCTGAAAAATTAAAATCAAGTGGGCTTTTTTTTTTTTTTTTTTAAGTTATGCTCAGGAAAGAGTTCACACTGGTGAAGTTGTGTTACATATTTTTTATAGTTGCTAATAAGGTCAGAAGTCTCACAATTTGATGCTTTCCGTTGAAATTACTCTTTGTTCTTTAAAAAATGTTTCTGTGGGGTGGCATTATAAAAAAGAGAAAAGAAAGGTGGGAGGGGTAGTCATACTTGACTTCCAAGAACAGCCCTGAAAGAATTCGGACTCTGTGGCAGGAGCGCTTCTCTCCCACACAGATGTTCACTTAGAAGGTCACCGCTTGTGATATGTAAGTCTGTGCAGTGCAGACATTTATAATGGGAAGAACTCTGAGCATTCATATGGCGATAGTCGTTCACACCGCCTTGCCATTGACTGTTTTCTGTGTTGGTAAAAGTGGATTCTGCTGACCACAAGCCCACTCTCCAAAGCCTCATTTCAATGTGCTTTTCTTTTTTTGCTTCTTGAACTGCCTGCTTATATAACATTGCTCTGTGGCGTTGACCAGCTGCCAAATCTCATTTCAGAAGGTGAAGCCAAGAATGCCTTATCCCTTTGGTGAAACTCACCGAGGTGAGATATCAAAAAAAAAAAAAAAAAAAAAAAATCAACCGGGCCCAACTCCAGACAGGTGTTTTGTTTTTTTGAGTTTGTTTTTTTAATAGAAAAAAGTGAAACAAAGCAGGAAGACTTCCCATTTACTGTTATGTAACATGGCCTTTTAAATTTTTTCTATTGTTATTTGTAAGGATTTGATGAAGAATCAATCACGAGTAACATAGTTGTCTCTCACAGAGAGGTCACCATTTAAAAAATAAATGTACCACATCCTTTAAAACTGATTACTTTATAACTTGTCAACATAGGACGAAAATAATTTTAACCCTTTCCTGGATAAACCTCTCATTTTAAGAACTGCCCCTATCCTCACACGAGAAAGAGGGACAGAGAGATGAAACAAACAAGTGTTAATTTCTTGAGCAAACTCAAAACTCAAAACTCAACAAAACATTCTCTGACATTAAAAGTAAAACACAGGCACTCCACCAGCCGTGACTACATCCTTACATCCTCCATCTGAGGCTCTCTGGACACAGTGATAACTGAGACCCAGCCCTGACCCTCAGGAGCTGATCATTTGTATGACCTTGGGCACACCGCTTTCTCTTGAAACCACTGCTGCTTCCACTTCGGAAAAATTGAATTTCTGGTATGCGTGAGGTACACGGTAGCTCCTGTTTTTGTTATTACAACTGACCCCTAAGTGGGCATTTTTTCTGAATCCATACCAGGACTTTTTCTTGCCCAGGTACGGAGGTCATGATACAATTGAGAACCCTAGCATGACTGTGGGGCTAAAGAAAGCTCTTGCTTCTCTCTTCGCTCCCAGGCAGAGTTAGATGTTATGTAAGAGCAGTTGCATGTTCATGCACCAACGAGTACAGTGAAATCCTCTGTATGCCTCTTCCTCCCTCCAAATTTAACTATTTGGTGTTTCGTTTGGTATAATCCAAATAGCTCTCTAAAATAAAGCTTCCATAGGATGCAAACAACCACAGACACCTGGCTACTTGGGCAAATGAAATAATTAAAAGAAAAGAACATTAAGGATTATAGTGAGAGGACACTTTAAAATAGGAGTTTAGTCCTTTTTTTCAAGGTAGTCTTCAAGTGGCGACTGGTTCACTTTAGAGTCTCAGATAACTTGCATTCTGCATATAAATGAAAGATGTGACATATCAATGGATTGAATGTTGCCGGGATAGTATGCAGGCGATGAATCCTGAAATGTGAACTGATACTATAATTAAATAAGACTATAGCATGCACCTTACAATATTTAATAAAATTACTGATCGAAGACCTCCAGTCCTGGCACACAGACCAGACATTCTGCTGTTTGACAAACTGAAGGATCGAAATGGCCAGCTCTCCTGCTGGAAGTGGTCTCTCCTTCCCTCTGAAGGACACAGGTCCAAGCCCTGTGGTCTTCATTTGATACCCGTTGAGAATAGATGCAAAATGAACCAGCAAATAAAAATAGAGTTAGTATGAAACATGGGGTTAAACTACATGATCTAGAAGGTCTTTTACAGCTCTGAAATTCTCTTTGGGCACCTGGCTGGCTCAGTCGGTGGAGCGTGTGACCCTTGACCTCGGAGTTGTGAGCTCGAGCCCCATGGTGGATATAGAAATTACTTAAAAATAAAAGCAAAAATCTTTAAAATTCTCTTGATTAAATATATGGAGATCATTAGATTTATTAATATAATTACTTTGTTTTCCACTGTTAAAGCTTTACTAAGGCCCATAATTAAGGCCCATATGAGGACAGAATTTTAATATGTTGATTTCTAAAAAGAATTAAAATAACCTATATTTGAAGGAATCTATTTTTTAAATGTTTATTTATTTTGAGAGGGAGAGAGAGAATCCCAAGCAGACCCCACACTGTCAGGGCAGAGCCTGTCGTGGGGCTCGACCCCTGGAACTGCGAGATCGCAACCTGCGCTGAGATCAAGAGTCGGATGCTCCACCAGAGCCACCCTGGCACCCATGGAGGGATAGTTTTTTAAACCAGTTATATTAACAGTCCGCTGTACAGTCAGGGACTGTGGCCACCGTTGTATTATCCCCACCAGCAGTCGCACCACCGCCAGCCCCATTTCTTTAGCAGAAACATCTGCTGAAGGACTAAATGGGCACACAGTATGACAAGAGGGACTGTTGTGGTGGGTGGTGGTGGTGACTGCTGTTACTTTGAAATCACTTCTTAGGCAGCAGGACATTTCAACGTAAAAATGCGTCTTATACGATTTTATAGACCTGTATGGTTACGATCTTTCAGTGAGATTCGTGTGAGTTGTTTAAATGCAGGAAAACTCCTGATATCATCATGCGGTCTTATATTTGGAGAATCTGTGTTCACGTTTTAAGTGGTCAAAAATTTGAATATCGTTTTGAGTCATAAAAGCCTTATAAAAGAAATTAAATGCAGTGTGACTGATGTAAAAAGCAGCCTGGAATGTCTCACTGTTAAACATCATAGACACTCCATGTCATACCTACAGGAGGAGCAGACAGACATTTTAAAGGAATAAGTGTTTTCCTCCAAATAGAATACTGAATTGAATTTTATATACATATATACACACATACATATATATACATATTTCTAGGTTATACAAATACATGTATCTGTAAATCCACACAGACAAATTCCCAGTTCTTAATGTGGGTCACTTGCAAGAGAAGATAAAAATAACAAAGCTCAGTGCAGAGCAAGGGCTCTGTCTCCTTAGGGCAGTCGTGGAGGAAAGTGGGAGGTTGGACAAGACCATTGATAAGATCCCTGTAGGCACGGTTTCAGTTGTTATTTGGTACAGTACTTATCAGATGCTACAGAAGCCAAAAATAACACATACTACTCTGCTTTTTATTTCTGTCCCTAACGGTGGTGAGGACCGCAAAGACTCATGCGTTTCCAGGCTTCTACATTGCCCCCAGCATTGTAACCTCCTCAGCCTCGGCCCCATGGATCTTTCTTACAGTTTGTAACGCTGGCTGAGGAGCTGGGTATGACGCCTTAAGTACAAGGCCAGAGCAAAAGGTCATGGGGAAGGTTACTTACTGCCACGAAATAATCCAAAAAGAAACGTTTCGCAAGTTTTGCACATCGTTGCTTATACTCTCCATAGCCATTTTATGAGGCTAGGGAATTTAAAATGTTAATCTTTTATATACTGGAAGAATTAATATTGCTAAAATGTCCACACTACCCAAAGTGATCTTCAGAGCCAGTGCAATTCCTGTCATAATCCCAATGGCATTCTTTCCAGAAATAGAAAAAATCCTAAGATTCACATGGAACCACAAAAGACCAAAGCAATCTTGAGCAAGAAGAAAGCTTGAGGCATCAGTATTTTCTGATTTCAAAATATATTACAAAGCTACAGTAATCAAAACAGTATGGTACTGGCATAAAAACAGACATACAGACCAATGAAATAGAGCAGAAAGCCCAGAAATAAATCCATGTGTCTTCAGGCAACTTATCTTCAACAAGGGTGCCAAGCACACTAAATAAGGATAGGATAGTCTCTTCAATAAATGATGCTGGAAAAACTGGATGTCTATATGCAAAAATAAATAATTGGTTCCTTATTTCACACCATATACAACAGTCAACTCAAAATGGATTAAAGACTTAAATATGAGACCTGAAACCATAAAACTACTACTAGTAGAAAATGTAGGAAAGAAGCTTCTTGACATTGGTGTGGGCAGTGATTTTTCAGATAGGACACTGAAAGCACAGGCAACAAAAATACACAAGTGGGATTGTATTAAACTAAAAAGCTTCTGCAGTAGTACATCCAGGACTCTGGAAGTTCATCCTCCTGCCCTGGCCACTTCTTCTCCCTTCCCTCAAAAGTACCCCTTCTAATACCACGTATCAGTTTTGCCTGTTTTTGACTTTTGTGTAAACAGAATCATACAATGTGTACGTCCTTGTGTCTTTTGTTGGACATTATGTTTATGAGATTTCACCCATATTGTTCTGTCAATTGTTTATTCATGTTCGTTGCTAAATAGTATGTCATTGAATGAATAAAACACAATGTGTCTACCCAAAAAATAAAAAATAAAAAAAAGCTTCTGCACAGCAAAGGAAATAATTAA
The DNA here is from genome assembly GCF_027475565.1 of Acinonyx jubatus. NCBI lineage: Eukaryota > Metazoa > Chordata > Mammalia > Carnivora > Felidae > Acinonyx > Acinonyx jubatus. Next base: position 160,459,829 of record NC_069381.1, on the reverse strand, counting down.
CGTGGTGAAAATGCACACATGGAATAGGAGAAAATATTTGCAAACCATACACCTGATAAGAGGTTAGTATCCAAAATATATAAGGAACTCCTACAACTCAATAGCAAAGAGCAGCCCTAGTTAAAAACAGGCAAAGGACCTGAATAGTTATTTCTCAAAAGGTACACAGATGGCCAACAGGTATGTGGAAGATGCTCAACATCATGAACCATCAGGGAAATGCAAATCAAAACCACAGTGAGATGTCAGCTCACACCTGTTAGAGTGGCTATTATCAAAAAGACAAAACATGGCCAGTGTTGGTGAGGCTGTGGAGAAAGAACCCTTGTACATGGTTTATGAATGTAAATTGGCGTAGCCATTACGAAAAACAGTATGGAGGTTCCCCCCAAAACAAAAACAAAACCACCTTATGATCCAGCAATAGGTTGCCTTTTCACTTTGTTGATTGTTTCCTTTGCAGTGCATTAGATTTATCATTAGATGTGGTCCCAATTGTCTGTTTTTGATTATGCTGCTTTAAAATTTGGAGAGAGATTTGAAGTTTGTCTTTCTCACAAGGAGACTGTTGGTGGAACTAAGTGCACTGGTTTTTTTTAATGTAATTAAAAAGCAATTAAAAAAAGGAACTTCAAGCCAGCCTTGAAATTAAAATGTAGGGTTGTCACTTTTAAACATCTTAAGAGAGAGCCTGGCTGCCTCCCAAAACCAGTTCGGATTCATATTCCCAACTAATATCCTAATGTGAGATCCACCAACAAACTACATCTGACACTGTACTATTTCCAGTGTTTTTGTCCATCCTACTGATTTAATGTTTTAGAAATTTGCTATCTCTATGCGAATCAGAACCACAGTGAGATGAGGTATCACCTCACGCCTGTCAGAAAGGCTAGAATCAGTAAGAAAAAATAACAAGTGTTGGTGAGCATGTGGAGAAAAACGAACCCTCATGCACTGTTGGTGGCAATGTAAATTGTTGCGACCACTTTGGGGAAAAAGTCAGGGTTTCCTCAAAAGATTAAAAACGGAACTACCTTCCAATAAAGTATTTCTGCTTCTAGGTGTTTATCCAAAGAAAATTAAAACACGAATTCAGAAATACATATTCCCCCCTAAGTTCATTGCAGCATTATTTACAATAGCAAAGATATAGAGGCAGCCTAAATGTGTTATGTGTTATCAGTAGACGAATGGCTAAAGAAGATGTGGGGTGGAGTGTGTGTGTGTGTGTGTGTGTGTGTAAAATAAAACATTAGCCATAAAAAAATGAAATCTTGCCATTGGCAACAACATGGATAGATCTAGAGGTTAATTAATGAATTAATTATTATACTACATCAGTCACAGGAAGGAAGTCCGTCAAGGCAGAGAAACATATACTATACGATTTCATTATACGTGGAAGCTCAAATCAAAATAGCTCTTTTTCATGGCACTTCGGCAGCAGTAGCCTGCTTTAGGGTGAAGCTGAACAGCTCTTTCCCAGTTACGGGCTGCCAGAAACTCATTGAAGTAGACGATGAACGCAAACTTCAAACATTTTATGAGAAGCGAACAGCCACGGAAGTTGCTTCTGATGCTCTGAGTGAACAATGGAAGGGTTACATGGTCCAGATCAGTGGTGGCAATGAGAAGCCTTCCCCATGAAGCAGGGTGTCTTGATCCATGGCCATGTCTGCCTGTTGCTGGGTAAGGGACGTGCCTGCTACAGACCAAGGAGGACTGGGGAAAGAAGGTGCCGATCTGTTGGGGGTTGCCTTGTGGATGCCAAGCTCAGTGTTTTCAGCTTGATCATTGTTAAAAAAAAAAAAAAAAAGAGAGAGAGAAAGATATTCCTGGATTCAGGGATACTACTGTGCCTCGTCGCCTGGGGCCCAAAAGAGCTAGCAGAATCGACAGATTTGTCAGTCTCCCTAAAAAAGATGATGTCCGCCAGTATGTTGTGAGAAATCCGCTAAACAAAGAAGATAAGAAACCTAGGACCAAAGCACCCAAGATTCGGTGCTTTGTTACTCCGTGTGTCCTCCAATGCAAAAGTCAACATATTGCTCTGAAGTCCAAAGAAACAGCACGCTAAAAAAAATAAGGAAGGGGCTGCAGAATATGCTAAACCTTTGGTCAAGAGAATGAAGGAAGCCAGAAAGAAAAATGCCAGGAACAGATTTCCCAGAGATGGGGGCTGTCCTCAGAGCTTCTTCCTCTAAGTCTGAGACCCATCAAAAATGAGATTTTCTAAAAGTAACACATAAGATCAGACATCAAAAAAATAAGTCAAAACAAATGAACAAACAGAACTGAAACTCATAGATACAGAGAATAAACTGATGACTGCTACAGGGTAGAGGGGTGAGGAGATGAACAAAATAAAGGTAGTTAAGAGGTATGGCTTTCCAGTTATAAAATAAATAAGACAAGGAAACGAAGGGTGCAGCATAAGAAATCTAGAAAGTAATATCGTCACAATTTTATATAGTGGCAGACAGCACCTAGACATATTGTGGTGGCCATTTTGTAATATATATACATACTGGATCACTAGGTTGTATACCTAAAACTAAAGAACACTGTATGTCAGTTATTTTTCAATTAAAAAAAAATTGGCATCTCTAAAATTTATCTCAAAGCAGAGAATCAGCCCAGCATGTGACTCTCATTGCAATAACAATAAAAGGATATAAACCCATAGGAAGAACACACAATAATAATAATGACGATAATGATGACGTCACCTCTGCCAAAATTCTGGTAATGCTTTTTGTGTCCACATAATAATCTTACTTTCAAGGATCAGTTTTTCCCACGTCTGAGTCACAATGGTATGTTAAAGGCAACTTTTTGCAGTAACTTGTATCATACTTCCCTTCTCCCCTTCCATTTAATTGAGGATTGAGTCTTACTTGTATTTCGCTTATTTTATTTTTAAATTTTTTAATGTTTATTTATATCTGAAAGAGAGAGACAGAGCGTGAGTGGGTAGGGGCAGAGAGAGAGGGAGACACAGAATCCAAAGCTGACAGCCTGGAGCCCGACACGGGGCTCAAACTCTTAAACCACGAGATCATGACCTGAGCCAAAGTCGGACACCCAACCGACTGAGCCACCCTGGCACCCCTATTCTGTTTATTTTATAATCCAGTAGGACACAGATGTAATATTTTATGTCTCTAATTTTTAAACCTTGTTTAATTAGCAAATTATACAGTCGTACTTCGTCTTCTTTGTGACCCCCTATGTCAACGTTCCTCAGAGGAAAGTCTTCCTTGGGAGTGAAGGTTACCATGGCTTTAATAAGATGGTCAAAGCAGATGTCTGGAGAATATGCACAGGTCATAACATCTTACTCAGTAACTATCTGTACTCAGCACACTTACTGTCATGATTAGGCAGCATTCAGTATTCTTATGTAACTAGTACATAACACAAAAATATCATTGTCTTCATCAAAGAGACCAAAGGACAGAGAGAAGAGATACATGCATAAGTGGAAGAGAAGTCTAGGAAAGATTATTTTAAGTGAATACATGAAAATATTGATTTTTCTTTCATAAATATTTTATTAGTACTACTGGTATCTGAGAAACCACTACAAATTATTTTTCCAACAAACATCATGCTGGTAGTGTTTTGTTTTGTTTTAGGCTTCTTAACCCCTCTTCTTTAATTATCTTAAGATTCTTCTGGGTGCAAAATAGGAAAGCTAGAAAGGAAAGGAAAAATAGCCCAGTGGTATTACACTGAAACATCATCAAGTGCTCATTTAAAAAATATTTTTATGTTGGGGGATGAACATAAAGGGATGAAAAATAGAGTTGGTGAATTTTTTTAAGTGCTATGCAGACATAAAAATTAACACCAAAAAATGTATTTATTTTAAGGTCATGGGTGTCCAGGGATTCTTGTCATATTAGGTGATATCCTACAGTCTGTTGTATTAGAAATGACCCGTTTCGGCTAGCTGTGCAAATGGATTTGCCCAAATCAGGCCTAAAATGTTAAGTTCACTCCTTTCTCTTATAGAACTCCCTCTGTTTAGAGCCCCAGCCCTTATATGTGCCACACCCAGACCACTGCTTACGACTCTGCCTGACATGCTTGCATAGTGCCCTTGTTCCTAAAAAAAAAGGTCCATCTCTAGGAAGCATGAGATTTTGTTTTGATGGTTGCCAGTATAGCTCATTACTCCACAATTAGTGTCTTTTTAAAAACCTATTTGCAACCCATGATTGACATTTACCATTTGATGGAACAGTTGGAGACTTTCTGTGGCAAGTGTCAGAAAGCCCAACTCTTATGCTTGTTAAGGCCCAATGAAAGGGGATTAATTGGCTTTATTTCCTTTATAGTAGGAAAAGTCTGGTGGTGGTTGGTATCCTTTGACTTAGGGGCTTAAAATGGCACCAGAACCCTGCCTCCCAGCTCTGTATTCATTTGCAATCTCCCACTTGTGACACGATGGCCTGCGGAAGCTCCAGCTCTAAATATTCTCAGACTCTAGTCAGCTCACAATGAGACTGAACAAAAAAGTCCGGGCCTGGCAGACATTGGCCCAATTCTCTTATATGCTTATCTCTGAACCAGTAACTCTGGGCAGGAGAATAGAATGTGTTGACTGGCTTAGATCCAGGTCACATACTCTCTCCTGGAACTGGGGTCAGTTCCATACTATTCATATGGGTTGAGAACTGGTATCCAAAGAGAAGACATTTATTCTGTGTAGCTAAAAAAATAAGAAATGCCAACATCAACATTAAATTACAGAATGAGGTCACTAATTCCACAATCCTAGTACACAACCTACTGAATACCACGGTGTCCGTGTAACACATTGCTGGGAGAGGCCTGTTCTTAGAGCATGATGACAAAAGACTCCTGAAGAAGTTGAGCTTCTATGAGGGACATTGAGAGTTACTGATAAAGTTAATTTTGCACATGCAGAAACTGAAGCCCAGAGAAGTCCCAGGTTCAAGCTCACATGAAAGATCAGTTTTAGAAATTAAGTATATAATCTGAACTTCCACTTTTGGCCACCATGGAGAAATTAGATTTGCCTTCCCATCTTAAACAACTAACCAGAAAAAAACATCTAAGACAACAGTCAGATTATTGAATAGGTAGTGCAGTACTGTGATACCTGAAAAAAGGAACTCAGCAAGAGGGGTCATAAGGTTGTTTTCATTTATTGTTTGGAGGCAGTTTCTTGGCCAAACACCTGGGGAGAGAATCTAAAGAGAGCCCAGTGGCCTAGCTAAGTGGAAGACACAGAGATTGGAGTTTGGTGAGGCAAAAAAGCAGCTGAAATTTGGGGGGCACTGTACCTGGAATTACAGAGCTATACATAAGGGCTCTAGGGATCTGCATTGGGATCTTCTCGACTCTTAGTGCAAGTACTTATCTACATATGTGTGAAAGGAGGAGAACATTTAAAAACAAAACCAGAAATCAATAGGCTGAACAATTTCTGAAATGCACTCAGGGCTGAGAAGAGTTTTGTCCTGCAGTACGAGTAGAAAAACATGATAATGCATGAGACATTGTTTAAAAGTCCTCAAAGCATTATCATCTTAGTAGCATGACTGAATTAGCAATAGACTAGAGGCAGCAGTGAGGAAAGAAATTGAAGCTAGAGATTAAAAATGTATCTGAAATGGGAGCACCCGGCTGGTTCAGTCCATGAAGCATGCTACTCTTGATCTCGGGATTGTGAGTTCAAGCCCCACATTGGGTGTAGAAATTACTTTAAAAAAGAAAAAAAATATATATATATATATACACACATTTATACATACATACACACACACACACATATATATATATATATATATATATATGTATATGTAATGTCTGAAATGAAAAACACATTGGATGGTATTAATGCATATTAGGCATCAAAGAAGAAAAAAATAGTGAACCAAAAGAAAATACCCACAATGAAGGGCAGAAAGAATATTTTTATATAAGGAAGAATACTTTCTTAAACAATTTTTTAATGTTTATTTATTTTTGAGAAAAAAAGAGAGTGCGAGCTGGGGAGGGGCAGAGAGAGAGGGAGTCACATAATCTGAAGCAGGCTCCAGGTTCTGAGCTGTCAGCACAGAGCCCAATACGGGGCTTGAACCCATGAATTGTGAGATCATGACCTGAGCCGAAGTCGGATGCTTAACCGACTGAGCCACTTAGGTGCCCCAGGAAGAATACTTTCTTTTTAACTTTATTTATTTTGAGAGAGAGAGAGAGAGAGAGTGAGTGAGAGAGAGAGAGAGAGAGAGTGTGTGTGTGTGTGTGTGTGTGTGTAAGTGGGGGAGGGGCAGAGAGAGAGAAAGAGAGAGAGAATCCCAAGCAGGCTCTGCACTGTCAGTGCAAAGTCCCATGCAGGGCTCGAACTCATGAACCACAAGACTGTGACCTGAGCAGAAGTTGGACGCTTAACCACTGAGCCACCTAGGTGCTCCCAGAAAGAAGAAAAAAAAAAAAAATTAACATAGCATCAGTGACAATATCAAGCCTTCTAACTTCAAAGTGTAATTGGAATCAGAAGGAACAGTGGTGAGGGCCCAGGGGACAGTACAATTATTTGAAGATATAATAATTTTGAAGATATAGTAATTTTGATGAAAACCCAAGGACTACAAGTGAACTACAAATAGAAAAAAATATATGAAGAAAACACCATGGCGCATCATAATCAAATTGCTGAAAACCAATGCTAAAGAGAAAAGAGCAACAGAGAGGAGAAAACACAGGTTATGGGAAAGAAAAGTTTTATTCCTAAAGTGACACTCTACCTCAGCCTGTTCATCCCTCCCATATGATATCAAAATGTGTAGGGGAAGGAAGTCTCTGGGGTTTAGAAATTAAACAGGTATTCAGTTTCTCTTGAATTGTATTTTCACATTCCAGCTTCATAATGTGTTTATAATTTTATGGCTTTATAGGATCTTACATGTGCACACTCATACACAGAAATCTAGTGCATTTTTTAAAAAAGAAGAGAAATGATTTTTACACTGCTGTTTATTAACATCTTTAAAGGTCATTTCAATGTAAGGAAATATGTCAACAGAAGAAACAAATTATGTTCCTTTGTCACTGGTAGTCTTACGTATTTTACAAAGTTTTATAAAAGGCAGGAGGGGAGATGGGGAGGAAAATACATTTTACATATAGATGACAAAATAGTGACGACAGAGTTCTCATCAGAAACTATGCAAAACAATAGAGTGACATCTTCAATGTCCTCAACAGCTAAAAAAAAAAAAAAAATACAGATCTCTATATCCAACACAAAATACCTTTTAAAAATGAAGACAAAATAAAAATATTTGTTTTTTAAACAAAGAAAAGCTGAGTAAATTCATCACCAGGAAACCTATACTGCAGTAATATTAAAGGAAGTTTTTCAGGGGCGCCTGGGTGGCTCAGCGGTTGAGCTTCCGACTTCGGCTCAGGTCATGATCTCACGGTCTGTGAGTTCGAGCCCCGCGTCGGGCTCTGTGCTGACAGCTCGGAGCCTGGAGCCTATTTCAGATTCTGTGTCTCCCTCTCTCTCTGACCCTCCCCTGTTCATGCTCTGTCTCTATCTCAAAAATAAATAAACATTAAAAATTAAAAAAAAAAAAAGTTCTTCAGGACAAAAGGAAAATAATACCAGGTGGAAAATTAGATCAATACAAAAGAATGCCAGAAGTGGTAAACATGTGAGTAAATATAAAAGATGGTTTTTTTTCCTTTCAGTGTCTTTAAGATAATTGACTAAAACAAATATATATATATATTACGTAGTTTATACAAATAAATGACGACAATAGCATAACATACATATAGGGTGAGGAAAGTGGAATTAATGTTGTAAGATTCTTACGCTATACATGAAGTGGTTTAATATTGTTTGAAGGTAGACTGAGAAGTTAAAGATGTATTATAGACCTTAGAGCAAACTCTAAAAAATAAAATCATTAGAAGCTAATAGTGGAGATAAAAGGGATTCATAAAAGTATGCAATTTATTCAAAAGTATGGAAGAAGAGAGAAAAAGGAACAAAAGAACAAATGGAATATATAGAAAACACAAGCAAGATGGCAGATTTTAAACCAGATCATATTGATAGTTCCCTTAAATGGAAATAGCCCAAACACTCCACTAAAAGGCAGAGGTTGTCAGATTGGATAAAAAGGCAAAATCCAACTCTATGCTATCCACAGAAACCCACTTTAAGTATAAAGACCCAGAAGAGTCAAAAGAAAAAGAGATACCGTGTAGACAGTAATTCAAGGAAAATTAGAGTGGCTATATTTATATTAAATAAATATAGTTGTTTTCAGAACAAGGAATATTGGGAGAGGGTAAAATTCATCAAGAAGACATAATTTAAAATGTATATTCACCTAATAACAGAAGTTCAAAATACATAAAGCAACAACTAAAAAGTGAGATAGACAAATCCACAATTGTAGATTGTGGATTTCTCAATGGTAGAAACTTCTTTCTTAATGATAGAATATAGAATAGAAAATTAATGAGATAGAAGCCTTGGACAACAGTATCAGTTTGGCCTAATTGATATTTACAGACATATTCTATCTACTCAGCAACAGAACGCATATACTATTCAAGTGAACGTGAAAGATTCACCAAGATAGACAATATTCTGGCCCATAAAACAGGTGTCAGCAAATGTAAATGGATTGAAATCATACAAAGTATATCCTTTTGCCACAACAGAATTAAATTCAAACTAACAGATACCTGAAAAATTTCCCACATGTTTAGAAATTAAACAGCTTATTGCTAAATAACTCATGAATTAAAGAAATCAGAAGAGACATTAGAAAAATACAGCAAATCAAAATTTGTGGAATATAGCTAAAATAGTGCTTACAGTGAAATCTGTACCACTAAATGCTTATTTTAGGAAAGAAAGGCCTTAAATCAATGAATTAATAAGCTTTTGCCTAAAACTAGAAAAAGACCCAATTAAACCAAGTAATAGAAGGAAAGAAATATTAAAGAGCAGTAACGCATGAAATAGAAGAAAAACAATGAAGAACATTTGACTCTCTTTCACTAGAGTTTTAAAAAAGGTTTTAACTACAGTTTAATAATTTCTTATGCATTTTATTCTAACCTTTTTCCTGATAGGTGATAGGAATACCTCCATTCATAATATAATGTATGTTAACAGTAAACTTCAGATGACATTCTTAACAACTAAGCCAAGGAGAAGTTGAAACCTGGTTATATGTGGGACAGTCTTGGCTTCAAGGAATTGTGGGTCATAAGATAACGTGGATTGGGCTGAGGCTACTTTGTCTCTTGGTGTTCAGTTTACCCATCTAAAATGTGTGTGTAGAGATTATCTGTCACTCGGCTCTGGATTGTAAGTGATTTTTATTGCACAACCAATGTATTTATTTTCCTATCAAACCTTCATCATATAACTTTAGGAGACTGATGTTTTGAAGTATTGATTCACGGTGTTGATTTTTTACTACTGATATTTGAATGCAAACTTATTCATCCAAGGAATGAAACTCAGCTTCGAAAGTGAAGTTTTTTAGGTTATGACATTTGACAGTTTTAAACTTTAACCATGATTCAGTTTAGAGGTAGAGTTCTCATTAAAGCTCCTATGGAAAGAGGAAAAAAAAGAAATTATTACATACTCTGTACCTTGTAACCTAAAGTAAACCTTGTAACTTGTAAAGTACCTTGTAACTAAAAGTAAATAAATAAATGGAATGCCTTGACAGCTTTGATAATTTCTACTGCCTGATTCCTAGGTTTCAAATTGTTGGCTCTGTGTTAAGTAGCCTCTCTGGCAGCTGAGAACAGAACACGGACGCAAGAAACTGTGTGTACGTTCGAGCATTAATATGGTTGTGTGTGATTCTAAGTAAGTTCACTTGTCTACACCACAATTAACTCAGCTATGGTTTTAGAGATATTTCTCCCTCACTGAGAGAGTGTTGATTTGGGAGGTGGGGTGAGGACTGGTGGATCATTAAGGAAGCCATAAGGAAATCTAAACCCTCGGAAGAAGGCCTGCGTAGAATTGGGGGGAAATGGATTATATGAGTGGAATTGATAAGAATTTGTTCTTGTTCTGTACACTTAAGGTGCCATTTTAGACACCAATTGATAAAAACCATTTTTATTGTATAATATTTTGTATGATGAGGAACCCATTATATTATTATCGCATTATCATATTGCCCTACTAGTAAAGTAAGACTAGATTACTGTAGTCTGACAGTATAGTGCTGTTTTTCCTACTCTTACTTCTCATGTTCAAGGGGACATCACTGACTCGTGGTCTGGCCAACGTAGGTCTAGCAGACTTTGTATCTCCCTCAATTTTGAACAGTGTCTTTTCACTCTTGAAACATTAGGTCACTGATATTCTGTCATGGGTCATCTGCTCCAAAATGATGCTTCGGACTGTGTTAAGTCTTGTGAGATTATGCGTGTGCCGCTCAGTCAGCGAGTTACAGAAGCCGTTAGCATGTGCGCCCCTTCACAGGTCATCCAGCGCCTCCGCGCATCTGCCTGCCGTGGCCAGTGGGTGCCCAAACCTTACTGCTCCAGACTTTTCCAAAAGAATTTGAGGCCACTAGTAGTGCTGACTAGATTTAACGAGGTGATAAGAAGGTGTTGCCTTGATACTAAAGATACTCCTGTTTTGAGTACCCACCCCCCACTGTTTTTTGTTCCGTTTTGTTTTGTTTTGCAGGGAGCCCCTACACAGTTTTATAGATTTGTTGCTAATGCTCATAGCCAATGCCACACACGCTCTGCTCATGACTTAATGGTGTAAATCACAATACTTTAACTGAAGTGGCAAAATGAGGACCAAAATTCTAAGTTTCAAATATTTGGATCAAAATTAAGGCATCTTGGTGCGGCTAAAAGTGGTTACTTCAAAGACTATGTTCTGGTTGCCCTAAAGATAAAAATGGGGGTGGGGGGGGGTGGAGAAAAAGCCTTTCCTGCTCAGCTGCCTATCTACCTACATTGCTTTTTGTTTTGATTTTGATCATCTGTTCTCTCCCTTCATCACCCAGTACAGGCTGCACAGCTGACTCACCAGAGCCTCCCCAAATGTCAGTCCCCTTCCCCCAAAGCAAAATTTCATTTCCCCAAATGTTTTTATCGCCTCCAACATAGTTTACATTTGCAGCAGGCTTTGCAGGCATACTCGGTGACTGTTTGCATTCAGGCTTATTTCTAGAGGGAGTGTTATGACTTGGAAGGGGTGATGAAGATAGGCTGAAATTTTCTGTCTGTTCCCATAGCATAGATTTCTTTGCCTCTCTTTCTATTACTGACATTCAAATTGGATGCAAATGTCGGAAACCTGAGGAGAACATGCGCTGGGTTTCTTACAGAAGCTGGGGTGTGGGCAGTATAACAGTAGGCCCAATTGAGAAGAACTTCACTTTTTACCTAGGCCCGTGTCCAGGAGGCACGCGACCCTTAGCCTATGCCACGTGGGCCCCTCAGTAACCCACCTCCCTCCCTTCCTGTCTGCCCTTCTCAGCCTGGTCCTGATCATGCCTTCTCTGTGACAGACTTTTGGGATCCACTAATTAACTCGGTCCTTCATCTCTGTTTCTAAATGATGTCAGTGGTGTTAACATGAAGGGAGTTGTCCACAGGTGAAAAGCAATCTCAAATGTCATGGCCATAAAGTTGCATTTTCTTCCAGTTGCAGAAGAGAAAAGGACCTTAAAACTAGTTGCAGTGCCCTTTGTTCATGAAGATATGATTCGTGCCATGTACTGTGTCACTTTCATTTGTCAAGATGTACCAGAGGTTTGGAGGTGGCCTAGAAAAAAACCTGTGGCCAATTTACAAGGTTGCTTTTCTCCGGACCATCCTTGACCTCCCTGATCATGTTACACACCGATGCTGACTGCTCTCTTGGATTATTTTACCAAAACACTCTCCCCAAAGGAATCCTTTTTTTTTTTTTCTTTTTGGAAAATAATAAGCGATTTGTTCAAATAACTCTAAGAAAGAAATAGTCTGGCCAGTTTCCCACCTTATAAAGCCAGTGTTTGTCATTAAGGTCACAGGGTAAACAGCAGAAACAGTAACTAAAGATTAGTGGATGTCATAGAATAAAGTAAGACGCTGTTAATACCTCACGCATCTCAAGACCACTGTCCATCAACCTACAAGAAACACAGACAAGAAACCAGAAGTTTGTTTTTCTTTTAAAAGGCTTCAGGGGTGCCTGGGCGACTCAGTCACTCAAGCATCCGACTCTTGAGTTCAGCTCAGGTCATGTTCTCACAGTTTGTGAGATTGAGCCCCACGTTGGGGCTTGGGTGTCTCCCTTTCTCTCTCGCGCGCGCTCTCTCTCAGAAGAAATAAGCTTAAAAAAAATAAAAGGCCTTCAAAAGGAATATAGATGACATATGTTCTTGATTTACATCCAATGCTAGCACAGTTCTCATCCGGTTACCCCATTCACAGCTAAGAATCAGCGAATAGGAAAAGGGATGAGGGGGGCAAGGAGGAGGAGAAAGAGCTGACACAACAGCCTTGGAGAATGAGAAGAAACTCAAACTCATTTCTGATTCGGAAATATAAGAATCTGGAGCCATTTAGAATAAAAATCCTATGAAAACATCACTTAATCATCGTCTGCTAGTGGTTTCTGCTGTAAAGACATCAATAATTCTGATGCCCCAAATGCCGACCAGCTGCTGATCCCTAAGCGGTATCTTCTATAGTATAGGGCATTCCGGACAAGAGTTGCCATCTGGTATAATGTGGGCGTTCGGGCCGAGTCCCTGGACCCCTTGAGAACTGGTCCAGCCCTCCCTTCTCCCAGATTCTGTCCCACTTCTTTCTTAGTGTCCTCCTAAGCAGAAAAAATCCCCAAAGTGCAACTTTTGACCTTTTCATGATTGTATTTTGAATACATTCTGATTCAGTCATTTTAAGGCAGGTAGTCATAACACAACCATATCTATTGAACACAGTCATCTGCAGGTGTCAGAGCCCTAGGGCCTTGTCTGCAGGAACAGCCCGCTTCCATTGTGCTGGATGGAATAGCTCTTCGTCATACCGCTCTAAGTTGCATAACTTGTGCAATTAGTTTTTTTAAGGTATCTTTTTCTTAAGGATTGGTAAAAAATTAGGATATAAATTAAACGTCACTGATTATGTAAAACTTCATGTAAAAGCAAAACATGTAGCACACATTCACCCTTGTAAAAATATTTCTCACTTTTCCTTCCATGTGCTTGACATTTACTCCGGGACTTTAGTGTCCTCCAGGAAAGGAACTTGCTTCTCGGAACTTCTGGCTAATTCCAGTTCCTGTCCCCCCTTCCACCAAACTCCTCATTTGCTCAGTAACTAGACTTCTGTTCTAATGCAGAGACTATAGGCTGTGAACTCCCTTAGCCTTCTGGCCTCCAGGCCCCATCACTCCTGCACAGCCCTCCACTGCCCTCCTTCCCTTTTCCCAACTCGGCGAATGGGAAAAATAATTTTCCTCTTATTCAAAGCTAATCCCTCTGCCCTGGATCCTACGTCCATTTGATACCTTCGAGAACCTTACTCTGTCAGCTACCTCCTCTTTTCCAGAAGTCTTCAATCTGCCATTGCCCTCCCTCCTCATCTCCAAACCTGTTCTGCTTTTGTTTCCCTCTGTTAATGCCCTCTTCCCCTCTCCTGTGCCTCTGATTCAGTTGGTTACCAAGGCCTGTTGATTCTGCCTCCCACATAAGTCCTTCACCCCTTTCTCTTACCGCTGCCTGAGTTCCAGCCCACACCATCTGTCACCTGGACTACTGCCACATGTAGCCTCCTACCTGATTTCTGCCAGCCTTGCCCATCTCACTGTGTCACTCACCTTCAAAATCTTCAGTGGCCCTGCATTGCTCACTGGGCAAAGTAGGAATCTGTAGGCATGGAAAAGGCCCTGACTGCCTCTCTCGACCCTGCCGTGCAGTCATCCCCACCTGTGCCCATGCTGAACTTCCTTTTAATTCTCTAAACATCCCATTGTTTGGTTCAAGCCGGGTGGCGTTGATTTCCTTGGAACACCCTTTTTTTTTTTTAATGTCTATTTTTGAGAGAGATAGCACAAGCGAGGGAGGACAGAGAGAGAGGGAGACATAGAATCTGAAGCAGGCTCCAAGGTCCAGGTGGTCAGCTGAGAGCCCGACGTGGGGCTTGAACCCACAAACCATGAGATCATGACCTGAGCCGAAGTCAGACATTTAACCAACTGAGCCACCCAGGTGCCCCCGGAATACCTTTCCTAATGCAATCCCTCCCAACACGCACACCCCAGTCCTGCCCCACAGGTCACCCAACATGTTAAGCCTGAGCAGTGCCCCTCCCCCAGCTTCCCTCGCACTTTCTCTGGAGCATTTTCACGCTGTATTTAATGGGAGAAACCTATGGTGAATTCCTTGAGCCAATATCCTTTTTATCTTTGTATATATCATCACTTTAAAAAAGTTCATGAATGAATAAAAATGACCGTTTTGATGACCTCTAAGGGGAATGAAAAAGACAAAAAGGATGTAATATTTCAATTTTTACAGATACAGTCCCTTGTCGTGGAGTCCTAGAGGTCCTAAAACAGAATTTAAGATGTACGAATTTTAGATATAAATATTCAAAAGGAAGTCCAGTTCAACCCTGTTACACAAATAGAAGTTTAGTTAGCTTCTGGTGCTTCCATGCTCTTTCTAGAACCTGGAGAGCTGTATAAGCTACCTTCCAAGTGGTTTAAACAAAAAGAAAACAACACCAGCCCCACACGGCTCAGGATGCCTTTGTAAAACACCATCCAAGAAGGAAATGTGTAAATAATAATTTCCTAAAGATTGCGTTCTGAGATATATGTGTGGTCCTTTAGTTAGAGAGCCAGCCTGCTCAGACACTTTGAACCCTTCCTTCAGTATATATCATGAAGAATATATATCCTTCAATATATAATGTGAAGAAATGTCCCAAGATTTTCCAGATGCCACTTTCACCGCTGCTTTTGTGACAGCGAGGAAGAGAATTGGTTGTGCCATAACCTGTCATTATTCCGTGCTGTTTGCCATGAGCCCGATTTTAAGTTATTTCCCACCATCTACTCTGTTTTTGCCCTCCCAAATGTAACTTCAAGATCCTGTATCATGAGGTAACTGGCAGTACAGGACTGGAACTTACTTCCTCTACACTTCTAGTTCATGTTTATTAACCTCACCAAGTCAAGTGATACTGGAGTATCCGAGATCCAGGAACATTTAAGCCAGTTGGTATCCCAAAGACTTTCCCCAAAACCAGCATCGTGATTCTGTAGCTATTTCATGATTATGCAACTTTTTAAATACACATGAGTGCTGTTTCGCTCCTTCCCCTCAAAGCAAAGCAAGATTGCATCCTTTATCCAGTTTTATTCACTCAGAGGAACACAGACGAACACAAAGACCTCACAGACTATCTGAATGTTGCTCTTGGGCTCTGCTTCAGAAACCCTAGGAAATGCTTTCAGTTTACAGGCACTGAGCATCATTAGCAATCCGGAAGCAACCGTGTCTGCATTCCTGATGCTTTTCCTTAAAAGACATAGGCGAGATTATGGCCTGCTTTTCAAAATTAACATGTTCTGTGCTCAAGCTCATGTGGCAGTGACCGGACTCACAGGCACATACCTACTTGGAAGGAACCAAAACCAAGTTTCCATGACAGCTTTATGGTATTTTGGCCAGTATTATAGTATTCTGAATTCTGATATACCTTTTGTCTCCAATTCTAATACATGCTTTTTTTTTTCCATTTTAACATCTCTGGAATTGGGATTTATCTTCTAATCAATGGTTTGTCATATTTTACTTGGCTTGGTTTTTCTAAATGGAATATATGTGCTTTATGTTCATTATAAGTCTTGTATTCAATAGCATCTTAAATTTGAAGAAATGTTCTATATATTATCTTAAAAATCATTTACCGGGTTTCTAAGACCTATTTGATACATTAATAGAACAGTAGCAAAAATGACAATCTCAGTGGTGAATTTTGTTATTTGCAATAGGTATTTATGTTGGAGCCAAATCATCACCCTTAGTGATTTTTCACCCTCTTACATTCCTGTCTTCTGCAGGAGGAACTCATACATGTAAGACATGATCTCAAGTCAGTGTACTTTGAAATACAGATCAGTGACTTGCTTCTTGGGAGCATTTTCAGCCAATATGTGCTCAGAAATCTGAGTGTTATTGATAATATTCCAGATCTGTTTTCTCTTATTCTGGGGTTTGGAGTCCTGGTTTCTCTTTTCTACCAGTACTTTTTCATCTAACTAGAATGGCTTCTCTTATACATAAAAGTCTAGAAGTATCTTAGCATTTAAACCCTTTCTTTGGAGATTCCTTTCTTAAGGATAAAGGAATCAAATGCAGCAAAACATTTTTGCGGCTGGAATGACATGTGCCTAATTACTATACTCAGGGTTTCTGATTGACTGTAGCTTCTGCAATTTCTAAAATATGTTTTTTTCCCTTAACTAACACAGTAAATATCAAATCATTTTGAACAGAAACTGGCCCTTTTTGATGATTCAGTATCACCTTCACCATCTGTGGCCCTAACTGTGGTCACAGATAACAGAAGGCGGGTCATCTGACAAAATCCTTACGGGACCCAAACACACTCTACATTGTTCCTTATCCTCCTTCATGCATTAGCACTTGGAAAGCGCCAGGATTTGTATAACACATAGATGAGGCTGCTTACAGCTGAAGGGGACCATTTGGAAAACCGCAGTAGAAATGGTTTTCCAAAGTAAATCACAGAATATTGGTCTGATTTGTCACCATTTCTTAAACAAAGAGGAAATCAAGCTCTGAAAGAAATCTTAACGGTTTGTAGGTTCCACTCAAGGGTTTTCTAAATGTAACCGTAACGTGCCTCTCCAGTACTAACCATGGCTTGTATTTGAGTGCTTTGACAGAAAACAATCTCTTCGTCCATATGTTTCCCCTCTGGCCACTTTGTCACACACTACTCTTTTTCAGGTCCATACATTCAGAGGGCCACACTGGTGTGAATACTGTGCCAATTTCATGTGGGGTCTTATCGCTCAGGGAGTGAAATGTGCAGGTAAGAGCTCTTCCCTTTTTGCTTTATTGCATAAGTTACAAAGTTAGAAGGAATAAGTTGTAAGGAGATTTGCTGTTACGCGGGCTGGATCCTGGTTTGCCTTTAACACACATGCGGTAGGCTAGATTCTCAGGCAGCCGCTTCGGAAATTGGAAGTTGGTCTGCCTTTTACCTTCTTGTGCTTAATGGACAGCAGACTAGAGATCCGGGATTAGTCCATTAAAAAAAAAAAAAAGTTGGCCTGTTCAAAAGGTCTGATAAAAGGAGATAAAAGTAAGGCAGTTATATTTAACTCTTGCCTTTGATGATACAGTAACTAAATTTATAAAATGATTTTTTTTAAGCAGTGTACAGGGACCTATGATTGTTGCCTTGGGAACTGAATTTTAAGGATAACTTGTTAAGCTGGATTGTCCTTACTGCATTTTTGCAAAATCAAATTGAAGCTTTAAAAAATCTGTGAATTTATCTTCAAAGATGGTTTCCAAATTCTGAAAAACCACTTAGTCAGTAATATTTTGTTTGTGACATTTTGAAATTGTGAATATGCGAAATCCTTTTCATAAAATATGACCATAGTATTTTTAGATATAAATTTAGAAACTTTGACGATTGACACATGAAGAACCAACTCTGGAATTTATTGAAATGCTTTATGAAAGTAAGTTATTCACATCATGTGAAATTCATTTGTATAGAACTATACCAAGAATTGGCCATTTATCCAGACTACTTTAAATTCTGACATAGACTTAAAAATAAACATTTAAAAGACATTTCTGCCATTTAAATTGTAAAACTAAAAAATACATTCTTACCATGTCTTTCAGCATGAAGCTTAACACTTAAAAATGTATGCTAAGAGTAATGTATTTCAAAATGGGAACTGTAGTAATTCTGTCAAGTTTGTCACTGTAAAAACCCACATTTCTTTTGTGGCATGATTTTTAAAAATTGTAATTCCAGGATAATTAACATACACGTGTTATATTAATTTCAGGTGTGCAATACAGGGATTCAGCAATTCTGTACATTACTTAATGCTCATCACAATAAGTATACTAGGATCCTCCTACTCTGACATCTTCCCCAGAAGTCCCCCGCGGCATGATGTTTCATGGAATGTTTTTGTTGCCCCCATTATGTGCACAAATTTCTAGGGTCTGATTTTTCTTCTAAATTGCATTTTTTAATAGCAAGGTACAACATGCATTTTGCACATTGATGTTCCAAGCCCTTCTCCTGTCAGTTACTATTCTGTCGGCATTACTAAGGCATGATCAGGTTTCAGGCAAACATCACCAGCCAGATCCGTTCAAGGACCTCCCTGCCACGCAGGGGTGTAGGAATTCCCCATGTGTTGACTCTGAACTGTGCACAGGTGTCCATCAAGGAGAGTCTCAGCTCAGATCCAGTCTGACTCCCATTATCCTAGAGGGATGACAACCCCGTTTGCAAGTCTCTGCCCAGAGAATGAATGAGGACAACCCTGTCCTCCTTCCAATTGGTGGTTATGGAGTCAGGGTGAAAAACCATCATTAGGAAGGCTGTGGCTAAGCCTCTGAACTGGAGGGGAGCACCTAAGGTGTTGACAAAGTAGTGTCATTAAGGCCATCTACACTGTGGGTTTTCAAAGATAAACGGAGGAGTTTCCAGAGCATAAATCCCCGGCTCAAGGAATGTTGGTCTCGGTAATAGCATGTTTTGCCTTTATGACCCAGGTGGACCAGCCGAGACTTTGCAGCAGTTTCATAAAACACTTTGTGACTGTCCCTGACTTAAAAGCTTTTCTTTTACTTAGAGAAGTGACGTGTATCACTTATGTTCTGAAATAGTGAAGCCCATCTACATAAGAATTCGGAGTTTGCTATATAAGCAGAAAATCGGTACACATATGGAGATAATCTTTGATGATACGCTACAGTCCTAAATCATGTTTGAAAGAAATGTTTTGGAACCTTTATGACAGTAATAATATGAAGGAAAAGGAAAGAGAAAATCATTTGTCCCCTCCCCTACCTACCCGCATTAGTACCCTCCACATCTTGTTGTACATAAAGGGCAGGAATTGAAAGAAAAGCCTTGAGGAGATTTTTCATTTTTATGTTATGTCTTGTCCTTAAAAGCATCATATTCTGTGTGATTTGAGCCATATTAACGTATAAGAACAACTCATTTTTTTTTTAATGTGGAGGTTAGCATTTGAATTAAGTTATGTTTTCTGTGACAATTCTTAGATCCAAAGTGGCTCATCCTGACCTTTGAGCCATCCACTTTAAAACAGAATACAAAGAATTAAGAATTTAAAGAGAGAGAGAATGAACTCTGATAGGTTAAATAATGGCTCCCTAAAGAAGTCCTTCCTGATTCCTGGAACCTGTGACTATGTCATTTTTTAATGGCAAAAGGGACTGTGATTAACGTTAAGGGTTTTGAGATGGGGAGATGACCCTGGATCGTTGGGGTGGACCTAGTTGAGTCACAGTCATAAGGGTCCTTATAAGAGGGAGGCAGAGTCAGAAAAAGGGACAGAGCAGTGGTCAGAAAAGAGAGAAGATGCTACGCCACTCGCTTCGTAGATAGAAGGTGGCAGCCACAAGCCAAGGAATGCAGACAGTCTCTAGAAGCTGGAAAAGGCAAGGAAAGAAAACATTCTCCTCTGGAGCCTCCAGAAGGAGTACAGGCGTGCTAACACCTTGGTATCAGCCTAGTGAAACTGATTTTGGACTTCTGACCCCCAGAACTATAACGTAAACTGCTACTGTTGTAAGCCACTGAGTTAATTTGTTACAGCAGCAATTGGACACAAATACGCCAGCCACTAAACATTTAAGATAGGACTCCCAAACAAAAAGGGCAGGCAAACTGCCCGTCCAAAAAGAGATTTACTTATCTGCTTTCGATTCTTGCAAGAGCTCATTTTGTCCTGGTTTCTTTTTACAAAATCTACCAAGACAGAAGAGCTTGTCAGGAATTTTTAAGGGAGCGTCTGCCAAAAGCATCAGTTTTGTATCCCGCACCGCCCCCCCCCAACGCTTTTTTGAAACATCATGCAAAGCGTTGGGTGGTGTTCCAGTCACCAGGCTGGCAAAGTTAGTGTAGGAATCAGACTGTATCCGGCTAATAACAGGCAAGTTGGCCCTTCAGAACTGAAAGCTCTGGGCTTCACTGCTAAGCACGCTGCAGCCAAAGAGGACAAGCGAGGGCCAGTCAGGGCGGACATGGTCTTTCTAAAACCTGGCACCGAGATTCAGTGGCAGGCATTAAACGTCCTCTTCATCTACAATGTCTCCCTCCTTCCCACATTCTTTATAGAGAGTAAAGTAATGTTGCAGGGGAGTATGGAACTGCAGCTTGGGAGTGGTACTCCTTTCACTAAAATATTTATGAACACACTAGTTTTTAAAAGCAAAGTTCAAAGGACTGTCATTCAGACAATAGTTTCCCTAAGCCATTTTTCCTTTCTTTATGAAATGTAAGCTTTACAGGTTAAAATAATCTGTTGTTACATAATCACTGAGATTGCCAAACACCCCTCCCACCAAAAAGATCGTGATTATCCCACCAGCATTCCTGAATTGTTTTCACGTTAGCCTTGCCAGAATATTCTAAGAATTAAGCCAGATAATAATTGTTGTAAATCACACATCAACTTAGTGTTGGTTCTTTATTCAAGAGACTCTGTTTTCCCAGTGTGTCACAGCCATTGCTGTCACCCCCAACAGAGAACGGCACTTGCTCTTTTCTAGTAATAAAGTGTATCCGTTGCTTAAAGTATATAAGCCCTTAGCTTTTAGGTTGAAGAAGAGCAGTGGAAGTATTTTAATTACTCCTATGATTGGCTGCACCTAAAAAGTTCTGTCTGTCCTTACAAGCTAGTGAGAAATTGATTAGACTTGCCTAGAAGTTTCACGTAGCGATATTTTCACAATATCCCAAAGAGCAAAGTATTCCTTAATTTTGCTTATGAAAATAATGACTTCTGTTAGTCAGAGAAAGACGAATATCATATGACTTCACTCAAATGAGAAATTTAAGATACAAAACAGATGAACATAAGGGAAGGGAAGCAAAAATAATATAGAAACAGGGAGGAGGACAAAACATAAGAGACTCTTAAATATAGAGAACAGGTTGCTCATGGGGCTATGGGAAGGGGGATGGGCTAAATGGGTAAGGGGCATTAAGGAATCTACTCCTGAAATCACTGCACTATATGCTAACTTGGATGTAAATTAAAAATTAATTACAAAAAACATTTTAAAAATAATGACTTCTGATACATATTAGAATCAGACTATTCCCACTTGTCCTAGATGGGGAGTCAGGGAGGGGGGACATCTAAGAGATAGGTTTTAGAATAAAACATTTGCAATTATTAAAAATATGAACAGTCAGTAGAACATATGACTCCTGATCTTGGGGTCGTGAGTTTGAGCCCCATGTTGGGTGTAGAAATTACTTAAAAAAAGATTTTTAAAATAAATAATATACAAACACTCGTAGAAAACAATGAGAAGTTATCTTTCCTTACACACATTAACATTTCCCCCTTAATCCTATCAATATAAATAATATCAGCTATTTATTTCAAAAGATAGATTTTTGTGCCTTCTAGATATAAATCATGTTATATCTTTTGGAGAAATCAAGCCCCAGGAAATCTGAAATCTGAGAGTAGCTTAAAGTTAGTAGTCTAAGTAATTTATAGAGCATTTATAAAGGACAGAATAAAATGTGATTTGAATCTTTTCTTTTTTTCTTTCATATGGTTTAGTGTATGCTTATTAACTGGAAGGACTGGGAGGGGGAAATGTGGTTTAATTGTAACATAAAAATTACCTACTCAACCAAGAGATGCGACAAATGAAACGATCTTTTATGGACTTTTGTTGTTGTTGTTTATAGTGTAGAGCTTCCTTGGGAGAAATGGAACTATATAGGAGTTATATGACTTTAATAAATAAGTATGATAACCAAATAAAGTCTTAATGGCAAACTGAAATACTGACATACTGCTAGTGCCTGCAGCAGGGATTTTCAGAGCAAGCTCAGAGCTGGTATATTGCACCACGACTTAAGGGTATAAAGAGGCTTTATTTGCATGACTTTGCCCTGTCCTTTGGTCATCTGACGGACTTCATAACCAATCCTGCCAAAAATGTGGCCTTTGAAATTTATTTCTAAAATTGGGCAGAGTATGTTGTCCCATAGTTTAATCTTATTCAAATGGAAGAAAGACTATCAATTTACAAAACATTTCCCTCTTCCTGAATTCCTAAATCTGAGCTCAATCATCACTTGATGCACTTTCCAATGAGTCACAAATCATCTTAGGAACCTGATGTTTAAAAGTGGTAGAAAGCTCCAGATATTCAAAGGAAAAAAGTTGGTGTCAATATCAGACCACTAGTTCCATTCATGTTTTGATGTTGTATAGCTGCATCAGAATTTTACTGTTTTGCTTTCTAATGGTTTTCCATGTAGAGTGTATACATAGGGAGAGAATATGACAAAAACAAAGTATAGTGGGTAGGTTTTATCTCTGCTTTAAAAAAACTTGTTTTAATGTTTTATTTATTTTTAAGGCAGAGACAGAGCATGAATGGGGATGGGGCAGAGAGAGAGGGAGACACAGAATCTGAAGCAGGCTCCAGGCTCTGAATCCCTATACAGTATACCTGAAATTATGTCACCTTATATGTTAAGTAACTAGAATTTAAATAAAAACTTAAATAAAAGTACACTGATATTTAAAAAGTCCTTGCCATATATGTACACATATCTACATATATAACAGTAAAATACAACGTCTTTTAAAAAGTATATACAACAAACAATGGATAAAATAAACATTATTGAATAAGAGATTGAAAATAGCAAATTCATCTTCAGTGCTGAAACCGTCTCTCAGAACACATGATATACTGCTGGTGAAAAGTGGCATGCATCAGTCAGTGGGAGCAGCGCGGGCTGGGAATCGGGAAGCCAAGGTTGCATCTCAGTTCTACCACTTTCTGGCTGAGTAATCTGAACAAGTCATTTAGCCTCTTGGACCTTTGTTGCCTTTGTCTGTCCAGTAAAGACATTGGGATAGGTTGTTACCAACAGCCCTTTCCAACTGGATCTGTCACTTCTTTGTACGCTTAGAGTACGAGGCACATTAACATGAATATTAAATTATGAAGCTTTGCTGACTTTTATACATTTAAAATACCATGTAGGAGTTCTTCCGGAACTTGCTTCTGGACAAGATGAACAAATATGTTTTGTTTTATTCCTCGCAGTAACAAAAGACCCTGTACACAATACATATACTTCAACTATCAGAAGACTCTGGAAGTGGAGAAAAGCAGGCAGGCCAACTCAAGGAACCCAGCAGCAAGTTTCCTGGTGGTCTTTGTTTTTCTTTAACCTCCCACGTATCTAGAGAAGCTCACAACCCATAAATGCCAACAAGCACAGACACAAAATAATCCCAAGTAAAGCCTGCTTTTCCCAGCCAAAGCCCTGGGAAAAGGGTAGGCCAGCCAGGGCAGACATCTTTTAGCCATTCCTGCCCTTCTCGAGGTGAACGTCATGAAAAAGCCACAGTGCTGCTGCTGCAGCCATTGCCTATGGGCAGAACCCTGTTTTCACCCCTGCCCCCACAATAACAGGGGTACACCTCTCTCCTGGCAGTCTGTGAGTGGAGCCCTATGTTTCAGCACCACCTTGCAGGAAGAGAAGGTACCCCTCCTGGCTCAGCCTATGAGTAGGACCTGGACTTTCATCCCCACCCTGTAGTAAGAGCAGCACCCTGTCAGCCCAAGCCTGTGGGTAGAGCCCTGTCTTCATCCTGACCTGCAGTAATGAGGCAGCTGAGACCATGATCAGAGCTCCTGTCTCCCATGCCTACGGCATTCCTTCTCAACCAGGTTTCTGGGCACACCCTGGCTTCCGTCTCCACCCCGCAGTAACTAGGAGGTTGCCCTCTCCCTCCCCAGAATGTGGGGTAAAGTCCTGCCATTAGGGTGACGTACACGTAGGGTAGGCAAAATAGCATTGCAGTCGCATCACAGAGGCTTTGTAAACTAGTTTGATATTTGAACCCTGGCCTACAAAAATGAGCCAGGACTTGCATTCTAAATCTAAAGAGGTTAACTATCAGCTACAATGGAAGGAACCAGAGTCCTGGAGGACTCGAAATATCCAGGATTCAGTTCAAAATTACACTTTATATATACCAAGAACCAGGCAAATTGCAACTCGGATGAGAAAAGACAGCAGATGTACCAATATTGAGATGACATAGATGTTGGAATTATTAGACAAGGAAATCAGCTATCATAATAATGCTCCAACAAGCCATTATAAACACTCTTGAAACAAGTGATAAATAGGAAATGGAAAATAAAGATAAAAAAGTAACTACTGTAAATGGAAATTTTAGAACTGCAAACTTTATTACCAGTAAACTCACCAGATGGGCTCAATACCAGAGACAGAGGAAGGAATTGGTGAACCTGAAGATAGATCAATAGAAATTATCCAACGCAAACAAGAGAAAGAAAATAGACTTTAAAAAGTGAACTGAACCCCAGAGACCTGTAGCCAAATAGCAAAAGATTTAACATTTGTGTTGTTGAAGTCCCAGAAGAGGGTAAAGAGAGACTGAAAACATACTTGAAAAATTAGTGGCTGAGAACTCCTCAAATTTGGTAAAAGCAGAGAAAAATTCAGTGCTTCTTTGGAGACATTTTTATGTAATGAAATGTATTCGAACAGTATAGATGAGGAAGCAGCTATAACTCCAGTCACCCAGGTCCTTTTCAGGACCTGGCATTCACATGTGACAAACAGAACCGGCCCAGAATTCAACTTAGCTTCTGACCTTAAGCTGATCGTGACAATACCGTGTAGCAAACCCTGGGGCGCTAGGTAGAAAGGGCCTCTCAGAAACTTCCATTCTTCTAAATAATGACAACGACAACATAGTCCTGGTAAACACTTCTAATCTACTCCGTGTCAGAAAGTACATATACTAATATGAGAGCCTTACGTGAACCTAATAATGGATAATAGAGCTAATAATAAATATTATTCCTATTTTACATAACTGACACACAGGAAAGGTAACTCAAATCACATAGCCAGTAGATCATAGATCTAATTGTAAGTTTTAGAGGTTATATAAAACATTACAGCGTTCAGGGGAAAGGAGGTCTTTTCAGTGGCCATTTTGCCATTGATTTGCCTTATGATTGAGTCAGAAATCTTATCTGGGGCTAACAGATAGAAAGAGGAATTGGGGTTTGGGGTCGTGCAGTCATTTGGACATTGTCCAACTATTGCAGAATGTTGTTCGGTCATTTCCTCAGACAATACAGATCAAACTCTTTGCTCTGGCAGCCTTTCTGTATTCAGGGAAGCAGCTCTTATTCTTCAGTGATGATCATGTTCACGCACCTGTTGGCACTGGCCATGCCATCTCTAGTTCTGCTCCCTTACGCACAGTCGTGCAGAAACTTAGCTTCCTTCTGCACCTAGCCTGATGTTGCACATAGGAGGTGGAGATGCACTCCCTTAGTGACTCAGCGTCACCACCGGCCTCGAGTTCTCATTGCACTTTGGCAGTGTCTGCATAGTTAACGAAAGAACGATTCCGGGCATGACTTTTCAGCTAACGTTCCTTACCTCTCTTTTTATCGTTCCTGCCATGACATAACAAGGTTGCGGCTTTACCGAGTCATTATGATGATGAGAGTCACCAACGTTTGTCTCATGGTTTATACCGTGCAGAGCATCTTGAATGCATTGGCCCATTAACAGTTTTGCGAGGTAAATGCGGTGCTCCCCTCTCTGCCGAGAGAGCAAGCAAAACTGAGCTCACCCGGTGACCGCAGGCAGCAGTCACGTCACTGTAAGATTTTCAAATTGGTGTCATTAAGACCTGGATATAATTGCATCAGATTTATAAGAGGTCAGCATCAAGTTCTTATGAAAAACATCAATGAGTTATGTGTTTAAAACCTTAAAGATGGCATTTCTTTTAGTTAATTACTCAGCTGTGATTTACCCCTCTTCGTTCTAATTTGGCAAGATATTTGTATTCCTCTGTCCCTTCTCAAATTCCACTGCGCTCTTCTTGTTGACAATCAAAGGTCTGAAAATATTCACTAGAAGATGTTGGAGTTCTGGCATCTTCGACGCGATAACCCAGTAAAATTACAAAGCAGAGGACAAACTTCAATAGAGGCAACATGGTATGGGTGCTAAACCCGTGGACCCTGAATCCTTCGTAGTCTTAAATCTCAGCTCCGCTGCATGCCAAATGCACGGCCGTAGGTAAATTACATAACACCTCTGTGCTTGGTTTCATCACGTTTATACAATGAGAAGAATGACGATCCCTATTTCGTAGAGTTTTGTGAGCTTGATGGAAACAATGTAAAGCACTTGGAATAGTGCTTGGCATCAGTGAACTGGTGCTAATAATAAAACAATAACTGTGGCTATTTTTAGCCACTAAATTTATTATTTACAGGGTTATGAACAGATACGAATATGAGTAGCACAATTTTAAGAGGGCCCTGGGATGCTCTTACTTTTGGAGGTCTGATTTCTCTTCATATCAAATATGTTAAAATGGAATTCTGTATCCCACATCAAATATAATTTTGTGTAAGTTTAAAGAAACGGATAACTTTTAGTCACCTGCATTTTGTAGATATCTAAACACTTATTAATTCCACTCTGTCTGGGGGCGCCTGGGTGGCTCAGTCGGTTAAGTGTCCGACTTCAGTTCAGGTCATGATCTGGTGGTTCACGAGTTCGAGCCCCGCATCGGGCTCCATGCTGACAGCTCGGAGCCTGGAGCCTGCTTCCGATTCTGTGTCTGCCTCTCTCTCTGACCCTCTCCCCGTTCGTGCTCTCTCTCTGTCTCAAAAATAAATAAATGTTAATTTCACTTTGTCTGAATTGGTTCTCTCCTGGGATCACACAGCAAATAAATGATGAAGCACGCGCTAGAATTCTCGTCTTCTGACTTAAAACCAAAATTTTCCAAGAGAAAAGATGGGAAGAATGTTTTTCCACTCTTCAGAAACTGTTGGAAGCTAGCCCCCTTCAAAGCCTAATTCAAGCTGGATGGTGGGAGTGTCTTTTGCTAAAATAAACACTCCAGAATGCCCAAAAGTCTGAAAACATTGATGAATTTTTCCTTTCTATATTCTTTATTTAGATTGTGGTTTGAATGTTCATAAGCAGTGTTCCAAGATGGTCCCAAACGACTGTAAGCCAGACTTGAAACATGTCAAGAAGGTATACAGTTGTGACCTTACCACACTCGTGAAAGCCCATATCACCAAGCGGCCAATGGTGGTGGACATGTGCATCAGGGAAATTGAATCCAGAGGTGAGGCGTCGCCCGTGTGGTTCAGCACTCATAATTCACCATGAATGCAAGTTCTGATGCCCTTCTGGGTACCTCATGGCATAACCCAGTTGTCTTCTTCAGTAAGTTTAGAGGGAGAGGATTTCAGACGTCAAATGATCTGAAAGTCTGAAATGAATTAAGTTCAATAATTTGCCAGCTTGATTTTAAGGTACATTGAGCTAGTTCTAGGAAATATGCTTAAATATTTTTTTATGAATGGTGATGCTTCTTGTCTATAAAAGTTGACATGTAGATACCAATTCATTTTTCACTTTTTGCATTTTTCTTAGGTCCAAGAAGCAAAGGTGTAAATGCTCTATTAAACCGTCCCAAACCAAAAAACAGAACTGCACCCTAATTATTCTTTCCCATTTGGGAAAGACTGGTACAGGCCTATTAATATGGCTTATCTTAGTCTTCTGTTATGTAAAAGAATTTATGGTATAATTGAGGTGACGAATGATTTCCCTGAAGACTCAACGTATTTGATCTAATTAGACACAGTGATGAGCCAGATTACAGATATTCAGGCAACAGTAAGCCAGAGTTTAAAGTCTGTGAGTGAAATGGTTTTATTTTAGGAGAAAATGTGAAGAGGTTTCTAGACAAGTACATTTAATCGTTCTTTCTGACACATTACTTGCCTAGCCTGAAGTATGGGAAGAAGTTAAAACTTGAAGAAGGAAAAGACATAATTTCCAAAGAAACCAATTAGCTCTCTTGCTCTGTTTTTACAGGTCTTAATTCTGAAGGTTTGTATCGAGTATCAGGATTCAGTGACTTAATTGAAGATGTCAAGATGGCTTTTGACAGAGGTATGTTCTTTAGCATGTCCGTTAACTTAGGACAACAATGCTCTCTGCCAAGGAGGCACAGTTCCTTATGTTATTCTTTTCATTATTTGTCTAAGTCATTGGTTATTATACCAAATAAAAAGCGTGTAATTTTACTTTATTACTATATTAAACTGTTACACTTCAAGGTGAGAAAGAAACATAAAATTTAACTATATTACCAGTATCTGAGCATCCAGGGCTGGTCCATGTTCCTCAAAATATATACAGAGCAATTAAATTTACCGGATACCATGGAGAAAATAGGGCAGGGTGGTTGGGGGAATCTAAGTGATTGCAGATCTCAGATTTCCCAGTTTGGAGTTGGCCCACCTAACTGCCTGTCGTCCATGCATTCCATCACCATATTTGATGGAGTGGAGACCCAGTGTAATGACTTAGATTCCCCCACCACAGAATCATTATTGATTTTATTTTAATAAATGCCATAAAGGAAAGTATTAATAACTATGGAACTTAACCTAGTCTGCGGGGTTGGGGGGATGCTGGAGATCAGAAGAGGCTTTCCAGAGAAGTACAGAAGTTGGCCGTATAATGGTTGAATAGTCAAAGAAACAGGATATGTAAAGACCCTGGCAACAGAAGAGTCTGTGCAAAGGTCCTGAGGCCTGTCTTTGTCGAGTCCCTGAAAAGTGCTAGGACTTAGAGAGCAGGAACTGAGAGGAGAGTGGACTAATATACAACGAATACACCATCTTACTATAGAAAAAATTAGCTGAATGGTAGAAGGTTCTCAGATCAACCTCCAAATTCAGTTTAACACATCATGTAGCTGAACTATAAGATTGGTGACTTTATTTTCCAAACCCAAAATTGGACATACCCTATAATGAGACAGGACATCTGAAATTTGGATTTTCATAAAAAAATAATAGATAGTGGAAATAGGAACCATGTGGCAGGAGAGAATACCAGCACTCTTTCTTTTTTCCTGAGTAAAAGTTTTGATAGAGATGATAACTTGTCTTTATCATTCTTCTGCCTTCATGTTCTCCTCTCCCTTTCCCCAGGTCTTTAGGCACCTGTACGCTTCCCCAAGATCCCCCAGTGGAGCGATCTAATTGCTTTTTCCTCTCAGAATGCATTCTGTCCCAATTTGCACTGCCATCGTATGTGATTTCAACACAAGAGTGAAAAACAGATACTGGTGATCTAATTCACACTAGAGTGTGAATGTCTGATAGGCCATGGTATTTCCCATTTAAAAGAGGCTTCTTTAAAGAAAAATACACTTTGCTAAAGTAGTTTTTAGGGTTCCAGTTTTAGGTTAACATTAGTTCTAGGTTACAGAATTTCACAGAAAGTGCAGAGATGTCCCATATAACCTCTCCTCTCGTTCCCCTCCCCCGCCATAGTTGCCCCTATTAACATCGTGCCTTAATAGAGTACATTTGTTACAATTGATGAACCAGCACTGATACATTAACTAAAGTCAGTAGTTTAAAGTTCAGTCTTCATGTTGTACGGTTCTGTGGGTTTTGGCAAATGCATGATGTCATATAGCCACCCTTATGGTGTCACACTATGAGGTATCACTTTCACTACCCTAAGAATCGTCTGTGCTTTACCTGTTCTCCCTTTCTCCCGCTGAACCCCTGACAACCGCTGTTCTTTTTACAGACTCCATAGTTTTGCCTTTTCCAGAATGTCAGAGTTGGAATCATAAGATATGTAGCCTTTTTTGGCTGATTTCCTTTACTTAGCAATCTGCATCTAAAGTTCTCCCATGCCTTTTCCTGGCTTGATAGCTCATTTCTTGTTGTTGCTCAATAATATTCCTTTGTCTGGGCATATCACAGTTTATTCACCTATTGAAGGACATCTTGATTACTTCCAAGTTTTTAGCAATCATGAATGAAAGTGGCTTAAATATTTGTGTGCACATATTTGTGTGGACGCAAGTAGTTTCCATCTCCTCTGGATAAATACCTAGGAGTGTGATGGCTGGATTACATGTAAGACACTGCCTTTCCTCCCAGGTGGCCGTCCCATTTTGCATTCCCACCAGCAACAACGTCGAGTTCCTGTGGCCCCTGCATCGTCTCCAGCATTTGTCATCAGTTGTCATTTTAGCCATTCTAATCTCTGTGTAGGGAAGAGGCTGCTTTTTAATGGATAGCGCTCGTTCATAAGCCAAATGGAATAAAAGAAGCCTAGTATAAGATGTAGCTCAGAGTCGGCACTAATTAAATCTTCAGTAGACGAACGTTCAGATATTTTAACCAGTTACTAAATGCAGGAGAGTAAAAGAAGTCTTAAGGCCCAGCAACCCTAAAATACTCCTCTGTGTTATAACTTCTTCTCTGGTTATTTCAAGACTCTCAAGTTTTGTTTCGTTTTACTCTCATACTTCTCACTGTGTGCCTACACGTAGGGCTCAGACAACATCCAGACGTCATGTGTCAGGAGCCTGGGGTGAGTCAAAGGTGGCCTTTTGTAAATTAGGAGTGCCTCTGTTGTTATTTTTCACATTCTCTAGGTTTATTTTAAAAAGAAAGAGAAAGCAATCCTATATTACTCCCCTAGGAGGTCTCAAGTACGCGTGGAATTTACGAATACTGCTGTTGATCTCAGCCCTCTCCTACTCCCCCCCTTTTAATTAGACCTGGAAAGCTAAGTAACTTCAGAAAAGAAAATTCAGAAAAACAGATTTGGCTTTTCACAGAAAACTGATCACTTGTATATATCGGCACACTGAATTTGATATTAAAAAAAACCGACGCATTGATGATCTCGAAAGACCGTAACACAAAATGTGTTATTAAAACAGTGCTGTGTGTCCAGATAGTTACTCGTATTTTTCTTTTTAACATCCTTCAAAGATGGCGAGAAAGCGGATATTTCTGTGAACATGTATGAAGATATCAACATTATCACTGGTGCGCTGAAACTGTACTTCAGGGATCTACCAATTCCGCTCATCACATATGACGCCTACCCTAAGTTTATAGAGTCCGCAAGTAAGTATGAAGGCACGCATTCCAATAACCTGACAGACTCCCTCCTCATGGTAATCACTTCTGCTTTTCCTGCTGAGTTTCTTGAATGCATATTATGTATTTCCCCCTCGCCTCTCCCCTCGGTTAATATACTCACAGAAATTTCGAACTCCTCTCCAATGTAGGTTATTTATGACTTCTGCCATCAGAAGCTTCTTTGTAATGTGCTCACCCTCATTTACCAAAGTAAGGCTTATGCCAGTGCCCCTTAGATATGCACCAATGCTTCTGCAGAATAAAAATGAATAACTAGGAAAATAAAATTGAAGAGCAGGACCAAACTATTTTGTTATTAGATTCAGCTCAGCATAAAAGTTACTCTGTCAGATCTCATAAAAGTTTCTAAAGTCTTACTTTCAATTTCTATACATATCCTGTGACAGACCATTAACAAACAGTTTGTAAACTGGCACCGGTCCGTAGATCATACTTTAAGGAGCACTGTTTTAGATCAAGAAGTGATTTTTTAAGTTCTAGTTGAGATGCAAATGAGAAAAAGCAAAGGCTCATTTGCCAAATTTATGGTGCAAAAATCATACCTGTAATTCACACTTCCTTTTTTTAAAGAAAGGAATTTTTAACAGATTTTAAGTGTTGGCATTGCCATTTTTTAAGAAAAGATAGGCTATTTCTGTCCTTTTTCTTCTCTCTTAAAAACCATATGTTGTCTTGATCTTTAAATAATAACATCACTTTCTTAGAACGCTGATTTACTTTTTGACTTTGAAATTTCGTGAAGTACAGACTTGCTTTGTTCTAATTTTTACTTTCCCCTTCAGTGCTTTTGTTGAGAATTTTTGTGGTTGGCTCCATGGAGACCTGATTTCTTGCGGGGAACAGCCATGAGAGTTACACTGATTTTTACAAATTTCCATGTTAGGAGCCTGAAAGACTAGATCCTCTCCGTAGGAATTTAGCTCTTCTCATTTGGGGATGTATTCAGTGCTGATCACGAAAACCGTCTGAGGGAGCTTACGGGTTCTTGTTTCGTGGGGCAGACGCTTCCTCCCGAGAGAGAGAAGTCTGATTGCCACTCCTGTCGAAAGCACTTGATACACACTTGCATCACCGAGGGCTGCTCGGTCCCCAGTTTGCTCTGGTCCTCAGGACAGTGGGGGCTCAAGCGGACAGAATTCCTGTCCCCGTGTCACTTTGGAGTAAAATTAAAACTTGGTTTCTGTGCCCAAGCCACCCCAATAGCAGAGGACAAAGCGGTAATTCAGACCTGCATTCTGAACTCTAGACAGCCGCTTTATCTACTTAGAAGAAACATCCAAGCCTTCCTTACTGGGTTTCGAGGCCTTTTGCCCTCCAGATTCCCAAATTATTTCACCTTCTTTCCCCACACCCATGTCAGTTGCCTCTATTATTCTTCCAAAACATTCATTTGTTAGCGTTCTGAGGTCTGTGTCTGAAACAGCCCCCGTCGGACATCAGCAAACCCCCCGTTCTACTTTAGAGAGCTCTTCAAAGCGCAAGGTAGAAACTTTCCTAAATCAAGGTAGAAATTCCTTCTTACAGTGTCACCTATTTTGATGCGTGACTTCCATGACACCAAAACCGTGGCATAATACTCATACAGGATATAGATGTTTATTGTGAGTGTTTGCTATTGATCTGATTGTTTATGGAACATTGTGCCCTTGTCCATGTCTCCTCCAGCAGTAGAGTCTGTTCCATTCTTTAGACACAGAGATACAACCATTCTCTTATCTTTATAGGTAGATAAGGGAGATGAGAGAAACTAAGATTTATAGAACATATACCGGGTGCCAGGAATCACGGTGCACACTTTATAGCCACAATATTTTAATTTTTATCTCTACACCCAGTGGGGTTCCAACTCATTCGTGACCCTAAGATCAAGAGTCGCATGCTCTTCACAGAGCCAGCCAGGTGCCCCACCACGATGTCATTTTAGAAAGGAGATGTCGTGGGGCACCTGGGTGGCTCCGTCGGTTAACCATCCGGCCCTTGATTGTGGCTCAGGTCACGATCTCCCTGTTCACGAGTTCAAGCCCTGTATAGGGCTCCTCGCCGATAGCATAGAGCCTGCTTGGGATTCTCTCTTCTCTGCCCATCCCCCACTCACATGATGTGCAGTCTCTCTTGCTCTCTCTCAAAATAAACTTCAAAAAAACAAAAACAAAAACAAAACAGAAAGGAGATGTTATAGGGTATAAGTGAATTGTCCAAGGTCTTGTCACTAGTGGAGATGGCACTGGCATTCAAAGCTACATCTGTCTGAACGCCACAGCCCTTGCTCTCTGCATGCAGCCCACTGCCTGGCTCCACTGGTGGAACAGGAACAGAAGACCTGCCCAGAGAGGGAAGGCAGGAGGGCAGGAACCCCTCCCAAATGATGCACGGTGTTAGCTGACCCTTCCCGGTGCACCTGCTCGAGTCTTTTTATCACTGGGTCCCCTAGAAAACCTGGGGCCTGTTCTTTAGGTCTCAGGATTCCCCGGCACTTATCAGCATCTCTTGCCAACAGAAACTCAAGAGTGCATATTAAAGCTTTCTCCTGCAAAAGCTGTCTGAGCTCCACTCTTGCAGCCTCCCTCAGACAACCTGCACCCAGGAAGCTGGAGGTGCGTGGCTACAGGGAATGAACAAAGGACACAATGGTGGTAGAGGCTGGGGCCTCTCATTTAAGGGCTTAAAGATCTTCATAATATCCTGGCAACTCCCCCTTGAACTACCTGGAAGTCTGGGACCGCCTAGCCCTTTTTCCTCACTGCCTCTTCCCACCAGTGAAGGGATCGCTGCCCTACAGACAGTACAAGGTGTATGTAGAAGGTGCCTCTCCCAGGCTGCACGGTAAGCCAGCATATGCATGGACACTTCCTGACCCCGAGGAAAACAGCACTGCCAGGACCCAACTCCTGGTAGGACTCCATGTGGAAATCTTTCTCTGGCCGAGAACTCTCTGAGCTCTGTTCCCAGAAGATCTCAGAAAAGATGACTCAGTCAGCATGTAGTCTTGAGTGAGTCAGATGAACTCGGCCATAAAACCCAGGGCTCTTTGTCCCAAGCAACTTCAAGTGTCCTGAAGGGAGGTCTGGGATGAGAACTCGCCGAGTGTTCCCCTCCACTCTGCCTCTGATTCACCCCTTATGCTTGGCTGAGTCTTCTTCTTCTTGTACTTGAACATCTCTACGAGGAACTGGCAGTACGTACCTTAAAAGAGCTTTTAACGAAATGTCGACACAGGTTCAGATGCTTATTAGTTCCTGCCCTCACCACGTCCACATTTCCAAACCCTCCTCAGAGGCCATTTCTTCCTCTTCTCAGTTCCGCTCAGCCCCCAGGCCAACTTTCTCTTCTGTGTTCCCGTCACATTTCGCCTGGCCCTTTGGCACAGACTCTTTGCTTCATGATGGAAGGCTGTATTCATGTCTTGTCTGCCCCATTAGACTAACCCCATTACAAGGGAGAGTTCTGTCGCTTTATTTTCCTGTAGCACCTGTGACAGTCCTTTCATTTACATCATAGGTGCTCAATAAATTCTTGTTAAATGAGTAAACATGATTTTATATTGAGAACCATAGAATCTTAGACTTTTTAGATATTCTAAAGGGTCACGTTAACTAGATTTCCTTCTACAACACACTCTTTTTTGAAATACCCAGTAACTGCAAGATCACTGCCTCTCTCGGTAGACAGCCGCCAGTGGACAGATATAACCATCGTAAAGGCCTCCTTGTGCACAACAGAAATCAGCCTGCCCTCGACTCCCGCTGCCGATGGTCTTGATGTGACCCTCTTCCACATGCAAGCCTTTCCCATATTTGAAACAGCTGATGCTGTTCGTCTCTAAATACGTTCCATTTTGTCTGTCTTTCTCTTAAATTATGCTGTGGTCTTCGTCAGGCAGAAGATTTGTGTTCTCTGAAAAAATTATGAGTAATACTCCTTTAAGTAGAAAAAAAAAGAAACGAACTCCAGGGAAGAGCCTGTGTCGATTTGATGTCAGTATATTCAAATGCAGTTTGTCATACGTCCCCAGATTTATATCTCCAGTGTGAACCTCTCCCTGAGCACCGGATTAATCCACAGTCAGGATGATCATGTAGATGTCTGAAAGACACCTCAGGTAGAGCCCTTAACCTTTGCCACAAAACCCCTCCCATCCATAATCTTAATGGAGGCGCCATCTTCCCAGTTGCCTAAGCCCAAAGCTTAGCTCATTCTTGATTCTTTTCCTTTTCACATCTCCCTCATCAGGAAATCCTATGGACTCTACCGTTAAAATAGACCCAGATTCCAGCAACTTCTCATTACCTTCACTGCCACCACTGGTCTAAGCTAGAGTCATTTGTCACCTGGGTTTTTGTAATAGTTACCAGAATGGTCTGTTTTTACTCTTGCCTTTCCATCGTCTGTTTCCCACATGGCAGACAGAGGAGAGCTACTGTGAGCGCTGTCAGGTCACGTCTCTGCCTCATTCAGAACCTTCCCGTTTCTGCCAGTAAATGCTGAGTCCCTGGAATAGCCTGCAGCACCTGACACAATGCGGTGCCCCGTTACCTCTCTGCCCTCACTCCCTTCCATCCCCCTCTGGCTCGCTCCACTACAGCCACGGTAGGCTTCTCACTTTACTCAGACATCGCAAGCATTCTCGCCCCTGGGGACCCTTGCACGGCTGCATCTCTGCCTGGCACCCCTTCCCCTAGATCTCCGTGTGGTCATTCCCCCACGCCCTGAGAGTCTTCACTCAAGACCATCTTTCTCATGAGGTCTGTCATGACCACCCCATTTAAAATCACATCCCCCTGCACCTGCAGTGCTCTTTACTCTGTTTTTTTCCCCACAGCACTGGCTTTGTTCTAATCTAGTATAAACCAGAAGATACATGTTCATTGTTTACCGTCAGCCACGCTCCGAGAGAGAAAGTAAGCTCTCCACGAATGGGGAGTCTTGTTTGTTGCTAGCCCACCAACACAGTCCTTAATTTCATGCCATCTCAAGATTCTCCCTACAAGGATTAATTACGAAAATTAAAAGGAAACTGTGTTAGTCTTTTTTCAACTTCCAGAACAGTATAGTTTCAAATTAATTAGTCCTATGATAAAAAGAAAAAAAAAACTGTAAGTAAATACTAATAGTTTTTGATAGTAAATGGAATTTTAATTCTAGAAATTAAATGATTGAATTTCAGTATCTGATACAGTATTGCTGTTATCAGTTGCTCTTTAAACAGTATTGCTCTTTAAAGATCCCAAGTTTCAAAGACCATGCATCAATTATCATGGCAAATAATACATTGTTTATTACT
The DNA here is from genome assembly GCF_027475565.1 of Acinonyx jubatus. Taxonomy (NCBI): domain Eukaryota; kingdom Metazoa; phylum Chordata; class Mammalia; order Carnivora; family Felidae; genus Acinonyx; species Acinonyx jubatus. The sequence goes on along the minus strand of NC_069381.1, from coordinate 160,423,163 downwards.
GAGAAGAGAATCAGGAACCCTGGATAAGCTTGGGGCAGAAAATCTAAAATGGCCGACGTTTCTTTGAGTTAAAAAGCTTCAGTCACTCTTCATGTTCTGAAGCTTATCGATCTGTGCTACCAATGCTAGGAACTTTTCACATTCATTTTATATCACTCTTTTTAATGTTTATTTACTTTTGAGAGAGGGGGAGGGAGGGAGAGGGAGAGGGAGAGGGAGAGGGAGAGGGAGAGGGCGCACACATGCGTGTGAGTAGGTGAGGGGCAGAGAGGGACAATCCCAAGCAGGCTCCACACCAGGAGTGTGGAGCCCACCGCAGGGCTCAAACCCACAAACCGTGAGATCACGACCTGAGCCAAAGTCGGACACTCAACCAAATGCACTGCCCAGGTGCCCCATACAAGTTTTAACCTGACTCCAGTGCATTGCCATTGAGTTGGATTTGTCTTTTGAGTTAGAAAACTAGAAATCCTGGTTTTGTGTCTTGAATGATACTGGTGGTCAGATGCGGCCTTCCAGAATTTCAAGGCTGCTATCCTGATTAAGACGCAACAGTTTGGGGTTCCCTTCCGGTTGCCCTGCAACCCAGCATTTAAGGGCACCCTGTCTTCCTGACATTTGAGAAGCAGGAATGTGCTAGGGTGCTCTTTTTGAGAGCTCAGAATTACAAACATGTCTGTTGTTTCTGATTATGGAAATGATGAACTCAACGCAATCTGCGACCTCAAAAGGAGTGTGCTGGGTTTTTGGCCAACACAGCGGAACTAAAATGCCCAAATGAAGATTGTTCCCTTTAAAGTTTACACCTTTGGAAGAGCCACATTTACTTCAGGGACCCTGTTGTCACTCCAAACATTTGGAATTGCCTTCAAATTCTGCATTTCATTCTCCTGAATGTCCGAAGTAGAATATTTTTGTGCTCTGAGGGTAGATTTGACTTTTTTATAGAAAAGTAAATTAAAACCAAGGAAATAAATACTGGATGATACATTCCTCATTTAAAAAGAAAACAGAATATCAATTAAGACTTTGGCAAAGGCTGCAAGGGGCAATGGGGTGGCATAGCTTATGTACTGTTGCTGAACAGGGTTTTTCAAAATATTTTGAGTAAATTAGCATCCCTTAAAATGTCTGTAATGCTGTAAGATGACTTCATTTGAATGTCTGAGTTCTTTTTTTTTTAAACATTTATTCATTTTTGAGAGACGGAGACAGCGTGCAAGCAGGGGAGGGGCAGAGAGAGAGGGAGACACAGAATCCAAAGCAGGCTCCAGGCTCCGAGCTGTCATCACAGAGCCCGACGCGGGGCTCAAACTCACGAACCGCAAGATCATGCCCTGAGCCAGAGGCAGACGCTCCACCAACTGAGCCACCTGGGCGCCCCAAAATGTCTGAGTTTTTAATCTGTGTGTCGCTGTGTCTGAGTTCCTTATAGTCACATCCTATCTATCCAGTGTCCAAATTCCACAGTTACCAGACTCTTAAGACAATCGAGTGGGTGCTGCCCCCAAAAGTCCCAGTAAACGGTGTTGCCACAATGGTACTAAGCCTTTTGGAAATCCAAGACTTGAACCTTAAAAATATTTTCCAAAGCTGTGGGCAAGGATCTGTGAGAAAGCCTTTCTTACCAGTTTTAGAAGATCACCACAAGAGTAGAATTCAGTGAACCATTTATACCTGTTGTCCATTAAAGTTCTTCTCCTTGGTATTCAACTTGCTATTTTAGAAATTATGGATCCCGATGAGCAATTAGAAACCCTTCACGAGGCACTGAAGCTCCTGCCGCCCGCTCACTGCGAAACCCTGCGGTACCTCATGGCGCATCTAAAGAGGCAAGTTACAGACTTTGAAGCTTATACTTGCACTGTATCCAAATGTTAAGAATCAAGTGAAACCAAAGGTGAAAGAAAGGACAAATTGTTGCATGAATAAAGAAATGCACAGGTTGGGAAGGCATGCTAAAAATGTTCTGCTCTACAGCGCTGAATGCAGACTCGATTCTGACGTAAACGGATTTGCAGTTCCCATGTAGGTTTGCAAATAGGTTAGAAATACTAGTGTTCTGCCAAGGACAGGCAGTGATTTTTGTGTGGAAAGAGAAAAGGTTGCAGCTGTAAGGACATTAGCATTAGCATAATAAAGAGCAAAGCAACTCGCCAGAAGGCTCACTTTCCTTCTTGCTCTAAAATAGGCACTTCGCTCTTGGTGACAGGATTTTAGACCATTGCATCCAGGTCTCCAACACTGAAAACTGCTATAAAAAAAATGATGGAGTACAATAAGGGGTAAAGGGAGGAATAGAAAGTAAAATATTTTGGTTACGTCTGGTTTAATGTTTTAAATACATTGATGGTGATAGAACTTCATTTCCCTGCTCTGTTGCTCTCCCATCTCTACCAGTTGAAGGAAACGGTTTTAAATTATATGACCAAGTTTTAGTGGTTTTGGAGTTTCAAAATATAAAACTAATTAGAAACAAAAAAGACAGAACTTGACGTCTATTTTGTATGCCTCTCAGCATGAGTTACTCAGAAATGAATATGTAACTGATGGTGCTTTTAACATTTACATGTTTTCTCTCTTTGAAAGCACCATGAGCTAAAACTTTTAATATGCTTACAACTTCACTTGCAAATTCAAGTTTGCTTCATATATGGATGCAATTAAGGCCTTCACGCTAAGGCAAAGGAATAGCTCCCAAATTATAGTCTGTGCCTTTGCTGTAGCAGTAAAGAGAAGGCGAATGCTAATTCTCGCCGACCAGATAATCTTTATACTATGCCCTTGGCCATCTCTTCATGCCGTGGCCATCACTCAATAAACTGTTCAACTTACACAAATTCAGCAGACTAGGCAGCCAGTGTGGAAGGAGGGCTGATAGAATAATCAAGACAACCCAGCCCCTTCTCCACTACTCGCCAACACAGCCCTTGCAGCCAGCCGTCGCAATAGAATCCGCAGATAGAACTGACCCCACACAGCCTGACACACGAACTCAGACTTGAGCTTCGGTCATCACCATCAACGGAAGTTTAACTTATTAATATAATCGGCTTTGAGGAAAGTCCGTACTTGGAAGTTGAGGAGTACAGAGAGAGGAGCTAGTGGACGAGTTGATAAGTGGACCTGGGTTTTGTCGTAGCGCTCGAGCACAGCGCGGAACGCTGTGGCTTACGTGAAGGCACGCGCCTTTGCTTGTATTTTTCAGAGTGACCCTCCACGAAAAGGAGAATCTTATGAATGCAGAGAACCTCGGCATTGTTTTCGGCCCGACCCTTATGAGATCTCCAGAACTAGACGCGATGGCCGCGTTGAACGATATACGATACCAGAGACTGGTGGTGGAGCTGCTTATCAAAAACGAAGACATTTTATTTTAAATTTTAGTTTGCGGGGGGGAAAAAAAAGAAATGTTTTACAGATGAAGGAATGTTTTATAGTAATTTAATTGGCTCTTATAGCTGACTTATTTCTCGGTTAGACATTATGGCAGATAGCCAGCTTAAAATGAAGGAACTTTCCGTTGTTTTAGTAGCACCGCTCAGCTGTCCTTGTAAAACAGTGAACACACGCTCTCCAGTTCTAGTAATCCCGGGTGTTTATCATGTTAAGAGAAACTCAAGCTATTGCATGATTAGCCCCCTCTTTGGCAAGGGAACCCCATACAAAGGAGACAACAAGCCTGCACCCGCCTCTTCGTCCCGGGTAGTCTGTGGTTGTAATTCAGCATGTTTCGCAGAGTAAATCTGTCGTGACTTCGCTTTTGGGTTCTATGTCATTGGTTTACTGACGCTTCTATAAACATGCACACAAATGGATGAAACAGCACCTCTGACTGCTACATTGCCATAGACTATAACATAAGCCTCCTTTCCTCCGATGCTTTATTTGTGGTTTCTCTTTGTTCTTCTCTGACATAGTCCTTTCTTTCCAGCAAAAGCAAAATGTGTTTTCAGATTTGTTACTTTAGTAAATTGTCCACCAATAAAAAAAAAAAAGTACAAAAAGTACAATGCAGAGCATTTTCTGTTATTATTGGATTTCAGTTGCAATTTTGCGTTACCTGGCATGCATCTATTAATTTATTAAATTTGGCTCTTAGAAATAAAAACTAGTGATAGCTTGCTTTTTCCCCATGGTTGAGAATATTTGGGAAAACGTATTTGGCCATTTATTTAATACTGAGTAAGGTTTTGTGTTGAGTTCCTAAAATAATAACTTAAAACTGCTTAGAATTAAGGAGTGCCTTGGTGACTCAGTCGATTAACTGTCCGACTCTTAACTTCGGCTCAGGTCATGATCTCACGGTTCGTAAGTTCCAGCCCCGGGTCAGGCTTTGCACTGACAGCGCAGAGCCTGCTTGGGATTCTGTCTCCTCCCCTCTCTCTGTCCCTCCCCCACTTGCTCTCTATCTCTCTCTCAAAATAAATAAACTTAAAAACTGCTTAGAATTAAAATACCCATTCACTGGATTTTTCTTCTCGCATACTTCGGCAGAAAGCTAGAATATTTTCTCACCTGTTTGTGGGGACGGGGGGAGGGCAGACAGCCGTTCCTTCCAGAGCCATCAGAAGCAGGAAAGAAGACTGAAAAGAGTGACTTCCTAAACGTTTGGTTTGTCAGAAATGCCGTTAGCATGCAGTTGAGCTGACCAGGCTTCCTGAGAGGAGTCAGCAGCCAGACGCTTGGCCAAGGGTGGTCTGTGTACATCTAGATGCCAGGAAACCTGGATGGGGTCTGATACTGTGCCTAGCCACCCGCCTGCCTTTGAACTAATGACCCTCCCTCCAGGCTGTTTCCTTGTCCTGTCCTGCTTTAAAATGTGTAGGAAAAAAAAAAAAAAAAAAAGGTGGGGGTTGACGGGGGAGTGCCATTTTTTGGCAAAAAAAAAAAAAAAAAAAAGGCAGGCTCAATTGGTTGAGCATCTCTTAATTTCAGCTCAGGTCATGATCTCACAGTTCCTGAGTTCAAGCCCCACATAGGCTCTGCAGTGGCCGTGTAGATCCTGCTTGGGCCCTCTCTCTCTGCCCCTCTTTCCCCTCTCTCTCTCTCTCTCTCAAAATAGATTTAAAAATTATAATAAAAAGTAGCAAAAAATGTAAGATCCATTTTTGGTTTTGCCACTTCAATCCTTGATACTTTTAAGACTATCTCAAAGAATATGGTAACTGACAGAGATGAGTTTTTCCATATTTGTGCCCCTGGACTATAGTAGGAAGTTGGTAGTTTGCTTTAATGTATATGTTCAGACAAGTGTGGTTGTTCAAGAGTTAGTCCCTCACGGGGGCGCCTGGGTGGCTCCGTCGGTTGAGCGACCAACTTCGGCTCAGCTCATGATCCCATGGTCTGTGAGTTCGAGCCCCACCTCGGGCTCTGTGCTGACAGCCTGGAGCCTGCTTCGGATTCTGGGTCTCCCTCTCTCTCTCTCTCTGCCCCTCCCCCACTCATGCTCTGTTTCAGAAATCAACAAACATTAAAAAAAATTTTTTTTAAATAGAGTTAGCCCCTCACAGCTGCCTTCTCAACCACAGGGAAAATATCACACTGAACATCAGATACATACGATAGTACAGAGATTTGTGTAACATAGAAGCTTTCTTAAAATGGAGGCCCCTAAAAAGCACTATACACTTAAGTTGGTGCCCTTGACTCACGAAGTACATTTGTCAGAGAAATCTGATCACGAAAATCTGTCCCTGGATTGGCTAAGGCTACTGAACGGCTATGTGTCCATGGCTCATGTTCACTTTGGACAAAGCCCTCTTAAAGGAGCCCTTCAGCTGTAAAGAAATATGCTCTATCGGGATATAGTCACCCTGTGCTTTTCCTCAAAGGAACAGACATGGTTGACTTTCAAGTAAACACTTTGTTTTCTTTCTGAGAGAAAATTTGTTTATTCTGATTTATTAAAACAAAATATTCCGCTGGGTTACCCAGGGAGAGCCAGGTAGCAGAAATACGTAACACTGTGCATGCCTTCAAGAGGTCTCAAACGAGTGTTAGAAGGCCACAGAAGGATCTGTATATATTATGCTGTGTAACTCACCTCCACCCCTTGTAAGTGTAGAAGTGAGCTCCGAGGTGCTGCGGTAACCCTGCAGCCTTCTCCCAACATGACTGCGTGGGCGTTCAGGGTTAAGTGTGAATAGCACTGTGAGGTTCTAAGGCACCGGATGAATCAATCCCATTTCAATTTTAGACCAAAAGCAGCATATTCTCCATGCGGCTGAAAGGCAGACCTTCAGTGTGTGGATGCAGGGGACGGGCATGCGCCAGGGTAACTGACAGACACGTGTTAGAATCCGAGGTCTACCGGGAGCACAAGCAACACCCCATCAGAGCAAGTATTAAGCAGGTGTTTAGATAAACCACCAAGTCTTCGGACAAGGTCATCGTTTACCAGCTCTGTGAACAAGCACAGTAGGTTTCTGAAGACACGATGTGTGGTTCATCCCCTCGGGACACGCAGATTCAAACAGCAGCTACATCATCTGTGAGCATTCCTGGACTGCTGGGTGACACTCCTTGAAATAAAGAGACAATTCTTCACTGGCTTAGGAGGAGCTCAGACTCCATGATTACCAGAATCTGTTATACACATGTCTCTGGGACTAATGGGAGATTTCTTACATCATGACCTTTTATGATGCAAACTTACTATTTATTTCCACCCCTGGAGTGAAGGAGGAACCAATAAACCTCTCTGATCACCCACAGATTTGGCAGCTCCGTACTCTGCCCTGTAAGATCCATTTCTTCTCAATTTTCTATATATAGTTTTAAAGAAATTATTGAGAAATCAATTTCCCTTCTCTACATTTTCTGTTACTTTTTAATGCCAGTTAGTTATACCAGCTGGCCAGAGGAAGGCATTCTTCACGGAACTGATATTTAAAATGTTTCTAAGTGGAAGAACGGATGTTTATCAAAATGTTTCTGGTTACTCGATGAGCTCAAATAGAACACCTCTGAATAAATTAGGTTCAGGGTCCCAACACTGTTTGTTTTCAACAAAATATTTTAGAGTTTACAGCCCCAAAGCTGATGAGGGATTACTGATAACTCCATTTAAAGTACAGAAAGAGGGTGCCTGGGTGGCTCGGTTGGTTGAGCATCTCACTCTTAATTTCAGCTCAGGTCATGATCCCAGGGTGGTCTGATCGAGCCCCGCGTCGGGCTCTGTGCTAAGTGTGGAGCCTGCTTGAGATTCTCTCTCTACCCTTCTGTCCCTCTCCCCTGCTCGCATTCTCTCTAAAATTAAAAAAAGGGGGGGGAGGGCACCTGGCTGGCTCAGTGGGTTAAGCGTCTGACTCTTGGTTTTGGCTCAGGTCGTGATCTTACAGTTCGTGGGTGTGAGCCCCACATCAGGCTCTGTGCTGATAGCACAGAGTCGGCTTGGGATTCTCTCTCCCCCTCTCTCTCCACCCCTCCACTGCTCACTTTCTCTGTCTCTCTCAAAATAATTTGATTTAAAAAGCAAAAAGCTTTTATTTTTTAATGCACATTGGAAAAGCAGGATACCCAAAACTCTTCTCCCAACTGTGTGTTTCACCCACTGGACTAACTTCTTGTAAAACTCAACATCTTTATAACTTGATTTACCTACACCTGTGTGGCATTCCCATTTGTGTGTGTTAAGTAGATGCGTTTCCTGCCATGAGCTGAAGTAACAGTAATCTTAGTTATCACACATCACAGTCCCGCTGAACCACTGAGCAGTTCTGGCCCTCGATAGGCATGCCCTGTGTTGGGATGCAGGAGAAAGCTAAGACGACAGCATTGTCAGGGATCTGTCAGCTTCTCTAATGTTTAGAGATCTGGTTTTTACTTGCACGCTCTCTCCAAGTGCAGCCCAGCCCTGCGTCTGCAACTCCTCATCCCATCCCATCTCCTGCCTGCTCCGGGGATGGGCACGGTGCTAGGCCTGGGAACAAGATCAGTGCCCGTTCTCGAGGAACCATCAAGGAACTTAATGGGTCTGCTGGGCCTAGTCAAACTCGGATTGTGTCCTTTTGCTGAGTATCTTATTTCCTATGGGCCTCAGCACTAGCTGTCAGCAGAAAGCTAAAACAAGACAGCATGGACGCATTTGCCTTAGCGGGGCGTGAGTTCACAAGCCACACTCTTACAATCCCATGGATACTTTCATGTTGACTGTAAACATTCATTTGACAAATAGGAAAAGGAAATACGAAAATGACCTCACACATACCCAGTCTGAGTTTTTTGGAAGCATCAAGAGCATAAGGTCTCAGCTGCCTCCCTGTGGGCAGGTGCGTGATGTGGAACAGGATGACAGAGCACAAAGGAGCCCATCCTGTCCTCTGCCGTGGTCCCTAGCCCCTCACTCCCTGCATCACTTGCTTCTAGGCGGCGGTGTGAGCAGCCCTTTGCAGCCAGATGCATGTACTTTGGCCAGTTTTGTGCACAGTTCGTGGTCAGACTGGAACAAGAGATGGTCTCAACCTGACGGCTCAGTCTCACCATTTATCTAAGACAGACAGCAGTGCCTGGGTGGCTCAGTCGGTTAAGCGTCCGACTTTGGCTCAGGTCATTATCCCGTGGTTTGTGGGTTCCAGCCCCACGTCGGGCTCTGTGCTGACGGCTCCGAGCCTGGAGCCTGCTTCGGAGTCTGTGTCTCCCTCTCTCTCTGCCCCTCCCCCGCTCATGCTCTGTCTCTCTCCAAATTAAGTAACCATTAAAAAAATTTTTAAAAACCATTTTTTTTAATGTTTATTTAATTTTGAGAGAGATAGAGACAGAGTATGAGCGGGGGAGGGGCAGAGAGAGAGGGAGACACAGACTCCGAAGCAGGCTCCAGGCTCGGAGCCGTCAGCACAGAGCCCCATATGGGGCTCGAACTCATGAACGGTGAGATCATGACCTGAGCCAGAGTCAGACGCTTAACTGACTGAGCCACCCAGGCACTCCCCCTCCAAAAAAAAACCATTTAAAACAGACCGACAATCTTCATATTTACCAAATAATAATGAAGGAAAAAACACTGAAATTGTTGTTTTTCCTTGGTTTGTACAGTCAGGGAATTAGGTTATAACACAACAAATCCTATTTGAGACCAACTAGCAATTTTATGAATAAAGATTATATTAATACTTTTATTATGGTTTCATTGAAGTCATTAGAGCCTCTCAGCAAATGCTTAAAATTTTTTGAAGTAAAATTATTTCACTAGTCCCGTATCTCACACAAGGATCTCACATCAGCTGATATTTCACATAATCAGGGGCGCCTGCCTGGCTTAGTTGGTAAAGCATGTGACTCTCAGTCTCAGGGTCACGAGTTCAAACCTCATGTTGGGTGTGGAACCGACTAAAAAAAAAATTGTTTTAAATCAAGGAAAAGCTAAGCTAAAAGTTATGATTCATTCATTACGATATAGTGTAAGGAAACCCTGACTTGTTTCTCCACTGAAGAGAGATTTTAGTAATCTTTTCAGTTGTAATATATTTCACAATATAACTGTTTTCCTTTGTTTTGTTTATTCCACCCAACAGCACCAAACAACACAAGAAATATGAAGTGCCATGTTGCTGACCTAGTTTGTGGCGCTCTCGTGAACACGGGGAAGTGTTGGGGGTTTTACTGTTGTCCAGATACAGTCACAATTATTATTGGAGAAGGTAACAGCAAGTAAAGCTACAAATCCTGAAACTGTTTTCTAGTTCTGAAACAACTACTTAGCTGCCCATGTCACTGTGGTAACACAAAAAGCAGAGGAGGTCATGTTTAGCGATGAAAATGACTCACTGAAGGAAATTGGCGAAAAGGTCCTTCCAGTGGGGTGCCTGGGTGACGCGGCCAAGTCTTGATTTCAGCTTAGGTCATGATCTCATGGTTCTTGTGTTCGAGTCCTGCATGGGGCTTTGTGCTGACAGGGCGGAGCCTGCCGGGGTTCTCTCTCTCCCTCTCTCTCTCTGCCCCTCCCCCCACTCAGGCTCCCTCGCTCTCGCAAAATAAAAACAGTAAAAAAAAAAAAAAAAAAAAAGACCTTCTAGAGGTAAAATGTTGTAAACTGGGAATGTTTTAAATACATAAAAATCTTTTGGTTTTCATTGTGTCCATCTTAGACCAGTGAGTTTCCTTTGATAGGTTTACAGGCACAACTTGGGCACAAGCCAAACCTTGCCCATGCCAAAAAATAAAAATAAAAATAAAAATAAAAATAAAAATAAATAAATAAATAAAAATAAAAAAAATAATAAAAATCAAGGCCTGAGCTGATCATTTGGATGCCTTTTCCTAGGAGTGGACATTTTCCTGACAGTTTTTATTTTTTTAACCAAAGAAAATTCATAATATTGAAGAATTTATTGTTTCTTTTTAAAAACTGTATGCAAACTATGTGAGAAAGGAAAGGAGACGATTTGGGCATACGAAGGTTAAGTTCAAGCGCATCAGCTCTCTGTCCCCAGATTCTAGGAACACTGTTTTTGATGTCCCAAAGTGTGGAGGAAGGGGGAGTAAAAATGTAGAGCTCTGGAATGCATTCAAACTTAAGCAGTTATCATCTTAAAATAGGCTGTTATAAATATAAGTTGTTTTATGTAAGCCTCCGGGTAACCACAAAGCAAAAACCTATCGTAGATACACAAAAGATAAAGATTAAGGAATCAAAGCATGCTACGAAGAAAGTCATCAAATCATAAAGAGAGCAAAAGAAAGGAAGGCAGAAATTACAAAACAGTCAGAAAACAATTAACAGAATGGCAATAAGTACATACTTATCAGTAATTACTTTAGGGGCACCTGGGTGACTCGGTTAAATGACTGATCGTTGATTTCTGCTCAGGCAATGATCTCAGGTTCTTGAGTTTGAGCCCCACACTGACAGTGTGGAACTCGGAACTTACTTGGGATTCATTCTCTCTCTCTGTCTCTTTCTCTCTGCCTCTCCCCTGCTTGTACACAAGGGCATGTGTGCTCTCTAAATTAATAAATTTTAAAACTAACAACAATAATAATTACTTTTTTTTTTCAACGTTTATTTATTTTGGGGACAGAGAGAGACAGAGCATGAACGGGGGAGGGGCAGAGAGAGAGGGAGACACAGCATCGGAAACAGGCTCCAGGCTCCGAGCCATCAGCCCAGAGCCCGACGCGGGGCTCGAACTCACGGACCGCGAGATCGTGACCTGGCTGACGTCGGACGCTTAACCGACTGCGCCACCCAGGCACCCCAATAATAATTACTTTAAATTTAAGCGGACTAAATGCTCCAATCGAAAGACACAGAGTGGCTGAATGGATAAAAAAGACAAGACCCATCTATATGCTGCTTCTAAGAGGCTCCCCTCAGATGTAAGGACACACACAGACTGAAAATGAAGGGATGGAAAAAGATATTCTATGCAGATGGAAGCACAAAGAAAGCTGGAGTGGCTATACTTACATCAAACAAAATAGACTTTAAAGCAGACTGTGATAAGAGGCAAAGAAGGACATTACGTAATGATAAAGGGGTTAATCCGACACAAGAATATAATATTTGTAAATATTTATGCCCCAACACAGAAACACCTAAACGTATAAAGTAATAACAAAGCTAAAGGGAGAAATAACAATACAATAATAGAAGGGGACTTAATACCCCACTTTCACCAATGGATACATCATCCAGACCAAAAATCAATAAGGAAATATTGGTCCTAAACGACTTGTAACCAGAGGGACTTAACAGATACATAAACATTCCACCCAAAAGCAACAGAATACACATTCTTCTCAAGCACATATGGAACCTTCTCCAGGCAAGATTATATATTAGGCCACAAAACAACTCTTAATAAACTTAAGAAGACTTAAGTCATACCAAGCATCTTTTCTGACCACAACGGTATGAAACTAAGAATCAATAAGAAAACTAGAAAATCCACAAATATGTAGAGATTAAATAACATGCTACTGAACAACCAACAGGTCAAGGAAGAAATCAAAAGAAAAATCAAGAAACACCTCAAGACAAATGAAAATGGAGAAACAACGTACTAAAATCTACGGGACACAGCAAGATTCTAGGGACAGACACTATCGATGAGCTCCAGGAGCTGGCATTCAATGTAGCTATAAACGGAGGGCCCGGGGGCCCTCAGCCCATTGCTGGCCAGCTTCTCCAACCCTACCTCACTTTACCCAGTGCAACGGTTTTCAAACTTTAGTATGTTTTGGAATCACCTGGAGAACTTGATACAGGCCCCACCTACAGTTTCTGAGTTAAGAGGGCTGGGGTAGAGCCCCCAAATTTGCATTTCCAACAAGCTCCCAGGAGATGCCGTTGCTGCTGGTCCCGGGATCACACTTTGGGAACCACTGGCTCAGTGTTTCTCTGCGGTGGCCGTCCAATAGATTCACCTGAGGCCCTACTGCAAACCAATTAAATCAAATGCTCTGTGGGCGAGGCCAGGGAAGGCAGCTCCCCACATGATTCTAATGCGTCCCTGTTGTGCTAAATGAATTCAGCTTCATTTTCTGTGTGTTAAAATCTACCCAGGACTTGTTTTTAACCACATATGGTAAGACACACGGACGTGGAAATGATTGTCAGGAAGGAGAAAGGTAACGCTCCTAGACCTCTAGAAACAGGAGGCATCACGCCATGCAGGGCCACATGGGGACAGACCAGGGCCAGGCAGAAAGGGAGACGTCAGAGCATGGCCCAGAAATTTTACTGGGGTTCTCTCTGGAACTTTCTCTGGGTCAGTTTAGGATTGGGCAGTTTGAATAATTTTGGCAGGCTCCGGACTACAGGGATGGTCCCTGGTTGTCCAGTACCGGACCCTGGGCCGACACAAGCAGAGGAATTTTGGCTTGGCGTATGAGAGTTTGATAAAGGAGACTGTTGGGAATGGGTTGGTTGGTTGGTGTATCACGCGTGCTTGTGCAGGGGCGTCCTTTGCTTTATGAACTAGCTACCCCGAGGGGAGCAGCATCAGGGCTCTAAAACCAGAACATCGAGAGTACAGAAAACAAGAAAGTACAGTCAAATAGTTGGCTACCTCTGCTTCCCTTCAGAGTCTCACCTCCTACTTTATGATCTAAGTCTGACTGTGTCCTCAATCCTTCCTTCTTCTGCTCAAATTTTATTCTAGATTGCATAGCTTACCCTAAATTACACGTTAAGTCAGAAAAACGAGATGGGTTCGAGCATGAACCATGTTGAATCACTTCAAGGATTTCGACTTCTCGGACCGCACTTAATGAGACGAGCATCACACAAAATGTAAGAAATATAAATTGTCCTGAGAACTCGGACAACCCACATCAGCCTCACCCAGCAGAAGACCTGTCAACGTGGGTCAGCTGTCTGTTCCAGGAGACCTTTGCCCCTGGAAGCCGAGACTGCTTGCTTCAGAAGTTCCTGCGCATAAGTTTACTCGAGACACAGGACTGCTCACCTGGGCAGACAGCTTGCTTATGAAACAACAGTTTACCCATCAAGAGCCCCAATGAGGTCTTTGCCATGTTCACCAGTCTTAATGCTGCCATATCCCCGCATCATGAAAGATAGGGTTTTTTAAGTTTATTCATTTATTTTGTGTGTGTGCGCGCGCGCGTGTGTGTGTGTGTGTGTGTGTGTGTGAGAGAGAGAGAGAGAAAGTGCACGCACAAGGGGGGGCGGGGTAAGAGAGAGGGAGATACAAACTCCCAAGCAGGCTCCACACCGTCAACGCAGAGCCTGATGCAGGGCTCAAACTCAGGAACTCTGAGATCATGACCTGAGCGGAGATCAAGAGTTGGATGCTCAACCGACTGAGCTACCCAGGCACCCTGAAAGACACGTCTTTTGTTTTGTTAAGTTTATTTCTTTTTGAGGTGGGGAGGGCCAGAGACAGAAGGAGAGAGAATCCCAAGCAGGCTCTGTGCTGTCAGTGCAGAGCCCGATATGGGGCTCAAGCCCACGGACCGTGAGATCACGACCTGAGCCAAAGCCAAGAGTCAGATGCTTAACCGACTGAGCCACCCAGGCGCCCCAAAAGACACGTCTTAACCATTGAGCCCAGACCACCTCAAACCCTACAAAATCCTGCTCTGACTCCCCAGTATGAGCGCCTGCTACTGCCTTGAGTTCCAATTAACTTTAGTTTTTGCTTTAGTTGCAGGCAGTCAGACAATATTTTGGGAAGCTCAACAGTTACTTCAAGAGCCAAGGGCTCTTGGGGCACCTGGGTGGCTCAGTCAGTTGAGCGCCCGACTTCGGCTCAGGTCATGACCTCACAGTTTGTGAGTTCGAGCCCCGTGTCGGGCTCTGTGCTGACAGCTCGGAGCCTGGAGCCTGCTTCTTGTTCTGTGTCTCCCTCTCTCTCTGCCCCTCCCCTGCTCATGCTCTAGCCTCTCTCTCTCAAAAATAAACATTAAAAAAATTAAAAAAAAAAGAGCCAAGGGCTTTTGTTGGGGAAATACTATATACTAGTATACTATATACTAATTCCACCTTTATGGCAATTGCAATCATGTGAGCATAATAAAGTTTCTGAAAATTCTACATTAAAAAATAAAACTTTACAGGGCACCTGGGGGGCTCAGTCGTTAAGTGCCTGGCTTCAGCTCAGGTCATGATCTCTTGGTTCATGAGTTTGAGCCCCACATCAGGTTTTCTGCTTTTAGCACAGAGCCTGCTTTAGATCCTCTGTCCCCCTCTCTCTCTGCCCCTACCCTGCTTATGCTCCCTCTCAAAATAAATAAACTTTTAAAAAATTTTTTTTTAACATTTATTTATTTTTGAGACAGAGAGAGACACAGCATGAATGGGGGAGGGGCAGAGAGAGAGGGAGACACAGAATCCGAAGCAGGCTCCAGGCTCTGAGCCATCAGCCCAGAGCCTGACGCAGGGCTCGACCGCGTCGCAGGGCTCGACCGCGAGATCGTGACCTGAGCTGAAGTCGGACGCTTAACCGACTGAGCCACCCAGGCGCCCCAAAATAAATGAACTTTTAAAAAATTTAAAAAAATAAAAATAAAACTTAAGGATATTAAGCAAACTAGCATCTTAGGCACAGGAGGCCTACTAACTCCTCTAAGAACATTCCCCCCCACCGCCTAATCATAGGTTTTAAAGCATTGATTTAGGCATAAGTGATCTGAGATAAACTAAGGAGTACCAAGCATATAAAGCATGAACCTGACATCCTGAAGCTAACGGTGAGCGAGAGGGCACCCAGGCTTTCCCCTCCTGGAAGTGTCCTCACACACCAGAGCCTCTGTGCTGGGCCAGCTGTCCTGTGGAGAGGAGTTTCCACATTATGTGTGGTTTCTACACGATCAACGAAGGAAGGTTTCTTGGAATCCACCAGTGTGTGCAGAGGGCTCTCCACTGAGACACCTCCAAACGAGGCCTCCATTCACTCTGTCGGGGCAGGGGGAGGCAGGACACTCTCTTGTCTTGGAGCCCCAAAGCCACTCGAGCAGGTGCACACCGCCTAGCATGAGCCTCAGTGAATTCTTGCCAGATAACAATTCCTGCTCCTGTTGGTGCCACGGAGAGATCAGAGGAGATCCCCATCTGGTCACTTCACAGCCTTCTCAGAGATGGGAGGAGACATCAGTCGGGGAGCCTAACTTCCTTGCCGTTTCCTCTCTGGAAACACCCTGCAGCTTTTTCCCAGCTCTGGGAGAAGAAACTAATAAATTGTCAGAGAATTCCAGGATCCAATGCTTTGTCTGTGAAACAGGTGGCCAAACAAAGAGGGTGCTTGGCCTCACGAAATCAAGGTTATTCAAATTACCAGTGAGCATTTTGCCAGCGTGCTCTTTGACATGTCCTCATTAAAAATTAATCACCATTAATATGCATTATAGTGATTAAGAGGAAACATCTGAAGACAGGTGTGAATCCTTATGGCTCCAGCTGGATGGAGCAAGAGGACACAGAGCTGCTAAAGGGAAGAAGCTTCATCGTCTTAAAGAAAGGGGGCGCCTGGATGGTGCAGTCAGTTAAGCGTCCGACTCAGCTCAGGTCGTGATCTCACAGTGAGTTCGAGCCCTGCATTGCACTTTGCACTGGTCGTGTGGAGCCTGGAGCCTGCTTGGGACTCTCTCTCTCTCTACCCCTCTCCCACTTGTGCATGTGCTCTCTCTCACTCTCTCAACATAAATAAACATAAATAAAGAAAGGGAAAAATAAGGCAGGCATTCCCTAAAAATGCTTGGGCTAGGGTCTGGGCTCTGGGGGACACTGCTCCCCATCCCTCACCCACGTTATGTTCTCTGTATCACGGGTGGCTTCTCCACTCATATAGTGGTCTCGTCTGCGGAGGGAAGTCAAAGGTTTTCATCCCACTCCAGATCTCCTGACGTGACTTTGGATTATGCCAAAGTTTTTCTTTCTTGCCTACACCCCCACAAGCCACTATTCTTTCTTCTTTTTGCAATTTTAGGATGGGGAGGGACAAAGGGTTCAGTGGAAGGTCATTGTGAGGGGCAGCTGGGGGTTTCTCACAAGAAATGAATGCCAAATGGCCCTGCATCGCTTGATGGTTGGATGTTGAGAAGCCTGAGGGACTGCCCAGCAGAGGACTGGCCCAGGCCAGCGTTAGAGAAACTCAGTCATTTAGGAAGCATGGCCTTCTGCCTGCACATTGGAAACCGGCTCAAAGGCAAGGCAAAGTGGTGAAGGGAAAAAAAACCCATGTGATCCACTAACAGCACGGATAGTTGTCTGTTTTCCCTGTACCAAAAGTCTGGCCCAATCAAATATAATCCAAAGCACAAACATACTAAATCAGTTTTTGCAGTGCCCACAGCTTTCTACAATGTTGGGGGAGGGGGGGTGGAAAGAGACTTCAGGCCTGGAATTTAAAAACAAAACCTGCTGATTATAAAAGCTGTATTACAGGAGAGAGAAGGGAATGTGGTCAGCGGGGGGCTGAGGGCCCTGAAACATCAAAATTGCAGGCCTTCTTCTCTACCCAAACCCTCTGCAAGGCTTCCCTTGTGGGTGGAGGGGAGGGTGACTGCAGGCAAGAGAGAGCTCCAGCCTCTCCTGGAGGGAAGCAGAACGTGGCTTTATCGCCGGTCCGCCATTCCAAAAATGCTACATGGAAACGGCACTGAGAATACGCATTGAAAGAAGTACTCCTTCTGATCGAGCAAAGGGAAGATGGTGCAAATGGTCAAGGGAATAAAGCGTTAAGGATCTAGCTGTTATCTCAGGACCTGCAGTTCCTGTGATTACCAAAGGGCTGATTTTCTGGTCGGCAGCACCTGTTTGGAATTCCATCCACTCGGCCCAGCCCTCTGAACCCCTGAGGAGGCCACAGGGTGACGGCGGGCCCCCGAGTCCCCTGCTGCCCCAGGTTAGATGGGTCTCTGGGAATGTCCCTTACAGATGAGGACAGAGCCCTCAGCCAGCAGTCCCAGAGCCGAGCAAACTACCGCCGTGGGTGGTATCATCTGGGCCCCATGTGTTTCCCGGAGCAACTGAGGAGCTGAGGCTTACAAATGGGTGGGTGACCTGGCAGAGATGCGTGGTCACGGTGGAATCTAGTTGCCATGGGGATATGAGGTTTTCTGCTCAAGCTGTTTGAGAGCAAATTTTCCACTGCGTGTATGTAAACATATTGCAGCATCTTTAGTTTTTAAATTCGTTCTCTTTTTCAGATAGCATCCAGAGTGGGCTCGTACATTCCAAGAAGAATTAGGAAAGGTAATTTTCCAGGGGACAGGTCCTTGGAGGGTATCAGGGGCTCAGCCTTTGTTTAGGCCTGAGTGTAGGAAGGAGAGCGTGGGGCTCCTTTTCGGGAAGCAGCAAGGTCTGCCCCGTTATTTGGGCCCAAGAGTGGGAGGAGTTCTAGAGACAAGCCAAGGACAGCATTTTCATCTCTTGCCATCTTTGCTGAGGAAGTTTTACCTCGTTTTCTACCTTCCCTGCTGTTCAGTAAATGACTCCATAGCCCTCCCTCCCTCTCTCCTCTAGCTCAACATGCAGGAACACTGTTTTGAGCCAGTCTTAGCCAATTTGGACTCCTAAAACAAAGTGCCACACACTGGGTGGCTTACGCGACAATTAATTTCTCACCCTCCTGGAGGCTGGGAGTCCAGGATCAAGGTGCCGGCAGATCTGGTGAGGGCCTACTTCCTGGTTTACAGACGACTGTCCTATGTCCTCACATGGAAGAGAGAAGCAGCGAGCTCTCTGGTCTCATCTTATTAGAGAACTAATCCCATTCAGAAAGGCTCCATTCTCATGACCTAATGATCTCCCACAGGCCCTACCTCCTATAACCATCACCGAGGGGGTTCAGATTTCAACATATGAATCTGGGGACATAGTGGCCCCTGTGAATTTCTCTCTGGTAAAATACACATAAACACCCAAAACGTATCGTTCTAACCACTTTCACTGTGTAGTTCAGTGGTCCTAAGTACCTTCCCAAGATTGTGCAACCGTTGCCCCCACGTGTTCGTCACGCTGCACGAAAACTGTTCCTGTTGAACGACGCCTCCCCCCATCCCAGGCAACCATCGTTCTATTTTCTATCTCTAGGAATTTGCCGGTGCCAGGCACTCCAGAGAAGTGGAACCATGCAGTACTTGTCATTCTGTGACTGGCTGATCTCATTTAGCGTAATACCCTCGAGGTTCAGGCATGCGATGGCACGAACCAATACCTCATTCCTTTCCATGACTGGGTAATATTCCTTTTATGGAGAGGCCATGTTTTATTTATCCACTCGTCTGCCGAGGGACACTTGGGTTGTTTCCGAACAATGCTGCTGGGAAGATGGCTATACAGATATCTGTTTGGGTCCCTATTTTCAGTTGTTTAGGTATATACCCAGCAGTGGAATTGTGGGACCATGTGGCAACTCTCTATTGAACTTTTTGCTGTTTTCACAGCGAGACTTTGCGGACTTACAATCAGTGGGTTTCCCGGGGCAGGTGGAGATTATTTCCCAAGGAAGTTTGGCAAGGAGCATCACGGTCTTTGTCTTTTAATTCTCTCACATTCACTCGCCTATTTTTCTCCCAGGGTCATGGTGTCTGTAGGTCTTCTTAGTTCACTTCTCTTCTATTGACTGCTTAGACTTTAACGTGTCTGACGGCAGCAGATTGATGATCTGTTGATTGACGACAGACTAGCAACTTTGGGTGGGGTGCGGAGACTCATCTCCCTGGTCTTCCAAACTCTCTTGAGCCACCCTGTCAATCCCACAATACTTGGCTTCTACTGTTCACCCATGGGGACCTGGGCATCTGGCCCGGCAGGCAGGCCTTTACTGCCTCCTTGATACCCCATCATCTCCTGCCACCTTTCACAACATCCTTTCCTTCATCTCAACACCCTGACTCCCCATGCCTCCTCTGTCTCCACTCACCTTCACACAGTTCCTTTTTCTAAGGACTTCCCCAGCCCCGGAGGTCTCTAGAGCCCGGTCTAGTGTTTTCACTATTGTTTCCAATGATTTGTCCTCTCAGGGGACAGCACATTTCCCACCCTGACGCTCACCAATAACTGGCACAAGACTGAGCTCATAGAACTTGGCAAATAAGAGCATATTGATTTATGACCCTGGTCAGAGACTTGGACAAAGATGCTGCTTCGGGTCCCCCAAATCAAGGAAGCCTGTGAGTAACAGAAGAGGCCATTTCTGGACCTGGAAGCTAGACTATCTCTTTGCTACATTTTGCTTTTTGTCTTTTTAACACTCCTGTTGTGAAATAGAACATACTCCAAGAAGCACATGAAATGTAAGTGAATAGTTTAATAAATAATTATAAAGCCAACATCCTGGTCACCACCACCCAAGAAGAACACTGAATGCCCCCAAGAACCCCTCGTAACCTGGAACCCAGGCCAGTTCTGACCTGTCCCTTCCCCCAGGGCAACCCCATCCAGGATTTTATAAAAATTGTTTTTTGGGTTTTTCTTCACATTTTTACCCCTTGTATATGCATCCCTAAAAAGCATGATTTTTCCTGTTTTTAATTTTGCATAAGTGAAATAATGCCGCACATACTCCTTTAGGGTTTGCTTCGCTTGGCTTCATGTTTGTGAGCCATACCCAGGTCCTTGCACCAAGCTGGAGTCGGTTATCTGGACAGACTGTAACGTTCCGCTGTACAGCACAGCTCAATTTATTTAGACCATGTGCACCATAAATGTTGATGGACAGTGTGTTCTCTTCAGCTTGGGGCTGTTAGGAAGAACGCTCCTATGCATTTGCCTAGGAGCAGGACTGCTGGGGTCATGGTGTCCGTATGCCTTCACCTCTACTAGACAATGAATGCCAACCCGTTTTCCTAAGTCTCACTTTTACCCCATGTGAGACAGTGTCTCTGCATCCCAGCTCTCCAACAACTCAAAAAATGCTCTGTAAATTTACACGCAAGGAGGGGCCCCCAGTCCTATCCTACTGGAGCTAAAACCGTTCAACCGACAGCCTTGACCTTAGCCACCTCCGAACCCCGGAGACTACTGGAGAAGCTCCGACCCCAGTTTGGGGGTGTCAGGGGTACGAGAGACACGGCGCAAGAATAAGAACCTCAGGGGCGGGGTGGGGGGAGAGGGGGGTGCAGACGCAGGGGCTTGTTGCTGTCACCCTGGAGCTGTGAACCACAGAGCCCTAGCCAGCCGGTCATAAAACATACATCAAAGCCTCAGGATGCCACTGCCTGCGGGCTTAAACAGAGCCCAGGTGTGACCTGTAAGCTCCCTTTTTGCTCCCTGCTGAGATGTGCACCTGCCCCGACCAGGGCTTCAACAGGCAGTCTCCAAGTGACCAGGGGAGGTGGGGCGTAAGGTCAGAATTGCGCTCAGCCTCACCAGCTGGGAGGGTTCACCTGAGCTCTGCGCCTGGGGTTCACCCCAGGAATAGAGCAGAGATGCCCCACTACCCTTTGCAAACAGCACCTCGTTATCACAAGCTTCAAGCAATAGAGTCAGGTACAAAAGAGAATGAAACAAAGGCATTTGAAATCTCCCCACCCAGAAAGAAGTATCACAAACATTTTGGTCAACATCACTCTAGATATCTTTCTGTACAAATACACAGAGGGGTGGGAGGGTAGATGGACAGGTAGGTGGATACATAAGTGATACATATAATTCTAGAAAAAAATCCTACTCTACATGTTATTTGAAAACAGAAATTAGTTCCTTCTCTTTACAAACTAATATTTTCAGCCTTCTTCTTCCAACTAGAAGAGAAGATATTCTCAATGCAGAAGCCTAGAAATCGTAGATCATAAAGAAAATCATCTGCGTTCCACCACCAGATTCCTATGAGCACGTCTGCAGAGGTGTATGTATACAATGTAGTAACAGTCACTTCTTTGTAAAGTCTTTATCAAAATAGCATAGCAAAAAAACCAAAACAAAAGAACATAGCAATACATTGCTTTCACACACACGCGCGCGCGCACACATCCCGGCCCGGCCCGGTCCATAGCTCCTTTTTAGGCTTTCAAACTGCCCAGTGGCCTGGGCTTCCCTGGCAATGCTGGCCTCTGGGTCCTGGCCTGGGCTTCCTGAAAAGGACCCTCCTATCCACTCAGGGCTCAATAATAACCAAATCTCACACTTCCCAATAAGGAGCCAAGAGGACAAATGGACCAGCCCTCCTTCATCAGATGGCTGGTGGCTGCATTTTGGTTTCTCTGCTCAGCCACAAACAGAAGTATGCATATGAAGCAAAACAAAGCTACGGCTGACCTCTTTTTATAGTGATAAGCAGTACAGCTCAATCCACAGAAAAGACCACTGGCAACAATCCTTTAACCATAACTAACACGGTAATTAGAATTTTACCATCAGGGCAATAAACTGCATTAATGCTCTGAGTACAGACACGGCAGCTCAAAGGGACAGTCTCCAAAGCAAGCCTGGGTGACTGTCCACCCAGGCCAGATGTGACAGCCCCTCGCATGGTTGAGAGAAAGCACAGGACAAAAGTCGAAACAGAGTATGTCGTTTCCATAGCTACAAGGCCTTGAACCAAATTCTCCAACAAAGCATTGAGGAAATGGAACCGATACAGCTCTACTTAGCTGTCGCGTCCCTGGAGCCAGACTACGAAGGGAGCTGTGCCCACTTGAAGCCTCTGTGCCCCACCAGCTTCATCTCCCTGGCCAGCACAAAGTCTGTCCTCCAGACCCAGGCTCTAGTGAGAGGCTTTAACAGGGCTTTGGAAAACCGGATTCACTTCTTCCCGGTGCTACAGACAGGTGCGGTCAGGAGGCCTGACCAGTTACCCCAGTGCCCTGTCCAGCACCCCTCACTCATTCCAATCTTCCAGTGCCCCTTGTTACCCAAGAGCCTCGTGTGACCCCTATACATGCAGCACCCACCCCTGCATGCCCTCCGCATACCCCCTCATCATCGTCAGTCTCTCCAGCTCCCGTCCTTAGAACTGCCCGGCAGACCATCCCCCAGCCCTCCAGCCCCGTGGAGGGGATTGAGCTGTTTATACGTTACTGTGCTCAGGCAACACGACTGCATTTCACCTGGGCCCTTCCGAAAGCACAACTGTCCTCCAAAAACGTGGCCCCCACCAGAGGCTGCATGCCCTGAGCCGGGTGGACGGGGCTCTGCTGGGGGCACGCTGGCTGTGGGGACCCTCGGATCATACCGCGTAGGGGGCTACCTATTCCCGCCATGCCTGAGCCCATCCCGATTTCCAAGGAGTTTGGGGACAAGGATAAGAGAGAGGGCCCCTCTCTGCGGGGGCACGGAGTAAGCTCGCTGTGCTCATTCCAGCCGCAGCACCAGCTGGTGAGCGTGCCAGATCTTTCTCTATCCCCCATGCCACCTCCTCCTCTCACCTAAAATGGGAGGAGAGAGGGGGAGGAAATGCTTTCTTTTCCTCCTGTACTGAATTTATCCTAACTGCAGACCGGCTGCAGAGCTGGGGAGAAGATAAACAGAGAAGTCGAGTTAGAATCTTTCAAAATCTCCCCGTGTCCTCCAGCCCACTCCATTTTCCTTCCTACCTTGTCGGAGGAGGAGCTCTGCCCGGCCTCCCACCGCTCCGTGCCGCATCTGAAAGACGGTCTCTCTGGCCGTGGCTCCCTTGTTCTTCATGGGAGCTTCAGACCCCAGCTGAAGCTGTATCACAGGCTGGGCCTGAGAATTCTGACAGGTGCTTGGCATTTTCTGACCAAGTCTCACCTGGGCCTTGGCCACTTGGTTGACTGCTAGTTCCACCCTGTCCCCCTCGAAGCTATCTCCAGAGCAATGGCACATTTGATTTGCCTCACACCCCCTCGCTCCCCGTGCAGAGTCTAAGGAGAAATACACAAATGGCAAAGCCTAAGAGAGAAAGAAAAGGGAAGAGCCTGGGTGTCCACTGAGTAGAATATCAAGCTTGGACCAAAGCCAGCTGGGGAGAGGAGAGGAGAGGCAAACCTCCCAGGGTCAGGACGTTGTCTCCTTTCGTCCTCACCACAGCCCATGGACGATAAAAAAGCAGGCTCTGTAGTTTCCCTTCTGGAACCTGGAGGAATCTGCATCAGAACTCAGGCGTGTGGCTGTTTATCACCTGGCAGTAGGGCACCCCTGGGCTTGAGTAAGGATCCAGGGCTGTGATGAGGCAGGACCCTGAAGAGGCACTGTGGGGGAGTCCTGTGTCTGCATGGGCCCAAAGGCACATGGCCAGGTCCAGTCCCAGTGGTACCTGGAGGGGCTGCAATGTCCCCAGCAGGGGTTGCCCAGTCCCTGTGGGACTAGGGTTCTGGTGTGATTTTGCCTGTGGGCCTGGCTGAGACAGAACCCTCATGCCTGTCTTCCTAGGCTCGCTCTCCAGCCTTCTCCGTAATTCTGAGCCATCCCATCACCATTCGACACACCGTTTTCTGTTTAAATCAGCCAGATTTGGTTTCTGCTGTTTACAGGTGAGAGCTCCCGCTGATTCCCCAGGCCTCTGGGCTCTGATTCCAGAGACTTCCAAGCTACTCCTTTCTAAACGCTTTCTGCTTGCCCCAGGCCAGAGTAGACCCATTCCACTACACAAACCGAGCACCCCACTTATCAGATGAGAGGGAGAAAAGCCTCTAACTCAAGCACTAGTCCCTCCCTCCAAACAACCGTGATAGCCAGGCTTCCTCTACCCATGGGGCTTTTCCCCAAAACCAGCTGAATACCAGGAGTAACATGTCTTACAGGCAGCTGAGGACCCCTGAAACAATGCGCAGCGTGACCTCCTAAGAAGCCCCCACACCAGCCCCTGGCTTGGCTTCTGACGGGTTGATTCAAGCTCGGTTGCTTAAGTCCCAAGTTATTTCTAAATGGGATTTTCATCACTGAAAGCAAGGTGCCCAGAGCTGAGAGTTACAATCCAGTGTTACAGTCTCCATTGCCATGATTAGTAATCACCATAATCCCATTATGGTAACAGTAAGAAAACTAGGCAAGCATTTCTTTTTGTACTTCTTTCGCATTGGTATTTTTCTCTCTGCCCAAGCTTTTAACACCTGCCTGGCAATGTTAATTATTGACACTGAGGCAGGGGTGGCCCAGAACATCCCTCTGGTGCCTTGAAATGATTTGTTTGCTTTTCCTCAGTAGATTCAAAATGTATGATTCCTTAGCCCTCGGGAGAAGTTTCAAATAACCAGAAACAAAGGATTTCTTAAGTCCATCCAGAGATGTGGAAGAGGTCACGGGCTGTACTTGAATTAAGACCTGGGTGACTTCTTTTGGATTATCTCCAGCCTCAGAATAAAACTGTGGTACTCCTATACTCAGAGACCTTGAGCAGACAGAAGCCCGTCTCTGATGGTTAATCCCTGAAGGCTGTGTCATTCATCCAGAAGGCAAGGCTGTGGAATCAATGGAACATGTGGACTCTGCAAGAGTCCAGCCCCCTGCCGTCCCCACGATCCCACCTTCCCGGCAACATCCAGATGTGCCAGCATTCCAGGGGGCTGATTAGCTGTAGAACGTGCTATTTCCTTGTTCCCAGGATTCATCTGAGTTAACTCTGCTGCTAATTGGGTTTGTATCTGGCAGTGATGACATCGAAAAAAAGGTTTTGTAGTCAATTATGTTCTCCTGGAACACACAGGAAGGGGCTGTCCTGTCAACGCGGAGGTGGTCTCTACCTTAATGAGCTGCCCCAGACAAAGGCACAAGAGGACATTATCGTCCCTGAGTACCTGCCTTTAGTGACTTCTGCTGAACAAGAAGTTGAAGCTCTATCTGGGCACCGCATGAGCTGGCTTTACTGCACTTTCAAATTGCCTGTTTCCCATGGAACACATCTGAATGTGATCAGGTGCATTTGAGCCACTTAAAAAAAATCATCCCTGAGGAAATGAAATGCGCAAATGCTCTTCCTGCAGCCTAATGATGGAGGGTTTGGTTTAACTGCACCAAAGCCAGAAAATGGACACTTACGGTCCCCACTGCCCTCATAACGCAGCCACATGGCACACACCTGGAGGAAGAGAAATGGAATTCTTCCTGCAAGTTTTTTTTTTTTTCTGGTTCAGAACAATCCATTTTTCCAATGTTTTAACATCCTGAGTGTGGGTGGAAGCAATGCTTACTTACGTCTCATGGAAAAAGATGGTGTGTTTATAAAAGAATCTGACTGGGGTGATTGCAGGAAGGGCCAGTGGTCACTAGGAGAAAACAGCAAGGCCTTGGCTTTTTTTTCTTTTTTCTTTTTTTTTTTTTTTTTTGCTTTGGGTCTTAGTAGGTCAATTTCTGCCACGTTTTTAGAGCACTGGGGGTTTCCAAAGCCCTGCCTGGAAGACCTGGAGTCACTTCCTGTTCGCAGGGAAATGGAAAAGCAGGGAAAGCTCCACATTAATTGCTCAGAAACAGGCCACTAGGGCCTGGGAGTGGCCCAGAAGGAAGTAGGCCCTCTCCAGGGCAGGGCCCTCTGGGCAGCAGGGGGCCCCAGGGGGCATGACCTTCTGAGGAGATGGTTTCCACAGGGGTTTGGAGAGTGGGCGGGGAGGAGGGGATCCACACAGGGCTGGCTGCACCCGTGTGGGCGACTCCAGACCAGCCCCTGGCCTGAGGTCTGCCTGCACTCACGCTGGCCTCCAAGATCCCATGAAGGGCCTGTAAATGTGATACAATGTGGCCAAACCACTCCTGCTGTGGGAACTACATACTGCATATTTCCTGCCTTTCATCTTGCATGTTTGGGAGGAACATGTCAAAATAAGCAAACCGCAGCCCCGTCACTGGGGCAAGGGGCAAGGCTGTGGCTCTGGGCCTGCAGGGAGGGCTCTGAGGGGGCTGTGTCAAGCAGCCTGTCGGCCACAACAGAGAAGGGCCTGGGTAGCGTGTCGTACCCGGTGCCATCTGCCCCTGCCAGGCCAAGTGAGTCCTCTTGCTGGCCGGGGACAGAGATGTTGCTCAGACAAGGTGCATGGCCTGGGGGGGGGTGGGGGGGGTGGGGGGGGGACATATGCTGCAGTTGTCAGAGCCAGATTGCTAATCCTGGGTTCTTTCTCTGGGTGATGCTGAGAAAGCTTCGCCTCGGAATTTTATCAGTAGCTGGAGAGCATTGGGCCCTCCCTTGATCTCCTGCCAGAGTGGATTTTTGGAGAAGAGCCTGGCTTTGAAAAGGCAACTTCAGAGAGCATAAAGGCACACCACGAACACACCAAGGATAATTTTGGGGTGAGGAAACTGAGTTTTAAGAATCAAGCATGAGAGTTTATGCGCACAACCAAGTTGTCCCGGCCTCCTGTCCTTGGGGGTGGCCGGGAGCACAACGAGGGTATGTATGCGCCCCATTCAATCCAGGTAGAAGAGTTACTTTATTGGAAAAGGAGAAAATGCAGGACCTGAAAAACACGGGATGGTCACGGGTCCTCGTAGAGCCCAGCACCGCCTGGCTTGCGGAGTTTTCTCTTCACTCCCAGCCTGCTTTGTCTCTCCAGCTACCCCCCTCCCCACCATCTTCAGCCCCCACACCACCACACCCCAAGCAGTCAGGGTTTTCCTTCAGCCTCACGTCCTCTTGAAGGCATGGATTGTTTTCCCTGACACAAAGTCCATGGGAGTGACTCAGGCCACACTCCCAGGAAGCTTCCTGGTATGTCCCCCTGGGGGCTGTGACAACAACCTCTCATTCCCAAACCTGCTTCCCAGTTCTTCCTTAGAATAACCCAACTGGATTCCCTTGTTCTCTCTTAGCTTAGTTCCTCTGAATCTTTCTTTGCCCTTCTGAAGCCATCTGGGCGGTGGCAGATGATCTCACCCCATCTCAGGAACGAAGTTCCACCTGCAAGGTATCAGTGCTCATGCATGTGGTACATGAGAGAGCTCCGGTTTAGGGCCCAAGTGACACATAAGCCCTGTGCAGCCGGGGAGAGGGGGGTGTTTGTCTCAGAGCCAGGACCTTGCAAGCATGCTCTTAAGGTGACGCTTCTAATAAATGCACAAGATCCCCCTAACCAACATGCTAATTAGCTGCCAGAATAGGAAGAAATCCTCCAGATTTGCCAGTTATTCTTCTCTAGGAAACACAAGCCAAAGATTGGTGTCTGGGAAATTACATATATATATCTGATAATCTTACATATATCTTGTATCTTACATATATAAGATGTATCTTATATATATATATATATATATATATATATATATATATATGTAATTTCCCAGAGACCAATCTTTGGCTTGTGTTTCCTAGAGAAGAATAATTGGCAAATCTGGAGGATTGTACTTCTGTGTGTGTGTGTGTGTGTGTGTGTGTGTGTATGTGTGTATATATATATATCTTGTATATATATATATATATATCTTGTATATATATATATGTATATCTCATATATATATCTTGTATATATATGTATATATATCTCATATATATATATATATATATATATATATATATATAAAATGTTTATTTATTTTGAGAGAGAGGGTCCTAAGTAGGTTCCGCAATGTCAGCACAGAGTCCCACATGGGGCTCGATCTCACGAACTGAAACATGAGATCATGACCTGAGCCAAAATTAAGAGTTGGACACTTAACCGACTGAGATACCCAGGCGCCCCTGGGAAATTATATTTTTAAGAGGCAGAGCTTGAGGGAGTGTCTGGAAAGGGTCAGATCCTTCCAACTTAATCCAGAATTAATTGAATTAGACCTAGAAGTGGCCTGGCTGGAACCAGACTATTGCAGTCAGATCTCAAATTAGGGAGTCCCTGTGGTGTACTTCTTCCTATGCAAGATGTATTCGGAAAGCCCTCAGGGCTGGAGAAAGGAGGAAAACCGGGTAATGGGACAGCTGTTGTTTGCCTAGGACAAGGAGGGCCCCGCCCCATCATCCTGGGACCTTTCCATAGTGACAGTCTCATACTCAGAAAGGCTTTTCAGTGTCTGCAGGGCAGACGCTGTGATACCAGTGTCATGATGGAGCCAGGAAGTCCCTGGACCCTACCTCATGCTCTCTGAGCTCAGGTTCCCCAGCACCAGCCAGAACTGTCTTTACCTTTCTTGCAATGAAAAACAGGCAACATAAAGTTGACTTTCACAAGCAACTTGAAGTGCTTCTGAAAACAATTTTACAGAAAAATAGAAAAAAAAGCAGTCTGTACAAACTTGGCACATCATTTATGAGCCCATTAAATAGAAACACGACTGGTGTTACTCTTCTGTCATTTTGCACTGATCAGGAAGGGGGACAAGGGCGTTGCATCACGTCCAGTCGGGAGGCCAGATATCTGGAACTGTGTGCGATTCCCCTGCTACCAGCAGGACACATGCCATCTGAAGAGCGAGGGCTCCGATTCTGAGGGAGGACTTCGCATGCGGGCTGTGTCTCCTGCACTGTGTAGTGATGCTTCTCAGAGCGTGGCTTCTCAAACGTGTCTGCTGGTGGCACTCTAATGGCAGAAGAGAACAAACACATCCCCAAGGGGCCCGGGAACTGTTCAAAGGGACCATGAATGGCACCAGTCCTATCTGAGGTCTCGTAGCTTAGACATTCATGTGAATTTTGCATGTGTCTTTATTTTCACTGAAAAATCAGGCTTTCAGTTCTTCATTGGCTGGACCCAGTCTATAGTCCTGGGAGTGGGTCACATGAAGACAGGAATTGGAAGCCTGGACCAGGACCACGTGGAGGACTAGACCTGAGCAAGGCTGTGCTGCACCAGTAGGCAGGCTGGTGAGGAGAAGGAGGTTCGCTGATGGGAGTCCTAAAGGGTGGTCTTCATTGAAGGTAGGGGCTCAGGCACCGGGAGTTGGAGGTGCCATGCCCAGGTCAGAGTAATGGCGACAGTTCTTGGAGGATGTCCTTGTGCCCCAGAGAGTACAGTGTGGGCTTTGCTGTGGTGGGAGGGAACTTCCTTAATGGGTCTGCCCAGCTCAGCAGGCCCTGGTTTCTCAGGATCTCACCTAACAGGATGGGTCCTGTTCCCCTGGATTAAAGGTTTCCTTTTCCTTCTTCCGATAGTCTGTAGAGTTCCTGTCCAAACACAGAGGACTTTGACAGGAGATGGGAACAGCAGGCTTTGTGCTACCTTACCTGGAGGCCCCACGGGTCATGTCCTGTCACTCTCCCAGGACAAATGTCATCATCTTTTTTTTCCCCTCAGCCATCACCAGTTGGCTTCTGGCTGGAATTCTGACAGCTAAACAGACACACTTCTTGGTTTACAAGTTGTTATTCTATCGCTGTAAGTATTAGTCAACATTTGGGTTTTAGTCATAACAGAGCTAATACATAATTTCATTTGCTTCACAGCAAATTAAATAAGGCATTGGCAGCACATTAAATAAATGGTTAAATTGCTTAATTTTTTTTCCTCCAAGTCTTCAAGTAAAATTGAAGCTCCAGACAGATGCACCATATCTGTCCAGGAGCTCCAGACACCCCTCCCGGCTGCCAATGTGCCCAGAGTTGTGACAAACTAAGCCAGCACCGCCACCGCATTGAGTTGGCACAGAAGGAACACCCAGATGTTGGCAGTTTAAATAGTACTGATCATGGCCACGTAATAGGCTAATGTCCTTAAAAGTAGTATGACAGATAAAACGGCGTTTGAATAAAATCCAGTCTTGGCTAGCCAATCTTTTTTTTGTTTTGTTTTAACGTGTATTTATTTTTGAGACAGAGAGAGACAGAGCATGAACGGGGGAGGGGCAGAGAGAGAGGGAGACACAGAACCGGAAGCAGGCTCCAGGCTCCGAGCCATCAGCCCAGAGCCTGACGCGGGGCTCGAACTCACGACCGCGAGATCGTGACCTGAGCCGAAGTCGGACGCTTAACTGACTGAGCCACCCAGGCGCCCTGGCTAGCCAATCTTTTAAAAGTCTAGCGAGATAACAACGAAGCTGACACATGTTTTAATCTGTTGTAAGGCCTCTATAACAAAAAGACAAGGTAAAACTACCTGAATAATCAAGCACATCTACACTCTTGGTCACGAAACCACAGAAAACTAAATAATTCTGTCAGTTGTGCGGTAACACACGAGGCCCACCCCGCCAATCCGTAATTAGCCAAGCGGTTCCCAGACCAAATTACGCAGCATTTAAGAAATGAGACTGTAAGCAAGATCACAACTGGTCCCCACACTTGGAGGTTTAGCTTGCCTATCACAGGCTTTCTTTCACTAAAGGAAAAAAAAAAGCCTCATACATTTATGTCTCTATAGGTTTTTGAACTAAACTAGAACATGCTTGGATTAGTGTCACGTGCAGGGCCCTCACGGGCTATTTCACTGATGTAGGAGAAACCCTTCCTCGCTTCTCTTTGATTTTTGCCAGATTTTTTACCCTGCAGGATTCAGAAGGTTTTACTCACTTTGGAAAAGGCAAAGGGCTGACCCCATGATTACTAGCTCTTCCATAGATGGCCGCTTTTTAGCCAAAGGGATGTTTGAGTCTGTGTTAGAACCATACCCTAATGGTTAGGGGGCAGCTGAGGGGAGAGGGGGAGACTTGATTGAAAAACGCCAACAATGGTTTTGAATTTCTTGTGCGGCTGGCTTTATGATATTCTGAGAGCCGGGACAGACTTCTCCTTGGCAATTTTTAAGGGGAAAGGATTACTGCTCATTTTCCTCTGTGTAATAAATATCGTAACTATCCAGCAAAACACAAGGCTTCATGGGCCACATACATACGGTTACTGATATGATTCCATTTCTTGCACCTGTGCATTAAAGCCACTGAAAAATAATAGAAAAATCCCATCGTGAAAAATGCACGCAAGGTGAAAAATAATGTTTAAGCAATCTTTTAACCCATGCAATGATAGCTTTGAGGAAAATCATCAAAAAATAAAATTTAAAAATTTAAATGATCTGTCTCTGCTGAGACACATATCATAAAATTCTGTCATATTAGTGCAAGTTTCTTCTGAAGTGAGTTTGTTATTAATTTTATTTTTGATAATTCCTGTCACTGGATCAACAGTAGAACATTCTTGGTCCAAATTAAAACTAATTAAAAGTTATTTAGGGAACACAAGTGAATAACAATGTTTAACAGTTAGCACCTCTCAGAATAGAAACTCAAGCAGCTGACAAAATGGAAGCTGAGAAACATTCATGGCTTTGACTCTTCTGGATCACAGCAGAAACTGGTTTGCTTATATAACCGATGTAAACCCGGGATCCAGCATGGTCTAGTGTTGGCACTGGTTCAGACCTGCAGAAAGATATACTTGAAAGCAATTGGAATCTTTCTGTCTCTTGAGAAAATGCGAAAGGTAAGAGTGTGTTTTAAATATCCAGCAAACTAGGGGCGCCTGGGTGGCTCAGTCGGTTGGGCGGCCGACTTCGGCTCAGGTCATGATCCCACGGTTCGTGAGTTCAAGCCCCGCGTTGGGCTCTGTGCTGACAGCTCGGAGCCTGGAGCCTGTTTCAGATTCTGTGTCTCCCTCTCTCCCTGACCCTCCCTCGATCATGCTGTCTCTCTGTCTCAAAAATAAATAAACATTACATATCCAGCAAACTCCTGAAAAATACTGTTTGTGCTTTTCTCTCAGTCTCTGACCAGCTCTCCCGCTTCGGTTTCCCCTCGTGCTCCAGAGACCCAGCCTAAGGCTTCTCTCCTACCTCCCTCTTTTTCTCTGCCTCAACTCTTGGTCTGTCATTCAGCCTGGCCTCCCAGGCTTCTTTGGCTTTCCTTCCGGTTGCTATCACCCAGTATCTGTGTGAGGTATATCCCAGACACTTTTCTTGAGTCTGTCCCAGAGACCATGAGAAGCCGGCTACAGAAGAATTTTGTCACCAGAGCGTTTCCTGAGTCAGTTAAGTGGTTAGTCAGGTGGGTAGACCCTGGAGCTGCAGGGGCCAAGGCCCTGCTTCAGTTCCTGTGAACTTTGCTTTGTCTTCTAGCTGCAGCTCACATTTCTCCGTGACTCAGCCGTGTCATAATGTACCAGGCAACATATACTGTGAGAGGACGCTCAGATATTTTTTCTTCTTGTGCTTTATATATTTATAAGATATTTCACTTAAGCTTTCCTTTTATTTTTTAAGCTTTCATTTTACAAGCAGGATACACACACATCCATATATATTTTTTTCTTTTTCTTTTTTTAGTTTCTTTCTTTATTTTGAGGTGGGGGGCCAGGAGAGAATCCCAAGCAGGTTCTGTGCTGTTAGTGCTGAGGTTTGAACTCATGAACCATGAGCTCATGACCCGAGCTGAAATCAAGAGTCAGACGCTTAAGTGACTGAGCTACCCAGATGCCTCTTTATATTTTTTTTCCTTGAAGTCAAAGTGCAGTTGCTCTAGATGAAGCAAGGGTGGGGACCAAGAAGCACCACCCTAGGGCACGTGTCACCCTCCCACCTTCTCCCCTCCTTCCCTTCTCTTGTGGCCACCTCCGAGGGGCTTCTTGAGGCACAGTTTGGACTATTAAGAACCAGGCATAGTAGACTCATGTCCTGACAAGCTCTGCTACTTAGGACCTAAATGAGCTCGGCCACCATAACACGACACCCACATACCGGGTCTCTGTGAGTGAACTGGTAGACAGTGGGGTCTCAGCAAATGGTGATTTCCTCCCTACAGTCAGTCTCAAGGGAACAGAGGAGAGAGTAAGGGTGGATGATGGCAAATCCATGCCCGCGACTGGAAAAAAAGCACCAAGATGGGGTGAGCCCATGGTGAGTGGGCCACCATCTGGATGGTATGTCCAAAGAAGCAATTATGTAATCCAATGATCACAGACCCAGTAGGAAAGTATCAGCCTGTCTGCATGGCACTGAGCTGGGCTGGAAAAAAAAAAAAAAAAAAAAGAGAGAGAATTAAAAGAAACTGATTATTTCAGGCAGACCGAGACAACAACAGAGGTAGCTCAGTGGGTATGAACTGGATAAAATCTCAGAGCCTGAAAGGGCACCCGGGTGGCTCATCGGTTGAGTGTCCGACTCAACTTCAGCTCAGGTTATGATCCCAGGGTCGTGGGATCAAGCCCTGTGTTGGGCTCTACGCTGAGTTTAGGATTCTCTCTCTCTCTCCCTCTGCCCCTCTCTCCCACTTGTGCTCTCTCTTTAAAATAAAATAAAATAAAATAAAATAAAATAAATAAAATTAATAAAATAAAATTAAATTAAATTAAAAAGTTTAAAAAATCTCAGAGTCTGAAAAAGTCTAGATTTTCAAATGAATTTCATCTGGCTCTTGAGCTGTCCAGTACAGAGTCCTTGGAAATGTAAACCCTGTAACATGGAAAAGCAGAGTTGGGGCTGAGAACTGACCCCTCTTTCTTGACACTTCTGAGGGAATACCAGGGCTCCAGGGGCCCCCGAGAATGCATCCGAGCAGCCTGTCTTCCAGGAAAGAGCCTGCTGGGCCGGCATGCAGGGCATTTTCGGGTGGACAGTGCCCTGCCAGAGCCCAGGGACAACAGGTTACGCTCCAGCCCACATAGCCTCCACCCGGTGGGCCTCTGGTGCTCTGCTGTCTCTTCAATAACCGGCTGTCGCCACCTGCTGGCCACTGGAATAAGGCGCTCAGAGCCGGAAAAGAGAGGATTTGTTTGGCTAAGGGGTGGCCAGGCTACTGAGAGCTGCACCAAAATAGAGACACAGACTGTTTTCCCCAAAGAGACCTTGGGAGGATCCATTACTATTTCATTAAGTTACACAAGAAGGTGGACTTTTATAAAAGTGATAACCTCATTCATGCATTATTTAGTCAATTACAAACACTTTTATATATGCACTGGGGATGATTGGTAATCACACCTCATTCTACCCCAGCATGACATTATCCAGTGCGATCTTCTACCCTATTCATTGAATTAGCCTTTACATTCATTCATTCATTCATTCACTCATGAACCCTTATTGACTGAATGCCTACTCTAATGGCAGCCTCTGCGCCAGAAGCTGAGGAGACAGCCATGAGCAAAAACAGGTACTGTCTCCCCACCCACTGGTCTGCCGTCTAGCAGGAGAGGCAGACATTAATCACATAATCACACAAATAAATGTAACGGTACGGAAGAGGCGTAGTAGAAAAATATAACTGTGACGAAGGGTGGCCTAAATGACTTGATCAATTCTAAAATGGAAATCTGGGCTATTTGATATGCATTAAAATTATTTAAAATGTTCCATTCTTAGACCCAGCACTTCCAATTTCAGGAGCTTATCCTAAGGCAATAATCAGAAAAATAGGACTGATGTTTCCCTGCATGACTGTTTGTAAAAATGAATAGGTGAAAATAAAAAAGGAAACCATCCAAAGGGCCAATGATAAGGGGTTGGTTAAACAAATTATGGCACCATCAAAAACCAGAATATCCCAGAGCCGTTAAAAATGCCAACGTAGGGACACCTGGGTGGCTCAGTCTGTTAAGCGACCTCCTCTTGATTTCGGCTCAGGTCAGGATCTCAGTCATCAGGCTCCGTGCTGGGCATGAAGCCTGCTTAAGATTCTCTCTCCCTATGTTCCCCAAACCCACTCACATGCATGTACTCTCTCTATATATAAAAAAAATGAAAATGTACAGCTACACTGTTTGACTAGGAACATATTTACTATATATGTTGGAAGTTATAGAAAAGTACGTATAGTAAATCCCATTTTTGAAAACGTTTTATGGGTGTTTTTTTTCCAGCTCCCTACTACATAATCAATTTATTTATTTGATTGTTACTGTTGGATCATTATGATCATCATGCAAATATGCTGTTACTTTTCCCAACCAAAACAAGAAAAAAAAAGGCACACAATTTCTGTTGGCCCTATCTCCCCACCACCTCATTTCTCTGTCACCCTTTGCAATAAAGCCACTCCGATTCCTCCCCTTGTAAACCTACTCTAGCCAGGTTTGGTACGCGTCAAGGTCACCAGCGGCCTCCATATTGCTAAACCCATAGACATTCCCGTCCTCCTGTCACGGACTCCATCAGCAGCATTTAACACAGAGGTCACTCCCTCCTCCTTGTAGAGTTCTGCCTCTGGCTTCCAGAACTCCACCCCTGGGGTCTCCCGTCTCACTGCTTCTGCCTTCCCAGGCTTGTCTGCATTCCTCCTCTTCCCAGATTATTAATGCTAGCTCTCTTCTCTTTCCTGCCCATCCTCACTCCTTTGACGGTATCCAGCCATGGCTGTACACACCATCTGCCTTAGCCTAGACCTCTCCCCTAAACGCCTAGCTCCTAAATCCAACTGTCTACTCAGGTTTCTCGAGGACCTGTCAAACTCAGCATGTCCGTAGCAGAACTCACGACCCTCCTCCGCATTTAACCAGCTCCAGCCATAGCCTTCCTTCATCCATTTGTTGGCACCTTAGCACCTAAATCCTTCCTAATCTCAAGCCAGACCCCTGCAAATCGTCTGCAACCATCATCCTCTCTTCCCTTTGCATCCAGATCCACTCCTTCAGGAAATCTGTTAGCCTTGTATCAAAATGTATTTCCCAAATCCAGTGACTTCTCATCATCCTCACTGTAACCACTGTGGTCCTGTCTGCCACCACCTCCCACCTGGGTTACTGCCGTAGCACCTCACTTGTTTCCCCTACAGTCTCCTGCCACCACAGGAGCCAGAGTTGTCCTTTAACAACGTATGTCACATGACATCACTCCTGGTCAAAACCCTGCAGAGGCTCCCCATCTTGCAAAGAGTAGACATCTAAAAGACCTGCTGGGTCCCTTCTTTCCCGGCTGCTCTCGGACATCATCTCTTAGCCATCTCCCTGTCGCTCACTCTGCTCCAGCCTGGCTGGCTTCCTTGCTAAGTCGTGAGCACACCAGGTCCACTCCCCTTCGGGACTTTTATTGCTGTTCACCCCACAGATATCTGCACCCCCTTCAAGTCTTTGCTCAAATGCCTCACCCTTGCTGAAGCCTGCCATGTTTGCAGGCAATCCCCTCTCCATCCATCCTAGTTCCCCTCCCCCTGCTCTACCTTTCTCTTTTTTAATTTATTATTTTATTTGTTTTAGAGAGAGCGAAAGAGAGAGCACTCCAGCAGGGGGAGAGGGGCAGGGGAAAAGAGAGAGAATCTTAAGCAGGCTCGACACTCAGCATGGAGCCCAACTCAGGGCTTGATCCCATGACCCTGGGATCATGATCTAACCTGAAATCAAGAGTCAGATGTTCAACCAACTGAGTCACCCAGGCGCCCCTCCCTTTCTTTTTTCCATAGCATTTTCACAACAAGATACTACAAATTTTATTTTTTAATTATATACATATATTTTTTGTTGTTCATTTTCACTAACTGTAATTCATTTTCCCCGAGGAACAGAAATCTTTGTTTCGTTTACTGATGTATCTCAAATACTTAAAACTGTGCTTTGTACAAGGCAATGCCCAAGAAAAAAAAATTTGTTTAATTATTTTTATAAAGTAATCCCTCCACCCAATGTGGAACTTGAACTCATGATTCTGAGGTCAAGAGTGCACAATATACCAACGGAACCAGCCAGGTGCCCCAGAAAAAAAATTTTAATAAATGAATTTCACAAAGTATATATATGTCAAATCATCACATTGTATATTTTATTTGTCCATTGTACCTCAATAAAGCTGAACAAAAGATTAATATTCTCCTGAAAGTAGTATTTCCTTAACAGTAGTTAATCCATGAAAGCCTAAAAATTAAAGAAGCTGTTGACTTTAAGTAACATGAAGCAAGGATTTGGGATAGTGAAAAATGAATGGATAAATAAATGAAGGCATGCATGCAAAGATAAACATAAAAATTAACCCACAAACCATGAAAATTTCTAGGTAAAGGAATAACAAGGCAAACATTTTTCTTTTTGTTCATCTGGCTTTCATTTTCCATAATAAATGTGAATTACTTAAATAAACATCTTGAGAAAATAGGCTGACTACTGAGGATAATAGCAGTTCAAATAATTTTCTTCTTTTAGTCTACAGTTTCCACTGTTCATCTATAGACAAGAGTTGGTAAGATGGTAGAAATGCGGGAAAGGCACCCATTTACATGACTGTGAAGCCACTGGGGAAGCCCCTGCCCAGACAGTGGGAGAAACTCTGTCTTGATTTGAGGTCCCCCCAAAAGCAGACCCTACAAGGGGTTTATTTGAGAGGTGCGGCATGAACACAGTGAGGCAGAGAGGAGAAGGAAGCCAATGAAGGAAGGGCTGTCAAGCCATTTCTACCACAGGCAGGAACTCAATCCCATGGATGAACTCTGAGTCACAGCATAGAGCGTGCCTCAGTTACCCCATCTGAAGGGTGAGGAAGCTGGGGTATTTCTCCACCTACGGCACCTGAGGGCTGTTTCTGGGGCCATTAACTCTCTTGCACTTCCAGCTTGTCCCATGCATTCCTAGAGCCAGAAAACAAATCGCTCGGGCAGGTGTGGGCAGTAGGCAGAGTTTTCGGAGTAGAGGTGAGAGACGACGGGATATGGGGCAGGGGAGGGGGCCCTGAGACGGTCTGCTACGGTTCCTTGATTAGACCCTGATTTTGCTCTCTGGGAGGAGCTCCCTCGTCTATCGTTCTCTGTGGCCCCTCGCTATGCCCCTGCGAGGTTCTCACCTGTCCATTCACCTCCACGGCCACATCTGAAGTAGGCAGTGGGGAGAGTGCCCTCCTTGGGAGCCTGGGCAGATATTGTAGCCTGCTTTCTGTCAGTGCATGTTCCAGCACCCAAAGACTATTTTAAGGCTTGCACAACCTAAGTTTTTGTAGTCTGAGTTCAAAAACTCTTTGGTAATACAATTCCTTCCAACTTAGTAAGCTTGTGAAATACAGCAAAACCTTGGATTGTGGGTAACTTGTTCTGCGAAGGTTCCGCAAGACAAGCAAACATTTCTAACAAATTTTAACTTGATAAACAAGCCTTGTCTTGCAATACGAGTAGTAGGTGATGCTGAATGTCACATGATCACACTGAGCCAATGGTTCTTCTCTCTCCCTCCCTCTCTCTCTACGGGATTGTGGGTGATTGTCTCCCATGCTCCCGTGGTGTTTGGCAGAAATCGGTGATTTTTCAGAACACTGGAAGGTGCCCACAACTGGCACTAGTCTATTTTTTTTTTTGTCACTTCAAAGCACCTATGGACAGTCCTTTGCTTTTCCATACAAGAGTAAGCTTAGGAATGCTTTGCTTCATTCTAGGTCAGGCTGCCTGCGGATATAGACCCTTTCCTCTGCTGCCTTACTGCCAGTTACATTAAATACAGTATATAGCAAGTACAGTTTATTAATACTGTACTATAGTCAACATCTGTGTGAGCATGTACAATGACCCCCATGCAGACAAAGATTCCATTGAGCCAACGGATGGCAGTGATTCCATTATGGTGAAAGTCGTCCTACACAATAATCCTCCTCTCTCTTGTCTCTCTCACACCAACCATGAAGGTTTTCAAAGGTAAGTGAAAGTTAATTTATTTTTCTTTATATTTTGTATTTTTTAATTATTTTGTATTATATCACAGTATTGTAACCATTTATATAAGAATATTTTTGGGTTGTGTAACCAATCATCTGAGTTTCCATGATTTCTTAGAGGGAAATCCACTTTGATATACACGTGCTTTGGATTACAACTGTGTTTTTGGAATTAATTATGCTCGCAAACCAATGTTTTGCTACTTGTTTGCAGTCATTTTTTATGTGCTAGCATGCACACATAGGGTTCTTTACTAGATTTAACTCTCAAACCTGATTTACTTCTCTGCATCCCAAACCCCATATCTCTCTCCTTCAACTTAATGGCAATCCTCTTGAAGCTATCTGGAAAAGAAGAGTCTTGAGTGTGAAGAAAACATCCTTTAATGGCAGTGGCGAAACTATCTGTTTAATAAGAAGTCTTCATGAGATTTTGTTGCTCAAAGCCTTTTTTCTATGTTATCACTTATATTTGGGGGTTCAAAGCGGAAGGCTCCAAATTTCTGGACTCGTTCTATTTCCTTTCACTTGTCCTCTTGAAACAGCCAATTCTTTCCCAAGCTTGACTCTTATACTGACACACTAAGCAAGGCAAATAACTGCTGCGGGCTATCTTTGGGTTTTCTAAGCTCTTTTACAGCCACAGGCTCAGTAGACATTTTGCTCACCAAGTAACTGAGGGTAACAGTTTTATTAAATAATTCGCTATTTTATAACATGGGTTTTCATCTTTTCAGCCTCCAATACCAATCTTCTTGCTTTCCTCTGCAGTGCTATATATTTTAGGGTTTATTCTTAACCACAAGACCTCAATGGAGGGGAGTAAATTTTGTATTAATACTAATAACGCTAGCTGCTGTATAAATAAACCCAAGAATTTCAATGGCTTAACTCAATGAAAGTTTTGTTCTTACTCATGAAATAGAGCCAAGTGATGACCAGGTCAATGGGGTACCCTCCTCCATGAAGTCACTCAAGGATGCAGGATGTCAAAAGTAAAGTCACCTCCAACATGTGGTTTCCAAGGGGGTCATGTCCATTCTGGCTAGTCAAAAGACTAAAGAGCGTGAGGTTTGAAGATGGCAGAACAGGAGGAGCCTGAGCTCACCTCATCCCATGGATATAACTAGATGACACCCACATCAGTGTAAATAAATTGGCAAATGACCCGAAGACTGGCAGAATAGACTCCACGGCTAAATGTAGAGAGGAGGCCGCATCAAAGAGGATAGGAAGGGCAGAGATGTGTTGAGAGCCAAAGGGACCCTTGGGAGTACCCACAGGAGGTAAAGATGCTGCTGGTGTGGAGAGAGGAAAGAAACAGACTCTCACACCAGGGACCTCAGGCAAGGAGCGGGGAAGACGAATCCTCATAACATTTGGCTTTGAAGGCCAAAGGGGACTGGCTTCATGAGTTTTTTACAGTCAGTGGGACTTAACACCTGGAACTTTGGGCCAAGCCAAGAGAGGGCTTGGCTCTGGCAGAGCCAGGAAAGTGATAGGAAACTGAGTCTCTACCCTCAAAGAGGCAACAAAACCAACAGCCCTGAGGAGACACAGTACAGGAGCAGCAGTTTGAAAATGCCTGGGGTACACAGAAAGGAGATTTGTTTGTAATCTCATAGCATGTGCTGGAGGGGCAGGAAACTTAGGGAGACTTCTCCAAGAACAAAAGAGTTGATGGGCACCATTCCCCCCCGCCCCCCCCCCCCCCCCCCCCCCGCCTAGATACACAGACACCTGTGGGAACCAGTGCAGTGCCAACACTTTCCACCTAGCTTGCTAATGACACGCCCCTGCACCCCACACTTTCCCAAAGACCTGCCCCTCCACCCCAGCGGGGCACTTTTCCCAGGCAGTTGCAGCTCCCCTCACAAGGGGATCAGGCAAACCTTCTGGCACTGCATGCCCTGCCCCGAGTTCTCCTGCGGACCTGCATCCTCCAGCATGGCCACAGCCCATGCAAAGCAGTGCCACAAGCCTGGAAGTGAGCAAGCAGCCACACCAGGGGCTGGCTCCACTGCAAAGGGACTCCTGCCCTTGGCAGAGGGGAAGGTAACTACACACACCAGTCATACTGTGGCCCCAGCAGTGGGCTGTGGGCAGACCGTTGCTCTGATTGCAGGCCTGGTCCACCAACAGAAGCTTCTCAGGGGACAACACAGGGAGAGTTCCCTGCAGTTTGGTGCTACTGCATCTCTGGAAAACAGCTGGTCTGGCAACTCAAGCCCAAGGTGGCCCCAGACTGACCCACTAGCAATATAGGGACCAAACCCTACCCACAATAGGCAAAGAGCCATTGCAGATGATTGGACTAAAGGCAAATACAGCTCAACCACAACAGGAGGGTGCACACAGCACATTTGGGAGAAGCCCCTGAAGTGCCAGGTTCTGGTGAAGAGGGGACACTGCACTGCAGGGCACTGCAAGACCTCTTCTTCATAAGGCCATACTTTCAAGAGCAGGAGACACAGGTGACTTTCCTAACACACAGAAACAGATACAGAGAGTTAGACAAAATGAGGAAACAAAAGAATATGTCCCAAATGAAAGAACAGGCCGAAACACAGCAAAAGAGCTAAATGGAATGGAGATAAGTACTATTCTTGACAGATAATTTTTTTAAAAATATTTTATTTTTGAATAATCTCTACCCCCAACATGGGGCTCGAACAAGAGTATCAAGACTATCAAGAATAACATGCTTTTCTGACTGAGCCAGCTAGGCGACCCAGACAGATACTTTAAATTAATGGTCATAAAGACACTCACTGGATTTGGAAAAAGAGTGGAGGACTCAGACCCTCAACAAAGAGAAATAAAACATAAAGAAGAACTTATCATAGATGAATGACTCAATACCTGAAATTAAAAATACACTAGAGGGAAAAGCAGACTAGAGGAAGCAGGAGAATGCCCCAACAACCTGGAGGACAGAGTAATGGAAAACAATCAAGCTGAACAGGAGAGA
Organism: Acinonyx jubatus; assembly: GCF_027475565.1. Lineage (NCBI taxonomy): Eukaryota > Metazoa > Chordata > Mammalia > Carnivora > Felidae > Acinonyx > Acinonyx jubatus. The sequence continues at coordinate 160,381,423 of NC_069381.1, read as the reverse complement.
GAAAAATGAATAATAAAAATAAAAATAGATTTAGGGAACTCAGTTACACCATCAAGTGTAATAACATTCACTTACAGGGATCCCAGAAAGAGAAAAGAGAGAAAGGGGGGCAGAAAATTCATTTGAAGAAATAATAGCTGAAATCTTCCCAAATCTGGGGAAGGAAACAGAAATCCAAAGCCGGGAAGCACAGAGAGCCCCCAACAAAATCACTCCAAGGAGATCCACACCAAAACAAATAGTAATTAAAATGGCAAAAAGTACTAATAAAGAGAGAATTTTAAATGAAGTAAAAGAAAAGAAAACAGTTATATAAGGGAAAACCCAATAATGCTATTGGCTGATTTTTCAGCAGAAATTTTGCAGGCCAGAAGGGAATGGCATGATATACTCAAAATGCTAAAACAGAACAAAAACAAAAACAAAAACACCACCAAAACACAGAAACAAACAAAACCCCTGCAGCCAAGACTACTCTATCCTTGCAAGGCTATCATTCAGAATAGAGGTAGAGGTCAAGAGTTTCCCAGATAAACAAAAGTTAAAGGAATTCATCACATCAACAAGAAAAAGGACAGGGATGGCTGGCTGGTTTAGTTGGTACAGCATGCGACTCTTGATCTCGGGTCATAAGTTCAACCCCGTGTTGGGTGTAGAGATTACTTAAAAATGAAATCTTAAAAAAAAAGAAAAAAGAAAAAAGAAAAAAAGAAACAAGAGAAATGATTAAAACAATATGATATACCAGCCCTACAAGAAATGTTAAAGAAGACTCTGTGAGTATAAAGGAAAGACCATAAGCAGGATTAAGAAACATAGGAAACACAAAAGTAGTAAAATTAATTATATCTATAAAAATCAGTCAAGAGATTAACAAAATAAAAGGATATAAAGTATGACACCATATACCTAAAACATGGTGGGGGGAAAGAGTAAAAACTTAGTGCTTTTAGAATGGGTTCAAACGTAAGCGACTATCAACTTAATGTAGATGGCTACAGGCATAAGATGTTGTATATAAACCAAATGGTAACAAAAAGTAAACCAGTAATAGATATGCAAACAATAAAGATAAAGGAAACCAAGTGTATCACTAGTAAAAGCCTACAAACCATGAGAGAAAAGAGCAAAAGAAGAAAAGAACAGAGATCTATAAAAACAATCATAAAACAAGTAACACAATGGCATTAAGTACATACCTATCAATAATTACTTTGAATGTAAATGGACTAAATGCTCCAATCAAAAAACACAGGAAAGGATAAAAAAAGCAAGACCCATCTATATGCTGCCTAAAAGAGACTTATTTCAGACCTAAAAATACATACAGGTTGCAAGTGAAGGGATAGGCAAGCATTTATCATATAAATAGGAGTGAAAAGGAAGCTGGGGTAGCAATACTTATATGGACAAAATAGACTTTAAAACAGACCATAACAAGGGACATAATCATAAAAGGAACAATCCATTAAGAATATATAACAATTGTAAATACTTATGCACCCAACATAGGAATGCCCATATACATAAAGTAGTTAAAAACAAACATAAAGGAAGTAATCGACAGTAATACAATAATAGTACAGGAGTTTAATACTCCACTTACATCAATGGATAGATCATCCAGACAGAAAATTGATTAAAAACAACAACAACAACCACACAGTAGCTTTGAACCGGATGGATTTAACTGATATTTCGGAACATTCCATCTTAAAACAGCAGGACACATTCTTTTCAAGGGTACATGGAATAGTCTACAGAATAGATCAGATCTTAGGCCACAATACCAATGTCAACAAATTCAGAAAGACTGAAGTCATACCATGCATCTTTTCTGACCACAACACTATGAAATTAGAAATCAACTATAAGAAAAAATCTGCAAAGAACACAAATACATGGAGGTTAAATAACATGCTACTAAACAATAAATGGGTCAATCAAGAAACAAAAGAAGAAATCAAAGAATATGTGGAGACAAATAAAAATGAAAACACAACAGTTCAAAATCTTTGGGATGCAGTAAAAGCTGTTCTAAGAGGAAAATTTACAGCAATACAAACCTACCTCAAGAACCAAGAAAAATCTCAAATAAACAACCTAACCTTATACCTAAAAGAGCTAGAGAACGAAGAACAAACAAAACCCCAAACCAGTAAAAGGAAGAACATAATAAAGATTAGAGCAGAAATAAATGAAATAGAAATGGAGAAGAAGAAAAAGGAGGAGGAAGAGGAGGAGGGAGAGGAGGAGAAAAGTAAGAAAAGACTGATGAACCAGGAGTAGATTCTTTGAAAAGATCAACAAAATTGATAAACCTGTAGACAGATTCATAAGAAAGAAAGAAAGAAAGAAAGAAAGAAAGAAAGAAAGAAAGACAGACTAGCTAGCTCAAATAAAATCAGAAATGAAAGAAAAATAATAACTGACACCACAGACATACAAAGGATTATGAGAAAATATTATGAAAAATTACATGCCAACAAATTGGACAACCTAGAAGACCTAGAAGAAATGGATAAGTTCCTAGAAACATATAACCTGCCAAAACTGAATCAGGAAGAACTAGAAAATTTGAACAGACCAATTACTAGCAATGAAATAGAATCCATATTCAAAACATTCCCAAGAAACAAAAGTCTAGGACCACAAGGCTTCACAGGTGAATTCTAACAAACACTTAAAAAGTTAATTCCTATTTTTCTCAAACTATTCCAAAAAATAGAAGAGAAAGGAAAGTTTCCTAAGTCATTCCAGGAGGCCAGCAGCACTCTGATAAATACACTGCAAAAAAAGAGAACTATAGGCCAGTATCACTGATGAACATAGATTAAAATACTCACAAAATATTAGCAAATTGAATCTAACCATACATTAAAAAAATCATTCACTACAATCAAGTGGGATTTATTCCCAGCATATAAGTGTGGTTCAATGTTTGCAAATCAACCAATGTGATTCATCACATCAACAAGAGAAAGGATAGGGGGGCCTGGCTGGCTCAGTCGGTAGAAAATGTGACTCTTAATCTCGGGTCATAAGTTAAAGCCCCATGTTGGGTATAGAGATTACTTAAAAATCAAATCTTGGGGCGCCTGGGTGGCTCAGGCGGTTAAGCATCCGACTTCGGCTCAGGTCATGATCTCGCGGTCTGTGAGTTCGAGCCCCACGTCGGGCTCTGTGCTGACAGCTCAGAGCCTGGAGCCTGCTTCTGATTCTGTGTCTTCCTCTCTCTCTGACCCTCCCCCATTCATGCTCTGTCTCTCTCTGTCTCAAAAATAAATAAACGTTTAAAAAAAAATCAAATCTTAAAAGAAAAATAAACACAAGAGAAAGGATTAAAATGATATATCATTTCGATAGATCCAGAAAAAGCATTTGACAAAGTACAATATCCATTCCTAATAAAATCCCTTAACAGAGTAGGTTTAGAGGGAACATACCTCAACATAATAAAGGCCATTTATAAAAAACCCACAGTTAACATCAAACTCAATGGTGAAAAGCTGAGAGCTTTTCCCCTAAGAACAGGAAAAAGACAAGGATATCTACTCTCACCACTTTTATTCAACATTGTACCAGAGGTCCTAGCCACAGTAATCAGATAAGAAAAAGGAATAAAAGGCATCCAAATTGATAAGGAAGAGGTAAAACTTTCTCTATTTGCAGACGGCATGATATTATCTAAGGACCGAAAAACTACTAGAACTGATAAAGGAATTCAGTAAGGTCACAGGATACAAAATCAACATACAGAAATCTGTTGATTGCCATACACTGATAATAAAAGAGCAGAAAGAAAAATTAAGAAAACAATCTCATTTACAATTGCACCAAAAATAATAAAATATCTAGGAATAAAATTAACCGAGGAGGTGAAAGATCTGTACTCTGAAAACTATAAAACATTGATGAAAGAAATTGAAGTTGACACGAACAAATGGAAAGATATCCCATGCTCATGGATTAGAAGAACAACATGTTAAAATGTCCATACTTCCTAAAAGTCATCTACCAAGTCGATGCAACCCCAATCAAAATACCAACAGCATTGTTCACAGAATTAGAATAATACTAAAATTTGTATGGAACCACAAAAGACCCCAAATAGCCAAAGCAATCTTGAAAAAGAAGAACAAAACTGTAGGTATCACAATCCCAAGTATCAAGATACACTACAAAGCTACAATAATCAAAACAGTATGGTACTGGCACAAAAGGAGACACATACAACAATAGAACAGAACAGAGAGCAGTAAACCCATGGTTATATGATCAATTAATCTTCAATGAAGGAGGCAGGAATATGCAATGGGAAAAAAAACCTCTTCAAAAAATGGTGTTGGAAAAACTGGACAGCTCCATGCAAAAGAATGAAACTGGACCACTTTCCTACACCACACACAAAAATAAACTCAAAATGGATTAAAGACCTAAATAGGAGACTTGAAACCACAAAAATCCTACAAGAGAGCACAAGCAGTAATTTCTCTGACATCAGCCACAGCAACATTCTTCTAGATATATCTCCTGAGGCAAGGGAAACAAAAGCAAAAATAAACTATTGGAACTACATCAAAGTAAAAAGTTTCTGCACAGTAAAGGAAACTATCAGCAAAACTAAAAGACAAGCCAATAAATGGGAGAAAATATTTGCAAATGACATAGCCAATAAAGAGCATCTAGAATATATAAAGAATTTATACAACTCAACACCAAGAAAACAGATAATCTAACCAAAAAATGGGCAGAAGACATGAACAGACATTTCTCCAAAGAAGCCATCCAGATGGCCAACACACACATGAAAAGATGCTCAACATCACTCATCATCAGGGAAATGCAAATCAAAACCACAATGAGATATCGCCTCACACCTGTCAGAATGGCTAAAATCAAAAACACTGAAAAGCAAGAGTTGGCGAGGATGTGGAGAAAAAGGAACCCTCTTGCTCTGTCAGTGGGAATGCAAACTGATGCAGCTACTGTGGAAAAGACATGGAGGTTCCTCAAAAAGTTAAAAACAGAACTACCCTACAATCCAGTAACTCCACAAAAACACCAATTCAAAAAGATGTATGCACCCCTGTGTTAATCACAGCATTATTTACAACGGCCAAATTATGGAAGCAGCCCAAGTGTCCATCAATTGATGAATGGGTAAAGAATATGTGGTATATTTAAACAATGGAATATTAGTTAAAAAAAAAGACTGAGATCTTGCCATTTGCAACAAAATGGATGGATCTAGAGGGCATAATACTAAGTGAAATAAGCTAGCCAAAGAAAGACAAATACCATATGAGTTCACTTATATGTGGAATTAAACAAGCAAAACAAAGCATCTGGCTGGCTCAGTCAGAAAAGCATGTGACTCTTGATCTTGGGGTCATGGGTTTGAGCCCCATGTTGGTGTTGGATTACTTAACTAAATAAATAAACTTAGAGGCTCCTCAGTAGCTCAGTCAGTTGAGCGTCCAACTTGATCTTACCTCAGGTCTTGATCTTGGGGTCATGAGTTCAAGCCCCAAGTTGGGCTCACACTAGACCTGGAGCCTACCTAAAAAAAACAAAACAAAAAACCCCAGAAACACATGGCTCCTTCTAGAGACAAGAATTCGATAGAAGGATATCTTTTCTGGCTAGGCAGTCACAATGCTATACTCTGGAAAGGAGAGAACCAATTTTTTAGTGGATAGAGAGCTATCCTCCCACAAATTAAACAGAAAAAAAATATATAAATAATGTGAATTTGCAGCTATCTTCTGTACCTTCCAAGCCTTTTCCCTAATTATTTGTTTTGACTCACCAGAATGGGTGGATGTGTCAGGATACTGTCCTTGGACTTGAGACGAGGGACCTTCCTCACCTGATTCTATCTGGGAAAAAGGAAAGGAGCAGGCAGGGTCTCCTTTTAAATAACTGCTTCCTTCCCTGTTTTGGTAAAAATACTTTTCAGACTGAGCAGTCACTAACTGCTGGCTTCTAGGGTTGTTGTTGTTTTTTAACAAGGAAATTGAAAAGCTGAACCACTCTGCTCTTTGCTTGCCTGAGTGAGAGTCTGCTCGGGGGGGGGGGGGGGGGGCAATAAAACCAGTTTTATGGAAGAAGCCATCTTTGTTAAAAACCAAACCAAGTCTGGTGGAAGTCTCCACCAGCAGATTCAGCACCAACCACACTCTTCTCAAAGTCATTCAGCACAAGAGCCCCATGCACTCTCAGTTCAGAACGAGCCACAGCAACTCAAACTGTCCTACGTGTAGAATGTGGACTTCTGTGACTCAGGATGATCAGTGTTTTACACTAACAGCTGACTATCTACTCAGAGCTAGTGACCCTGATCAAATCAGTCCACATAGATGGGGGTCTGGTTTACACAAAAAGGAGGGGATTGCTCACCATTCAAAAGAATTCATTCCCTACTATAAATTATTTTAACTGAACCTGACTCATGGTGCATTTAAACATACAGTGCGGTTCACAGTCAACTTGTCAAGGGTATAGCAATTATGTAAAGTGAAGCACCCTGTAATACTGTTAGGCCCTTAGCAACTCCCTGGGCTCCCAGGGCTCTGGGCAGCCCAGCTGTCACTTACCACAAACAGGTGGTGTGAAACAATAGCTCCACTGAGCCGACTCACTTTCCAAGCCCTCTAACGGCCAAGCTTCCAGCCAGAGAGTCCCCACGAGCGGCACCCATCCACACCAGCACCCACAGCCCATGGAGCCCTGGCCGCTCCTCCTGCTCCTTGGGCTCTGCTCAGGTAAGTGCCAGGGTCGAGGGGCTCTCCTGTGACGCTGAAGCACTGGAAGCCCCCAGACCAGTATGTTGCTTGTCTGAGGGGAATACAGAGTGGTAGGGCTTTGTCAGCCTGAGACAGTATACTCTGTCAGTTTCTCGCTCCTGCTGGCTTGATTCGGTTTGTGGATAAAGATTTCTAATTTGTGTTATCCAATTAAAATACGAGCTGCGGACTCAAAGCCTGCAAAGTAGATGTGTGGGTCTCTGCCTCCATCAGTGCCTGGCATCAGACTTGCCCTTATGATCAGATTCAGCAGCCTTACCACCCTCCCGGAGCAGCTTTCATATCTGAACAACCCGAAGCACTTAGAGTGGCATCTTATAATTACAGACAATTTGGTTAACAAGTCCTTTTACTGCTCTGGGAGAATTCTGATAATGAAGAGATTGATTGACAGCTCCATGTGCTGGAAAGAGAATCCTATTAATAATTGTAACTAAACTCTTTCCGTGAGAGATTACATATTTGGTCTTTCTTTTTCTTTTTTTTTTTTTAACTTCCAAAGTTAAAAACCAAAAAGCCCTATGAATGCGTTTCTGCCTACTTTTTTACCATATGTAAGTTTGGGTTTGAAATGAAACTATAAAACCTTGCACAGCCCTTGACCTGCATTCACCTCTGGAATGTGTCACACACAGCAGCTGAAACGCTAGCCTTGATCCCAAACTTCCGGTAGGGGGAAGTAGGAGATGCTTGCTGATTGCTTCACATAAAAGTTTACTGGTGATATCATCCCAGTGGAGAAACGAGACGGCTGACATTCTGTGATTTCTCTTTTCCAATATTGCTCCGACAAACACAGGCCTTCTGGGCAACAATGGTAAAAAGTTTTATTATTCATGTTTTCCAACAGCAGAATTCAGGGAAATTGCCTGAGCTCTGATAAATTCCAGTCTGCGGGACTTGGACTTGATCCAACCCAAACTGGCCTGGTGGTGATAGCGTTGGTGACGGTGGTGCAGTGGGTGTACCACACGCGCGCGTGTGTGTGTGTGTGTGTGTGTAAGCATGTATGTGCCTGCAAACACTACACTCAATGAAAATTCTTAAGTGATATGCTTACATGTGAAAATCCTCAGGTGATCTCTTAGGATACCAAAGACCTCTGAAAATGCGTGTTTACCCATCTAAAACAGCATGTGATATATATTTAGATCAAACCTAGAATTTCCTGGTATCAGTTCACATAGGAGTTCAGAGAAATTCAGAGCTAGATGAGGCAAGGCCCACAACTTAAATTTGTTATTATAGGGAAACTGAGGCTGAAAGACATGAACTGACCTGCCTGAGGTCACCTAATTTATAAAGGTTGGAATGAGATCAGTTGGAGACTGTTTATTGTGGGCCTCATTAGAAAACACAGCCTGTAAGCGTCAAAGGTAGCAAGAGATACGGCACCACGTTGAGACAAGAATTACCTAAAGTGACTAGTAACATTTCAGAACTCCTTTTGCCCAATCCATCGTACTGTTCCTCCATAAAAACTGCAAACTGAGGGGCGCCTGGGTGGCTTAGTCGGTTGTCTGACTTCAGCTGAGGTCATCATGATCTCACAGTTCCCGGGTTTGAATCCTGCATCCGGCTCTGTGCGGACAGCCTTGAGCCTGTTTCAGATTCTGTCTCCCTCTCTCTCTGCCCCTCCTCTGCTCATGCTCTGTCTCTCTCTCTCCCAAAAATAAATAAGCATTAAAAAATTTTTTTAAAAAATGCAAATCGACCTAGTAGAGTACAAAAAGAACACTTGGAAATTGTGGCTGGGTTCCCCTAGTTAGAATCAGTTCTTTGTGGCCAAAATTCTCATTCACATCAGGGACATAATGATCTCTGTTCTACTTACATAGCACCTTTCATCACAACCTTTTCCTCTCTTCCGTCTCCAGAATCCCAAGTACTTCACTGCCACTTTTCTTACTCCATATTACTTTGCAACTTGTTCCTAGCTCTTTGGGTAAATGACAAATGTCAATCTTCATGAGGGTAGAAAGACAAGATTCGTATAATTCATCTCTGAATATCTCAAAGCTCTTAAAACAATGCTTTGCATATAGTAAGTGCTCAACAGACAATGAGTGAATTAATGTTACTACCATCTGAATACAGATTACGCCTATGATTTTGCTGAAAAGAAAGACTTTAACATTATTTCTGTGTGTGTGTTTATTAATTTACACCCTGTCTTTTTAAGAAAGTATCTACTGTGATTCATTGATTCCATGAAGAGCTGGTCCAATTAATTATACGGACCACATTGGAGCTGGGAACAGAATCGCAGAATTCTGACTTCAAGTCCTGTATGTTTTCTATTACTCCACCCTGCTTTGGGCAGGAAAAAAAGAAACAAACAATGAACCCAATCTAAGAAATGGAGACCTCCTTAGAAATTCCTTAGAAATGCATTACGGAAAGAACAAGGTTCCTTGTTATTAGTGAGACTGAGAGAGGAGGAAGCGAATGTCACTGGAATGCTGACCGGGCCTGTCTCCCAATCCTTGCCTTCTCCCCAGTGGACCATAGAGTTGGCCTGCATAGTTTTCCTGCTACATAATGTAGACCATCTGCTCTATCTGTTGCTTTCTAGTATGGTCTTCCTGTCAAAGGGGAATCAACAGTCACTTAAAGATAAGCAGCCCAGCCAGTGCCAAAGCAATAGCTTCACACTCTGTAGCCAAGGCACTCAGTGACCCACGACAGTGCCCTGTCCATGAGCCAGGAGGGGCCCAGGAGAGACAGGTGTGGAAGACAGGGCATTGCTGTGTCCCAGGTGCTCCATGGGGTGACAGCAAAAACTGGGTCTTTGGACAACACGCTCCCTTGAAGCGTCCTTGAATGCAAGTGATTTGGGTGAGGCGTTGTGTTTAAGTGCTGCATGGATGCTTTGGGATTCAGAAAATTGGGGAAACTAGAAATGAGGTAGGCTAGGTCAGGGGTTCTATACATAGAATCCAGGAAGGTCATAATGAAGACACTTAACAAGCTACGCGGAAAGCTTCAAAAATCCAAATGGAAAAGATACACTCACCCTAAGGGAGGTGACAAAGAGCACAGACCCTGGGGTCAGATTGCCTGCATTTATAATCCCACTTCCAACTAGCTGGGAACCATGAGCACATGCTTCGGCTGTCCGAATGTCCATTTTCTCACTTGTAAACTAGGGGTAAAGACTTATCTCATAGGATTATTATAAGGATTCAATAAGGTAATACAAATACAGGGCCTTCAATGAAGCTCTCCTAACAAAATACACATTTTTGTGGGGATGAACGTATTTCGACTCATTGTGTGACATTGGTTATTTCAAGCTGGTCCAAAGTTCTGGGTGAGAAATGGTGGAGAGCATGGTCGCTGGGCTTGAGTCCTGGCTCCACCGTTTAGGAAATCTGGACAACTCACTCAACCTCCCTATGGTTCAATTTCCTCCTCTGTAAAGTGAAGACAAGAACCGTGCCTACCCACCCAGTTACGAGAAAAGAAAGAGTCAATACGTATAAAGCATGTCTGCCACATAACAAATTGGATACGCTAGTTATTTTTATTAATAAAAATAGAAAGGTAATTGGTTAACTTAACAGTTATTTGGTTGACAAACTCTTTCAAACCTAGGATTCAAGGAGAAAAACAATAAAGAAAAATAATGACCTGTCTTAGAGGCAAGAGGTTAACATTACTGGGGACAAGGGAAAGCATCTCACTCATGCGATTTTTCAAGTTGTCACGGCCCAGGGAAAAGGTATGGTGGCTTCAGGAATAACCTGCGGAAAGGGGAGATCTGCTTACACGAATTAGGGCAAATGGATCATGTGTCTGCTTCCTCTCCTGACCCTGAACAGACAATCCCCAATCCACGTAAGGCTGGAGTTACAAAGATCCTTCATAAGGCACTTGCTGGAATTTGGAACGCTTTTTCTCATGGTTAGAACGGTGGGGTGCATTCGTGCACTTTCTAAGACAGCCCACGGCACACTCGTGACCTCACGAGTCAGTGCAGGAGCACAGCGCAGCATGACAGGGCTCCTCCCAAGCCCCGCCCCAGCCGCAGGACCTTGGACAAGTCTTCCAGCCTCTCAGATCTCACGTGAGAATGACCGTCTGCCTGCCTCGTCGCAGGCTGGTGAGAACTGCGTAACATTGGATATAGAAAAGCTGTGGGGTCCAAGAGTAGTAGATACTATTTTTCACCCACCTGAGGGAAAATGCAGTAAAGATTCCTAAGAAGTCACTCGTGCTCCAGACAGGAGGAGCTCCAAACCCAGGTCAGAAAAGCACGTGGTGTTTACTTAATGTTAAGTTAACAGGGACACGGACCCACCAGCAGTTAATTTTTTTTAAGTACAAGAAAAAACACACTACGTAGAATTTGCCACAGGAAAATACACATCACATAAAACTACCATTTGGAGTGTGGGATTTAGTGACGTTTAGTACATTCACGGTGTTGTGCAACCATCACCGCTATCTAGTTCCAGAACGTTTTCGTCACCCCAAAAGGAATCCCTGTACCCATCGGCAGTTACTCTCGCTTCCCCTGTCTCCTCAGCCCCTGCTAACCACTGATCTGCTAGCTCTACGGATTTACCTCTTCTGGATATTTCATATCAATGGAATCATACACTATGTGCCTCTTTGTGTCCAATTTCTTTCACTTAGCACGTTTTCAGGGCTCAACCATGTTGTACCATGAGTCAACTCTTCATTCATTTTTATGGGTGAAAAATATTCCACCGCATGTATATGGCGCAATTTGTTCATCCGCTTTATGTGCTGATGGGCATTCAGGTTGTTTCCATCTTTTGGCTATTATGTATAACGCTGCCGTGAACACTGGTGCACGAGTTTTTGTGTGGCCAGTTCTTTGAGGGATACACCTAGGAGTGGCATCACTAGGTCACAGGGTCACTCTGCATGCACGTCGTGTGAAGAACCGCCAAACGCTCTCCCACGGTGGCTGCACCGTGCCCCAATCTCACCAACACTCACCGTCTTCAGTTCTGTGAATGGCGGTCATCCCAGCGGGTATGAACCGGCATCAATTTTCGGCTGTTCAGCGCATCGTGAGATCTGACGCCAGCCAACCTGAGATTTCATCGCCCCATGAGTAGTCTCTGAAATACGAAGACGGGCTTTTGTGTGGACTTGTCTTCTTGTGTGTGCGCAGCGACAAGCCTGATTCAGCCAGAGGCTGTATTAAGGAATGTCATCTGCTCAGAGCACAAGTGTCAGGATAATCTGGCACACCCCACCAGGGAAGGGACCGCACCAGCAGCTGCGACTGGAAAAGAACTTAGGGCAATAGAAGCTGCACTGGGAGCCCTTCGACAAGGGGGCCTGTGTGCCTTCCATTAGCTGGTCACGCCTCAGTTACTTATGCGAGTGTTTGTAGAGGGCGGGGAGCAGAATCTGACAGTGTGTGTGTCATTTGCTGTCTCAGCTGGCCTCGTCCTAGGCTCCGAACATGAGACCCGCCTGGTGGCAAAGCTGTTTGAAGATTACAACAGTGTGGTTCGGCCCGTGGAAGACCACCGCCAGGTTGTGGAGGTCACCGTGGGTCTGCAGCTGATACAGCTCATCAACGTGGTGAGACAGCCGCACTCTGGGCTCCCTGCCCCTCTCACCCTGCAGCACCCTCCCCCCTCCTCCCGTCCTTACCCCTAAAGATGGGGTCTTCTCTTTTTTCAGGATGAAGTAAATCAGATTGTGACAACCAATGTGCGACTGAAACAGGTATTCAGCTAGATAACTGCATTGATGCTGCTGGTATTCACCCTGGAATTTAATCTGAGCCCAAAGGGAATCAATCTGGGTAACACGGTTTACATACCAACATCGTGGAAGTATAAATATTTTGGTGTAGTGAGATTATGGGTCGTATTTGTTGGTATGTGTGTGTTTGTTTTTTACTTCGTGTTTTGTGTTTGTATATTAGTTTGCTAGGCCACCTACCATAAACAAAGCCACAAACGAGGTGGCTCAAACAAGAGAAATTTATTCTCTTGCAGTTCTTGAGGCCAAACGTCCAAAGTCAAGGTATCGGCAGAACTGGTTCCGTCTGAGGGCTGTGAGGGACGAACTGCTCCAGGCCTGTCTTTTCGTGTAGTTGGCCAACGTCATGTTCACATGGCATTCTTCTTGAAAATGTTTGCCTTCCCATGTCCCCTTCTTTAAGGACACCAGTTGTGTTGCATTAGAGCCTCTCTTAAGCACCTAATTCTAACCTAATTAGACCCTATCTCCAAATGAAGTTATATTATGAGGTACTGGAAACTGGGGTTTCAATACGTGAATTCTGGGGGAGACGCAGTTCAGGTCATAACACTGTGTCATCTGAATTTGCTATGTTGGGCATTTATTACTTTTATAAGGTAGGAAAGAAATATACCATTTTTATAAAATGATGTTGCCTGCTTGGGGGAAATGTTTACCAGAAGGTCATGCTCCTTTCCTGGGGTGGGCAGGATGGCATGGGAGACGGGCTACCCTGAAGTACCTTTGTTTTCTCATCTGTAAAATGGGGCCAATAATTGCTCTTCCCTCAGAGGACTATTGTGAAGACCACGAGATGAATATGGGTAAAATGCTTGTAATAGTGTCTACAAGTAGTCAGTACTATAGAGGCGTTTGGTGTTATTGTTTACTAGCGTGCAAGCTGAATTCTGAATCAAACCTCTTTTACTGGAGCACAACTCCTGTCCACATCTGAACTATCATACCCATCAGAACTCTTAGGTTTTTGAAAAATGTGTTTAGCTCTTTTTATTAGCAAAATGTCATCTCCATGTTTTAGCAATGGGTAGACTACAACCTAAAATGGAATCCAGAGGACTATGGTGGCGTGAAAAAAATTCACATTCCTTCGGAAAAGATCTGGCGCCCAGACCTCGTTCTCTATAACAAGTAAGCAAAACAGACGGGCTGGGGAGGGCGACATTCCTGGGGCAGGTGGAGCCCAAGCCCTATTGGAAGGGCTGCTACTCTCAGTATGCTTCTCACCACCGTTCACATTAAATAACCCTTAAAAACCAAGAGCCAAGTTGACATGCTAGGGGTGCCATATGGTGTCTCATGTTATGAATAGAAACAATTATCAGAGCCAAATTGAATCAGGGCTGTGGGGTGGGGGACATTTAATCCCTGAGAGCTCCTGAAGGGTGTAGGGCAGCCATCCAAGGAACCCAAATTCATATAATTGAGTTCCTTGGAATTAAATGTCCTTCCTACCAATAGGTCTGAACCTCCCGGGGTTGTTATCCATCACGTCGTCACGGCTTCCCAGGGCGTCGCGTGCTGCTGATGGCCTGGGATGCCTGCGTAGCCCATCCACCGGGCTCCGTGACAGACTGCATGTTGTGAAATTATAATGTGATTCAAGACACTCTGGTTTAATGACAGGTTCATTATCATACGCCCTTCATTTGTCAGGGAACGTTCGTTTCAAAGAGCATCCTTCCCAAGCAGGAGCATTCGCCATCGGCCGAGAGGATGTGCGGCCTGACATTCTACAGCATGTGTCTGTGTGAGCAGGCTGTGCCTTCTCGCAGATTGACCAGGGAGGGCGGCAGGGCCTTGTGAATGGAAATGACACCCTCATTTAAGGCTGGCCCTCCTACTTTGATTTTCTACTACATATTTCCCAGTGGCACCTGAGATTCAAGCTTGAGCCAAATTATCCAATCATTTGTGTAACCTTTTTGGACAAATACGCTGATGGAGCAGAGTGTCTTGTGTTAGTCAGTTTTCTCATTCAGCAAGAATCTAAGAGTGGCCATTAAAATCCGCTCCTCCTTTTGACAAACTCACTCGGGAACACTCTGGTGGGGGGAGAACCCGGTTTTACTTCTCTCTATCTATAGAGATGGACCCAGATGACCCTGTGGCCCTCTGCTCTTTGGGTCTCTTTTGGGAAGGTCCAAAACTGCATAGTTTTCTGGATAGAGCCCTACCTCCAGCCCAAGGAAAAATCAGTGGGAAGAAAATCTCTTGGTTAATGAAGTGAGACTGCAATATATGCCATATGTCCCCGAAAGCCCACCAAGGCAGACCCCACCCACTTGTTCAACATCTATTCTAAATGCCTTTGGCCAAGGCCCCAGGACACAGGCCATTTGGGGTCAAGTGGACTGCCCACTGAATGAGGCCTGCAGAAGTGGCTTCTTATTTTTTAATATCTACCATGTTGGATTTTTGTAGTGAGAAATTAGTGCCAACTTTCGGAAATTTAAAAATATCACATTGAACTCTGGAGTTTTAGTCTCTCTAGAAAAATCCAACATTCAAAAATATGGAAACTTTGTATTAAAAAATCTAGATTTCCCGCTTCCGAGGAAAAATTCAAATATCTGGCAGTTTTGGGCCTTCACTCACACAAGGAAGCCACAGCAAAGCGGAGTGTCACCTTCTTTAGAGGAGAGAGGGCTCTCCCCTGCCCTTACCGCCTTCCTCACCTGCCTGGCCATGGAGGCATCTGGGTTTGTAGCCCCACCCTATCGAGTTCTAAATAGTTCTGAAAGAGGTAACAGAGCCCTTCTTAACCTGCTTACCACAGTAACGAGCCACTGGACCTGTTTTTATTTTAAATTCCTGTTTTTTTTCCCCCAGTTAACTTTCAAGATATATTGGGGGAGGAATAGATGGAAATTAACATTACAAATACTACTGAGGACTGGGAAGGAAAAAAAAAATCGGGTATACAGTGTTACCTGTTATTTCCTTAAAACTAGATTCCTAGGTTCTTCCCCAGATATTCTGATTTAGTGCTTCAGATGGTGCTCGGAAACCTGTATTTTAAACAAGCACCCCAGCGATTCTATTATCAGACAAACCTGGGAAACACTGCTATGGATAAAAAGTGACACTGTCCCAGTGAAAGCGTCTATAATTAGCACCTGAATAATTAACAGCTGTCTCCTGCTAACATCCCCGAGCAGAACTGAAGGCTCATCCGTCACTTGGAGTCATGTTCCTCTTTGATCCCAATTGCAGTGCAGATGGTGACTTTGCCATTGTCAAGTTCACCAAAGTGCTCCTGGACTACACTGGCCACATCACGTGGACGCCTCCAGCCATCTTCAAAAGCTACTGTGAGATCATCGTCACCCACTTTCCCTTTGATGAACAGAACTGCAGCATGAAGCTGGGTACCTGGACCTACGATGGCTCTGTGGTGGCCATCAACCCGGTAGGTGCTGCCCTCGTGTGATGCGGCTGGTCTCAGGAAACGCGTAATTCAGGTGTCCAACTCTGTGCCTCCAGAGTCACAGGCTCTCAGCACCCATTTGAACTTTGGGATCGTCCAGTTCAGTGGTTCTCGATATGGGGACGGTTCTTGATGTGTGCCCATGAGTACCACCTGAAAGCTTATGTAAATTCCTATGCCCAGGCTCCGTCCTAGGAATTTTGGCTTAATCGGTCTGGGGTGGGACTAAGGCACCAATATGTTTTGAAGTTCCCAGGTGACTTGAATGTGTAGTCAACATGGAGGATCCCAATAGTCCCAGCCCCCTTATTTTACAGGAAAGGACTCTATGGCCCCAAACCGGAAGTGGCCCTCGTGGGTCCTGTCCGGCGTACACGACAGCACCGCCTCCTGTTGCTTTATTACAGCTGATTTTGAAACCCACCCCTCCTCAGGGTGATGTGGCTGGGTTTTCAAAGTTTCATTTCATCTTCTCAGGAAAGCGACCAACCAGACCTAAGCAACTTCATGGAAAGCGGAGAATGGGTGATCAAGGAGTCCCGAGGCTGGAAGCACTGGGTGTTCTACGCCTGCTGCCCCTCCACCCCCTACCTGGACATCACCTACCACTTTGTCATGCAGCGCCTGCCCCTCTACTTCATCGTCAACGTCATCATTCCCTGCCTGCTCTTTTCCTTCCTAACCGGCCTGGTGTTCTACCTGCCCACAGACTCAGGTGGGTGCAGGTGCCATGGCTGCTGATGCAGGCAGATCTTGTGCCGCTGTTTTGGGGAAAACCAGAAATAATTATGGGCTAACAAACAAGGATGAGCAGACAGGCCCAAATCATCATCGCTGGGAGGATGCATTTACTGAGAGGCCACGTTCAGTGGTGAGTCATGGGTGGGGGGGAGCTCACAGCTAGAGCAGACTACGGAGCAGGCAGAGAGTTGACCGTGACCCTGGAGGTGCACAGACACAGCTCAGTGTAGTTAAAGCGAATAACCATCAATGCTTACTTGCTGAATACCTACTGTGTGCCCAGAGACATGCTGGGTAAGGCTTGGGTCACCCCTCGTGCCACTTCCCCTGTGAAGCCACTTGCTATATCCTGACCAAGCCAGGTCTTGCCTCTTTAAAAAAAAAAAAATTACGTTTATTTATTTATTTTTTTTTGAGAGAGAGACAGAGTATGAGCGGGCAGGGGCAGAGAGAGAGGGAGACAGAATCGGAAGCAGGCTCCAGGCTCCAAGCTGTCAGCACAGAGCCCGACGCGGGGCTTGAACTCGCGAACCGTGAGATTGAGACCTAAGCCGAAGTTGGACGCTCAACCGACCGAGCCACCCAGGCGCTCCCAGGTCTTGCCTCTTTTGCTCACCGCTTGCCATTTGAAAATCGCTTTTGCATGTCTGTTTTCCGGGTGGCACTATCTTTACACACACGACCATACTTCCCAGGTGGCAAGTCTTTCTCACATATCAGCCTGGACAACTTCCTTATTTCCTACTGAGTGATCACATCTGTGACATAATTTCAACAAACACCAACAATCCCCAGAAAAGGGGAAGAGGGCACACAAGTGCCTGTGAGAAGTCACTGCTCATAAACAATTTAGGGCGGACAAGTGGGGACAAAGAAAGGATACAGACAGTCCTCAAACTTATGACAGGGAACAATTATATCAAAATGATAAACACAAATAAACACACACACACACACACACACACACAAAGTCTAAGTCTAACTTTATAACAAGGGGAAAAAAAGATTATGAATTCACTCATTTGACATGTATTTGTTGAACAATTGTTATGTGGCACGGATACAGTAGAGAATAAGGCAGAACTTGCCCCACAGAATGCCCGTTGTTCTTATGACTGTACTTATTTTTAAACAAATGATCACAAACACAATTTGTTTTTGAGTTTCTAACAAATTAAGCTTCTTAAAGTGAAGAGACTACTAGTTAGGGCAATATGGAAACTAGTCAGAATCTCTATATGTGCGATGGTTTATGCTTGAAAAGCATGCAGAACAGTGAAAATGCTTGATAAATGTTAGCTATTATCATTATTACTCAAGAAATATGATGTAACTTGATCAATTTTCATATTTACATCTTTTTCACAAAAAATTACCTATATTTATTTTAGTTTATTTATTTTAAGAGAGAGAAAGAGTGAGCATGAGCAGGGGAGGGGCAGAGAGACGGAAAGAGAGGATTCCCAGAAAGCTCAGTGCTATCAGCTCACAAACTGTGAGATTATGACCGGAGCTGAAACCAAGAGTCAAATGTTCAACTGACGGAGCCACCCAGGTGCCCCCTCTTTTTCACTTTTAAAGACTTTCCTACCCACTCGGTAGACTTCTTCTCACTAGGTGGAATCGATCATTTCTTGTTTGCATCCACTCCATTTCCTGTATACACTCCTAGCATCTGGAAGCATCCAGTACGGGAAAAAGCTCCATACTGGAGAACGGGACAACACAAGGGTCTCCCGAGACAAACAGCAAGACCAGCCCAAGGGAAGTCCCTTCCAAAGGCTCTCGAGCTGCCTCCGAGGCCGTCAGTCCCCACAAAAATATTCCAGGGCCATTCAGTCCCCCACCCTCCTGGCTTGCCATACCGAGACTCAAACGGGGAATTATCCACCCTGAAATGATAGGATCTGGTGAGAAGAGGTCGGGGCAGGGGAACCCCTGGTCCCTTGATATGAAAGACAAAACAAGAAGAAAACCAAACTGTCCTCTAAATGAATGTGCAAGGTTCACTGGTTTTGTCCTTTTCTTGGTTTTGGTCTTGCAGCCCCCTCCCATACCGAGAAAAGTACGCATGCGCTCCTGGGTTGCCCATCCACCTGCTGGGTCACGAGTAGGTCAGACCGTGGCTCAGCTTTGTGAGGTTGATGATAGTCTGTTGCAGACAGAAAAACTGCCACCTGGAGTCTAGCTTGTCACTCAGCTTGGTGTACCTGGCTCCCTGAGTTCCACCAAGCAGTGGAATGCCGGGACAGGAGACAAAGCAGCCCTCGGCTGCTTGGCGGCCTCTAGTGGAAGTGTCTGTCACTTGCCATGGTCAGTAGAGCTAAGGTGCTAAGGTCCCAGAGGACGAAATTCTGCCCCCCAAATGTCCCCAGCTGTATGCGGGTCACATGGTTCTCACCCCCTGGGTTTTGTGGCGTATTAGTCTGCTACAGCTGCCCTAATAAAGTGGCACAGACCGGGTGGCTGAAACAACAGGAATTTTGTCCACACAGTCCTGGAGGTCACGGTGTCGGCAGGTCTGGTTTCCTCTAGGCTTCTCTCCTTGGCTTGTGGATGGCCGTCTCCTCCCTGTGGCTTCACCTGGTCTTTCCCCTCTGTGTGTGTCCGTGCCCTAATCTCCTTTTTTTTTTTTTTTTAAAGTTTATTTTGAGAGCGATAGCACAAGTGGGGGAGGGGCAGAGAGAGAAAGAGAGGGAGAGAGAGGGGATCCCAAGCAGGCTCCACACCGTCAGCACAGAGCCAGATGCGGGGCTCGAACTCACGCACCACGAGATCGTGACCTGAGCAGGAGTCAGACGCTTCACCGGTGGAGCCACCCAGGTGCTCCCCAATCTCCCTTTCTTCTCAGGACACCAGTCATTGGAGGAGCGCCCTCCCTGATGAACTCATGTTGACTTAATTGCCTCTTTACAGGCCTCATCGACAAATACTGCCACTGAGGCCATGAGGCTTAGGACTTCCATGCAGAAAACCGAAGAGAACAATTCAGCCCATAACCAGTGAATGGGTTGTATTTCTTTTTCATTCCGTGCAGGAGAGAAGATGACTCTGAGCATCTCTGTCCTGCTGTCCTTGACCGTGTTCCTCCTGGTCATCGTGGAGCTAATCCCTTCCACCTCCAGTGCCGTGCCCTTGATTGGGAAATACATGCTGTTCACCATGGTGTTTGTCATCGCGTCCATCATCATCACGGTCATTGTCATCAACACACACCACCGCTCCCCCAGCACCCATGTCATGCCCAACTGGGTACGCAAGGTGAGCGAGCGAGGGCCCTGCCACCCCCCACCCCCGTGTGGGGCAGCACTGCCCTCACGAACGTCTCTCCCTCCACTTGGCTGGTGGAATTCTGGCTGATGCATGTGGGCCCTTAGGAACTGTCCTTTCCGGGGATTTTTAGAGGATTTCCGGAAGAAACTTTCTTTTAGCCTCTTTCTAGGGATAAGTAATGCCTATAGCCTTCCCAGACACAGAAGAAAAACAGAATTAATAAAGCCCACTCCAAATTCACGTTTAAAGAGTCTCTTTGATTAGAGAAGGTGAATATATCACTTTTTATTCAGAATCTGTGAAATTCCTGAGGTTTCTGTTTGTATGTCTCCCAATCTGTGAACAGACTGCTTATTTTTTGCTGGTCAAATCATCTGCTGAGAATAGAATAAGGGCTAGAGATAGAGAGGATGCTTGACGAGAAATTGTCAAAAAGTGAGTTTTCGTGAGGAACTTGGTCTCAGGTATTTGCATTATTGAAATTTAAAAAGTGTTAGCATTTCAAATATGTCAGTTTTTAGGTAAAACTTCACAGAGACACTGACGTCAGGGTGTTTTCTGCAGAATGCAAAAGATTTGTCATGAATTAACAGAGAAACTACTGCTTGCAATGTATTCTTTTGGGAGGACAATCAGTCCCTGTATCTATAAACACTTACGTGACTCCTGGCAACGCCCATGTTGCATTTCTTCAGGAATAAGAAATGGGGAGAAAAAAACACTGTGGCTGTTTTTGAGGCTGGACCCTCATATATTTTTTTAGCCAGAAGGGCTATTCCTTTAAGCATATTATCCAACTAACACAAGGCTTTGAAGGAAGCCGGTTCCTTGAAGGCTGGAAGCTTAAACTTCATTGGTTTCTCGAGCCCAACAGCTGCGCACGGGCTCCCTCCAGTGGTGAACTGTTCACATGACAAAATCAGCTCTATTAACCATAGTAATTTGACAGGCCACGGGGTAAGTCTGAAGGAAATTTTGAGAAAATCTAGTATCGTCCTTGTGTTTTAAGGACAAAGACCCTAAGGTCCAGCGAAGCTGACTGATTTGCCTAAAGTCACACGGCTAATTCAAAGTCAGAGTTTGATACTTGCACTCCTGGCGTTAATTCATGCATGGATTTCTTTTTCGTGTTAGGTTTTTATCGACACTATCCCAAATATCATGTTCTTCTCCACAATGAAAAGACCATCCAGAGAAAAACAAGACAAAAAGATTTTTACAGAAGACATTGATATTTCTGACATTTCTGGGAAGCCGGGGCCTCCACCCATGGGCTTCCACTCTCCCCTGATCAAACACCCGGAGGTAAAAAGTGCCATTGAAGGAGTCAAATACATCGCAGAGACCATGAAGTCAGACCAGGAGTCCAATAACGTAAGCTTCGTGACTTGAAACCCACACCTCTGGGTTTCAATGATCCAATACGTGAACACAGATGGATGGGTTTGTCCTGAGGAGTAGGCTGGCATTCAAGAGGCAGCATTGGTGACCACCTCTAAGCCACCTTAGTGAGCCAACACATTGTGAATAATCTATTTGAATAATAAAGACCACAATGCCAGCCAAGGGATGTTACGGGCTTTGAGTGGGCCATAATTGATGCATAGCATGAACATGGTGAGTCCAAAAACCATCGTAAGGAAATTCTAACACTTTCCTCTCTCCCAGGCGGCTGAGGAATGGAAGTATGTTGCAATGGTGATGGACCACATTCTCCTTGGAGTCTTCATGCTTGTCTGTATCATTGGAACCCTGGCTGTGTTTGCAGGTCGGCTCATTGAATTAAATCAGCAAGGATGAGCAGAGCTGAGGCCACCTCTGCTCCCAGCACCAGGCAGAGCAGGGAAAGGCAGGGAAGACAGGAAGAATACAGCTCACTTATCAAACATCTCATTTTCTGTATTTATGATTAATGATAATGATTCATATTTACATAAGGTTATGGCCTCAAGTATTTTCACATCATTTCTCCCTTTAATCCTGCTCTGGCTGCCTGGAGAGTGAAACCATTTTTAGTAAATGAAGTGGGGTCACTAACGAGACATATTCACGTCCAAAGGCGTCTGGAAGAGTTTTGCCCAGAATAACTGAGGCTTTCTGTTGGTTTGTTTTTAATTTTTTTTTTTTTTTGAAGCAAAGAACGTATCCTT
The DNA here is from genome assembly GCF_027475565.1 of Acinonyx jubatus. Classification (NCBI taxonomy): domain Eukaryota; kingdom Metazoa; phylum Chordata; class Mammalia; order Carnivora; family Felidae; genus Acinonyx; species Acinonyx jubatus. The sequence continues at coordinate 160,359,266 of NC_069381.1, read as the reverse complement.
TGCTTAAAGTCAGTTTTGTACGTACAAGTAAAACCCACCTGCCAGTCCCCAAAAGACGAAGCGTTTGATTTGGAGAGAAAGGAAGCCGTAGAAAGGCAACATGTAAGTTCTGGAAATGGCCACCAAAATGCAAAGCGCATCAAAAAACCCATGCTTTAAAGCAGATTTCTAGAACTGGGAGGTGAGGGAAGGGCTTCCCACTCTGACACAGCGCCTGAGTAGTCAGGGCTTGAGGAACACAGCCAGCTAGTTTCCTAAGCTGTACTGAGCGTGAGGGCCGGCACTGTGCGAATGGCGCCCCATACGTGGTTTTGTTTTATCTTCATAACTTTATGACGTCCCTATTTTACAAATGAGAAAGCTGAACTCGAGAAGCTCAAGTTCACTGCCCACACTAGCAAGCAGAAGAACTGAGATGTGACCCAAGAGCCAGTCTGAGTTCAGCAGCTCGGGGCTGGGTGGGATCTCCTGCTCCCTTGCTCCCCTGGACACGCCCCACGTGATCTAGGCCATCCTGTAACTCCCATCAGGGTTTTGAGAGCTTCAGTCTTAGTGCCAACCCCCTTCCTGCCTTCCCAATTAGGTCTTCTGCCCTCTTCCCCAGTCCTCGTCCAGTCAGGTGTGGGGGGCTTAGTTCTAGCAATGAAATCAGAAATGTATGCACATATCCTCACCGTTTCTGAAATTCCAGGCAAGTGAACAGGACAGAAACTTATTTCCCTTCGGAGCCACTTTCCAGCCACAATGTAGTTAGTTCACCTCAGAAGGAGAAAGCGTACCCCCTGGGCTCATCGTGGCCTTCAGAGCACTGGAACACGCCTGACCCATATGAGTACTGGGGAGAGTGGTAAACTGCACTGCTGGGCAGCCTCTCTGAACCCAGCTGGTTTCAACCTACTTCCCAAAGTAATTCGTCAGCACAGACCCGTGGCACGGCAGAGTGCCCTCACTTTAGAGAAAACCCAAGGGAAAACAGTCTGGTGGTTCCTCGAAAAGCTAAACACGGAATTACCGTAGGATCTAGTAATTCTGCTGCCAGGTATATACCCCAAAAGAACTGAAAGCAGGGACTTAAACAGAGAGCTTACACGCCAGTGTTCACAGCAGCAATAATCACGACAGCCAAAAGATGGCAACAACCCAAGCGTCCATCAGTGGAACAGCAGTGTGTCCATATGATATTACTGAGCCTTAAAGAGGAAAGCAGTTCTGATGTGTGTTACAGTATGTGCCAACCCCGAAAACACGTTTGATGAAATAAGCCAGACGCAAAAGGACAAATCTCGTGATCCCAGTTAAACGACGTACTTAGAATAGGCAAATTCATAGAGACAGAAAGTAGAGTAGAGATTGCCGAGGTTTAGAGGGAGGGGTGAGTTATTGCTCAATGGGTAGAATTTCGGATCGGGATGATGGGAAAGTTCTAGAAATGGACAGTGGTGATGGTTGCACAACACTGTGAATGTACTTAATGCCACTACGCTTAAAAATGGCTACGACGGTACATTCTGTGCATATTTGACCACAATTAAAAATAAAGAATGAAAACAATGGCAAAAACGTAAGTTTCGTGTTGTATATACATTTTACCACGATTAGAAGGACAAAAAAGAATCTGCTGCTTGCCTAATCTCCCAGGACTGATTATTGACTCAGGGAAGGAACTTAAAAGTCATTTCCATTCTCATTTTAAGGATAAGGAAACTAAGGCTTAGAGAAATGACCTCCCTCTGGTCACAGGGCAATTTAGTGACAAACCTGACCTCCTCACTCTGCTCTTGTGCTATTTCCATTACCTCAAATAACGCCCCCTGCCCCGCAAAGCAAGGCCCTGTGACACATTCCCTCCTCGCCCAGCAGAACTAGTTTGAGTGGACACCACAGTGTTACTGCGCGTAGCTCCATCGGCCCTTAAATATCTGTTCCATCAATCTGTCACCAAGTTGAAGGTTTCCGCCTTTGGAATCTCTTCCCTTAGTTCCGGCCCGCTCTCCAGGAGACCACTGACTAGTGGGAGGGAAGGCAGGGGGTGCTGGGATCTGTCTCCCCACCTACAGGTGTTTGCTGAGGGCTCGACCCGCCTGCCCCATGTAGTCCCATCCATGAGATGGGCGTGTCTGCACAGCAGGAGGACTTCTTGGGATGTCAGGAGCATCCTGGAATCACAACACAGGCAGGTAAGTGTGGATGGGGGTGCATTTATGACTGTCGGTGCAAACAGAAACGCTTCAGAATTCAGATCTCTAAGCGGTCTCTTTTTCTGCCCCTGGTTGTCACAACCAGGAGTTTTGTTTTGTGTAGAACCGCAAGTTTTGAAAAATTAGAAATTATGTTAACGTTTAAACCAATCAGACGGGGTCATCCAGGAGAGTTTGTGAGTCTGTCGGGAGGTAGCTGTGCTGGCTCGAGCCACTGGGGACCACGATGCCACCCTTGCCCGCTGCCCAACTTTTTCCGCCAGTCTTGCCTTCAAGCCTGAGTTCCCTGCTCCTGGTTCTCAAACCACCATGTTCAAGGTCGTTTCTCGCCACAGCTGCTGCTTGAGCTCTAGCCCCATGCCAGTTCTTGGGCAGCCACAGCCACCTGCAGTCTCTCCCTCCACCCCCTCCCTCTGCGTCTACCCAAATTCCTCAAGCCCCATCACTCAACGCTGTCCTTTGCCCAAGGGAGTGTCTCTGCTTCCTGGGTTTTCCATGCAAACCTCCTCGCTGCTAGCTAAGGTCTTTCCCCACCAACATCCATGGTCTGATCACTGCTGCCCGAGGTTATCTTCCTACAGCCCGGGTTCTCCAATTCTTGACCCCCAAGGTCACCCCACACTGCACCCTACCACTGCTTGTGTTTACCAGTCACCACAACCATGCTCTTTTCTGCACTTCTGCCTGGGTCCCAGCTCTGCCATTGCCTTAATTTCTTCCCACTACCCCTGCCTAGGACTGTCCTGACTGCAGCCCGAGTGCTGCAACTGTGGCAGCCCAAGGTCAGTCTCAACGCTCTGCCCCGGAGCTCTTCTCCCCTTTCCTGCCTGCTGGTTTACCCTGAAACCCCAGCCGGGCCACCCTGTCTTTCCTCCTGACTCACACCCTCATCCCCACTGTCACTGTCGCTGTCGCCACTGCTGCAGGAGCCAGGCTTGCTGCCCTCGTCCTCGGGCTCAGGGGCTCCGCGTGTGCAGAGGAGGCCGGAGAGGATGGGGTGGCGCCAGACAGTGGTGCCGCCCCATGGCATACAGCCACGGACATGGCGACAGCGGGGTCTGAGCCTGCCCACAGGAGACTCTCCAGCAAGTCAGCCACGTGGACCTCCACTGCCAAGGGCAGGCTGCACCCGGGCTCTGGTTTGCTGAGGTCGGCTGGGGCCTTCTGGAACAGCCAGACCAAGTCTGCCCCTTCCAGGATGGTGGCCACGTGGAGTGGGCGGGGGTCCTGGTAATTTTCAACCCGCAACTGCAGCTTCCGGTCCTCCTCAGTTTCCTCTAACTTCTCCGGGCTGGTTCTTGGGTCGGTGTTGGGGGTGTGTTTGGGGCCCGCGGGAGGTAGGGGTCAGGGGCTCCTCGGGGCACCCAGTGGGGGCTGGACCGGCACCGTGCGGCCCACGCTCTGCCATGCAACCCAGTGTGTGCCACACACAACCTCTGCACCGTGGACGCCTCCCCAGGCTGTCTGCCAAGTGCCGGGCTGCTTGGCCCAGCTCATCCCGCAGGTGCAGGGACTCGGTGCCAGCTGCAAAGCCCAGCAGGAAATCCGGGAAAGGCTCGTGGTGATGAATCATCTCCGAGCGCGGTGCCGGTCCCCATCTTCAGGGGCACAGCCAAGGGTGAGCGGTGCCCACAACAGCCCCGGCCCGCCTCCGCCCCGCGCTGGTGCTCCCAGAGTCACAGAGTCCGGACCCCGACAGCCCAGGCCGCTGTCACACCATTTATGCGCACCCACAGCCTTCCCGAGCCGGTGCCCCGGCCGTAGTCCCCCGACCGTGGCCCCTAAGTCTTCTTTTGGATTGGCGTTTCAGCGAGGAGGCGGCCTAGAGGAGCGGGGAAGAGCCTTGCCTCAGTGCCCCAAGGCTGCACAAACACGTGTCGCAAGCTGGGTGGCTTCAAACAACAGAAACTTATTCTCTCCCAGTTCTGGAGGCCTGTCGTGAACTGAAGCGTGTCCCCCTAAAATTTATACACTGAAGCCCTGAACCCCAATGGGATGGTATTTGAAGGTGGGGCTTTTGGGAGTTTAGGTTTAGGTGAAGTCATGAGAGTGGGATCCCCACAACAGGATTAGTGCCTTTTTATTTTTTAAAGAATAATATTGATTTTTTAAACTTTATTATTTACTTTTAATTTCAGAGAGAGAGAGAGCGAGTGAGCACATGAGCAGGGGAGGGGGCACAGAGACAGGGGGAGAGAGAATCCTAAGCAGGCTCCACGGTCAGCACAGAGCTTGACAGGGAGCTCGATGTCACGACCCTGGGATCATGGAGCTGAGCCAAAAATCAAGAGTCGGGCACTCAGCAGACTGAGCTGCCCTGGTGCCCCAAGATGAGTACTTTCTAAGGAGAAACACTTGCTGTCTCTCTCTGCTCGCTGCCTTGTGAGGCCACGGTGAGAAGATGGCCGTCGGCAAGTCAGGAAGAGGGCCCTCACCCAAACCCGGCCATGCCGGAATCCAGATTTCCAGCCTCCGGGACTGTGAGAAGATACATTTCTGTTGGTTAAGCCACCCACTCTGTGGTAGCTAGTTAGGGCAGCCTGAGCCCAGACAAGGCCGGAAGTCCAAAATTAGGGTGGTAACAGGCTGGTTCCTTCTGGAGGTTCTGAGGGCGACCGGTTCCGTGCCTCACTTGCAGCTTCTGCTGGCTGCTGGCAGCCCTTGGTGGCCCTTGGCTTGTGGCAGCATAACCCCACCCTGTGCTTCCGTCTTCACATGCCTTCTTCTCAGCGTCCTCTCCTTTTCTGTCCTTTATAAGAACACCTGGAGCGGCACCTGGGTGGCTCAGTCGGTTAAGTGTCCAACTCTTGGTTTTGGCTCAGGTCATGATCTCACGGTTCATGAGTTCAAGCCCCGTGTCAGGCTTTGTCCCGTCTGGGATTCTGTCTCTTCCTCTCTCTCTCTCTCTCTCTCTCTGCCCCTTCTCTGCTCGCGTTCTCTTCATCTCTCAAAATAAATAAAAAATTTATAAGAACACCTGTCATTGGATTTAGGGCTTACCCTAAACCCAGAATAATCTTATTATAAGGTCCTTTTTTTTTTTTTTTCAACGTTTACTTATTTTTGGGACAGAGAGAGACAGAGCATGAACGGGGGAGGGGCAGAGAGAGAGGGAGACACAGCATCGGAAACAGGCTCCAGGCTCTGAGCCATCAGCCCAGAGCCTGACGCGGGGCTCGAACTCACGGACCGCGAGATCGTGACCTGGCTGAAATCGGACGCTTAACCGACTGCGCCCCCCAGGCGCCCCGATCCTTAACATAGTTACAACTGCAAAGACCCTATTTCCAAATAACGTCACATTCACAGGTATTAGGGATTAGGACTTAGACACAGCTTTGGGGGCCACTAGTCAGCTACAAGCACAAACCAGGAAGCAGTGCGGCAGAGAGAGGCTGTGGGCGGATGGGAAATCCTTCCAGAAAACCCCAGAGGAAGCTACGAGTGGAGAGGACAAGGCGAGCTAGACTCCTGCCACCTCCCAAAAGAGACTCAGTGCTTCACCCCTGCACTTCAACCTTCCACCCCTCCCCTATTCCAACCAGGAGAGAATCGAAAGCAGCTGAGCCAACCCATGGTTTGTCCTGCCTCTGTGGCCTGCTGAAACTGCACTGGTCATTTCAAATGCCCGGGAGAGAGCAGCATCTATAACTTCCAGCCTCCTCCCCGCCAAAGCTTGAAGCTACCGGCACCCAGGGGAGCTTCCAGAACACACGGGAAGCACTCGTGGGAGGAACGCCATCAAAGCCCTTGGTCAGCCAGGCAATGTCCGCCCCCCAATCAGCCTACAGGGCCTGGAGCACCAGGAGTGCCCCGGCCAGGGCAGGCCTAGTGGGAAAGCCTCCTCCCCACAGCCCATGGCAGTGAGTCAGCAAGAGTCCCAGATCTAGTGCAGGCCGCAGGGTGGCCAGTGGTGGGGAGAGGACACTGCAGGCTTCAGTAACGACCCTTTACATTGGCAGAAAGCTTCACGGCCCACAAACACCCTCGCCTCCCCCACCCCCTCCAATCCTCACTGCACCCTGTGAGGTAGAGGTCACCCTAAAGTTGTCCCCGCTGGACACGTGAGAAAACTGAGGCTCAGAGAGGAAAGTGTCTCAGCAAATACAAAGCAGAGCGGCTCACTGCAGTGTAGCACGTTCTGGACTTGAGTTCTGGAACAGGAAAAGGACCTTAGTGGAAAGGAGGTGAAATCTGAATAAAGTCTAGTATTTAGTTAAGAGCGTCGTACCAGTCTTCACGTACCGTGGCTACGTGAACATTGAGGGGTGCTGGGTGAAGGGCATTTGGGAGCTTTCAGTTCTATTGCTATGGTCTGAATGTTCGTGTCTCGCCCAAACTCATGTTGGAAACCTAATCCCCAATGTGATGGTATGAGGAGGTGGGGCCTTTGGGAGGCGCTCAGTCACCAGCGTGGAGCACTCCTGAATGACACTAATGACACTAATGACCTTGTGGAAGAGGCTCCAGGGAGCCAGCCCACCCCTTCTACCACGGTAACGCAGCAGGAAGCCTGCAGTCTGCAACTCTAACGAGGGTCCTCCCTGGGACCCAGGGATGCCAGCACCCTGATCTTGGACTCCCAGCCTCCAGAATTGTGAGGAACAAATTTCTGTGGTTTATAAGCCACCCAGTCTGTGGTATTTTGTTACAGCAGCTTGAACAGACTCAGACATCTATCTTTGCAGCTTTTCTGGAAATCCAAAATTGCTCCAAGATAAAAGTTTTGTTAAAAAGCAAAGCTGGGAAGGGAATGGAGTAAAAAAAACAAACAATACAGAAACGGTACTTGACTTTTTTCATCTCGAGTTCAGGAGTTCACACTCTTCTGTGGTGGCTGTTGACAAGGACATGAAGAAATTGGAACCCTTGGGGCTCCTGAGTGGCTTAGTCGGTTAGCGGTTAGCATCTGACTTCAGCTCAGGACTGATCTCGCTTTGGGAGTTCAAGCCCCATATCAGGCTGTCTGCTGTCAGCAGAGAGCCTGGATCCTGCTTCAGATCTTCTGTCTCCCTCTCTCTCTGCCCCTCCCCTACTCACATATGCGCTTTCACTCTCTCAAAAATAAAAATAAAACATTAAAAAAAATTGGAACCCTTGCACATTGCTATTGATAATGTAAAATGGTGCAGCTGCTGTGGAAATCAGTTTGGTGGTTCCCCAAAAAGCTAAATCGAATTACCATATTACCCAGCAATTCCACTTGTAGGTATAAACCTGAAGGAATTTCAAGCAGGGACCTGTACACCAATGTTCACTATTCCCAATAGTCAAAAGGTGGAAACAACTCAAATGTCCATCAATGATGAACGGATAAGCAAAATGTATACACACACAATGGAATACTACTCAGCCTTGAAAAGGAATGAAATTCTGACACATGCTTCAACGTACATGAGCCTTGATAACATGGTGCTAAGTGAAATAAGCCAGACGCAAACGAACAAATATTGTAGGATTCCATTTATATGAGATGCTTAGAATAGGAAAATCTATAGTGACAGAAAGTAGGCCAGTGGTTAGAACAGGGGCAGGGGGGAAGGGTGAGTTATTATCTAATGGTACAAAGTTTCAGTTTGGCATAATGGAAAGTTTGGGAAACGGATGATTGCACAGCCTTGCAGACACACTTAGGGCTGCTGAATTGTATACTGTATGGTGGTTAAAGTGATACATTTTGTGCAGATTTCACCACAATAAAAAGTGTTGTTGTTTTTTTTAATCACAAACTGCCCCTTTCTTAACCTTGAAAATGGTCCCTGGGTGAGGACTGGGTGAAAACAGGGCACTGACAGAGAAATGAGTTGCCTCTTGGAGGAATGTTAACACCTCTCTCCACCAACATCCTTAAGGCTCCTAGCTCCCTCCTTGAACCAACCCCCAGCACATTTTCCTTCAGGAAGGAAGGACAGGGTAGAACAGGGGAATTGCCCCACTTCAAATTTAAACCACTTTGAGGCAAGTGGCCACTCAGCGCCCAGGGATCCTACCATGAGGGGAGAGTGCTCTTTGAGCACCTCTTCCCCAAATCTTTCTTCTCGCTTTATCAGCCAGCAAAGACCTTCCTACAGTACTTTGTAACAGAGTGTATTTTTTAGTTGGAAAATAAACCTCTTGAACAACCTATATATATATATATATATATATATATATATATATATATATGACTTATTGATTTTAGTTTGAGAGAGACCGTGAGTGGGGAGGAGCAGAGAGAGAGGGAGAGAGACAGAATCCCAAGCAGGCTCCATGCTGTCAGCGAGGAGCCCGACTTGGGGCTTGAACTCATGAACTGTAAGATCATGACCCAAGCCCAGATGAAGAGTCAGATGCTTAACCAACTGAGCCACTCAGGCGCCCCACACGACCTTTATTTCTTGAACATCTGTTTGATAAAGAGCTTTTAAGCCTATAGTTCCATTCCCTTTCCTAGCTTTTTGCTAGATAACCACTTACCACTTTATGGTATTTTCTTGCATACCTGTCTGCTATCAACTCCTACCTTGGAATCCTCCCAAACAAAATACCAAAAGGTATTTTATTTATGTTTATATTCTCAGGTATTGGGTACGTGCTCAAAAAATTTGATTAATCAATTAGGAGATAAGGGAGAGAAAGGTTTAGCAACCTAAATTGTCTTTAGATTGCCCTCACTCTCTAACATCCTGCCCTGGTATAACTAGCCCACACAACGCCTATGAATTTCTATATATACGCATGTTTGTGAATATGCACACCATAAGACTTTTCGGCATGAACATATACATTAGTTCCAGGAAAAACAGATCTATGAGCCCTTCCTACACATCTCTAAGGACATCTACCCGCACTGCAACTGATCTGCATCACTAACACCAAATCCACCTGTAAAGGCCCTTTCTCAAAGACCTTTGCTTCCAGGAACCTACAGCCCCCACCCCACCACCCCCGTCTTCCGGCTGGTCAAGACCTATGCTCTCCTTTATTTTCCTCATCACATATAAGGGGCCTGATGATCTCCCGTGATGTCTGCTTCCCTAATTACTTCATGGATGTAAATCGTCTGTCCTCAATAAGACTGCCCCTACCTGAAGAAGGTAGTTGGGTTCCTGCTACCCATACTTCCTGTGGGACCTTGGGCAAGTTACTTAACCCTTCTGAGTCTCAGAGTAAAAACTGTGGATAGCAACGTCTTCTCCAGGGTGCTAGGAAAAGTGGCCAATGCTCTGGAGGTGCCCCTGAAGTAACACCCTCCGGGGCAGAGGCTATGTTCTCAAATGTGGTATTTCCTCCACCAAACCCAGGAGAGGGTTGAGTACAAATATTTATTGAATTTGTCTTTATTACATTTTTTTACTGAGATATAATTCACACACCATAAAATTCACTATTTGAAAGTGTACAATTCAGTGGTTTTTAGTATATTCATGAGGCTCTGTGACCATCAATTCCAGATATACAATTGCAGAACATTCTCATCAACCCATCTCCTTGGCTTTTAATAAATCAAAGTATATCTTGACTATTTGTCAGTAAATATAATTATTCTACTTTATAATTACTAATAGTGTTTATGACATTACTATGTGCCAGTCACTGTTTGGGGTCCTTTATACACAATAAGTCCAACGTGGTAAGTTTCTAGCAGCGGCATCATGCCACGTTACTCACGAAGAAGCGGAGACGCTGAAGGGCAGGAATCTTGCCCACGGTCACCGAGCTGCCACTTGAACCCAAGGTGCCTGAGTCCAGGTTCCTCACCATTCCTGCTACCTCTTCACTGGAGCATTAAGATTTAACAACCAACCAACCAACCAAAAACAAGCAACAGACACAACCTTTAAGTATGAAGACCCCGTTTCTTCCTCCTTTATCAATCACCCAGGGCTGTGATTTTTTTTCTAAACACAAATGAATTGTCCCCTGCTGACCCTGGACCTTTGCATCGCTGCGTCGGCGACACAAAAGTCTGGAAGCCCTGATCCTCATCCCCCAGAAGTGAACAGTGTGGACCCACAGTACAGGGAGAAGGGGACACACAAACACGGCATTCAGAGATGGGAGAGTCTGGCTATTGGTGATGGCGGAAAGCTGGGACTTCCTGTTCCAAAAAGAACCATAAGCAATGAAATAGTTCTGGAAAGACCAATGGCTTGTTTTCTTTCTTTAAGATGAAATTCAGCAGCGGGAAAACCCGCTCATGAATTGAGCAAATGCTCCTTCCCTTTAAGTCATTTTATTCTCCGACAGCTAAAAACACACTGATCTCTGTTTACCTTCATAATACCACCTCCCACATTAAACTATCTATGCCCTGTCATTTACAGAGGGGCTGTTTTCAGATAACAGCACACACCGTATTTGATAGAAATGCTGTCTCTGAAAAGTACCATGTGGATTCGGTTTTGGTAATTCAAGTTTTTTGGTTTTTGTTTTTTAAATGTGCCATGGGGAAAATTCTGTAGCGCATCCTGTAGCAAAAACTCCTTCAAAATTGTCATTACTTGCTAGCTGTCCCCCAAGTTCTGCTAACTCTCAATATCATGTGTTCTTATTCAAGATATACACCTGGATTTAGGCTACCTCATAGTCTGTCCTTTGCACCTCTTGGCAACAGAAAATGTACATACCAAGTTTGAAGGCCAGGACTCAGCCAACATCTCAGCTAGACTTTGACCCTCAGGAAAACTTGGGCACCTGCAAATATCTGTTACCTCAGATTTGTGGTCTACATATGGGGCCCTCAGGCATGATTCTAAGCAGAACTGCCGATACCAGAAAGTGCTGAGTTTACTTAGGGTTCTGAAGAACCTTCCAGCTTGGTCTGAGGTATCTTGTTCATAACACATTTTAAATGTTACTTTTCTCCCCCCTACTAATCATGTAATTTAGGAGAAATTCCTTTCAGAAAATAACGCACCACTGGTAATAACTGTATTGTATTGTGATAGGATTTTTTGGTTGGTAGGGTATTTGGGGGAGGGTGGTTAAATGGCACAATATACTACACGGTAACTTAAGAAGATAGGGGCAAATCTAGGGAAATGCTATTTCAGTTAAATAAACTAGGCAGCAGCTCCCTCTTGTGCTGAAAAGTAAGTACTGCAGCCACTGAATTAAAACCTGGAAAATCATCCCTCAATACACATAAAACTTGCTTAAACGAAGAGCTGTTCCCAAATATTTTAAGTCTGAGAAAAGCACCGTACTTGGTAACTCTTTATTTTAGCCAGAACACCCACTGCCATTAATATTTAATTAATTCTTCAAACATTTATTGAGCACTTACTGGGTGCCAGTTACTAGGGATGCTAGGGTAATTAACAGTTACCGCCCCCAAATTGCTCACAAGGGCTGGTCCATCAAGATGCCACCTTTCTCATCATGCTCATCATGCTTTTTCTGGTCCCCTGTCGACTATGACCTCTGTCTCCTCTGAACTTCCCCCGATTCCCACCCTAAGATTGAGTCTTCTCATGCCTCTCCCCTCTTCTTCCCATTATCAAGCAGTTTCTTTTCTTATCATGCTACTGGATTGGAACTTCTTTGAAAGCAGCGGCCACATCTGATCCACGCAGTTTTCCTCATTCTGCACGGGTCCAGTTAGTATCCAAATGCATATTTGTTCAATTTAATTCAATTCAACAGAATCAGGAAGCAGTAGAGATCCACAGCTAATTAACAACAGGTTCTAATGGAGAAGTGTAGTTCAGCTGCTCTATGCACATAACTCTCAAAAATGGAAATGCAGCCATTGTTTCATTGCTGCCAAAATCATGGTGCATTCTTTCTAATCATTTTTCTGTGGTGCAAGGATGCCAATGGAAAATAAGACTTATATTATCCTAGAGTCCATGACGTCAGAAAGAGTTTGCTCCACCACTTCCCTGCCTGTCACGGAAAGATGCTGGATTGCGCAGGTGTTCCCTGTGGGCACCGTGTCAGAAACGTGAAAGGTCGCTCTGGCCAAGCCATCTGGGGTGGACAGTGTTCGAAACCAGTGGTTCCCAGACTTTGGGATGTCACATAAAAACTTAAAACAATTTTTTTTCCTAGGGACTGACTGACATGAGGTTGCCAATATCTTATTTTGCTAACTATGAATAGTTTTTAAAATCACTTACGATCTTCATTTTATGGGGGAAAAATGAACTTTAACACCAAGAAGCAAAAAAGTCATAATCTCAGAATAAAGAATTTTCCAAGATTTTCTTTTTAAGCAATCTCTGCACCCAACATGGGGCTTGAACTCACAACTGCGAGATCAAGAGCCACACTATGGACGGAGCCAGCCAGGCACCCCCCCCCCAAATTTTTTTGTATTGAATACTTTTAACTCTAGATTTGGACCAGGCACTTGGATCAAGGAGTTGGAGAATGTGGAGGGTGGACTTGAAGGCACGCCCCTGACACCCCTCCTCTGCCCACCTTTTTCCTCTCTTGGATTCAAGAGCTTCTTTTCATTTGACCATTCTCTCACTCAGGTTTGCCTTGCAGTACGTGAGAATGAGCACGAAATCCTATCCCTGAAGAACAGGAACTAGAATGGAAACCAGCTGATGCCAAAACCCAAACGAGGGAAAAGGGCAGAAGATGGGGTCAGGCATGTGCCCTTACGTCCAACCCCCCCCCCCTCCTTCCCTCGTGTCTGGGTCCAAGGCTGGCTGGGCGGAAGGGGAGTTTGTGGGATGGCCTCATGTGGGTTAAGGGGAAGATGGGGAAAGAGAGACAAAGAGATCAGCCCTGCTTTGGGGAGCGGCATTTCTGTCTTCTCTTGACCACAAGGTAAACAGCAGAGTACAAGCGTGCAGCAGTCTCATGCTTCGCTTTTTCAAAGCCTTTCAGATAGCTGTTCCATCTGATCACCTCCACACGACCGAGTGGGCTGATTTCAGGAAGGGGCTGAGATTGGCTTTGTCTCCCTCCCACTCCAGGACTCAGATGAAAGAAGGGAGGGCTCTCAGGGGCTCGTCTCAGTCCCAGACTGAGGGGATGCTTGCATCTGTGTGTGTGTGTGTGTGTGTGTGTGTGCGCGCGCGCAGGAACTTAACCCAGGTTGAAGGTCTGTGGGCAGCAGTAGGAAAGAAACCCACTGAGAAGCACTTAATGACCTTAAATAGCTTGCACCCTTCAGGTCACTCCTTAAATCGCCTTGCATACACTACCTCCTCCCCAAGAGAGGGAGTCCCTCTGGGAGGGGGTCAGAAGGGGCTGACAGCCCCAGCACCCCCCGCCCCCAGGGCCCTTCTCCTGACAAAATGACAGCCTTGGCACTCCCATTAGTCTCGGCTCTGCTGTGTCCCAGAAAGGGCAGGTGTCCCTCTGACTCAGAAAGACAGGCCTTGGAGCAGCGGCCCCTCCCCAGGGTCCACTCCTTCCCGCAGCCTGCTTCGCAGACGTGCGTGGCCGAGGGTGTGGGTGGCCGTGGCTCATCTCCCTCCTTTTCTCACCATCTTTTCTCATGCCAACAGGAGAGAGAAAACTCTTAAATCACCTTTGAGCTGACAAAAAGAGAAGATGAAGAAAAAGGCCTGCCAGTCTTCTCTGCCCACTCCAGATGCGTAACTTCTGCTGAGAATGTCGGGTTTCGGAGAGACAACACCCAAACTTTGGTACCAGTTACCAGTCTATACCTTCCCGCCTCCAGGGCACTGAAAATGCAACTCATCACCTTGACCCTCAGCCTTCCAATCTCCTCTTCATCCTTCCCCCTCTCCTCAATCTAAGTAAACCTCCAGGCCCTGAGGAGGTCTAAGCGCGTCCTCCTTTGCTCCTCAGCAGGACCTTAGCCACCTTTCCCTCAGTTTTCCCAGGCCCTCCCTTCCTTCCACCATCCTCCCTCACCCTCATGGGCTGCTCTTCCCCTTCTCCAAAGACCACTCAAAATAGCACCCGCGACTATTGTGGAGAAAAACACCAAGGCCAACAGTTTGTTACCAGGAGGCCATCCTTCGGTGGCATTAGTTGCCACAGAGTTTTACCTTTATCATTTCACTTCCTGTGACCCAGTGCTCTTAAAGTACAGCATATCCACTTAAATTGGATAACTTCACGAGCTATGGTCCCTTCAGGACTTGGAACCAAACTTAAGCACAAGATTCTTCTCCAAGCAATGGATTCTGCCCACCCACCACTCAAATTTAGCTGAAACAGATGAGGGATTGTCCACTAACCTCACAGAAAAAACCCCGCTGGGGACTGGGCAGACTGTTCCTACCTTTAAAGCACATGCTTCTCATGGTGACAGCAGAGTCACCATGAGGATCTGTAAGAGGGTGTTAGATAAAGGCAGCAATGAGATGCTGGTCTTCCCGTCAGTCTTAATATGGCAGCTTGGCTGCCCAGGAAAGACAGAGGACAGGGAAGGGGTTCCCCTTGGCCACCACACTTATAACTATAGTATTCTTATTTTAATTACTTACACAACACCTAGCATATGCACCTATTATGTGGCAGGCAAAACACTAGACACTCCATAAACTTGATGGTGAGCTAGACAGAAGTGGCCCTACCCTCACAGGGCTAAGGTCTAGCGGGGAATCAGGTGAGTGTCCCGGGGAGGGGTTAGGCTGGTTTACTCCTATGGCCCAGCCTGCCTTCAATCCCTCCTTTGCCTCTAAGGGTGTACATCCCATCCTCCTTGGTACTTGAGTTCTAGCCCAGGGAGGTCCCGCACCTGTCGGCTGGACAGCAGAAGGCACAGACCTCCCGCAGGACAGGGACACACTTGAGCCTGAAGTGTGGCCTCTAATCAATGCACACCCATCGATAAAGCCGAGATGTGCCTGCAGTACTAGCCTCGGCCTGGCCCCTTGAGGCACACCTTGCTCAATGCTTCAGCGTCCCCAAGAGCTAAGGCATAGTCATTGTTACAATGTTAACACACGGGAAACGGAGACTTGGAACAGCGAAGTGACCACCTAGGCTGCGCAGGCAGAACTTGCTCCGGGTGTGGGAGCTGGTGAGTGAGCCTGGCAGTCTGGCTCCTGCTGAATCCTGGCTCAGGAGTGGGGCCCCGTGAGAGGCCAAGGTGGCACAACCCCGGGGCTGGGGAGCAGGGACAGCAAACCCTGAAGAGCACTTACAAAGCGCAGGAGCCATCCTGGGCTCTGGGCACAGACAGTCTTGCGAGCACCACCTCGACCCTACAAGGTAGGAATTTGCAGATGACAAACACAAGGAAGAAAAGGAACGTGCCCAAAAGACACGATGAGCAAGTGGTAGAAATGTCCATGCTTCTGCCTCGGCTCTTCCAGAGTCTTAACCTGCATGTGAGTCACCTGGGGAATCTGGTTAAACTGCAGGTTCAGACTCCGGGGCAGGGCCCCAAACTCTGCATTGCTAATGAGCTCCCCGTGATGCTGATGCTGCTGGTCCATGGCTTCAAGTATGACACCTTGCCTCTTGGTAGTTCAGCTGTTTTATCCTCAATTAAGCGTTTCCAAAGGACTCCGTGTTAGCAGTAATCATTTTAGCTAATTTTCATGGAGTGCTTACTCGCATCAGGCCCTGTATTAAGAGCTTTTTCTATGGATTATCTCCTTGATTAAATGAAGTAGGATAGGAGCGCCTGGGTGGCTGTTGGTTGGGCGTCCGACTTCCGCTCGGGTCATGATCTCACGGTTCGTGGGTTCGAGCCCCGCGTTGGACTCTGTGCTGACAGCTCAGAGCCCGGAGCCTGCTTTGGATTTTGTGTCTCCCTCTCTCTCTGCTTCTCCCCTGCTCACACTCTGTCTCTCAAAAACAAAGATTAAAAAAACATTTTTTAATGAAGTGGGATCCAATTAGTGTCCCCATTTCATACATGAGGAAAACTGAGGCCCGGAAAGTTTAAAGACCTCGCTCAAGGTCACAGAGCCAGCAAGTACCAGAGCCGGTTCCACCTGTTCCTGAAGTGTGTCTGTGAAGGGGAGAAGGCAGGCATTGCGAGCTCCTTTTGTCTGTGGAGAACACCCAGGTGGAGAGTGTTCAATGTTTTAAAACGAGGCCTAGAATCCATCTGGTTCTCGTAATACAAGATCTATCTTTCCTTCCTTAACCATGAGCAAATGATTCTAATGAGACATTTCTTCCTTCAGACAGAACTGAAGGAGTCCTTAACCAAGCCATCATCATCCCCCAGGGACTTGAACTAACTTTCCTGGCTCAGCTGTCCCCCTTTTCAAAGGCCATTATGTTGGTTAGAGTCCCTGGAGACCCGAAGCATCTCCAGAGTAATCAGAAGCCTCCAGGGCTCCTGGAGAGGCCCTGCTATCCACACAGGCCAGGGGACATCTTCCCAGCTACCCACCACTAATTCAACTCAGCAGCAGTGGGGCCAAGTACTCAAGCCCAAGGCCTGATATCAACTGTCAGTGACTCTGAGGTGTTCCTGACTCGACCCCCCTCGACTCCCCTCCCTCCCTCGGTCCCCAGCTACTGTCTCCTCTCCTCTCGGGTATCAGCTCCCTCCCTTTATTAAGAACTCCTCCCTTCTTTTCTGAAACTGGCTTTTTAGAAAGGATCCTTTGAATTCTAAACTGATGCCTGATAAAGTTCAAACAATTGCATCAGTTAAGCCAGGAGCTGGGAGAGGGGAATGGGGACAGAGGTTTCAGAGATTGCAAAGATTCCTGCCCTTGGGAAGTTTACAGCTTAGCGGGGGTAACAGATACAGGAGGAATTTCAGCAGAGAGAGGGAATGTCTCAGATGTAGACACATCAAGGGCACTGTGGGGGCCCAGAGGCATCAGAGGAGATGCCATCACAGGTGAATTCTGAAGACTGGGTCAGAGGCAGCCGGTGCAAAGGTATTCCACGCACAAGCAACAGCATGAGCAGAGACAGCTCAGGTTATTTTAGACTTTGGGGCATGAAATATAAAGCAAGGAGTGGCCAGAAATAAGATGGGAGAATAAAATAAGGGTAATGTCAAGGAAGTCCCCAAATGCCCCATCAAGGGGGCTTGGACTTGCTTCTCCAGGCAGTGGTCCTGTAATCATGCCCCAGGGCCCATTTTGGAAGGCCAAGCACAGACCGACCTCTGAGCGCCCACCCTTCAGACCCCATGTCTGCTTTACATATTCAGTGCTCGGCACAATGTTGTGCGAAGAAGAAGTTTCGTTGCCAAAAGACCCATGCGTGAATCTGTTCCTGATGGGACACCATCCCAGAGAACTCAGGATTTCAGGAATTAGGAAGAGGATGCCTTTGGGGTTTTGTCTAATTGGTGGACGCCCCGGAAACATCCTCTTTCCACAGGCCAGGAAGTGGCTGTTTCATTTTCTAATTCCATTCTGTCGTGAGTAAGGAAGCGGGAGCTGCTTCCTTCCTTCCTCGCTGGACCCCACAGGCGTCAGTCCCCAACAGCCCTCCACGTCCATCCTCTCCAGGCCAGCCTGTAGGGTCTTACCACTCCAGGGACCTTTGATACAAAGCTGGTGACTACAGGAATTGTCAGGCCCCGCCGTGCTGCCAGCACTGACCTTGCTGACAAAGTCTACCCATGTTAAAGCTTTGCTAGGCCTCCCGGTCGCCCAGGAGCTTTACGCCCTGGTCGCTCGTTGCTTACCTCCTGTATCAACAGCAAGCTTCAGCCAGTCTTGCCAGAGGACCTGGCTCTTCCGGGCTCCAGCCCCGCTCCCCAGCTGTCTGCCACTCCGTCAGGCCATGAGCATTCCAATTCTTTCAATCTGGCCACATAAACCAAGTCCCGCAGCCCCTAATCATGGCTGCTGCTTGGCCAGACTTTCCCCAGTCATGCTGCCTGGTTGGTGCTGCCTGGGCCCCGAGAAGGCAGCCGCAGTAAATCACCCCCCAGCACCACCCTCTGAGGGTGCCTATCAAGCCTCCACCAGGGATTCACTGCGCCAGCTGACGCTTACTTTCTCTGTGGGAAAGCATCGTCCAGACGGCAACAAACATTCTGAATGTGCACAGTTATCAATAAAGGTGTCTGAGAAGGCAACCCCCCCCCCCATAGACTGAGATTGATTTACTTACAAATTACAATTAGGTATTACTGGAATAATCTGTTACGGACATTATTAAATATACACAAATACAAATGAAAGCAAATGAATTAAACAATATTTTTACACTTGTATTTATGGTACCTTTCTGCTGTCACTAAAAGATGGAAATGTCCTTAGAGGTCTATAATTAAATATGCCTCATTAAAAAAAAAAATTAACAGACGTTAGCTTGGGGAGCAGTTTTAGGTTTATAGAAAATTTGAGCAGAAAGTATACAGAGTTCAGATGTACCTGCTCAGTGCTTTCCCCTCCCCAGTGGCCCCTATTAATAACGTCTCATATTAGGGTGATGCATTTTCTATAAAACTTGAGCCAATGTTGATACATTATCATTAACTGAAGTCCACAGTTTACTTTAGGATTTCCTCTTTATGTTGCACATTCCACGGACTTTGATAAATGCCCATTACAGTCTCCTTACATTACAGCATCATATAAAATAATTTCATACCCTAAAAATTCCCTGGGTTCCGTCTAGTCATCCCTCTTCCCGCCTCCCACCCACTAATCATTTGCTGCATTAAAAAATCTTGGTTAACCCTTTATGGAAAAAGTGGATTTAAAGGTCCAATTCTAGTTCACGCCTTGCTTTTGTTTAAGTTTGTTTGTTTGTTTGTTTAGAGAGAGCAAACACAAGCTTCAGCAGGGGAGGGGGAGAGAGAGAATCCCAAGCAGTTTCCTCACTAGCAGGGGCAGAGCCTGATGCATAGCTGGAATTCATGAACCGTGAGATCACGACCTGAGCTGAAATTAAGAGTCAGGTGCTGAACTGACTGAGCCACCCAGGCGCCCCACACGCCTTGCTTACGAACCACCTGACTGGCATTATAGAAGATGTGGCCTCACAAAGGTTAGTGACTACAGGTGGGGAAAGGCAGCAATGGGTGCATTTAGCAAATCACAGTAATTGCTTCCGTGCCGTTCATCTGTTATATAAAGGTCTTTATGAAATTTGGCTGGTAAATTTCTCTCCTCCTGAAGTCAATCATTTACTCATACAGGCTTATTAGAAGCTGATACATTTTACAATTTTAATAAAGGGCCTAGGTGCCCCCCATTCTAAAATACTTGGGACGATTTCAAGCAGATTCAAAATTCCCCTCCAACTTTTTTTTTAATTTTTTTTTTTAACGTTTATTTATTTTTGAGACAGAGAGAGAGCATGAGCAGGGGAGGGGCAGAGAGAGAGGGAGACAGAATCTGAAACAGGCTCCAGGCTCTCAGCAGTCAGCACAGAGCCCGACGCGGGGCTTGAACCCACGGACCGCGAGATCATGACCTGGGCCGAAGTCAGACGCTTAACTGACCGAGCCACCCAGGCGCCCCTGCAACTTTTTAAAGTAGTACAGATATAGGAGTTTTTATAGACAGTAAAACTTGTTTTCTTTAAAACTAAACCACTGGCTGATACATTTCTAAACATTTCTAAAGTATTTTCAACAATACTTTTTCCATAGTACAAATTTCTTTTCAAAGTCTGTTTCTCTCTCGCATTAAAATATCACTGTACGTTAGAGTGACAGATTAAGGGAACTTACTAGTTTTTTAAGGGAATTTAATAGTTCTAAACTATTGGATAGGTAGCACAGTGCTAACTGCCACTTATCACAGAAAACATGAGCAAATTTAGAACACTTGCCTTTCCGAAAAAGAAGAGTATACATTGGAAGTTTTCTTTTTTTTTTTAATGTTTATTGTTGAGAGAAACAAAGGGCGCACAAGTGGGGAAGGGAAAGAGATGGAGGGAGACAGAATCTGCAAAGCAGACTCCAGGTGCTGAGCTGTCAGTGCAGAGCCTGACGTAGGGCTCGAAACCACGAACTGTGATATCACAACCTAAGCCGAAGTTGGACACTTAACTGACTGAGCCACCCAGGTGCCCGTGAAGGTTTTTTGTATTAAAGATTTTATTTTTAAGTCATCTCTACGCCCAGCATGGAGATGGAACCCACAACCTGGAGATCAAGAGTCATACACTCCATGGGGCACCTGGGTGGGTCAGTCAGTTGAGCGTCTGACTTCAGCTCAGGTCATGATCTCATGGTTCGTGGGTTCGAGCCCTGTGTCAGGTTCTGTGCTGGCAGCTCAGAGCCTGGAGCCTGCTTTGGATTCTGTGTCTCCCCCTTTCTCTTACCCTCCCCCGCTTGCACTCTGTCTCTGTCTCTCAAAAATAAATGAATTAAAAAAAAAAAAAAAGTCACACACTGAGCCAGCCAGGCATACCTGTATGTTCAATGTTTTAAAAAGCTTTAAGTTTAGTGATATCTTTAAGTACTTTAACACAGATAATAAACAAGTCTTTGCAAATTAAAGATTTTCATAGTCTTCCCCATCTCCTAGATTCTGTTTATGAATTTTATTATTGTTTTGACATATTTTACATTTTATATATATTTAACTTTTATCATTTAAAAAAATTTTTTTAATGTTTTTTTTATTTTTGAGAGAGAGAGAGAGAGTGGTGGGGGGAGGGGCAGAGAGAGAGAGAGAGAGAGTGAGCGAGCGGGGGGGGGGGGGGGGAGGGACAGAGAGAGAGGGAGTCACAGAATCTGAAGCAGGCTCCAGGCTCCAAGTTGTCAGCACAGAGCCTGATGCCGGGCTCGAACTCACACACCGTGAGATCATGACCTGAGCCGAAGTAGGACGCTTAACCGACAGAGCCACCCAGGCACCCCGACTTTTGTCATTTTTAAGACCATACTGCAGAATGTTGAATTCGTGACTCATTAGGGTCTATGACACATCATCATTTTTCAAAAACACTCTTGGGATATTTTAGCAAGTACCCCTGTCAACTTTTAAAGAATGGTCTTCCAAAAAATAAAATAAAGAATGGTCTTCCAATTCAATCATGTATGTATTTTTAAAGTTTGTTTATTTTTGGAGACACAGAGAGACAGAGCGCAAGCAGGGGGAGGGGCAGAGAGAGCTGGAGACAGAATCTGAAGCAGGCTCCAGGCTCTGAGCTGTCAGCACAGAGCCAGACACGGGGCTCGAACCCACGAACCGTGAGATCATGACCTGAGCTGAAGTCAGATGCTTACCCGACCGACTGAGCCACCCATGTGCCGCCAGTTCAATCATATTTTTAACAGCATCTTCATAAAGTACTTATTTTAAAACTAAAGAAATTAATCAGGAAATGTAGCCTTTCCTGCCCCCTTCCAGTGTCCCCCACTTCCGCAGGCTGAAAGCATGGACACAAACATTCACAATTAACCAGATCCCACAGGGGTTTCCTGTGGGTGCAGAGACTAGACCTGGGTCTAGGTCTAGTCTCTAGGGTCAGGACCACCTGAGTCTTCGGGTTTACCCCATTTCCTGGTTATGGCATTAGGGTCTCACTTCTCCAGCTGTACTGCCTTGTCTGACCGAAGTGAAATTCCTGGATCTCTTTTATAGGAGGGGAATGATATTTGGAAAACCATTTGCCTTTGGAAGCACCTAAGGTCTTCACAAGGTAACCGAACTGGTACCTGACCAATAAAGCAAGGTTTAATCATCAGTCAGAGCCATCAGACAGAGTGAGCAGAGCAAACACCTTCCATGTCATTAAGTCCATTCCCTGAATAAATAAAACCTACAGCCCACATGAACTTCCCCGAGACACTTACTCTGAGCTCACCTGCCAGCTATGAATTTAAACTGCTGTGCCTTCTTCACTCGCCCAAATGAAAGCTCCTTAGGGGCACCATAAACCAACAATTACATCAAACTCCTCTGGAACTGCGTTCCCTTCCACCACCTCTCTCTGACTGTTATCCTGGAAACTCATGATTAACTGACTGCCTCTCAGTTCCTCCTTTATATGAAGAGAACACAGTGTCATGTTCCCAGGAAATATCCCAACGGAGAATAGGTGTGCCTGCCCATATTGGGTATTTTCCATTCACCCCTCTAGTCCCGGGGGCTGACCTGTATGGGCAAGAGGGTGGGTTTCCTTGTCCTATGGCTCCTGACTGGGCTCAGACGATGGGTGGTACTGGAGGGAGAGGAGTAAAATCAGGATATTCATTCTTCACCCCACTGGGTCACCACAGCTTGGCATCATTCTGCCTCTGAAGGTCACCACTCCTGCCAGAGGTCTCTCCTGGAACCGAAGCTACCCTGTCCTGGTTCGGGCTCATATTCCTTCACCTTCAGGCTCAGAAGCAGTAATAACTCCGTGCTGTTTCAGCCTTGGGGCATGGCACCATTCCTTGTTCCTCTTCCTAAACACCTTTGTAAATAATTCCTTTTTTGGGCTTTCCTATATGATCTCATTTGAGAAGATATGTCTCCTGATGAAACTGCCTGATATCCTGGCCACACAGCAGCTATGGTGTGAATGCCACTCTTTGGAAGTTGATATGACACTAAAACCAAAGAGGAAAATGCATGTGAGTAACGGACGCGCTGCTGCTGCTGCTGCCGCCAATAACGACAATGAGCTTTTCTTGAGTTAAGAGTCCGATACCATGTGCATTATTTTACACAAATGAATTCACTTTAACCTAGAACACCTTCATGAAAGTGGTGGGTTAAGATGATCCAAAGATGAGCCCAATGACCCCTGCCTACTGATATTAATACCCTACGTGACCCTCACACTGGATGGACTTAGTGACTTGCTTCTAATGATTAGAATATGGCAAAGTAATGGAATGCCACCTCAAATAACAAAGGCCATATATGATAAACCTAAAGCTAACATCATACTCAAAGGCTAAAGCTTTTCCTCTAAGACCGGGAACAGGATAAGGATGCCCACTCTGGCCACTTTTATTCAACACAGTCCTGGAAGTCCTAGCTGCAGCAATCACATGAGAAAAAGAAATCAAAGGCATCCAAATTGCTTAGGAAAAAGTAAAACTGTCATTACTTGCAAGTGACCTAACACTATACATAGAAAACCTGGAAGACTTCACCAAAAAACTATCAGAACTAATAAATGAATCCCACCAAGTTGCAGGACACAAAGTTAATATACAGAAACCTGTTGTATTACTATACCCTAATAATGAACTAGGACGAAGGGAAACTTAGAAAACAATCCTATTTACAATTGCATCAGTAAAAACAAAATACTTAAGAATGGATTTAACCAAGGAAATGAAAGACTTGTACTTTGAAAAATACAAGACACTGATAAAAGAAATTGAAAATGACACAAACAAATGGAAAGACATCCTGTGTTCATGGATCAGAAGAATTAATAATGTTAAAATGTCCATACTGTTCAAAGCAATCTACAGATTCAATGCAAACCCTATCAAAATACCAACAGCAATTTTCATAGAACTAGAACAAATAATACTAAAATTTATATGGAACCACAAACAACCCCAAATAGCCATGGCAATCCTGAGAAAGAAAAACAAAGCTAAGGTATCACAATCCCAGATTTTAAACGATACTGTAAAGCTACAGTAATCACAACAGCATGGGACTAAACCAAAAATAGACACATAGATCAATACAACAAAACAGACAGCCCAGAAATAAACCCAAGCTTATGGATGATCAATTACTCTATGACCAGGGAGGCAAGGATACACAATGGGGAAAAGACAGTATTATCAGTAAACGGTGTTGAGAAAACTGGACAGCTACATGGAAAAGAATGAAACTGGACCACTCTCTTACATCATACACAATACTCAAAATAGATTAAAGACCTAAATGTGAGACCTAAAACCATAAAACTCCTAAAAGAAAACATGGCAGTAAACTCTTAGATATCAGAGTATTGTTAACAGCAATATTTTTTTTGGATCTGTCTCCTCAGGCAAGGGCAACAAAAGCAAAAATAAACAAATGAGACTATGTCAAACTAACAAGGTTTTGCACAGTAAAGGAAGCCATCAACGAAACGGAAAGGCAATCTACTGAATAGAAGATATTTGCAAATGATGTATCTGATAAGGAGTTAGTATCCAAAATATATAAAGAACTTACACAACTCAACACCAAAAAAACAATCCAATTTAAAAAATGGGCAGAGGACCTAAATAGACATTTTTTCAAAGAAGACGTACAGATGGCCAACCTACACAAGAAAACATGCTCTACACCACTAGTCATCAGGGAAATTCACATCAAAACCACGAGGGGCGCCTGGGTGGCTCAGTCGGTTAAGCATCCGACTTCGGCTCAGGTCATGATCTTGAGGTCTGTGGGTTCAAGCCCTGCATTGGGCTCTGTACTAACAGCTCAGAGCCTGGAGCCTGTTTCAGATTCTGTGTCTCCCTCTCTCTGCCTGCCCCTCCCCGACTCATGCTCTGTCTCTCTCTCTCAATAATAAATAAGCATTAAAAAAAAAATAAAAAAAAACCACAATGAAATATCACTTCACACCTGTCAGAATGGCTATTATCAAAAAGATAAGAAATAACAAGTGTTGGCAAGGAAGTGGAGAAAAGGGAACCCTTGTGCACTATTGATGAGAATATAAATTGGTGCAGCCAGTGTGGAAAACAGCATGGAGGTTTCTCAAAAATTTAAAAAGAGAACTACGGGGGTTACCGGCTGGCTCAATCAGGAGAGCATGGGACTCTTGATCTCAGAGTTGTAAGTTCAAGCCCCACGATGGGTGTAGAGAGTACTTAAAACTAAAATCTTGAAAACAAAAAAAAAACAACAAAACAAACAAAAAACCCCAGAACTATGGTCTGATCCAGAAATTCCACTTCGGGGTGTTTACCCGAAGAAAACAAAAACACTAATTCAAAAAGATATATGCACCCTTATGTTCATTGCAGTGTTATCTACAATGGCTAAGATATGGAAGCAACCTAAATGTCCATTGAGTTGAATGGATAAAGCAGATGTGGTATGTATATATGTGGGTATATATGTGTGTATATATATATATATATATACATAAACATACACATACACACACATACACACACAATGAAATATTATTCAGCCATAAAAAGAATGGATCTTGCTACTTGTGACAACATGGATGGACCTAGAAGGAATTATGCCAGGTAAAATAAGTCAAACAGAGAAAAACAAATACCATATACTTTCACTTATTTGTGGATTCTAAAAAACAAAACAGAACAGAAGCAGATTCATAAATACAGAAAACATACTGGTAGTTGCCAGAGGGTTGAGAGGTAGGGGGATGGGCAAAATAGGTGAAGGGGATTAAGAGATACAAACTTGCAGTTTTAAAACAAATAAATACAGGGATGTAAAGTACAACAAAGGAAATGTAGTTAATAATGTTGTAACAACTTCATATGGCGACAGATGGTAACTATACTTATCGTGATCATTTTGTAATGTGTATAAAAGTCAAATCACTACCTTGTACATCTGAAGCTAATAACCTATGTTAACTATATTTCAATTAAAAATAAAGATCAAAAACATTCTAATAAATTTACAGCCCCATGCTAAGATTTAAATTTCATCATATTCAACTCTTACTATTTTAAGTTGTTTTGGAATAAGGTGTGGTACAAATAAGTAAAATATTCAGTTTTTAAGAGCTGAATCCTTTCAGGGGTGCCTGGGTGACTCAGTCAGTTGAGCGGCCTTGACTCTTGATTTTGGCTCAGGTCATGATCTCACTGTTCTGTTCAAGGGATCAAGCCCCACCTCAGGCTGCACCCTGACAGTGCAGAGCGTGTTTGGGATTCCGTCTCCCTTGATCTACGTGCCGCCGGCCGCCGGTCCCCAACCCTTTCAAAAATAGACAAACAACAAAAAAAGCTGAGTCCTTCAGTTCTGGAAGCCAGTAAATCCACTAACTATGCAATGACCACCCACTGAGTGCAAAGCTGTGGACCAGATTTTTTCCTCCCCACATACACCCTAATTTCCAGTACAACCCCCTGGCCAATCATGGTATCCTACATAGCATTCCCTTTCCTCCCTGCATTAATTCAGAAGAGAGAACCCAAATCATTCAAGGTAACATACAGCCTTTAACCAGATCTACCTGAACCTCAAAAATTCTCTACAAAGGTAAGTATAATATTTTCTTCTTTTGCTATTTGGCACCACGGAGTCCGGATGCTAGTTAATTGAGGCCATTCACACCAGCAGAAGCTCAGGGGTGGAGTCAACCCGGGAACAAGTCAAGAGACAGCATGCATACCAGAGCAAGGGTGTCAGTGTCAGGATAATCTGGGTTCTGGGGTTCCCCAGCTGAGTGATCTTGGGGCAGGTTTCCTAAGCTCTCCAAGTCACAGCTCCCTCACCTATAAAATGGGGACAATTATCTATTTCACAAAGTTGCTGTGAGAATTAAATGAGATTCTATATGTGCAAGGGCCCAGCCTAGTCATGGCATTCGCTTTATCACGTGGTAATGAGTACGAAGAATGTGCCAATACGGTGGTGAAGCAAGCAGTTCCTGCCACGTGCCTCTGCCTCTAAACTGGGGCTACTACAGTCTAGGGGCCAAGACAGGTGTTAAACGAGTGCTTAAGGTACATAACTAATCGTTATAACAAGGGAAGTTCTAAGCCACCATAGCCTAGTTTAGAGTTCCCAGCACGGTAGCTGTGAAATGGTAAGCAGATATATGGATTAAACAATATTCTGCTCTGCTAAACTTGTCTTTATCTAGTCAATCTCCATGTCCTTCTACCTCCCTCCCTTCTCCTTACTTCCTGCATCATGACATTTCTAGACCACCTTCATCTTCAAACAAAACTCAACGAACCATTTTCTCTTATTAACGCATTTATATCAAAGCATACATGACGGCAAAGGTTTATGAGCAGAGTACCTTTGCCTACGACTAACACCAGTATCTTCATTTTAAGCTACACCTTGGCATTACCCAAGGAAGAGGGTATCTCTTGTAGAATTTTAGGTTTTCTTTTTTTTTTCTTCTTTTTTGTTTTGTTTTGGTTTTTGGAGAGACAGAGTGCTTGAGGGGGGGTAAGGGGCAGAGAGAGAGAAAGAGAGAGAGAGAGAGAGAGAGAGAGAGAGAGAGAGAGAGAGAGAGGATCCTAAGCAGGCTCCACGCTGAACACAGAGCCTGACACAGGCTTGATCCCACTACCCTGGGATCACCACCCCAGCCAAAATCAAGAATCATACGCTCAGGCAACCAAGCCACCTAGGCACTCAGGTTTTCTTTCCCTTTCTTTCTTTCTTTCTTTCTTTCTTTCTTTCTTTCTTTCTTTCTTTCTTTCTTTCTTTTTCTTTCTTCTATTTTTATTTTATTTATTTAAATGTTTATTTTTGAGACAGAAAGAGCACACATGAGCAGAGAAGGGGCAGAGAGAGAGCGAGGCAGAGGATCTAAAGCAGGCTCTGTGCTTACAGCAGACAACCCAACGTGGGGCTTGAACTCACGAACTGTGAGATCATTACATGAGTCAAAGTTGGACATTTAACCACTGAGCCACTCAGGTGCCCCCATTGTTTTTAAGTTTATTTATTTATTTTGAGAGAGAGAGAGAGAAAGCACAAGGGGGGGGGGCAGAGGAAGCCAGAGAAAGAGAGAGAGGAAGGGAGGGAGGGAGAAGAAGAGAGAGACAGAGAGACAGAGAGAGACCGAGAGAGAGAATCCCAAGCAGACTCTGCATTGTCAGTGCAGACCCAACATGGGGCTAGAACTCACTAACAGTGAGATCATGACCTGAGCCAAAGTCAGATGCTTAACTGACTGTGCACCAAAGCGCCCCATCATTTTTTTTTTAATTAAAAAATATTAGGAACTTTTTCAGCTTCAAAGTATTTCAAATTTACAACTAAGTTGCAAAAATTAAAAAAGAATGTTTCCAGATACACTGCACTGGTCTTTCCCAAATGTTAACATTGTACACAATTATAGCCCCCTTATTGAATCTAGAAAATTACCACTGATGAAATATTATTCAGGTTTTGACCATTGAGAGAAGTATTGGTGTCTGAGAGAGAGCCAGACGCATTCTGGACACTGGCCTCAAGGGCGATTTAAACCAGTGGACAATTCAGGATATCATTAATTTTGGGCTTCCAATGATGAAATAATGGGTGGGGGCATGTATGTTACCTTCATAATTTCCTTTTGTGTATACCAATGCTAAAATTTACATGGATCTTTGAAAGATGTAGACTGAAGAGA
Source organism: Acinonyx jubatus (assembly GCF_027475565.1). Classification (NCBI taxonomy): domain Eukaryota; kingdom Metazoa; phylum Chordata; class Mammalia; order Carnivora; family Felidae; genus Acinonyx; species Acinonyx jubatus. Next base: position 160,331,016 of record NC_069381.1, on the reverse strand, counting down.
GTGCTTTTTCTGGCAAGTATTGGTCCCAGGGCACAGGTACTCTGCTGAACTTTGGGGAGTCAAAGATAAGATTCCTGTTCTACTTGTGTGCCACTACTCTGCTCCTCTTTAGAGGGATTATCACATTTAATCTTTGCAACAACCCTAGGAGGTAAGAATTCTCGTTTGCCTATTAGAAGCAAAAAAAAAAAAAAAAAAAAAAAAAGAGGCTTTAGAGAGCTTGCAAGGAAACCAGGCAGCTCCTTGGTTTAACTTCCATGCCACACTGTGATAACTGCTATTGGTATGTTTTCAAGTCTGGAATAATATATTGATATAGGAAATCACTGGTCCCTGTTTTATATAAAACATAACCCGTGCATATTACCATAGAAATGGCTTAAAAAGAAAGACAAATATATAATAAACCTTCAAAAGACGGGTATACTTAGGAACCAAAGTTTGTCAATAGGACGGGTTTACACGTTACTTCACCTTTTTCCAGAAGCACTGTTGTCCCTGTTAAGAGTATGTCAAGATGCAAATGTGTATATGGGAACGGTGGAGGAACAGAAACAGCCTAAAGTCAAGGAGGAACGACTTCCTCAGCCTAGGACATCAATCCCTGAGAGTGCATATTCCCACCCTTTTTGCTTTTATTCAGAGGGATACACAACCTTGATATTTTAACCTATGATCCAGTGGTTATTACATTGATCATACCTTGTGGTTGTTTTCAAATGGACACATTCTAGTACCTGGGGCATCTGGGTGTGTGTTAACTTTTCTTTAAGAGTCCTGGCGCTTTCTCAGCTGGTCCAAGCCTGGTAAAGACAGTTAGCCTTGGCGATGGAGTAGAACCTTCTTCACTTTCTCCAAATGTTTACTGTGATCCTGCCGTGTCTGAGGATGTGGGTACCTGATAAGCCCATCCCCTCTTGAGGCGAAACTACTGAAAGGACCCCACCCGCGTGGAGGGGCGGAACGACATCTCCCCACGGGAAGAGCCGCACCGTTGTCCCCACACAGGGGACGGGGAGACGGATGCACTTGCACGTGGGCCCCTGTGGGTTCCACTCTCTTTTGAAGTTCATTTTTAACACCAATTTTAATTTAAGGTGTCTCAAAGCTGGACCCCCTCTTTTGAGAACGGAGGAGAGGGCGATGGGAGAAGGCTTTCCTTCGGACCCCCAGCAGCGGGGAGCTGGCAAGCAAGGATGCGGGGTCCCGGGGAAAGGGCCCTCTGTCGTACACACCTTCTAGTTCCCGCTCCTCTGCAGCAGCCCGTCCTGGACCCCACCGCCGCGTGCCTTCACTGCTCAGGGAGCGGACACAGGGACCCACGAGCCCCAGCCACCTAGCACCCCACTCTCACCACGCTCCTCTGGGCGACCGGGGACGGAGAGGGGCGCAGAGCTCGGGAGAAAGGCGGGGCGGGCGCGGCGCCCGGAGGAGAGGGCGAAGGGCCGGCGGCGGCCTCGCGGCGCGTCCACATGTGGCGGGGCCGCAGGAGGGGGGGGGGGGGGGGACGGGGAGTCGAGGGGGAGGGTTTACATCTCCGCGAAGTTCCCGGATGGTCGCAGCCTCCCGGCGCTGAGCGCTTTTCCTGCCCGGCCGGCTCAGCCCTACGGACCGGGGAGAAGTTTCCCGGAAAAAAATGCCCCGCGCGCCGCGGGGCCCTGGAGCCGCCCGGAGCCGCTGCGCGGTAAGGGACGCGCGACCGGGGCGCGGGGTCTCAAGGCGGCTCCCGGGGAGACGCCCGCGGCCGCCGGGGAGGGCAGGGCTGGACGGCGGGGTGGGGAGCGCCGCGCGGCAGCGGGCGGGGGCGGCCGGGGGCAGTGGGCGCGGGCGCGCGGCCTCGGGAGGGGCCGGGCCGGGAAGGAAGGGGCCGCGGACGGCGGGGCCGCCTCCCGCCTGGGCGCGCGCGTTCCTGGGCTCCCCCGACCCCGGGGCCGCGGCGGGGAGGAGTGGGGTGGGGGCTCGGGACCTGCGGCGGCCGTAGTTCCCCGCGGCAGGGGCTTGGCGGGGATGCGCTGGGGCCGCAGCTACACCCCCAGCTCGGGCGGATGGGGACTTTCGGGCATCCCCGGGCCGCTTCATGCCCGGGAACCGCCTCGCCTTCTCCGCTGGCGGAATCGAGCTCATCTCGCAACGCGGCTCCCCGAACTGGGCTCCCGCCTGCAGCTCGCTGCTCGCTCTGTGGTCGGTATAGACGCGCGGGTTAGATGTGCGCATTGACCTTAGAGGCGCTTCCAGTCCCCGTCAGCGCCCTTCCCCTTGCCCGGGGCCTCTCCCGGACTTTCCGGACAGCCTCACTTCAGTCTCACTCCCCTACCTCTTTCCGCTAACACATTTTTCTCTCTAAAAAAGAACCGTTGAAGAACGTTGCAAGCGTGAAAGAAACCAGCTGACCCAGTCGGAGGCGACTTCGACGGGTGGTTAGACTTTGAAATTAACAAAGGGTGTGTCTGTGCCCGCTCTTGGTCCTGCGTTATCCCAGAGGAATACTCCTTCCTGGGCCTCTGGCTTCTGGCCTTATCTCCGTTCTGGGGAACCCTCTCAAGTTGTTAGCAGTGACCGGGTAGACTTTGTCCCTTTTTCTTAAAGTTGCCTGTAACGGCTGTCCCCCGGATAGTCCCTGGACCCCACCCTCAATCGCTGGCCCTGTGTGTCGAGGCAGTGCTGCCGCGGAGTCCCTGGAGACAGTCCCACCCTGGGTGGGTTTTCTTCTGCCAGTCTCCCAAGGCAATTTCAAAACAATACTTCAGCTTCACTTTGAGTCATTGGTATATTTTTCCTCCTCAAAAATGCCTTTTCCTATAACGGATAAAGTAACTCCAAGGAGGTTTTGTTTGGTTTCGTTTGTAGTTTGTATAAATTACCCTTTGACTTTCTGAGTTGAGAGAGCCCTGTACGCCATCAGCATTTTGCGTCTTGCCTCTCCTTCTGGTGCTCACAACACTGCCTTCTGCTCTTGCTCTGTGTCTTTACCTGCCTGTTATCCCCTCAAGGTCGACGTTCTCGGGAACCAAAAAACCCCATCCATCTGTAGGAGCCCATTAGCTGTTATGGAAGTGTGCGGGCTAGACTTTGAAGATTTTTTTAAAAATTTATTTAAGTCCAAGTTAGTTAACATATAGCGCAGTATTGGTTTCAGGAGTAGAATTTAGTGATTCATCACTTACATATAACACCCAGTGCTCATCCCAGCAAGTGTCCTCCTTAATGCCCCTCGCCCATTTAGCCCATCCCCTGACCCTACACCCTGCCAACAACCCTCAGTTTGTTCTCTGTATTTTTTTTTTATTTTTTTAAATGTTTATTTATTTCTGAGACAGAGAGAGACAGAGCACAAGTGGGGGAGGGGCAGAGAGAGAGGGGGACACAGAATCCGAAGCAGGCTCCAGGCTCTGAGCTGTCGGCACAGAGCCCCATGCGGGGCTCGAACTCACAGACCGCGAGATCATGACCTGAGCCGAAGCTGGACGCTCAACCGACTGAGCCACCCAGGTGCCCCTGTTCTCTGTATTTAAGAACCTCTTATGGTTTGTCTCCCGGTTCGTTTTTATCTTATTTTTCCTTCCCTTCCCCTATGTTCATCTGTTCTGTTTCTTAAATTCCACATGAGTAAAATATGATATTTGTGTTTCTCTGACTTATTTCATATAGCATAATACACTCTAGTTCCATGCATCTTATTGCATATGGCAAGATTTCATTCTTTTTGATCGCTGAGTAATATTTCAGTGTGTGTGTGTGTGTGTGTGTGTGTGTGTGTGTGTATACCATGTATATATATGTGTATATACCACATCTTCTGTCTCCATTTATCAGTCATTGGAAGATGTTATTGAACATTTTAGTCATGTCATCTTCTTCCTTGGGACCTACCCAACCCTGCCATCACTTTGGCTCCCTGGCGAGCACATGAACTCTTTTGGGTTTGGTAATATAGAGCAAAGTGATTGGTAAGCAAGGTCAGACAAAATTCTGGGACGTTTACAGACAAGGAAATTACTTACAACTGGAGACATTCATGCCTTCTTCCATTTGTTTATTTCCCCAATTAAATCTCTTGTGGGAGTTCAGCCACTTTCGTGTGCCCTTGGCATATCATGCAACTTGAGACTCAACTTACCTCATCCAAGAAATGGGGTTGATAAACTTTGCTCTTTGTCCATCACATGGTGTGAGGATCAGGTAGGGTGATGAAGTAGGAAACAGCAAAAGGCAGCACAGCACAAGGCATCAGACGGACACCATGCAGTGTATAGCACCAAGATAAAAGAGTGATAAAGAGCTCAAGTGGTAAGGGGGGGAGAGAAGTTGGTATGCTCTTACCTTTCAAATGTACTGTCTCAGGTGCTCTGGCCAGGGATGAGCTTACTTTTGTGGGAAGTATTCATTCCTGGGTCCATGTCACTGTCTGATATTTCAGGGTGTTCCTAACTATGGTTGTAATTTTAGGAAACATACGGTTTCTGCAGTGCACATCAGGAGAACAGAACTAAAGAAAAGCACCTTTTATTTGTTGGCTGTAATCCCTTTGTTTTTAAGCATCTCGTATTCAGGATTCTGTCTCCCAGAGTTATGGTCTTCCTGAAGCCTGCCCTCTGGTGAGGCCCACCAAATTCCTCATGATTCCCACACAGAGGTCTCTCCGCCAGTGTGTCCCACTGCAGTGTGTCCCAGCAGGTCCACAGTTACACCAAGTGTTGGAAGGTTGGGAGGCATAGCCTGGAAAATAGCCAGGACGCACATCAGTGAAGATTCCAATCTCAGTTGGAATCCAGCCAGATACTCATTTAGCATTGAGGGTCCCTGCTAGGGGTCGCCGCTGTGCCATAGGGCACAGCAGTGGAGTGGGAGACATTGCTCAGAAAGAGATGGGAGTTTGCCCCTGGACCCTTACCTTCTGGTAGAGATGAGGCAGCTTTCAAACGGTGAAATGCAAGTCAGAATGTGGTAAATAAGGTTAAAAAAAAAAAAAAAAAAGATACAGGTCAAATACAAGGAATTTCGAGGAGAATGAATTTGCTTCCAGCTGGGGGGAGTCCATCCTTCACTGATTTGCCCATTTAACAAATATTGATGGGCCAGGCATAGGAAGGCTAATGGGCCCATCACCATTGCGGTCCCCCTTCCCTGCCCCGGTGAGGAACAGTTCTGGTTCCACTTCGCTGTGACAAATTAATGCTTCATCCCTCAGCCTCATTGTATCACCCAGCCCAACATTTGTCACTTGTTCCTACCCTGTAGGGATTACTGTCAGGTCAGAGTAATTCTGTCGCTTGAATACTTTGTAATAATACAGTTATTTGATACAGTAATACAGTTAGTTGAGTCATGCTGTTCTGCTTAACACACATGGACTAGTATTGAAATATTCTGGTCCTTTGCCATGGGTGTCACTAGAAGCTTATGAAGACTCGCTTCTGTAAATCTGGGTGAGGCCCAGAATCTGTTTTCTGAGAGCCCCCTCCCCTCGGTTGTGCTGATACGCTGTCACGTGCAAGGTTAAAGCATGGGTCTGGAGGTTGGGCCGATCTTGCTTCTGGTGCCAGCTCTGTCTTCTGCAAGTTCTTTGACCTCTGTTTCTTTGCCTTTAAAATGAGAGTAACCACCTCATCCTGTAGGGTTGCGAGGGTCCAGTGAAGTCATGGTCGTGGATTGTTTAGCAGATTGTCTGGGACTGTGCTGCTGCTGCTGCTTGGTATTTGTGAGCCATTATTATCACTATTACCAGTGTTAGTATATGCAAAACACTGTTGGCATTCCTTTTGTCAAATGGAAATACAAAAACAGCCTAAACATGGCAACAGCCTTTTGTATAAATTAACATATAATAATCCCTTAACAGTCTGTAATTTGTTGAGTGTTTTCACCCCAATCACCTCGTGTATTCTCTTAACAGCTGGAGAAGGAGGAATCTCACAGAGCAGAATCTCAGTGTTTGGGGGCCAGCAGCCTGTGATCTGCTTACCCAGTCAAGCCTACTCTGCTGAAGTTATTGGGGCAGATAAAGGGTGGGAAAGCAAAGACAAGATGCCCTATACCCTGGTCCCTTGGCACTAGGAAGTGGCACATAGTAACAATCATGGTGGCCATCACCAGTGTGAGGGTGACCGGTGGATTAGACTGCCTGCCCAAGGCTGGGCTGCTTAGGTCACAGGAATAGCACCTAAAACCGTGGGGTGGCCCCTGTGTGGATTCCTGGGATGCATGCTTAGCATTACAGTCCTCAGATCAGTCGTAAATACTTGCTGAGAAGTTAAAAAATAGGCTTTGCTAATACTCAATAAAAGAACTTATATAAGATAGACAGGAGACACGGTCACCTACAATTTTAGTTTAGAAGCTTCAGTAAGCATGGCTCACATTGTAAAAACATGTCACTGTGGTGTTATGTGATTTAACATTTTAGCATTACTCACTATGGATATATTTTTTTTCTCTTCTAGTAAGCCATCTTTCCAGTATAACACAGTTTCTTCTTTTCAATTTTCTTGTATGTCTTAGTTACATGAAGGGAATCAAATTCTTCAAATTTGGCCTAAGCTTTAAAAAAATCTCTCCTTCCTTCCTTTCTTCCTCCCTGTCTTCCTTCCAGTCTCCCTCCTTCTTTCACTTGCTTTCTTTAATGTTACCACTTACTGTGTGTCGTTTAATTGAATCATTTAGTAGCTACACAACCCTGTGATGTAGGTTCCGCTCATATGCATGGAACCTGAGGCTGAGAGAAGTTAGGTAATGTGCCCAAGGTCACATAGCTAGTGAGAGAGCTAGTATTTAAACCCGCGCCATTCTGATTCCAAACTCTGCACCCTTGACCCTCAATTTCACCTTCATCCATATTATATACTGCTTTGCATGTGGTGGGCTCCATCTAAACTATTATGTTCCATTCCCATCTGTATGCCTTTGCATTGCCTTTTCTTCTCCACACTGCCCCTTCTCTTCACCTGATGTTGAATCCTATAGATTCCTCAACTTGGCCACAAATACTTAAGAAGAAAAATAATAGACTTTGCTAATAGTCAATAAAAGGAGAGTATTCTAAAATAAAGAAGAGACCACTACAACTTAAAAGTTTATTTTTATTTATTTTCTATTTTCTTACCTACACAATACATACTCCACTTAGTATATATCTGTATATGTTTATATTATTTAAATATATAAACTGTTCTTTCATAATACTTGACTACTTTAAATATGTGTAATATGTACACCTTACCTCGTTACAACACCTAAATGCAGTTGGTTACATTTCTCCTATTCTCTGTCTTCTGCCTTCCCCCCACCACCATCTACTTGCATATTTGAGACTGTGTTACATGGATATTGTTTGCATTTTGTTTGTTTTACCTTTTTAGTATTTCTTGGACATAGTACTACTATATTCTTTTTTTTTAAGTTTATTTATTTAGTTTGAGATGGAGAGAACACCATCAGGAGAGGGGCAGAGAGAGAGGGAAAGAGAGAGAATTCCAAGCATGCTGTGTACCATCAGTTTAGAGCCCAATGCAGGGCTCAGACTCATGAACCGTGAGAGCATGACCTGAACTGAAATCAAGAGTCAGATGCTTAACCAACTGAGCCATCTAAGTGCCCCTAGGACTACTGTATTCTCGCAGCTGCATAGAATTCTACTGTAGCAATAATGTATATGTCATATATATACATTTTATGTATTTTATATGTATATATTATGTATATATAAAACATAATATATATACTCTCTATATATATTATGTATACATATATATATATATATATATATATAATGATTGGTGCATTATTGGTGTCCACAGTCACTCATTAGAGTTTGCACTCTTATTGCACAGTTCAGTGACCATCAGCTCACCTGCTGGCTTTTGCTAATGATGCCCAAATAATCCATTGAGTCAAGTCCAACAACCAATCATTCACTAACAGAATAACTATAGTCATTTATTTGGCATACACAGACCAAATGGGCAGTTGGTTGAATTTCTTGCTTTTCAACCACTTGTGTCTCCCCAACCCATTTCTGAAACCTTCCATGCATTTTTCTATAGACATATGCAGGAGGTTATGTCTGTTGACTGAAGAATTTAGGCCTGAGAAGGACCACACGAGAAATGTGGCCACATCCCAGAGTAATGCAATGTTGAAATGTTAAACATGTTACCAAGTAATATTTCAAGAAATGCCGAGACTTCCCTGCTCCCACTCTCACAGCAGAATAGATTTTAAAAGTAGAGAACCTTTAGACCTTGGAGAAGATCTTGAGAAAACATGTACGCTAGCTATTTTTTTTCCTGAAAATGTAAACAGTGAGATCAGTGTCTTAACCACAGTAGTCTTGTGTTGTGGGGATGGATATTTAGATAATGGAGACAGTCAGATCAGCCTGAGATATAAGAGGAAAAAAATGGGCTCTTCTTGAACAGGCCCCTGTCATAAGCAGCATATGTAGGTGGTGAGGGAGGGACTTTCTGGAAGGACTGTGGTATGGATTTGAGAGGAAAAGGGGTGGAGAGGGAGAATGAGAGAAGTCTAAGCTGTTTGCTTTCCCACATCCCAGAAGGCAGGCTGAGAGACACTAAGACAGGATTTCAGATGGTACTAAAATTTCCAATTCAGTTTTTGAGGGTCTGGAAAAAAGGCAGAGTAGTTGAAGACCTTTTAAAAACCTTTTTAGGAAGTAGTATCGCAATTTGTGTTGAGCAGTGCCTATTCTTATCTATGAGAGCCAAGATGTGATTGCCATGCATGGGTTAAGAAATAACCCAAAGCGTCAATTTAAAATATCTCAGGTTTTTTTGAGTAAAATTTCATACTGTTCTTTTCCCTAGAGTTTTAAGCACTGTTTTAAAAAAAATTTTTTTTTGGTTTGTGATTTGAGACACATTCAGAAATTAGATTATTGTTAAACCTAGGGCAGGTCTTGAGTGACATTTTATAAGATGTTGGAACTAAAACCTCTGTATTTAAACATCTCTCTCCTTTAATTTTCTTTCTTTCTTTCTTTCTTCCTTCCTTCCTTCCTTCCTTCCTTCCTTCCTTCCTTCCTTCCTTCCTTCCTTCCTTTCTTGATAAGAAAGTGGGAGAAGCAAAGGAAAAAAATTCTCAACTGGTTAAAGGACAATGTGTTGCTGTGGTTTATTTAAATCATAAAACGCCTTTTTCTGTACAGAAGTTCCGTGTGCACCACCTCTACATTGCTGTGATGAAGTGCTGTGTGTCCTGGAGCTCAGAAAGCCACCAGACCAAATGCTCAGTCTCTGGCTCAGTTAAGCATCCGACTTTGGCTCAGGTCATGATCTCCATGGTTCATGAGTTCGAGCCCTGCATCGGGCTCTGCACTAACGGCTCAGAGACTGGAGCCTGCTTTGGGTCTGTGTCTCCCTCTCTCTCTCTCTGCCCTTCCCCTGCTTGTGCTCTCTCTCTCTCAAAAAATAAATAAACATCAAAAAAAAAATTTTTAAGACAAAAACGGAAGAACTACATGAAGAAAAGGCTAATAGTTTTTCTCTTATCTCACTCAGATTCTAACTCCTCAAGGTAATATTATCTGTTCAGGATGTGTCCTTCCTCTGTCTCTGCTTATATAACTATGTACAAATGCATGTGCACATATATTTTTTTTCTATTAAAAATAGGAACATACACATTAGGCTACAAGATTTTTTTGTTGAGATGCAGTTGACGTATAACATTGTGTAAGTGTAAGGGTACAGCGTGCCGATTTGATACAGTTATATATGGCAATATGATCACCACCATAGCTTTAACACCTCCATCACCGTCACATAATTATCATTTCTCTTTTGTGGGGAGAACATTTATGATTGCAAATATATACTCTCAAGTACACAGTTTCACTATTGCTAACTATAATCACAATGCTGTGCATTAGATCCCTAGAACTTACTCATCTAATCACAAGTTTGTACCCTTTGGCCAACATCTCCCCATTCCCCCCCAACCCCCAACAGCTCCTAGTAACCACCACTCTACCTTCTGTTTCTACAGGTTTGGCTTTTTAGATTCCACTAAGCCAGACCATATGGCATTTTGTCTTTCCCTGTCTGACTTGTTTCACCTAGCATTATACCCTCAAGGTCCTTCCATGTTGTCACAAATGGTAGGATGTCTTTCTCTTGGCTGAGTAATACTCCATGGTGTGTATATAGTACACCGTCTTTATGCATTCATCTACCAGCGGACACGTAGGTGGTTTCTCTCTCTTGGCTATTGTGAATAATGCTGCAATGAATATGGGAGTGCAGATACCTTTTTGAGATCCACAGATTTTTTTTTTAACATACCGAAGCATCATAGACATTCTCTCCACATCAAAAAACTCATTAAAAAAAAATTTAAAAAAAAATTTAAAAACTCATTTATTTATATCATGGCTGCTTCACATGCCACAATTTAACCATTCAGGTTGTTTCAAGTTTTGTGCTATATATAGCAACAGTTCTTCTCTGAACATCCACGTGTGTAAATTCGAACGAGCTAACATACAGAAGCTTTTATTTTTGTCTGTCAGAGCCCCCAGAGTGGTATTACTTTCCAAAAGTTGTAGTAATTCACGCTCCCACTAACACTACTTGAGGATATCTGTTTCCCCCATATCCTTGCCAGCATAATTTATTTTAGAAGGATAAGCTTTCTAATCTCTTTTTCCTGTTTTGTTTCAAATGACTTCTGCAGGGAGCACTTGTCACTATCTTTACTTTAAAAAATCCCATTCATTTGAATTATTCATGTCTTGTCTTTTCCTTAATTGTCTAATGTGCATGTGATTTGTCTTCTAGAACTGGAGGAGAAAAATTTGAGCCTAACCCCACTGAGCCTCATCGTTCTGTACTGAAGTGAAACAAAACAGTTGATTTCTCTTTATAACAAGGTCAATGTAGACTCTTCAGTCCCAATTTTCTCCTCGTAAAAGTATATTATTTAAGAAATTGTCTCCGGAAGTGTAAATGTTTTAATAAAAACAGAAATTTATGAAATACCAAAGATGGGAAATTTTAAAGGAGTTTGGAGCGCGCAGAGCTAACGGAGTTTCCCTTTCGAGGCCAGAAATCTGAAGACAAAGGTTCTTTGAGAGCATTCGTTCTAAGTTATAGTGGATTACATCAAGAGGAAAAAGTGAATCACAGCAGATAGGAATTTAAACCTGGAACATTGCTGAAAAGCCCCTGCACCGTTGCTTTTGCTTGTTTTTCTGGGAGGTGGGACTAGATCCCACGTCTCCTGTTCTGCTAGTTGCTGAGTTCATTAGAAAATTATTTGTATATAACTCCGGCAGTACATTGGTTAATCAGAAACATCTGCACAACTGGGGTCGTTTATAGGAACAGAATAACTAAATCAATCAGCACAATTTCTTGTATTCGGGGAGGTCGGGCCAGCATTGTGTAGCCCAGAATAATAACAGGGCTTTGTAGCTAACCTGACGCAGATGGCAGAAAGATTGTGTCTGGGCAGCAGAAGTCCGAACTGAAAATGAAGAAATCCTGTGGGTCCTTGATATCTGCCTTCATTAAGTTTTACTCTGTTTCTAATGTTAGTGTTTTAAAGGCTCAGATGCTTCAGAAAGGGATGTCCTGTTCAGAAAAAGAACACATCAGAGTCATACCTTCGAAGGACGGAGTCTCCTGAGCGAGTCTGAATTGTCCAGATCAGAGTCCCCTGAAAGATAAGTCTGTATGTTCTGCCCAAACTGCCAGAGCTTCGACAAGCCAAGGGCCTCATGCTGGGAAAGCGCCCCAGACCAGACAGGCGAACTGACATGTCTGACTAGAGGGAGCTAAATCGGGCAGAGGACATGAGCCCCCAAGAGAGGCGGACGCTGGAGTCCTGACCTGATGTAGCCAGAGCAGTTCCTCAGGGTGGGTGTCCTTGTGCAGAGCCCCAAAGGTCCATGAAAGTTGAGTGGGTTCAGAGAACGCAGTCCTGTGTTGTGGCTCTCGCAGTCAGCCTTGCTGGAGACTTCGCTACAGGGCGTCTGAGGAGAACGGGGAAGTCTCTAGACCCAGTGTCTCCCCGCGTGGCCCAATCTGAGGGACCCTGAACTCTCCCTCGACCACTTAAAAAATACAAGTCGTGCTCAAGGCCAGAAATCCACTGGTCCGGACTCCCAGAATCCTGAGGTGGGATTGGGTTCCTGTTGCCTGGGTGGCTTTAGGTAGGGCTAACCTTGGTAGGCAGCTGCCATTAGGTTTTAGCTGGTGAGTGGTCAATGGGGAGGGAGAGTAGTGTCCCCCCCCCCCCCACCCCGGGGAATTGGCAGCTTTTCTCTCGAGATCTACCATAGTCTCAGCGCTGGGATTTGCGAACGCTCGCATCTTCTGAGGGCCCCCATGTACTGATGCATGTGGCCCCTGTGCTCTCCTTTCCTTTCGCTCTGCCTCTGCCTTTAGATGCCTTTCAATCCTCAGAGGCAGTGTGGACTCTTGAAAATTAAGCCACTTTCAGGTTAAGTCCTGCTATCAACCAGCTCATTTATTTGATGTCTTTTCCATTGGATCCTCTGGTCAAAGTAGAGTGGGAAGGTGGACAGAGCAGAAAGATAGGAGCTCAACACTTCCAGTTCCGGCTTGAATGCCAGTAGTCCTGTGACCTTGACAGCAATAAAACACTATGTGGAAGTTGAGTGGAGAAATCTGTAGGGATGGGGAGATTGAGGCTCGGAGGATGTGTGGGATGCCTGTTCAGGGGCTTACAGCGGCTCCCCATTGGGCACCGTCTATAAACAGTGCACTCATAAACATTTTAACTTATCAGTCAGAGACCCGATGACTCTGAAATTTCACCTTGCCTGTTTTTGACTAAATGTTTGATAAACAAGTGGCATCTCTCATTTAGCTAAAATAGTGTATGTGTGTTATGTGTAATATATAAAATCGAGTCATATTTCAGCAAACCCCCTGAGTTCTTTATGCTTGAATCTCATTGTGTACTTGCTGAAGAAAGAACATTAGCTATTACCCTGAGATTTTCTTTGTAATGTCATTGGTGGAGGTGGGATTTCCGCTAGACGCTGTCCAGGTATGCCTAGCAGATCTTGTTTTATTTACATCCAGTGAAAATCACACTACCTCACTATATGCGTATACACATCCATTATACTGACCCTTATTTTCTATTAGGACACACACGGTCATAACCCTGAAACCGCCTGTCCTCACCATCTACTATACATGTGTGCATGCATCATTTGCTTACCCTTTTTCTTTTAATTTTTTTTTAACCTTTATTTATTTTTGAGAGGGAGAGAGACAGAGCGCGAGCAGGGGAGGAACAGAGAGAAGGGAGATACAGAATCCAAAGCAGGCTTCAGGCTCCAAGCTGTCAGCACAGAGCCCGACGCAGGGCTCCAACTCATGAACTGTGAGATCATGATGTGAGCCAAAGTCAGACGCTCAACCCACTGAGCCACCCAGGTGCCCCCATCTGTTTACTCCTTTTATGGAGCACTTCAGATATAACCATAAGGCACCAGTTCCAAACTTCATTAGGAAAGTCCACTGCTGGGGCTTATTTTTTATTTATTTTTAAAATTTTAAATGTTTATTTATTTATTTTGAGAGAGAGAGAGAGAGAGAGAGAGAGAGAATGCATGCATGTGCCCAAGCCAGGCAGGGGCAGAGACAGGGAGAAAGAATCCCAAGCAGGCTACACACTGTCAGTGTGCAGCCCAGTGCGGGGCTCAAACCCAGGAACCGTGAGATCATGTGACCTGAGTGGAAATCAAGAGTCAGATGCTTAACCAACTGAGCCGCCCAGGCGCCCCCATTGCTGGGATGGTACACGCATCAGCCTTTGTGGCTTTTTAGAAGGCAGAGGTCATTGCTCACTAAAGTGCTTTTTGTATAGGCTCAGACAAAAACACCATACGCAGGTGACTGTGTGTTGCTTCACTGTGATGGTGGTGATTCCTGGGAACGGATAAAAATACCCAGATGGGGCTTCACCTTAAGAGTTCTGTCATGCTCATTGGTTGGTGGTTGTGAGCATTGCTGGTTGAGTCTCTTGTTTGCATTTCTTACTCGTGGCCTGAGGAACAACACGTTGCTATTTTGGCTCGGAGGCAGACCATCTTGGATATCTTCCAAGAAACTGTGTGCTGCTTTTGCTTCTTGAGATTGGTGCTAACATTACAGGATCTCCAGTTATGCATGGAAAGATCCTGGGCCAACAGGCTGGTCAATGGTGCCCCTGTGGACTTTCTGCTTTACAGAGAGGTTAGACAAACTTGTCTACCCAGGAAACTGAACCTTAGGACTGGTGCCCAAGAGAGCCTAACCACCATCTTAGATAAGGTTGTGACTAGGAGAAAATGTTTTTGAGTTTCAGCCCCGAGGCCCAAGAGAGGATGAAGTCCTAGTGGAAACTTCCCCTGTGCTCCCCTTCAGCTCTGGCTCCAGCAACACAGAGGGGGAGAAGAAAAGGGAAGAGGCTTTTGGTGGTGGACAGAGTGCAGAGGTCAGCAGTGACAGCAGGGAAAAGAATCTGGTGGTTTCAAGCTGCAGGGAGAAGCCTCAGCTTGGGGCAGGGAGCCATGGAGTGAAAGGAGTGAGATCCTTAACCTCCCCCACCCTTCCAAGAAGGTCCCCTGTTAATGAGGTTTCTGGGCAGGGGGCTGCAAGTATAGGGACTCTTGGTGAGCTGGCCTAAGCAATGGTCTGCTCTTTGAAAGAACTCCTTAGGAAACAGAAACAGAAATAAGAGGTTGCCTGCTTTTCGCATGCTTACTCGCAGAAGTAAAAAATGAATTATTCCTCCGGATTTCCAGTAATCATTTTTACAAGTGATAATCATAATAGTATCTAACATAGATATTGCTAACTATGTACCAGGTAATGTTCTAAATGCTCTAATAAATTAGCCCACTGAATCCATATAATGATGCTATGAGGTAGGCACTGTTATCTTCATTTAGCAGATGAGGAATTTGTGGGGAACAAACTTGCCCAAGTTCACACCATTCATTTAGCAGAGTCCAGATCCGGTCCAGTCCATGTGGCTTCAGAGCCCGCTCTGAACTGTGATGCTCACCCCGCCCTCTGGCTCTTCAGCGAGGGGCAGAAAATTGGAAAGGACCTAAGTGGCCCCAGCTTTTTTTAAGCAGATGACTGATCACTAGTAAAGTGTTCTGGGAAAATGACCTGAGCTTTCTGTTCCTCTGTTTTCCCTCATGTGTCTGGGTTAGGGGCACCAGCCCACTGGGAAAGGACAGCCTGAAGCAGTGAAGACCAACCTCCTCTTCAGTGGTGTTTTGGGTCCAACAGTAACTTCTCTCTGAATCATCCACTTTAACACCTGACTCCCGTCACAGACATACATTCTAAATGACCCTCTAAGACTGCAGTGTCTCTAGTGAGGAAGAAAATCTTCCTAGAGTGTCACAAGTGCTGCCTAAGACTGGTGTCATTGACTAGCATCACATTATTTTCTCGAGAATAAATGAATAACACAGGTTATATTTAGCTGAGGGGGAAGGAGTGTAATACTCAACTGTAGGGGCACCTGGATGGCTCAGTCGGTTAAGCGTCCAACTTCAGCTCAGGTCATGATCTCGTGGTTTGTGGGTGCGAGCCCCGAGTGGGGATCTGTGCTGAGAGCTTGGAGCCGGAAGCCGGCTTCAGATTCTGTGTCCCCCCCTACCCCTGCCCCTCCTCCACTGCTCATGCTCTGTTTCTCTCTCCCTCAAAAGTAAACATTAAAAAACATTAATACTCAACCGTAAAACATAGAACCTCTTATAAAATAACAGAATATTGGAGTTAGGAAGCAAAGTGAAGATAAAGATCTTTTTGCCCGTCCTCCCACTTCACAGGTGAAGAAACAGAACCCCAGAGAAGTTAGGTGGCTTTCCCAAGGCCAAGGCCGGTTGGTAGCAGAGTTGACGCGAGAACACAGGCCTGCCGAGTTCCAGCCCAGTGCTTTTTTCCCTGCCCAAGATTGGATAAAATAGTCCCTAAGTGATTTTCTTTTTAAGTTACAGGTGGAACATAGAATGGTCAATTTCCTTATTGGACAAGGCCAAAGCTAACACTGCCCTAAAGTGTGAGGGGTGCAACTGGAAACCTCCTTCAGGTCCAAACCACAGTAAAGCCCAGCTGAGGAAAGGCAAGGCAGTGTTCAGGGCAGGGACTCGTGTGGAGTTCACAGGGCCAAGCCTCTGCCTTCTAGACTGTCCTGGCCAGGAGAGCAGTTATCTGTCCCCACTACTCTGCTCAAGTCTGTTGTTTTGAAGGTGAAGGAATTGAACTGGCTCAGTTTATAGCAGAGTTCAGTGAGAGGGATGGGGAAGAAGAGGGAAATGGTCACTTCTTTACCATAAAGGAAGATGTATCTCGAAACCCTTCTGCTGAGAGTGACTATCAGGCAGTCAGGTCTCTACCAGGCTTTGGGTCCCAGAGGCCTGCAGGCTGCAGGGCTCTTGCTACATTACTGAGATGGAGAATTTTAAGCCCTTCCTGGAAGAGGCTTGGGCAGCCTGTGGAGGCCTCCCTGCGGACCTCTGCACCACTGGCAACCTGGGCGAGACTGCTGACGTCTGGGGTCAGAAGCACAGGGGCCCAAGAGACGCTTCTGCTGACAAGGACAACTATAGGTAGCCTTCGTACCTGCGGAGCAGTGGCCTGGGAATCCCCACAGGCAAGAATGGAGAGGAAGTCAGCTCTGCATCCGGGAGAGACAGAAACCTGAGACTCAGAGGGCATCCAGAGCTGTGTTTCCCACTTCTGGGCTCTTCTGCCTCAAACTGGGCCCAAAGGGAGCTGTAAAGTAACTTTGTCTGGGGCTGATTTCATCCCTGGTCTTGTGTGATCCCACCCACAACAAGAGCATTTGGGGGGAATTAAAACTACCTTGACCAGCAGTTCTCAAAAGCACCCTCTTGGTGGACCGCCAAGGGGTGTGGGACAAATTATTCCTTCCCTCCCTTCAAGCAGTTCTGTCAGGTCCCCTTGGGGACTTCTGTGGCAATTTATCTGGCCATCTTTTCAAGCCCAGGAAAGACAAAATAAAAAAAGCTGTCCCCAGAAACAGATACAACAAAACCAAGTTCATTCTTTTCCTTTCTTTCTTTCTTTCTTTCTTTCTTTCTTTCTTTCTTTCTTTCTTTCTTTCTTTCTTTCTTTTTTTCTTTTTTTAGAGGTGGGGGAATAGGGATGGGCAGAGAGAGGAGGACAGAGGATGCAAAGTGGGCTCCATGCTGACAGCAGACAGCCCGATGTGGGGCTCAAACTCATGAACTGTGAGATCCTGACCTGAGCTGAAGTCAGACACTTAACCCACTGAGCCACCCAGGTGCCCCCAACACCAAGTTCATTCTTAAGCTGGATGTGATCTGAAAGGTATTCAGGGAGGGGCACAGCTCACCAGGCCCATGGGGCCTTTCTAGCCTCAAATCTGTAGGTCCTTGTTCTTGACCAGAGGATAACGGGATCTTTTGTTTATCTGGTATGACCTGGAACCCCCCTTCTAGAATTAAGCAAGAAACCAGAGGCAGAGATAGGATTCAAAGTTAGAAGTTTTGGGGGCACCTGGGTGGCTCAGTCAGTTAAGTGTCCGACTCTTGATTTTGGCTCAGGTCATGACCTCACGGTTGTGAGATTGAACCTTGCGTCGGGCTCCATGCTGAATGTGGAGCCTCCTTAAGATTTCTTCCCACCCCCCAATAAACAAATAAACATTAAAAAAAAAATGAAACAGGGGCGTCTGAGCAGCTCAGTCAGTTAAGTGTTCAATTCTTGATTTTGGCTCAGGTCATCATC
Organism: Acinonyx jubatus; assembly: GCF_027475565.1. Taxonomy (NCBI): domain Eukaryota; kingdom Metazoa; phylum Chordata; class Mammalia; order Carnivora; family Felidae; genus Acinonyx; species Acinonyx jubatus. Next base: position 160,313,251 of record NC_069381.1, on the reverse strand, counting down.
CTAGGCCCATGGGGTCCAGCCCCGCATTGGGCTCCATGCTGAGTGTGGAGCCTGTTTGGGATTCTCTCTCTCTTTCTGCCCCTCTCCCCTGCTTGTATGCTCTCTCTAAAAATAAAAATAAATTAAAAAAATACCAAGTTATAAGTGTCTGACTCCCATGTCTGTGGTTTCCCTGCCTTGTGCCTGATTAGAATGACAGTTTTGGTGACACGTCCCGCCTTTGTGCCGTGCCAGTGTCAGCCAGCCTCCTGTGATGCCGGACCCCTCTGGCTACTCCTGCCCCCTTGTTGTTCGTCTGCCTCTGTAAGCCTAGATGGTGCAGAAAGTGGTTTCCAGCTCTCCTCCGAGGGGTCGGGGGGTACTGAGGGGGCTGCTGTGGGCAAGCGCCAGGCCAGGTGCAAAGCAGGCCCCACTTTCTCCTGACCTTACTCTCCCAGTAGCAGTGTGAAGGGATGAACTCTCATGAGACCAGTATCGGCCTGCTTGCTCGGAGGAACTAGGGGGCAGAGTGTGCCGTAACTAGCCCTATTGCATAAATCGGCTCAGCCAGTTCCTCCTTTCGTCCCCCACAAGGTGCAACACAAGGGCCCAAAGCTGAAGAACTTCACGAATCAACTCAGTTCTAATACAGAAGCCACAGGTGACGAAACTTCCCCTGTAGAGATTCAGGGGTCTGGTGGGTCCCTTCTTTCCAGACTCAAAATATTTCCAAACGGTAAAATTTCAGAGGCAACAAGTGGTGTTGAGTTTGAAGAACAACAAGAGACATGCTCAGAGGGTAGCCCTGTTCCTATACTTGAATAACAGACGTGAAGGGATGTGGCATCTGGGCAGTATTTGAAAAGGAATCTCTCTCTCTGTGAACAGTGAGTACACCACATAAAGAAGCGTTGTCCGAGCCAGCGTTTTGAAGCCTTGTTTGACCATGACTCACAGTAAGAAGTACATTTTTCATTGAGATCTAGTACACGTAGATAGATAAGAGAAACAAATGTTTTATAAAACAATTCCCATTCGTACTAAATGCGATACATTATGTGTGTGTGTGTGTGTGCGCGTGTGTGTATGTATATGTGTTTTAAAAAGCACATTTCGACCCACTCAGTTGACTCGTCTGTCCGAGAATAGGCAACAGCCGGCAGTTTGAAAAATACGGATTTGAACAGAAACGTGTCAGACATGTAGAAACTGGTCTCATTGGCTTCCCGGCCCCAGGAGAGGTTTCCCTCACTTTTCTGATCACTAGAAGCTGGTGGAGGAGTGATGGCGAGGCAGGAGCAAGGAAGGGAGAGGAGGTCATGGCTAAGGGAGGGGCCGGAGGCAGAGTTAGGCCCCGCTCACACCGCAAGCGCTTGCTTGAGTGCTTGTGATGTGGTGTCCTGGCACGGAGAGGACCAGCCGTGCTCACAGTGCACGGGTCCTCGTGTAAGGATTTCTGTCCACTAAGGTTTGTAGTGAAAAGTGGAAGCATAAACTGGCACACAGGAGCCTGAGACACCCCTTCGTCCCGCGTTCCCTGAAAGAAGGAACCATATTACAGGACTGTGTTCAGTGTTACATCCCTAGTTCTGGGTCTCATTTATATTAAGTATTCAATGTTTCTTCAGAGACCGTGTTATCTCATTAGTACTTGCAACTCGGCTAGTAAAAGTCCTAATTATGTATGGTAGTATTTTAAAAAAACGTGACTTGGGGGCACCTGGGTGGCTCAGTCGGTTAAGCATTCGACTTGATTTTGGCTCAGGTCACGATCTCACGGTTCGTAAGATCAAGCCCCATGTCCGGCTCCTTGCTGAGGATGGAGCCTGCTTAAGATTTTCTCTCTCTCTCTCTCTCTCTTCTCCCTCCCCCCTGTCTTTCTCTGCCCCTCCCCCTGCTCTCAAAAAAAAAAAAAAAGGTAAAAATAAAAGAGCAAACCCACAACATTATTTGAAGGGCACTTTAACACACTTGAGTCATAATGTCATATAAATGGGACAGGACAGATAAGAAAGGCCCAGAAAAGTTTGGGTTGTGTAGCAGAACTGCTAAACCCCATCTGAGTTTCAGGTGCTCCACACAGCAAGCCTTTAAAAAGTTGAGGTTTGTCTGGTTTGACTCTTAGGCAGGCCTTGGGACGAATTGCTCTGGCTCTTGGCTTTGAGAGAAGTTCAAGTGGCGTGGAGCAAGCTGACCCTGGCTGACCAGGGAACAGGAGAGAGGGCACTCAGACTTTCCACGGTTGCGAATCTGAGCCTGCCCTTAGTTTACCTCTTGGGTCAGGCAGTCCAGGATGATGTGACTTAGGCTTAAATCACCCAAGTTTCTGTAGAGAGGAGGGTGCTCGGGGACACTCTTTATTGGATCCTCCGTGGAGTCTGTTTTAAGTTCCAGAGCAACCCAGCACTAATGGAGCACGGAGCTAAGTAGTGGTCTGGGGCTGTGGAGACCCTGACGTGGGTCCTGATGCAGTGAGTGAAAGGAGCCCCCTGAGCTGGGTTCCGTGTAAGCTTCCAGCCCCGGGTGGGGGCCTTCAGGACCTGAGTCTGTTGGTCCAGATCCCAACTTCTTGCCATTCCTGCCGCTGTACTAAATCAGCTACAGTTCTGGGAGGGAGGAGGGGAGTAGGCATGGAAGCAGGAATTTGCTTCCTGAGAGAAGAGGCAAAGACATGATATGATTTGGGAAAGATACTCTAAAAGGGTGGCTTCCCTCCTAAAAGTGAGCAAATACAACAAATATAACCCCAAGATGACTGCTGTCAATTTTAGACATGTGCTCAAGTTTCACATAGCCCAACCCCAGTGGAAATAGCTAGGAATGGCTGGGAACTGAGGATAATTTGCACTTTTCAAAAGATCCCCTGGGATCCCCAGGTAGCTCTTTGGCTCTGGGACATGGACATAGGCTTTGGGACCTTGGAGATGTGTCTTCACAGACTGGCGGGCCCACCTAGCAGACTCTGTGTTTTTAATACATTGCTCATTTATTTACTCCTATTTAACGTAAAGAATTCTCTTGGATAAGACCAAATGTAAATGCAAAAGAGCATTCAAATCACAAGGCAGGCAGGGAGCCCCAGATTCTAGTTTTAACTCCATCATTGTCGCTATGAACTTGGGCCTCAGTTTCCTCATCCATTATTTGGGGAGGTTGGAGATGCTCGCTCTGACCTCCTTCAGCTCAAACACCCTGTGGCTCTCTTCAGCCTGAGAAACATTTTCTGGCAGGAAAGAGAGGCTGTCCAGAGCTTCCTTCTCAGGCAGCCAGTGAGTACATTCTTTCCTGTGCCCACATATGGAAGCAATTTCTAGATTATCCAAGGCACTTGTGCTGCTGAGCTCAACCGAAACAGAGGAGCTCAGTGGTGGAAAGTGGAAAAAAGAAAAAAACCTGCACATGTTTTCTTACCACCGTGCCCTGTCGTATCTGCAACAGTCCCTGCAATTTGCCCTTCCCTGATATCTCAGGGGTGTGCCAGTGGAATTGGGGAATTTCACAGATAAAACCCCGATAAAAACAAAATGAGTGTTGAGCTCACTGCTTCTCCTCGGAAGCCAAAGGCCACTCTCTGCCCTTCTCCCCTGGAAAGGGTAAGGCTGGGGGCTGGGGAGGACCGTGAATTCCTGAGTTTTGTTCCCACATTTCTTGTAATCTTTCTCGCTGGTCTGTTAAAATGACGACTATTAATGGCTGCCTTCAAGGTTCTTTGTAAAGTTGAAGTGGGAAACATTAGCCAAGTGCTTTGAAGGGGAAAATGTTTTATTAGTTCCTCTTCTGAACTCCTGGGGGTTTTGGTAGCAGTTGAGTGGTAACTCTTACACACTGGAGGCACTGGGGCATTTACTCCTAGATTCAGGTCAGGAAAATGATTTTTCCTAGAGCATGACCTTATTCACAAAGCCTCATCTGTGGCCCTGGTCCCCATAAATGGTCCTAAGGACCTTATTTCCTCCCTCCCTCTTTTCACTCCTGACCGTAATTCTTGGGGAAGGAGGTTACTGAAAAGGACATGTTTATATGAGAAATGCTTTTTGTTCCCCTTTCAGTCAGCCCCTAACTTCTCTACTGCCTAACCCCCCCCCCCCCACTGACACAAACATTTAAAAATTAATTTGTAAAACGGAAATGCTCTTCCTAGAAATGAGGTCTGAGTGATTAGGGATCTATGAATGTACATACCGACCTTTGGTAAAGCTGTTGTGTCTGTGTTCTCGTAAAGATCTGAGGTATCCCTTCCAAATACTTGCTGGAAAAATCTCTCAAAATCAAGACAGTAGGCTGAGAAATGCCAAAAGACACTTAGCAGAGACCACATTTTGTTTTGTTGCCGGGTCTCCAGTGCAGAGCCTTCTCTGGTTAAAGCATACCTCTCATTCCCGGAGAGCACCGGTGCACCACTGGTTTGCTTCGTCTCGGGTTGCCGCCGTGGAGGGCTAGAAATCAAACATGACACAAAGATAGAAACACTTATCAGAAACTCGCTTGTCTGCTCGCCCTATTTCAGGACACTCTGATTAGCTCCACCGGCTACAAATATGATTATAATTCCATACATACATTTCCCCCCTCGTGGGTTTCTTGCCCATTTCAGAGTGGCTAAACTCCGCGGAACCATAGTCGAGAATGTTTGAGCCCCATCTCTGTAGGACTCTGTGCTAGCTGTTCTTCAGTGCTGGTCAAAGAAAGTTCAACTGACCTGCCTCCTGTCTGCTAGATGCTGACGGTCTGAAGCACCAATCCAGGAGATGAGTGACAGCATGTGGGCCTGTTCCTGCCACGGGTATGTGCAGTTTCCACTTGGGGCCAGGTTGGGTGCTCTGCACCAGGCAGGGTAATTCAGCTCCCGGCTCCCCAAGAAGACGAAGACCATTCATGTCGCGGCCACATCCGCACCCATCCAGACACCAGGCTCCCACTGGACCAGTAGAGTTGAACTCACCCCTCCTAGGCAGTTGCCCCCAAACCTCACTCCTCTGCAGCCTTCACTCTGGGAACACCCACCACCTGCCAAATAACAGTCAGTGATGATAGTAGTAATAATGGTAGGAGCAAATGTTTATGGAGCATTTCCTGTGTATCTGGCTCTCTTTTTATTATTCTTATTTTGCCAATGAGGAAACGAAAGCACAAAATGTTAGTCAGCCTGCCTACCATCCCAGAGCCAGTAAATGGCAGAATCAGGATTTGAACCCAGGCAGTCTGACTCCAGAGACTATTTAAAGTACACTTCTTTTGGGACGCCTGGGTGGCTCGATTGGTTAAACGTCTGACTCTTTGTTTCGGCTCAGGTCACGATCTCATGGTTTATGAGTTCGAGCCCCACATTGGACTCACACTGACAGTGCAGAGCCTGCTTGAGACTCTCTCTCTCCTTCTCTCTCTCTGCCCCTCCCCCTCTCACTCTCTCTGTGTCTCTCTCAAAAATAAATAAACTTAAAAAAAAAATTAAAATAAATAAATAAAGTATACTTCTTTCTACTGAAGAATTCCAGCCCTGTGGTTTCCATGTGGTGGTTCACGTTCTAGTCCTTATAGCCACAGAACGACGTAATTTTATTAACATAGGACAGACGTGTAATATTTGAAGGCAGTTATCACAGCTCTCTCTTGGTTCTAAACCACGACACCAAGCTCTTAGGGCCAGTTCTACCCCGGGTCTCCTTCTTGTTCCCAGAAAAGCACAAAGAGTGCTTTATAATTTTCCATCCAAATCAGACACTTGTGAGAGGCAAGGGAGCACTATTAATAATCCTGCTGGGGCAACAGGCATCAATGGGGACTGTCCTAGGCAAACCAGGATGTGGTTCACCCTACCCCCGGGCCACGGTAGAGATGCCACCACTTGGAATGCCTTCTGAAGCCTGTCCAAGTGGATTATGGGAAAGTTGAGCTAATGGTACACAGATATATTATTGATGAGAGATTAGGTTTTAGGAGTCTGCCATGATCAGTCAAACTTCCTGCCGTGAAAAAGTGCTGGATGTCAGGTTGCGTCCCACAACTGCTAATGTGTGTGATCTTGGAGGAGTCACTTCCTCTCCCAAGTTGTTAGTTTTCGCAGCTGTAAATAGAGGTTGGTAATCTGGAAGTCCCTTCCAGTGCTAAGCCTCTGATCCTGTGTCAGCCTTCCTGATGCAAGCAATGGTGTCTATCCTCGCTTGAAAGCCACAAACACGGAGCATGAGGTTTTTCATCCATTCTCTGTCAGTTTAACTGTTCTCCTGCCGGCATTATTTGTCAAGCCCTAGAGGTAGATTATTAGAGTGCCAGAAAGATCTTATGTAGCTTACTTGCAGAGAGTCAATGAAATTGTGCCAAGCACCAAGAATCTTCTTTAAATAATGCTTTTCTTCTCAGACAGCCCTAGATTTTGTCAGTGTAAATATAGGAAACAGAAAATGGCCCCCATTAAATGTACCTGTTGACTTTGAACTTTCTTTAAAAAAAAAAAAAAAAAAAAACTTAGGGGCTCCTGGGTGGCTCAGTCGGTTAAGCTGCTGACTTCAGCTCAGGTCATGATCTTGTGGTTTGTGGGTTTGAGCCCCAACATTGGGCTCTGTACTGACAGCTCAGAACCTGGAGCCTGCTTCAGACTCTGTCTCCCTCTCTCTGTCTCTGCCCCTCCCCTGCTTGTCCTCTGTCTCTCTCTCTCAAAAATAATAAATAAACATTAAAAAAAATTTACTGGGGCACCTGGGCGGCTGAGTTGACTGAACGTCTGACTCCTGATTTAGGCTCAGGTGGTGGCCCCTGGGTCGTGGGGTCGAGCCCCGTGTTGGACTCCACACTGAGCATGGAGCCTGCTTCAGATTCTCAATCCCTCTCTCTCTCTCTCTCAAATAACAATTTTTAAAATATTTTTTTAATTTACCTTTTATATTTCACAGTCCATTGCATCTGTGAAATAATTTCGAAGTATTTTTACACAGTGTATCTCATTAAATCCTCAGAATGGCTGCGTAAGATGGGTATTGTCTTCGTTTTGCAGACGTTGAAACAGAGGCCCAAGGAGACGAAGCGCCTCGTGGGAGGACCCACAGCTAGTTAGCGGTGGGGCTGCGGCTCTGACTCCTGTCTGCAGGATCCTTGTCCAAATGTCCTTGTGCTGCACCGGTAGTTTGTGTTTGTTAAGCAGAGGAGTCTTTTTTTCCAAACAGAAGCAAAGCTTTTCTAGGTGAAGTGGAGTGGACCGCCCTATGTGGTGCCCTGTGAAGGGCTCTGTGAACCTCCCCCAGAACGGGGTTCTAACAACCGCGCACTTCGCAGAGGTGCCTCACGCTGTCTTTGCCCCTTTCAAGGATACAGGTTGCTCGCAGGATTCTGCAGAAGCTCATTCTACTTAATGGGTTGCATTTAATAAACTTCTTGGTGATTCTCAGTCGCTTGGTCTAACCGTCACGGGACCTGTGTCGGTTGTATGAACACGGTCATCTCTAGCAGCGTCGTCTCCCTCTTTCTCCCTTCTCTCCTCTGACTCCCATGGCTCAGTCGGGACCCTCTCCACCTTGTCTTTCCACCTTGCCCTGCTCCTCCCAGCCCCACCTCTACCACCAACAGAACCATGTGTCCTTTCTGGATATTCCTTGGCTGCCTTCATCATTCAGCCCCTTACCCGATAAACACTAAATACTTATGAAATAAAATCATGTGAGAAGGCTCAGCCTAGTGACTGATGAGCCCACATCGTTACTGCAAAGTATGGTGCCCCTTCCTTGTGTCTGAGATGATTGGCTTCACCAAGATAATCTCCCAGGTTCCTTCTATTGCAAAATCCTATTGTTTCTATGCCAGCCTTTTCTCTTCCCTGGGCTGCTTGGCTCATTTTCACTGCCTGTGTATCCTTTACTCTCCCTCAAATCGAAGCACAGTCCATTGCCTCTGCCAGGAGTTACCCCCTGGAAGAGGAAAAGTTTAAGAACAAGATTTTCCATTCTCCAGGGGCGCTGGGTCCCAGCAAGCTGCCGAGTGCCATCTATTCAAAGAGCACCCTTACCTAGGGAAGAAAAAAAAGTATGGGAAATATTTCCATTTTTTAGTTCTTTATTTTGTTCTCAGCAGTGTCGTGTTTTTTTTTTGTTTTTTTTTTTTTTTTTAAGTTTAAGAGACAGCACGCTTGAGCATGTGAGTGGGGGAGGAGGAAAGAGAGTTGGGGGAGAGAGAATCCCAAGGAGGCTCAGAGCTATCCGCAGTGAGCCAGACAAGGAGCTTGATCTCACCAACCATGAGATCATGACCTGAGCTGAAATCAAGAGTTGGACGCTTAACCGACTGAGCCACCCAGATACCCCTCTCAGCAGTGTTTAAAAGGGGTTCATGGTCAGATGCCGGGGTGGCTCAGTCGGTTAAGCGTCAGACTTCAGCTCAGGTCATGATCTCACCGTTTGTGAGTTCAGGCCCCACATCGGGCTCTGTGCTGACACCTCAGAGCCTGGAGCCTGCTTTGGATTCTGTGTCTCCCTCTCTCTCTGCCCCTCCCCTGCTTGTGCTCTGTCTCTCTCTGTTTCTCAAAAATAAATACAAAATGTTAAGAATTTTTTTTAAAAAAGGGGGGTTCATGGTCAGTGTCACCAGCTGACAGGACAGTAACATTTATGCTTCAGGTTCTGTTTCTCTCTGCTTAGTGTCTGGAGCTCTGTAAACACTGAGAACAGATCCTTCTCTTTCTAAACATATATCATTCACACTGCCAGATTTTTCCTAAATCTTTACTCTCCATCACGTAAGGTTTCTTAATTAGATATCGTTTTAAAAGAAATGATACATTCCAACCAATACATTGGCAGTTTTACCTACTAAAAACCATTCAGAAAATTCAAAGTATTAGTGCAGTGTAAACTGTTAGAAAAGATAATTGGCATTCCATTTTGTATTTTCACAAGAGAGATACTTTGCTAAGGCCATAGTTCTTATATAATGGTTTTTTTCTTTCTGAAAGAGCAGCAATTATTAGAAGTAGCAATCCAAAATTCCACTAAGCCAGTATAAATTTAGTAGTCTTTCTCCTCATTCTGCAAATGTACATGGGTTTATTATTTTTTTAAATAATCTTGCCATATCCTGGATTATGTAACAGTGTGTGTCAGCTGTCTCCATGGGGCATCAATATTGTGTGTGTGTGTGTGTGTGTGTGTGTGTGTGTGTGTGTATAATTGATTAGATGCCTACAGCTAAAGGCATGAGTAGCTATTTACTTCAACTAATTATATTAGCCTACCAGTAAAAATTGGCCATTCTGTTCTTTGGGTGATTTTTCACAGTGAACATTTGATGCCCAGTCTGATGCCAGGAGCCCCCACAGCATTCCAGTGCCCCCTAAACACAGCAGCCCCCCTGTACTCATCCACAGCTGTGGATCTGCCCTGCTGGTGACTAAGAGGAAATGGAACAGCGGGATGGGTTGGCCATGGGCTACTTTCCATTCATGTGGTAACGTTCACATTGCATCCTTGGTTGGACTCCTTAACTTTAATGTCAGACCAGGAATCCTTTAAAAAAAAAAAAAAGTAGGAAAATCTTTTCATTGGAAAATATCTTAAAACCAAAGAAAATGGCAGAGGAAAATTGTGATGTGCTGTAAATGGAAGCTGGTGATATGAGTTCCTCTATATCCTTTAAACTCTATTGCTATATTCTTGGATCTACCGGTTAGAAACATTGACTTGCCTTCACATGAAATGTATTTGTGAAATCTTTCTTTATTCCCCTTTACTTATATATTTAGTTTATTATAATTACATGCTGTTATGTAATAAACCACCCCAACCATAGCTGCTTAAAACAATAGGCATTTAATTGCTTACAAAGCTGCAGTGTGGGCTGAGCTCAGCTGGGGAGCCTTTCTGCTGGTTTTGGCTGTGGTCAGACTGAGGCTGCTTTCAGGTGGCAGGTGAGCTGGGTCAGGACCTAGCTGGAAAGCAGAGATGGCTTTCCATAGTATAGTATCGGGACCTCTCCTTCTCCAAGTGGCCTCTCCATGTGATCTTTCCACATGGTCTCTTTAGCAGAGTCTCCAGACTTTTTATATGGTGGTTAGGATCACAGAAGTGGAAGCTGCCAGGCCTTCTTAAGGCTCAGGCCCAGAACTACCAGGGTGTCACTTCCGCAGCCTTTCTTTGGTTAAAGCAAGTCACAGGTACAGCCCGACTCAAGGGGAATACAACGTGTGAATACCAGGAGGTGTGCTTCATTGGAGGCCACCGGTGGAACAGACCACGCGAGTCATTCTTCAGACACATGATACTTCTCGGGTGCGTGCTATGTGCCAGGCAGTGAGTATACAGTGGTGAACAAACAAAGCATGGTGTCTGCCCTTATGGAGTTTATAGTCTGTGGGGAGCACAGGAAAGCAAGCATCAGAGCTGTGAGTGCAGGATGGGAGGCAGGCTGGGTACCTCGGGAGTGTGGCTGGAAGGGTGGAGGAGTCATCCTGGAGGTGGGTGAAGAGGCTTAAAGGAACAGCATGCTCCTAGGCCAAGAGACAGGAGGAAACATGGTCCTTCTGTGGAATTGGAAGAAGTCCTGTGCAGCTGGAGAGCAGCGTAGACAGTAAAGTTGTGTGGGCGTGTTTGGTAGGGGAGAGGAGGAGTCACACCGAGGGTTTGCAAAATAAAAGGCCTGGGAATTAAGCAGGAACCTCATCACATATTGAAGGCCTGGTAAGCTGTGTTAAGAAGATTAGACTTGATCTCAGTCATGATGGGAAGAGGATTTGAAGCAGATCTGCCTTTCAGGGAGATCACAGCTACAGAAGGCTGAGGATAAAGGGGCCTGGGCTGGAGATCCCCAGAAAACTGGGGGTCAGGCAAGAGAGAATGGTGGGTGCACAAGGGTATGGAGCTCAGGGCATGGATTCCAGAGATACTAGAAGGTAGAATCTCCACGTCTTGGTGATTGGTTGGTTACCGGAGTGAGTGAGAGGGAAGAGGCAAGGGTGACCCTCAGGATTTTGACTTTGGCAGCTCGTGATGGTCTCCTCCACTCCAGTAGGGAACCTTGGAAGAGGGGCAGGGTTGGGTCCCCTTGGGATGGGCAGGAAGTACCAAGGGGAGCCAAGTGGAACATACCAAGTTTGATTCCTTTGGGTCCTAGTTCCCTGCGGACCTTTTTCGGACTAATATATAATGATATCCTAGGTGCTTCTTAATTTCTCAACTTCCACATCTCTGTGACACACTTTGTTCCTTTCTACTTCTCCTCTGCATCCCATGGACTTGGTCTGAGGCAGGAGTGTCCCGGGATGTCACCTTCTTGAATCTTTTACTTTGAGGTGGTGGGTTGGAGACACTGGTGTTGGAGAGTTACAGGATTTGGGGTTGAGGGCTTACAGAGAGCAATTCGGGTCACGGGGTTGAGAAGTGCAAAGGCAAGGGATTTGGGAAGAAACTGGGAAAAGGAGAAGAGAGAAAGACCCAGGCCAACTAGAAGAAAGTTAAGAAGCGACTAACAACATACTAAAGGCAAGGAAAATGAGTCATACAAGAAGGGGGGAAAAAAAAAGGAGCAAAATTAAAAAGGAAAGAGAAAAAGATGGCTCCACAGGCTGTGATCTCTATCAAGGAAGATTCTGGAATCTTTTTTTTTTTCACGCCTCCTTTGTACATCTGCATTCTAAAAGCTAGGAAAGTAACGTAAACCTTTTTTATGAAAGCCTCAGTGGGCCTTCAGATAAGCTTTCTTGCTATATAAAAAAGGAAATGAGCAGTTAATACACTAAGGTAGTCCTTTTGTGGAAGAAAAGGAACCCTAAGAAAAGAAAGGGACATACAATTGTTAAAGTGAATTTTTTAAAAAATTGTCTATTCCCAAGTGATCTGACAAAGAAATATCTGTAGCCTGAGAGAATGGAGAGAGAGCATGTCCCCATGATCAATTTTTAATAAACATAAATGGTATAATAAATTATGCATGGAGGAATGGTATAAAGCATTAAACAATGAAGGATAAATAATTTAAATGATTAAAAACTGCCTCTGTCATATGTTTGATGTATGAGAACTCTATCTGAATTTTCTCTGCAAGGAAATGGAGGATTTTTTAAAGGGGATTTTTCAAAACCAATTTTTAAAAGAAAAAATCGTGTCGCGGTCTGCCAGGAGAGGTTGTTAAGCACAGAAATGTCAACTTCCGTGATCCTGTATCTTGAGCTTCTCTGATTAATGCATGAGTAGTGCCTTGTTGGTAGATGATATTCTATCAGGCTATCAATGGTGCAGGCACTGCCCATGTTCTAGAAGGCTGAGACTCAAGATCTCTTTTCAGGTATCCAGAGGAACTTTGTCAGGGCGCAGGAGTACAGTGATCTCTGTTTCTTATATGCTCTTAAACTTCTCATATTTCTGGGAAGAAGTACTGTCCCTGCATATCCATTGCTTCAGGCAAACTGCCATCTCCATCCCCAAATTAGAGTAGCTAGATGGGTTACAACCAAAGAAGCATCTGCAAAGGCACGCCTCCTTCTTGTGGGCCACCCCTCTATAGTTGAGGGGACCCATCTTCATCAAAACCAGCACATTATAACATGCAGTGGGGGTCAAACCTATCCAGGTATGAACCCACTCTACCATTTAATAGCTTTATCACCTTTGTGCCTGAAGCTCTGTTTCCTTATTGGTAAAATGCGTTCAGTAATACCCCAAAAGACTGTTGAGCATTAATTAAGATACAGATGTCATTAGCTTAGTTCAGTGTCTGGAACATAGTAAATGCTTAATAAATGCTTATTATTAACTACAGAAATATGTACTGAGTGTGTATTTTCCAGTCTCAGAGGAGTGCAAAATAAACCAGTGGGACCAGGGCAAAAAACCATAAACCTAGGAGAAACAGCCATCACGTAACTAAATCAAAGATCATAAGCTGTGGTCTAAGAGCCAATTCTAGAAAATTCACTATTTAAAAAAAACAAAAAAAACAAATTCAGATACCTTAAGGCAAGGACACATGTGCTCTAGTTAATCCCAGTCCCCAATATTTCCATTGTCTTACCCCAGCCTGCTTTCATTTCTCTACCTTCCTAACCCTGACAGGAATTTGAGTTTATCACCTCAAGCTGAAGAGTTAGTTCTATGAAGTTAAATTGTTTCCCCCTAAGTTTCCTAGCTTCTTAAATGTTTTAATTTAACTGGGGCATCAGATTGCTATATAAACTTAATGGAGATGGGGGAAAAAAGTCTTTAGTTTTTTTGCACCACTGAATAATTTTCATAAAATTAAGAGCCAAACGTGCCAACAAATCTTCCACCTGTTTTTTACTTTGCTGTTATCCCAAATTAATACTTACCTAACACCCACATAGGCATTTTATTGCCCTGGAACTATGACCTCTCACGATTCAGAAGCTGATTATCTACAGAAATAATTTCAGCCATTTATGGTTGACACTCTGTCAACATACATGCTTATCAGTAAAAGTTCAAGTTCAAACTGTTGGTGCACCAGACAGTGGGAAACTGAAGACTCACTGTAGGTGTTTGAAAACATGACCGCAAATACATTGGTATTTCTCCCAATGAGAGGTGAATCTGTGTCTTGCTCCTTTAAATCTGATAGGAGTAAGGGATTGTGACTACTCTGAGAGACAGTGTGACGAGGGTGGCCCCATGCAACTTCCAAGGCTGGGCCCGAAAAGGCCATACCTCTGCCTTGTTCATTGGGAATGCTTGCTTTTGGAGGCTTGAGCCACCAAGCAAGAAGTCCAACACATAAGTGCTCTGGTTGACCCTTTCCTTTAGCCTTCCCAGCCTTGTATCAGAAATAAATGAAGAAACCATCTTGGAAGTAGATTTTCCAGCCCCAGTGTTCTAGCCTCTAGTTTATCAATGATCCCAGCTAAGATAAGACCACAGGTGTTGAGGAACATGTCTCCATCATGACATTTCTGAATTCTTGACCTACAGAATCCATGACGATAATGAAATGGTTGTTTCACGCCCGTAGGTTTTGGGATCATTTGTTACACAACAATGGGTAACTATTGTACTCACCCAACAAGTCAGCTGGCTTTGTATCTTGGGTAGTCACCATATGACACATCATATTGTTTGTGAGATCTTGACTGTAAGAACCACCCGGTTCCCATCAAAATGTGCCGTATTACTGCTAGGTTTTTTTTTTTTCATACAGGATAAACATGGGAGAGTTAGTTAATGACTTAGCAGATACTTACTGACTGAAGGTGAAAGATGACAAACTGAGCTCCTCTTGATTTTATAGTTTGCTTGGAAGGGTGTGTTCCTGTTGTTTTTCATTTAGCAGTAACTCTGTGTCACCACCGCCAAAGTAGAAATAACAGCTCTCCTCAATGATGATGAATTAGACGTTGCATTAAAAAGCACTTAGGTGTTGTTTTTTTTTTAAAGATAACACTGTTGATACATGCAAGCGTTTAATGTAGTAATTATTTTAGGTTAATGGGTAACACTAATAGTTTCTGCTATTAAGAATATTTACAAAGCACGGGGCGCCTGGGTGGCTCAGTCGGTTCAGCGTCCGTCTTTGGCTCAGGTCATGATCTCACAGTCCGTGGGTTCGGGCCCCGCGTCGGGCTCTGTGCTGACAGCTCGGAGCCTGTAGCCTGCTTCAGACTCTGTATCTCCTTCTCTCTCCGCCCCTCCCCTGCTCATGCTCTGTCTCTCTCTGTCTCAAAAAAAAACCAAAAAAAACATTTAAAAAGAATATTTACAAAGCAATCTGAGCAAATACAGAAAGGTTAGATTATTAGGGCCTGAGGTAGCTAGTGCTGTAGAAGCAACTAAACTGTAAGTAGTCTTCGTACTTCCATTTGGAATCAGTTTAGTGGTCTTTTAATGAACAGATAATTCAGTCTGAATTTTAAAATCAAGGAGTGGCAGTTCACAGGGCAGATCCCTTCTGACAGGGTGTATGGAGAAATCTTTATTCTTTCCAATTGCTGCCTTTTCAGCCCAGCCAGCAGCATTGAAAGCCAGCCCCCTGTGGTCAGAAGTCAAGTTCTTGGGTTAAGGGTAACAAATCCACAGCACATACGACATCAGTTAATTAGGCTGCCTCTGTACACGTAAGTTCACCGAGGTTTTGGTTTCTTCCAAGTTGTGCAGTAGTCACACATGAGTTCCCACAGCAGATACCTGCTTGGGGATTTCTCACTTACCCATCCTTCTGAAGAGAGCCCGTGGGCATGTTAAGCCAGAACAAAAGACCCCACAGCCCGGGTATGACTGAAGATAGATTGGGTGCTTTCTGTTTGTCAAAGACTTTCTCTCTTGTCTGGGTACCTAGCCCTCTGTTAAAAATATTGTCAGGAGGTGTGCTGTGTGTGCTTAATCCTAAAAAGAAAACTGAAAAAATAGAGTCCATGCGTTTTGAGAAGAGCAGTCAGGATGGCCTCATGATTCAGTGGACGTAGAAAGGCCCAGAAAGACCTCTGTTGTAGGAGATTGTAGATGTAGGGACAACAGGAGTTTCAGATCCAGTTTCAGCCTGAAGATCGTCTTTATAGATTATATAAATTACTAGACTAGTTAATTTGGAGTCGGAATAGCATTTTTGTATTTTGAAGCTCTTCTACTTTGTGCATACACAGTGAACCCTTTATAAAGCTGGTGAGCTGGACTATGAATTGGAGACAGAGGGATTCCCCTGCTCTTTATTGTTGGGAGGCTGTAATCTCTCATTCATTCGGTAAACACCCACATGGTGCCAAGCCCCTTTCTCCAGGAGGAAATGGGCGCGTGAAGGCGTATGTAGTAGGCAGTTGGTACAGTGGAGTTGATGGGGCATGGCTGCATCTGGGAGAGTCTGGAAGGGAGAGGCTGACCCCTGACCCAGGGCCAAGATTGGCATCACAGGAGACAATGCCCTAGGCGTCAGTCTTTACTTCAGAGATGTACCGAAAGATGGAATGCGATGTATTTGTTTTGCTACATATTGTTCTCTACTTTTTAAAATTTTTTTTTAACATTTATTTATTTTTGAGACAGAGAGAGACAGAGCATGAACGGGGGAGGGGCAGAGAGAGAGGGAGACACAGAATCCGAAGCAGGCTCCAGGCTCTGAGCCATCAGCCCAGAGCCCGACACGGGGCTCGAACTCACGGACCGCGAGATCGTGACCTGAGCCGAAGTCGGACGCTCAACCGACTGAGCCACCCAGGCGCCCCTGTTCTCTACTTTTTAAAAGAGATGACAAAGCAGACTGTGGTGGGGAGCATGTCAAACTCTGCCACCATGCTGCCATACTCCGCACCAATAATGCTTCAACTTCCTGTCTCCTTTAGAGAGACTTGAAACTGTCACAGGTGCTGGACAACAATAAAAGAGTTTTGTTCCACCCCCCCCCCCCAAAAAAAAAATCTGTTTCAAATCTTGACCTCATCAACTTGGCAGGAGAGCATGGCGGGGGAGGGACCGCGCAGAAGGAACGGTGGTTTATAACTGAGCCTTAAAGTCACTCCAGCAGCAGAGTTTCTGAGCTACCGTTGTCAGAACTGGAGCAGCCATGTGGAGACAAAGACTTATCTGGTACAGTGCAGTTGAGTAAGGTTAGGATTTACAGTTGTGACTAAGGTAGAAATTGAATTGCAGCTGTTCAGAATTACTCCTGATCGCTGTTTCCTTGCCTGACGTCCAGATGAAGTGGCTGGCTGCCATTTATGGGCCCTGGCGTATGAAAAATACGTGTTTTTAAAGACTGGAATCACACCCACTGTGACATGCTGGTGACAGCCACAGATCCATGCCTCTCATCTCAGGATACTCTGGGGGCGCACTGGTGCAGAATGCCGGAAGAAATGGCGGCCGCTATGTAGATAACTTTCTAAGTCTGTTTCCCCTTCAAGCATAAAGACTTGGATTCATGTAAGATGTGCCTGATACGCAACCACACAAATGAGAGACGTAATCCCAAGGTGTGCCAGGCCACAGTTTGCAGTCTGGTTGCTTTGCACACCAACAATTTGCTTGAATTGTTTACAAGGTGTTGCTTGTTTGTTTTTGTTTTTGTAACCTTACATCCTTGTCTTGTGTCAAGTCAGGTGAATTTTTTTTTAAGCTGAATTTATATATTTAGCTGTACAATGAGTAGCACACGACTTGTCACAACCCCTCTTCCCCCTGCATAATCCTTATTGCTTAGGAAGGCGTCACGCCTATGAAGTCTAGTTACTAAGAATTTCAGCCATGCTTTGATGAATTTTACAGTTTTGGGTGGTAGTTTTTCAATAAAAAGGGAAGTATATTTTTTAAAAAATCAACTTATTATAATATACCATTAATTCTATTTAGCCTACACTTTCAGTAGTGTTATTAATGATCCACAGTGCCCCTAAGGTTAAATCACAGTTTATATAAGATGTTAAGGAAACCTATGTCAATAAACACATGTATTATTAAATACAGAGAGATTTGATCATTTTTGTACATAAATTTGCCTTGGAAGTTAATTGGTGGATATCACGTTGCTTTTAGCACTGTAAGTCAGTACATCATTGAGAGATACGCAACGGTAGTTTAGTAAATAGCACCTTGTTTTAGTTTAGGTACCTCCCAGAGCACCAACTTTATTTCTAGAAGTTGCTCAAAGGCAAAGAAAGTAATAGATACTGAAATACAAAATGTAGAGTTACCTGTTCAGAATGACTGTGAGTAATTAATCAATAAATCTTGAGAGATGTTTATCTTTTGAAAGTTTACCTCCTTTACAGAATCCTGTAATTCATCCTGTCTCCAGGCACTTCAAAATCCAAATCATAATCCAGAAAATATATGATAAATACATGTGGTTGAGTTTGATGTTGCTCAGCTGGGTATTACCAACACTCTAATTATAACCTGAATAAATCTTAAGACCCCACTTGGTCCAGATTCTGCCCAGAGTCTCATTGAAAGAAAACATCAGAAATCCAGAAAGCCTTGAAGAATAACATCTCTTTCACTGAAATTTTTCTAAAAGGCACGGCGTAAAGGTTTTACACTTCATACCACATAAATAGCTTCTCCAAAATTCCATATGGACTAGTCTTCGCCTGCACTCATGGCTGCTGCAAAAACTCTTTTGTCTCTCTCATCCACATCATTTTTCACTGACCATGAAACTTTCCTTGTTTTTAAAAAAGTTGATGGAGGGGCGCCTGCGTGGCTCAGTCGGTTGGGCGTCCGACTTCAGCTCAGGTCACGATCTCGCGGTCCGTGAGTTCGAGCCCCGTGTCGGGCTCTGTGCTGACAGCTCAGAGCCTGGAGCCTGCTTCCGATTCTGTGTCTCCCTCTCTCTCTGCCCCTCTACCGCTCATGCTCTGTCTCTCTCTGTCAAAAATAAATAAACTTTAAAAAAATAAAAAAAAATTCATCCTGGGTGAATGGCAAGGCTTCCTGTGTGTCCCTAGCCAGTTCTTTTTATGAACAAGGGAATTTTCCAGATCCTTTCAATGTTTTGATCAACAAAAAGATGAGCGAGGAGTTATTTGGAATTTAACTGAATGATGTTGGAAAGGGCCAGTTTGGTTGTTGGCATCAGGCTCTGAGGTATGCCAGAGAAGAGTCACTATGCTGGGCAGGGCTCTGGCTTTGAAGACAGATCTTCAGGGGTCTTGATCATCCTGGCTTAGGTTACATTACAGTGGCACAAACAAACGTACCAAAGTGCGGTGCTCCCGCAAGAGAACTTTCTTGACCTTTCAGCTCCCTTTAGCTGCTCCAATGGCTCAGAAACATGGTGCATGGTATCTTTTTGCATGATTGCTAATGAGGAAAGCCTTTGGCATGACATAATGCTCCCCACATCCCCCAGGGTCAGTGTAGAAACAATTGCTCTGGGGTCTGGCTGGACTGCTTGACCCACATTGTGAAACACCTACTGCCAAGGGCGTGCCTCATTGCAGTTCCTCCCTGGACAACACACGTGTGGTGTGCATGTGTTACGTTTCTTTCAGAGACAGAGCAACAAGGAGACGGTTTTGGTGGATGCTGGAAATGACACTGGACTTGCAGTCATAAGCTTTGGGTTTAAATCCCAGTTCTATCACTTATTTACTCGTTTGAACAAATCCTTTCAACTCTTGGGAACTTAGTCTCCCCTTTGATGTATGAGAATAATTACAAACAATATTTAACTCATAAACTGTTTATGAAGCTAAATTAATTTTTTAAAATATGTTACGTTAGAACAGAAACGCTTTGGGACGCTCGGGTGGCTCAGTCGGTTAAGCATCTGACTTCAGCTCGGCTCATGATCTCGAGGTCCGTGGGTTCAGGCCCTGTGTCAGGCTCTGTGCTGACAGCCCAGAGCCTGGAGCCTGCTACGTATTCTGTGTCTCCCTCTCTCTCGGTCTCTACCCCGCTCATGCTTTTGTCTCTGTCTCAAAATAATAGCTAAGCATTTTTTTAAAATAACAAATTCAGCCAAGTAAATTTTTAAAAAAAGAACAGAAATACTTCAGTGTTTTATCACTTTTTTGTAGTCCAAACCAGGATCTTAGTCCAGTAAACTGAGAGTCACGGGCAGATTTTGAAACAGTTGCCACAGCTTTATGCCTGTTCCCTCTTTCACGCTATCCTGCGTTTCTCCATGAGAAATTAAATATGGAACTTAATTTTTTTTAATGTTTATTTATTTTTGACAGAGAGAGAGACAGAGCATGGCGGGGGAGGGGCAGAGAGAGAGGGAGACACAGAATCCAATACAGGCTCCAGGTTCTGAGCTGTCAGCCCAGAGCCTGACACGGGGCTCGAACTCACGAACTGCGAGATCATGACCCGAGCTGAAGTCGGATGCTCAACCGACTGAGCTACCCAGGCGCCCCAAATATGGAATTTTAATGTTAACCTTCATTCAAACACATATACATATACAAATACATAAAAACAATGCCAACTTAGATATTTTGTGGACAGAATTTCCCCATCAGCCCTGCACTGACATCATGGCTTTAAAAAATTAGAAACTACCTAATTTTCAAAAGAAGGAAAGATGTAGATTCTTGTTGATTTCTGTGCTTTGTAACTAGACATTAGGAAACAGAATTATTGCCTCTAAGCATATCTAACAATGTTATTTTCTCCTTTGAATTCCTCACTTCTTTAGAGGATATCTTTACATTCTTGTGATCTTACTGTTGGACTCTTAACCTAATTCTAGGATAGATTCCTTAGCTAATGATGAAGTCCAGTGCTTGGAAGTGAGGTTGCTGGAAACCCACACTGACAGCCTCCCTTCTATAGATACGTTCTACAGATCTCCAAAATGCCTGCATGTCTCAGATCCCTGCATTTGCAGAAGCATTCCCTGGGATATTCCTAGCTGTCTCCCAGATACTGGGTTCTTGGCTGCCCCACTACCCCACATTTACCCACATGATTTGTGAGAGCTGTGGCTAGCTAGTCCTTCTTATAGGAAGGGCGGGAGGAAAATGAATGGACACCTGGCAACATACTCTTTTAGAAGGGTTTCTGATATCTGTGTAATGTTATCTCCCTCCCATACACACAAATTGCTATTATTAACATGAAACTACCATTAAATTTCCCAGAACAGTGGACTGACCTTGCCAATTAACAGGGTTCTACTATGGAGTTCTCTGATGTTTACCAGGAAAGGTCATCTATACTTGATTTTTAGAGCAAAGTTTATAGGTAGGATTTTTCAACCATTACACATTAAAACACACACATATGTAGCCAGGAGTAGAGGGTACTGTAATAATAAAAAGCATGGGCAATCAAGGAAAGTCAAGAATAGGGGAAAAAACAAGAAGAAAACAATGTAACAGAATATAAATGATAAAATGGCAACAATAAGACAAACATACAACAGTAAAAGCGCCTAGCTTAAATTCCTCTATCAGTGGCTCTCACATTGATTAAAAAGATAACCTAGCTATATGCTGTCTCCAAGAGTCACATGTATAGCAAAATTACACAGAAAGGAAGAAGATAAAGGGATACAGGCTGATGAATGCTAAGTAACAAAACAAAAATAGGGATGATAGCATTAATATTAAAAAGTGTAGGATTGGAGCACCTGGGTGGCTCAGTTGGTTAAGCGTCCGACTTCAGCTAAGGTCATGATCTCACGGTTTGTGAGTTCCAGCCACGCTTCTGGCTCTCTGCTGTCAGCGCAGAGCCTGCTTCGGATCCTCTCTGCCCTTCCCCCTGCTTGTGCACATGTGCGCATTTTCACTCTCTCTCTCTCAAATAAGTAAACTTAAAAAAAAAAATCTTAAAAAAAATGTGTAGCATTAAATGTAAAAAGAAATACTAAACAAGACATAGAAGAATAAGAGATACAAATCAAAGAAGAGTCCATAATAATGAACCTTTATGCACTGAACATCTTAGCACGGAGTTAGAGAAAACAAAATCTGTTAAAAAAAATAAATAATGCAAATAAAACAATTAACAGATAAAAATTTCAAAACGTAAAGTTTTCCATAATCATAGTGGGAGACTTTAACAAAATGCTTGCAGAATTTAATCAAGTAGGCAAAAATAAGTAGGAAAAGAAGATTTTAATAACATCATTATCATTATCAACCTAAACCAACAAATAGGAAAGACACACAAATATTTAGAAGGACATGAACCATTTACAAAAATAGATGAAATATTAGACCACAAAGAAACTTTTTAATTAACCAAAGAGTAGATGTACTAGCCACATATAACAAAAAACATAGCATCGAAAATTAACACAAGATGGCTTCTGCCCTCACCTCCATCCAAGCACTTGGAAACTAAAATAGGATCCTTTTGACTAACTCTTGGGTCGAAAAGGATATCACTACTGAAACTATAGGCTCTTCTAAAATTAACGGTGAGAATATGATGCCTTGAAATGTGTGAGATAAGATTAAAAATATACTTAGATTA
Source organism: Acinonyx jubatus (assembly GCF_027475565.1). Taxonomy (NCBI): domain Eukaryota; kingdom Metazoa; phylum Chordata; class Mammalia; order Carnivora; family Felidae; genus Acinonyx; species Acinonyx jubatus. The sequence goes on along the minus strand of NC_069381.1, from coordinate 160,291,433 downwards.
AAAGTTAAGGATTTTATTTAAAAGGACTGGAAATAGACAAGCTTGTATTTTAGAAGTTAATAAGTGAAACATAAAGTAAAACAAAGTAGTGGAGGGAAATAGAGAAGGTAAATTATTTACCTTTATTAGAAAAAGTCTAGCGGTGCCTGGGTGGCTCATTCGGTGGAGCGTCTGACTCTTGAATTCAGCTCAGGGGTCGTGAGATTGAGCCCTGCACTGGGCTCCGTGCTGAGCATGGAGCCTGCTTAGGATTCTCTCTCTGTCTCTGTCTCTCTCTCTCTTCTCTCTCCTCTCTCTTTCCCTCCCTCTGCCCCTCTCCCCCCACTTCTCTCCCTTCCTCAAAAAAATCAAAATTCAAAAAAGAAAAAGTCTGAATTTTCTGATAAATTAGAAAAAAAAAAAGATTGGCAGGACAGCAAAAGTACAGGATTAACAGGAAGGCTACTGGGCTAAGGCTGGAAGGCTGAGTTAATAGAAGACCCTGTCCCTGCCCTCATTGCCACTTCGGTTTAGTCAAGGTGAAAAGCACGTGCAGAAAATAATTAGGGAACAGGACTGTGTTGAGTAACGTGCCTACTTATGAGTTATAAGTGGTACACCTGTCTATGGCAAGAGTAGCATTAGTCCCTGAGTCTCTGGCTTCAGGCAGAGCTGAATGTACATGTTGGCTTCACAGTTATCAAGGGGCCCTGGACAGGCTGTTTAGCCTTTCTAACTTGGTTAGCTTGTCTGTAAAGTGGGAATCTGGGAAGTGGCTGGTGGCAAGGGCTTAGTCGATGGCTGACTAAAAAAAGTCAGTATAGCATCTCTTCCAGTCTCTTACGGAAGCTACTGAGATCACTAGGGCACCATCAGTATCTTAGTACATCGTACCCAGGAGTGGGACAGAAACTAGTGTTTAGAGTGGCCAAGTTCTGCCCACCTGGATGAAGAGATGGGGCATTTCACCTGTGACTATTTGGGAACTATGCCCATGGTGAATGGTTGAACAAGTCTCCATCCATTAAAAGGAAAAAAAAAATCTGTTAAGAATGGTACTGCTAAAGCAGTAGTGGTTCTTGAGCTGGAGAGAAGATGCTAGGCACAGAGAAAGGAATGGTCAGTTCTCCATTCTGCAGTTGGTTGGCTCCCCTGAGTAGGAAAGGCAGAATCACAGCATCCTTCCTGACCTGCCTCTGACCGGTAAGCACCATTACCCATCATCACCATGAATGTGAAACCTCATCCTTCCCACCCCTCGGCATCAACATTGGGCTCCTCGGGAACGATGATGGATTTGAGAAGTCTTGAAAAAGTGACATGGTAAACACAAAGGGGGTCAGAGAGTAAACCCAGAGAAAAAAATTGGAACAACCCCCCCCCCCTTTTATCTGTATTTAGGACTTGATGAGATTTTGTGGTTTGATGTAAAGTTAGAATGCGTCCAGGAGTAGATAAAAATCTTGGGTTTTTTAAAAATATCTTTGGATGCCACAAATCAAACCACTTTAATCAAAATATTTGTTCAGTGGGGGGAAGAATCTGTGAAAGTAGTTAAATGATGTCTGTGGTCCAAACAAGAACTACTTGATGGCTCTGCTTTCTCCATTCCCAAGACACCATCAACTATAAGGTGTACCATCAAATTAATGACAAGTGAGGAGGCAGGGAAAGAGGACATGATATTAATGTACACTCCGATTCCAGGAATGTTAAGATCTGAAGGAAAAAAACCACTACCAACACAAACATGCATCTTGGAATTAAGGAAATGCAGAATTTCACCTCACTTGGTGTTTTGGTGTTTTCTTGGCTGTTAGAGGCGAGGATTAATTTTATGAAAGCAGTTAAAAGATTTTTACTAATACATGGGGCAGAACTAAGGAAAATTGAAGGCCAAAAAAAACTTTTCAGGGCCATAGATGTATTTTCTTTCATTCTCTTGTCAAGACAAGAACAAAATTCAAAAAACACTGATAGGAGTATGTCAGAGGAGCCCAGTAAGCGACTGAAAGAGCTCCCAGTGGTCAAGAGTAGAATGCTTTGAACAACAAAATAAAGTGGTGCTGAATTGTAACCCAAAGTATAAAATCAGTATGTCTGAGTCCATACTTATATAAATAAATGATTGAATAAATTAGTAAATGGGGAGAAGAGACAAATCTTCCATGCAGAAGAATTCTAAATAATTTATGTAGATACTCCACCCTCAAGATTTTCCTTGCAGAGCATCCAGTAAGGAAGGAGGAGAAACCCAACAAGTAATCTGTAAGTACATTCTTATCGTGAGAAAGACATCAGATAAAACCCAATTGTGGGACATTCTACAAACTACTTAATCAGTACTCCTCAAAACTGTCAAGGTCATCAAAAATAAAGAAAGTCTAAGAAACGGTCTCAACCAAGAATAGCCTAAGGAGATGTGATGAGTAAATGTAATGTGATGTCTTGGATGGGATCCTAGAACAGAAAAAGGACATTAGGAAAAAAAAAAAAAAACTAAAGAAATCTAAATAAACTGTGGGCTTCAGTTAATAACACTGTATCGGGGTGCCTGGGTGGCTCAGTCAGTTGAGTGTCCAACTCTTGATTTTGGCTTGGGTCATGATCTCCGGGTCGTGGGATGGAGTCCCACTTCAGGGCTGAGTGTGGAGCCTGCTTGGGATTCTCTCTCTCTCCCTGTCTCTTTGCCCCTCCCCTGAACACTATCTCTCTCTCTCTTTCTCAAAACAGAAGTGACCCACATAAAAAAAAAAAAAAATTCAGTACTGTTTTATTGTTACTTATATACCATACTAAATATAAGATTTTAATAGTGGGGAGACTGGGTGCAGATGAGTGGGAACTCTGTATTTTTCTGTAAATTCACACCTGTTCTAAAAAACAAAGTCTGCTAAAATTTGTTAAATGCCAAAACAAATGAAAAAAAAAAATTCACAGACAGGAGGCCAGGTTAGGGATTTTAAAGGAAAATTATAAAGCATTTTGTTAAGACCTTTAAAAATTCCACACAGCATGGCTTAAGTAGAACACATGTCACTGCTTAGTTGAAAAATGGAACTGGCAGTTTAACGCACAATGTGACACTTCTAAATGCGTTCAAATGAAGTCATCATTGTTTATCATCTGTGTAGTATTTTGTTTTTCTAAGATAGCAAAATTGTACCATCATGCCCATTTTAAAACCACTGTCATGCTTATAGCCGTCTTGACTCAACTGGCTACTCTAACTGCACAGTTCAATCAGAAAACCAGCCATCAGCTGTCAGACCGGTGGGCCAGTTTATGCGCGTTTTCAGAGCCAGAAATGCAATCAAGTGGTGAGACATAAGAGCTTCGCAGTTGTCCAGAGTCCTGATCCCAGGACTCGTTTCCTTACTGTGTTCTCACATCGAAAACTTCATTGGGGAATTAGAGGGTAATATTTTCAAGACTTGGAACAGTGAGGTTTTCTACAATTACCTTTCTAAAAAACAAAAAATCCTCTTAAAAGCATTTTAAAGAAAAGAATTATGCTAGGGTAGCCAAATAGAAACAACTTTGGGGTTTCTGTACTGAGTCAGGTTGTACAAATTGCAGAATATTCCGCTCGGTCCAGGACATGGTTTTAACTCCCACGCACCACTTCCTACATCCACAAATTCCATGTGTGTGGACCTCCACAGAGCTAGAGGAATCATGGAAGGAGAAAAGAAGGCACTGACCACAGGAACAAGAAAGCTAGAAACGGCACCCTGGCTTCTGGCACTGTCCTGCCTCAGCTCTTCTCCAGTCGCCCCTCTGCTGGGGGCACAGAGGTTCACACCAGGGCACTTGCCTGGTGCTCTTGCCTGGCCAGCATCAAGGCCCCCCACTGCCGGGACTCACATACCACCAGGAACCCACCACCATCCCACAGGGAAACCAAAACCCTGGCATATTTCGGAGACAATCCGGGGGGGAGTGGGGGATGTCTGCCAGTTATTTCACCTGGGAGGCAGAGAGGACCGTGGCTTTGTTTGCTGAACCAAGAATTAGGGCACACCGCCTGACAGCAGGACTGAAAAGACTGGATGTGAACTTGAGACTGGCTGGGGAGATTCAGGGTGAGTGGGTCTTGTCACTGCAGGATCCAGAAGTGTGAGCTGAGCCCTGGGTGTGCTTCTCCGTGGTGGTGCCCTCCGGAGAGGAGCCTGGGGACCTCCTGGGCTCAGCACCATGGCCCAAAGCTGGCCCTTCCTGGGGAGTCCTGAGGGCAGCCACAGGGGGGCCCTGTCCAGATGACTGGAGAGCCCCCCGGGGCTGCTCTGTGAGCAGTCTGCCTCTTCTCAGCTGCTGCCCCAACCCCACGACTCTGGGGCTCCAGACTCCCCGTCTCTCCCTTACCCCTGATCCTTGCCAGATCACCAGTGCCAGGAGTCCAGACATTATTCTTCTCTGCCTTTCTCCCAAGCTTATCTCCTCTTTACCTGTGTCCTAGGGATGCCTCAAGCAAGCTGGGGGACCCCTTTGGAGTGACAAAGTCTCCTTTAGAAGCAGGGTTACCCCAGTGTGAAGCAAGCAACGAGACGATCTTATCACACGCCTCTGACCACTTAGAGAGGCAGGCAGAGACGGTGCAGTGAGGAAGTATAATGTCACATGCGACATTTACAGGAAACTGGCTAGAAGATTGCAGGGGAACTTGAGAACTTGTCGTTTTCGGCGGATTAAAACAACACAGGTTAGTGCTTTTTTTCCCCCCCGAAAAATCTTCCATAGCCACTCTAAACTACCTAACTTGTTCTCTTTCCTTAAACTGTCTTTCTGTAATGCGAAGAAATTGCTCTGGCTTTGAATGTGAGAGCCAGGGCATAGCTGAAAGCCACACTTTGTTAGAGGAACAAACATCGAGCCATTACTGTGAAAATGAAATTCTCAGAATCTCTTGCTTCCCTCTTTACCTTTAAAAAACAACCTTCAGATGTTCATGCAATAACTTATTTCATGGAATTCAGCTATAAGCCTCTCCTCACGTTTACCTATTAGCATAAAGCTGAAACAGGACAAATCAGCTTGTGTTTGCGGGCACTCGTGGGGTGTTCAAAGGGCGGTGGAAAATACTGAAATATTATGTGTGGAAACATGCTGTGAGTCTGAATGCAAAAATGTTGTTATTATGTACTTTTCATCTGGTAAAATGAATCTTTTGGCTTGTATTTCCTGTTACAATGCATTTCTCATATTTTTATACATCTTAGTTCCCTTTTGTATTTTTTCTGCCCTCTTCTTTTCTTCCTTCCCTTTTTTTTTCCTTCCTTCCTTTCTTCTATTAACTTAAAGCAAGGGTAGAGAAGAGGGGGTTGGGGACAGCCTGAATGTGAGGTGAGGAAGTCCCCTGCCTGCACGCGCATGGCCCCAGGCTCCCACCGCACAGCGCCCGAAGAAGCCATGTGGTGGGGACCATCACTAGAGCTGTGTGTCTTCATAAGCCGTGCTACTTGTACGAAGGAGGACTTGAAGAGTCTAGAGCCGAGCCAGAGGGACGGTTAAAGCACTGGAAATTAGAGCCTAGAAACAGCTCAGTGGTCCAAGGTTATTCATCCTCTGGCCGGTGAGGGACAGTTGAATGAAGAGCATCAGGTCAATAAAAGGCTCTTCCGCAAGGGCCCGATACTTTCAGACCTGTACGAAAAAGGAGAGTGTCTCGAATCTGAGTTAGAGGGAGGAAGTTACTGCATTCTTGGATTGTTATCAAGCACTAGAACAGGTTGGCCAGAGAGGGTGCTGAGTCTTTTTCTGGATGTTTTTGAAAACCTACTAGATTTCTTCCGTGGCTGCGTTAACGTGTTGATAGAGGTGGGGAGAGTAATGAAGAGAGGTTGAGTTGGGAGCTTCTTGGTTCCTCTTGTCGTTCTAGCCCACGGTGTTCTCCAGAGTGTCTGCACTGAAAAAACAACAAAGGGGTGAGGGGTTAGAGGACTCACGTGTTGTTTACATCCCAGTAGTGCAAAATAACCAGAACAGTGATGAAAGAGAAAAATCATTGTTGATTATGTCCTCAGATGGCCACATTTTTTTCATTTTTTACTACCATGTTGTGCAAGAAAATGGAGGGGAGGCTCGCAGAATAGGGCTGGATTCCAAGTTGGAGATCTCGGCCCCAGTGGCTTCAGAACCCCTGCACTCGCTCGGAGAGGCAGCCCACCTTTCCATCGGGGTTGGGGGTGGAGGGGAGGTTGGACGCCATTGGTGTTTGGAGCCCTGTGCACAAATCAGTGCCTGAAGGAGACGCACACACACCAGAAGGGAACTGCACACACACCAGGAAAGTCTCTTGCACACGGCACTAGGAGTGCCCCTGAGACCAAAAAGAGGCTCACGACTTCGTGGTGGCTGGACATCCCTAGAAGGAGCTCTTCTTTCAGTTTTGCTTTGCTTTTTCAGTTGGTCATAGAGCTTTGTTGCTCAGGGACTTTTGCATTCTGCTAATCTGCTGCACATAGTAGAAAAGGGCTTTTTTTTGTTTTTGTTTTTTTTTGTTAGAATATTTTCCAGATGGACCTAATGTCTCTTTTATTAATGCATCCTTCCAAAAGCTGTTTCCATTTATTCTGGGGGCGTCTGTTCTCTCCCTAGCCAATTTCTCACCCCCTTCTCCAGCTTTCCACCTTTGGGGTGTTCCTTTGTGTTGTAAGTGCAAGAAAAGGTTTATGATGTTATGATGTAGTGCCTCTGAGCCCCAAACCTGGAAGTGGTTCTGGAAAAAAAGGACATGGAACAGCACAGGGTGGTAGATCATGTCAGATGGTGGAGAGCACCTGGACTATTATTCTAGCTTGTCATTTTTAAGCAGGAATTACTGCCAAGTTGAACACTGAGTTCAGTTTGAAGGTCAAAAGCAGGAAGAGATAAATAGTCACCTTTTATCTGGAGAGAAAATTGTGAATTTTATGAGGAAGGAGGGCTGTATAGGCATGTTACTGAACTCTCTAAATAAGAAGAAGGGGACTGACTTTGCAAATTCCTCTTCTCCTAGACCCTGACATATAGGCAGGCTTCTTCTCCCCAGGATGCCGGGTAGTAGAGTAACACTTCAGAGCCAGCCTCCACGGATAATGGGGCTGCCTGGGTTCCAGAAGGACAAGCTGGTGAGATATACAAAACATTCATGCTGGAAGGGAAAAGAAAAGAAAAAATAAAACTTTGATGAGTGCAGCTTTCACAGTTGAATTCATCATTGGTCATCTTTTTGAGTTGTCACCACCAAGTCTGGAGGCCCAGCCCCCCGGGTTTCTCAGAGAGATGTTTCTGGATGTGGGTAAAGTATCACAGTTTTGTCATCACAATTATGCTGGGAAATATTGGGAGCTACAGGTGGTGGGTTTTTTTTAATTGTGTTAAAACAGACATCACCTAAAATTTTCCATCTTAATCATTAAGTGTGTAGATGGAAATTCTGTAAACCGTTAGTTAACCCGTTAACCGTTAAACCGTTAAACAACTCCTTCCCATTTCCTTCTCCCCCAGCCCCTGGCAACCACCATTCTACTTGGTGTTTCTGAGTTTGGCTACTCCGAGGACCTTGTAGAAGTGGAATCATACAGAATTTGTCTTCTTGTGACTGCTTTATTTCACTTAGCATAATGCCCTCCAGGTTCACCCATGTTGTAGCATGTGTCAGAACCCCCGCCCTTTTTTGAGGCTGAGTAATACTCTATGATGTGTATACACCACGTTTTCTTTATCCATTCATCTGTGGAGGACATTTGTGTTGCTGCCGCCTTTGGCCTTTGTCGATCACGCTGCCGTGAACCGGGTATACAAATACCTCTTTAAGACCCTGCTTTCAATTTGTTTGTATACATACCCAAAAGTGGTATTGAGGGATCATCTGGTAATTCTGTCTTAAATTTTTTGATGAACTGCTATGCAGTTTTCCATAGCGGCTATACCATTTTACCGTCCCCCTGACAGTGCACAGGGGTTCCAATTTCTCCACATCCTAGTCAGTACTGGTTGCTGGTTTTTTTCATAGTAGCCATCCTAATGGGTGTACGATGATATCTTGTAGTTTTGATCCACATTTCCGTACCAATTAGCGACACTGAGCATCTTTTTATATGCTTGTTGACCATTTGTATATCTTCTTTGGGGAAATGTTTGTTCAGTCCCTTGCCCATTTTTTAAATGGGGTTGTTTGGTTTTTGTTGTTGAGTGATAGGAGTTGTTTACATATTGTAGCCATTAGGGAACTATAAAGTATAAATAGTTCTTTAAAGTATTGTATGTGCTCTAATGTTCACATCATCTGCTACGAGCCAGTTGCTCTCATGGTATACACTCTTGAAAAAGACCAGGAGGTTCAAGAATGCGATTTTTTTCAACACCATTGATTTTTATCTTGACTCTGGAATGCTTGACAAAATCTCTGTGATTTTCAGCTTATAAGCAGTTCAGTTTTCAAGAGCTGACAAGGATGACGGCAAGGAAAATGAAGGAAACAGAAGAGATAGCATGGGGTAATGCTTTTTATTCTTTCCATAATTTATACTTTTGACTACGTAATCTTCAGGCAAAAGCCTTTTCCTCAGTTCTGTTGACTTAAACCAGACTTCATGCAGGAATAAACACACTTTCTGAGAATCATCCAGTAATTATGTCTTCTTATACCATCCTCCCTTCTAAACCCACAGGCTTGAAGACACCTCAGATTACAAGATCAGTATCATTTTCCTTCATGAATGCCTCAAACAAAATGTTGTATTTTTCTTCTGGGTCATAAGGACCCAAAGACGACTTGGCCTGTTGTCCCAGAAAAGAAGCAAGGCAGTAAGACTATTCTGGAGCCATGGCCATGCTGTTTGTTTAGATTATAGATTTTCTGGAAGGAAATGGTAGGGAAGTTATGATGGACAGCCTCATGCACTGCTCTGTGGTCTTCTTTGGCTGAAGGTGCTGTCTTCTAAATAAAACATCATTAACACTTATGTGTACTCTGATGTTTCTGAGGAAGGGATTGCCCACATGCTTGGTTGATTTTTCACTGTGCCCTTTCAGTTTCCCATTTTCTTCACCAGTTGGAAAGTTGGTGCTGTTTCCCCCCTGCCCAAAAAAGCCTCTACGTGTCCCCCTCCCCACCAAAAAGGCAACAGAAAATGACAAGAATGGGTTGCATTTATTTGTTTATGAAAGGACAGAGAAGGCTTTTCCTCAAAAATAATAAACTACGGGGTGGGGCGCCTGGGTGGCTCCATCGGTTAAGCATTGATCGACTCTTGATTTCGGCTCAGGTTGTGATCTTGCAGTTCATGAGTTCGAGCCCAACATCAGGCTTCACACTATCAGTGGGATTTTCTCTCTCTCTCTCTCTCTCCCTGCCCCTCCCCTACTCATGCTCTTTCTCGTTCTCTCTCTCGCACGCTCTCTCTCTTTCTCAAAATAAATAAATAAACTTCAGAAATTAATAAGCTGGGAAAAGATGAGCCCTTGAACGGAACCTTGTATGGTGCACTCCACACAATTTAAGAGGCACCTATTCCTGGCTTACAGGACTCTGCCGGTTCCACTACCTGGTGCTTACATATCACTAACACTGGAATTTCTCAATACTAATTAGAAGTTACTTACCAGAGTCTGTTTTGATACTTTCTGGTAGGAATTAGGCTTCCTTTCTACTTTTGTTTGTGTCTGGATTTTAATGATGTGTCATGTTTTAAGCTCTCGCATTGTACTGTTTTGTAATCCTAGTGTGGCTTAAAAACAAAGAGGTTTTGGGGCGCCTGGGTGGCTCAGTCGGTTGAGCGCCGACTTCGGCTCAGGTCACGATCTCGCGGTCTGTGAGTTCGAGCCCCGCATCGGGCCCCTGTGCTGACGGATCGGAGCCCGGAGCCTGTTTCGGATTCTGTGTCTCCCTCTCTCTGACCCTCCCCCGTTCATGCTCTGTCTCTCTCTGTCTCAAAAATAAATAAATGTTAAGAAAAAAAAATTAAAAAAAACACAAAAAACAAAGGTTTTTCTTTGCAGTAGGACACATGTTTGCATACACACATGCACAGGTACATACAAATATATATATATATATATATATATATATATATATATTTTTTTTTTTTTAACAGGGCAAAAATTCTTTAGGGCATATATTTCCTCAACCAAAAGTCATTAGATGGTATCTTGGGACCTACAATTATTTGGAATATGCAGCTAATCTTAGACCAGGAGGTTGTGCATATATGACACCTATAGGTTCATTTGGAGGTTTGCTAACGAACTGCTACTCTTTGGGTAAATCACTGATTTACCCAAAATGGTGATTACATGGTGATTCGGAAGCCACTTCTTTGATTTCCAGGCCAGCTGTAGAAAGATCTGGTCTTTCTTATAGGCTTTAAAGGCCTGTAGAACGATCCAGAGTCCTGAAAACGGGGTGTGGGGTCAGTAGAGGGGCTGCGTTGCACCTCGCCAGCTTGCCGTGCAGCAGGCTACACAGGGAGGAGGGGAATTGGAGTTCCAACTCTGCCTTCTAACTGCGGTGTGGCTTCTTAGGAAAGTCCCAGTTCCAGAAGTCATTTAACTAAATGAACATTCTTGATGAACTGCCACGAGGGCTTCGCCTAAAACCTCTTTCAAAGCCAGCAATGTGTGCCTTCACTCTCTCTCTCTCCTTCCTTCTGCCTTTCCTCTTCTTTCTCCTCTCACTCTCCTTCCATTCCCGGCCCCTCACCTCGTGAAAATTCAGGCCAGCACTTACCTGTATTGGACAGCTTGCTTCCTTCTCCAGCCCGGTCTCTGAGCTTTTTTTCCTCATCCCCAGAGCATTTAATAACCTTCCTGCAAAACAGGGACAAATTGGGGCTGAGGCACAGTTACCGGACTAACAACGTTGGAGAGGTTTTATATAGGAATACTAAAGTGGAAAAAAAAAACAATGCTGTTACAAGATAAACCCTGCCTGACAAATCAGGAAGAGTAGATAGTTTACTTTCTTAAAACTTCTGTTAAAGATTCATACGGAGGGAGCAGGAGGGGAAAAAGAATTGAAAAGGCCAGAGGATAATTTGCTCTGAAAGACAAAAATGTTAGGTTATTCAAAAACTATTTTTTTCTCCTAAGTCAGTGCCAGGAACATCTGGCCTTGGGAAGAGTTTAGGAAAAGAGGCTTTCAGATGCCGTTGTCATTATTTAAAACTTAAAGAGGTAGGTCAGAAATAGAGTCCTGGGTTTTTCGAAATAGAAGGGACCTTCAAGAGTTCAATCTTCTTGTTTTCAGATTTGGAAGCTGAAGCCCGGAAAGGTTAGAGGTGATTTATCTTGGTCAAAATAGCTAATTAGTGAGAGTGGTGAGCATAGACCAAGGTTCCTGACTGCAGCGTGGGTCCACCCGCTGCAGGGTTGAGAGGCCCCAAGGACGGGGAGTCTGGATGTCGGTGCCCTTCTGGGACACCATCTACAGGGACCACACTCCTGCCAAGTGGGAGTGGACCAAGAGACTGAGGAGTTAATGAACTCCCAAAACTCCAGTTAAGTGACCTTTATGTAATTCCTGGAAAACAGCAGAGCAACATGGATAGTGTGTAGATAAGCATAATATAAGTATTATAGTACAGATGGTGTATATATATATATGTGTGTGTACATATACATATATATATGTACATATGTATATGTACATATATATATGTATGAGAACAAAAGATCCACATGGAAGTCATTCAGTATATGTATGAGATTCAGTATATGTCTGTATATATACATATATATACATATATATGTAAACATATATACATATATATGTACATACATATATAAACATATATACATATATATATGTAAACAACATATATACATATATATATGTAAACAACTAATCCAGCTTACCCAGAGAAAGTTTGTGCCCAGTGAACAGTGAAAATCCTCATAGAGCAAAATCCATAGAGGAAAAATTCCCAGTGGTTGCCCACGATTGACCAGGAGGAGGGACTCTGAGTCATGTGGACATGAATATGGATTGAGAGGGGTTGTCCATTGTGAAGCGTAGATGAAGACCATGGCTTACCGTGGCCCAAACTGAGTAGCCCTCGGGAGGCTTACTCGTCCTTAGCCCTGATTCCAAAATCCCTAAACCGCCTTCTGCACACTAAATTAGTTTCCTGGGTACCATCACCTCAGAAGAGTATATTCTGGAGAGTGGACATGGCCACTGGAAAGAAATGCCATTATTTATAAATTCCAGTGTGCCCGGCAGCCTCCTGTGAATTTGTAATGTGGGTCAGTCATTTTGGGTCTGATCCCTCTAGCTCTCAGATAAAAGAGAGGTTTTAGGGGGCACCTGGGTGGCTCAGTCGGTTAAGCGTCCGACTTAGGCTCAGGTCACGATCTCACAGTTCATGGGTTCGAGCCCCGTGTCGGGCTCTGTGCTGACAGCTCAGAGCCTGGAGCCTGTTTCAGATTCTGTGTCTCCCTCTCTCTCTGCTCCTCCCCTGTTCACACGCTGTCTCTGTCTCAAGAATAAATAAACATTAAAAAAAAAAAAAGCGAGGTTTTAGGACTTCTGTGACAAAGTTCCTGTGCTCAAAGTGTGGTGCTCTCCCCCTCCCCTGTAATGCCCCTCTTAAGGGTCTTTCCTGAGCAAACCAGCAGCCTCTTCCCAGTGCCGGTCCTACTTCTTCATTCTCCTCCTAAAGCCACAAGCATTATAAAAAGAAAATGATATATAATATGTGGGTCCTATTGGACGTTGTAAGACCCTTTTTGGATACTGGTTGTTTTATGGGTTTGTTGTTGTTGTTGTTTTCTTTTGGCCTTTTTTGTGAGGAGGGCATTTTCCCTTAATTCAGAAATATTTACCGAATAACTTGCGTGTGGATCTTTTGTTCTCGTTGGAGACGTGGGCAATAACAATACATTTATGTATGTATAATGAAATAGTATGTTATGTGAAGAAGTAATGAGCACGGTGGGAAGAGAAGTACAGCAGGGCGAGGAGAAGCAGGAATGCCGTGGTGTATGTGGATCAAAGTCTGGTGGTTAGGGGTGGCACTTAGCAGAGGTGAGAGAATTCGCCTTGCAGATACTGGGGGAAACACAAGGGCCTCGAGGCGGGAGCGCGCCCGGCATATTCCAGGAATCACAGAAGCCAGTGTGATGAGGACAGAGTAAGTGAGGCGGGGAGAAGAGGACGGTGAGATTCTGGAAAGCCTTGTGGCCTTTGTAGGAGGGAGCTTTGGGAGGACTTCAGCAAAGGAGGGCAATGATCTGGCTTTTACACTCCAGCTACTATATTGAGAATAAACTGTAGGAGAGCAAGAAGAGAAGGTACAGACCACTTAGGAGGCTGTTGCAATCTTCCCATGAGAGATGATGGTGCCTTGGACCAGGGTGGCAGCATTAGCTGTGGTGAGGAGTAATTAGAGTCTGGTTATTTTGTGTTTTTTCAATTTTTTCACTAAAAGTTTTTTTTAGAGAGTGTACAAGAGGGGGAGGGGATGAGAGAGAGAGAGAGAGAGAGAGAGAGAGAGAGAGAGAGAATCTCAAGCAGGCTGCATGCTCAGCACGGAGCCCAACACAGGGCTCAATCCCATGACCCTGGGATCGTGACCTGAGCCGAAATCAAAAGTAGGTCGCTCAACCAACTGAGCCACCCAGGTGCCTTGAGTTCGATTATTTTGAAGGTAGAACCAACAAGATTAAGTGTTAAATTGAACAATAATAAGCATGAGAGAGGAGTCAAGAAACACTACAAAGAAGCAAAGGAAGAAAGGAAATGCCACCCGACTGGGGGAGGCCGTGAGTAGAGCAGGTAGGGGTAGGGGAGAGATATATGGAGTTTATTTGGGGATTTGTTGGGTCCGAGTGGTCTGCTAAACAGACATCGCGTGGAGATGTTGAGTAGGCAGTTAGATATACATGTATGAATGTAGGAGTTAGACTCCTAGAAGAATTCATCTTTCTTAATGGTCTTAATGGTTTCATTTTACTCCTGAATACATCTGTAGCTTCTAAAACTCCTATTAAAAATGCAGAATGGGGGGCACCTGGGTGGCTCAGTCTGACTTTAGCTCAGGTCATGATCTCACAGCTCGTGGGTTCAAGCCCCGCCTCAGGCTCTGTGCCGACAGCTCAGCCTGCTTCGGATTCTGTGTCTCCATCTCTCTCTGCCCAACCACTACCGCCCCCCCCCCGCCCCCGCTCACACTGTGTCTGTCTGTCAAAAATAAATGAACATTGAAAACAATTTTTTAATTTAAAAAAAACACAGAATGAGACTCTGCAGAAGGACTTATTCAGTGACTGATTTCTGGGACTGAAATCAGACAATGTTCACTTGGGTAAACAAGAGTGGAAGGGTCAGTTTTGTTTTAGGCCTTGCGTTTCGCTGCGTAAGCCCCAGTGATTTCATAATTACTTTAAGAAAAAAAAGTTAGCAAAGTGGGCAAAAGCAAGGTTTATTTTTTCAGATGCTCAATATCTAAACAAATCAAGCTTTTCTTTGCATATATGTCAAGACAATTAGAGAAAATATTATGGTTTTCATCTTTTTACATTTACGTAAATATCTTGATAATTGAAATTGCATTTATTGTCATTGAGACAGATGTTAGGTCGTTATGTAAGTATTAATGAATTAACCTATGCTAGCTATTTTCCTGGGGGAAAAGAAGGTATGTTATCTTCATTCAACAGGAGGAATTCTGAGTTCTTATGAGTTGGCTGTAAGTCTGCGCAGAACTTCCATTTTAATCTCTAAATTCACTTTTTGTCTGCTTTTTAGTCAGCTTGAGTGAACAAAAAGGATCTATTTTTAATTTACGTTTTGTTTTTTTTTTTAACGTTTATTTATTTTTGAGACAGAGAGAGACAGAGCATGAACGGGGGAGGGGCAGAGAGAGAGGGAGACACAGAATCGGAAGCAGGCTCCAGGCTCTGAGCCATCAGCCCAGAGCCCGACACGGGGCTCGAACTCACGGACCGCGAGATCGTGACCTGAGCTGAAGTCAGACGCCCAACCGACTGAGCCACCCAGGCGCCCCAAGGATCTATTTTTAAAGTACCTAGATTGGTACACTGGCATTTCCTACCCCAAATACACGCTAAATGTTTTTATTCTTGATCTTGTGCTCGGTTTATAAGAAGAGCATCTATCAAATATGTCTTCATCTTATTAGACTTTTGACCAGCCTATGAGGGAGGCACTGTATGAAGTGGACATTGCCTCAGAGAGGTGAAGTGACCAGACCACAGCCCACAGAGCCAGAATGCAGACCCAAGCCTGTCTGTATCTAAAGCCTTCCCTAATCCACTTTCCAGAAGCATGGAGCAAAGTAGAACAAACCAGAGCGTTTTAGTAAAATAATGTAGACCAAGAGACAATGCAGAATGACCTCTTGGATGTATCCAGATACACCTAAAACACTGGGGCTCCAATCAGGAATTTCAGGTAGCTGTTAAACTAATCCTTGCAATGAGAGGATACATGGAAAAAAAAAAAAAAAAGAAGTCTCTTTTTTTTTGTCCTATACCCCATACAGTGGTGGGACTTCTTGGGTGGTATGACACCTGTGGACAGAGAACATGCGCCTCCATCAAACCTGCAGGGAAACACCCAACCCCATCTTGCACAGAAGTCTTTTGGTGCCAGCTTGACACAGCTGTCCCAGGCTGCTCCTAGCAGGTGCCTGAGAGCTGGGATACTACAGCCAGCGAACCTTGAGGAGACCTGAGTGGGGCACTCCAAGAGACTCCAAGACCTCAGCTCAAGGCTCAGAAAGCAGGGTTGGGCTCTGTCCCCACAGTAGAAGCCACATGGAGTGCTGAAAGGTGACAGAGTCAACTCCCACACTAGTAACCCTCCACAGGAACCCGGGGGAGGAACAGTTCCCACCCACCTCAGCAGTTGATACTCTTTGCAGTGGTACAGCCATGCTGGTTATTAAAATATTGACAAGCTTCAGTACCAGTTGATGAATCATCACTGATCTCAGAAACTTGAGTGCACCCTTCAATCCCTAAGACCTGTCTCATAATTCAGTAGTTAAGCATTAGTGCCTAGTACAGCATGGGGTGCCCAGGACTGTGAGACATCATTCTGATCGGTTAGTGACTGTGCCTTATTGGCTGTTACATATTTTGAATATAACCCCTGTCCCACCCCACCCCCCAAAAATGGAACAGTGAAGGCATTTCTGTGAGCAGGTGATGCCAAATTTCATTTGGGGTCCAAGAGGGTAAAATTTAAACGTATAATTGGGCTCCACATTCACTGATTCTCTGATATGGGCCTGTTGATAGCATCCTTCACTATCTAGAAGGAAAATCCCCCACAGTAGTTATGAAGGGAAAGGTAGTAATAAGCAGGGGTCAAGCAAGTGGCCCTGGAAACATAATTTTGATTCATGTTTTGAGAGGCCTCCAAGTTTAAGAAGATTGAATTTTGCAGGAATACAATATCTCCCTCTACTTGCTTTCTACTCGAGTCCTATGTAGCATTAGAAAAATGGTTATTACCTCAAAGCATGGCTTATTTGTTCCCATAGATCAGTTGGTGACCACCTGCCCAGGGGAGGTGAAGGGTTCATTATAAGCCAAGCTCCACTAATCCTGATTTATTAGTGCCAAACACTTGCCCTTTGCAGCTGTGGGAACAGTTTTTAAAGTCGATTTATTTCTGAGCTGGACTAACAGTACCGCATGGCTTAAAAACAAACAAACAAAAATGGAATCTTTTGCAAACACAGTAAATGCCCACACATAGTGGATTCCAGGGGTATGTGAGGAATCCTTGTGCCTATCCACAAAGCATCAGACTGATTTTTAGATGGTGAGAGATACGCTGCATCCTTTAACACAGGAGTTCTTAACCTAAAGTCTGTGAGTTGGCGGTGGGGGGAATAAAATGTCTTTATTTTCACTAACCTCTCACTGAAATTTTGCATTTCCTTCAATTGTGAATGTACCCACAAACCGCAATAGTGTTAGCAGCACTTGTGGTATCATCACCGATAGAAGTCATAGATATTTTGTCATTAGGTGGTAGGCAGCGTCTTCTTTTTTTTTTTAATGTTTATTTATTTTTGAGAGGGAGAGAGAGTGTGTGCCCATGCAGGCAGGGGAGGGACAGAGAGAGGGATACAGAGGATCTGAAGCAGGCTCCACACTGATAGCAGAGAGCCCGATGCAGGGCTTGAACCCACAAACCATGAGACCATGACTTGAGCCGAAGTCAGACGTTTAACCAACTGAGCCACTCAGGTGACCCTATGGTAGGCAGCTTCTAAGATGGCCCTCAATGATTCCTACCTCCTGGAATTAAATATACTTGTGTTTAAATCCTTCCCTTTAAATGTGGGCTAGTTTTAGTGATTCATGTGAACGAGATGCAGCAGAGAGGATAAGATGTCCTTCTGAGATTTAGTTATAAAAAGACTATGGTGTCCATGATGGGGGCTTTCTGTCACTCTCTTGCTCACTCTGAGGGAAGCCAACTACCATGTTTTAAGCTACCTTGAAGAGAGACCCACATGGCAAGGACCTGAAGGAGGCCTTTGACCAATAGCCAACAAGTAAGTACCTCTTCCTCTTGCCAACACATAAATAAGCATAGAAGCAGATTCTCCCCAGTTGAACCTTCAGATGAGAACACAGCCCCAGTTGCCACCTTGATTGCAGTCCTGTGATAGACCTTGAGCCAAAGACACTCAGCTAACCTGTATTCAGATTCCTGACTCACAGAAGCTTTGGTATAATATATTTGTTTAAGCTACTGAGTTCTGGGGTAATTTGTTGCATAAGAATAGATAACTTATGCTATGACTAGTAAATAGTCGTAGAGATGTAATACTCAGTATGGTGAATATAGACAATATTCTCTTATACTTATCAAACTTGCTAAGAGACTATTAATTATTCCAGCTACTAAAAAGAAAGGATAATTGTATAATGTGATAGAAGTACTAATTATTACTGCAATGGCAGTTATGTTACAATATGTAAATTAACGTATTGTACACCTTAAATTTATATAATGTTATATGTCAAATATGATTCAATTAAAAAGTAGGAGTAACTTTTATACAGTACAATTTCAGATATCTCCAAATATCGTTTGCCCTCATTATTACTTCAAAATCATAGTCATTATTAGACTGGCCACTAGATCGTACTGTTTAGTGCATTAATAAACAAGCACATATTTTGATTTATAACACATTTGTTTTAGCCATATTGATGCCATGCATCCCCACCACAGAAATCTACCAGTTCTTTTTTTTTAATTTATTTATCTTGAAAGAGAGAGTGTAAGCACGAGCAGGGGAGGGACAGAGAGAGGGAGAAAGAGAAAATCCATCCCAAGCAGGCTCCACACTGTGAGTGTGGAGCCCAACACAGGGCTGAAACCCACGAACCATGAGATCGTGACCTGAGCTGAAATAAGAGTCAGATGCTTAAACAACTGAGCCACCCAGGTGCCCCCGAAATCTACCAGTTCTTATCTCTTAAAGTCATCAGGCTTTTCAAGTTCATAACTGAAAATTGACCAGTTAATAAGAAATATAACGCCTCATGCTAGATGTTATAGTTGTTTCTGCCTTGTGGGATTTGTAGTTAAAAGCTCAAATCACAAACTTATCAGCTCTGTAACCTCTGGAAAATTTAAGTGAAGACAATAATGTCTTTATAGGCAGAGGTGATATCTAAATATCAAACAGCTGATAGGCACAAGTGCTAACCAGTCAGAATATACACCAGCCTAAGAAACATCCAGTGAACAGCATCAGTCTGCTCATAGAGTGAGGGTTCGATGAGTTCAGGTGTGCAGCCGCCATGTTTCAGGCCCATCCGATGAGCAGCCTTGACTGGGATGCTGTTCTCCCCACCCCGCCCAGTAGACTACTTTCAAGCACAGGCATAGCTCATGTGTCAGCTCCTCTGTGACGCCTTCCATGTCCATTGCTCTGCCCACTCCCACGGCACCTTGTGTAGCCCGTCACCGCCCAGTCACATGCATTAGCATTTGTTCACATGCCTTCCTGCCCACTTCCCCCCCGCAGAATGAATCCCTCATTTCTTACCTTGGTTCTTTCCCCCCTGCTGCTCCAGTACCTGGCAACGTGCCTGGCCACAGTACATTCTTAGTAAATGTTGGCTCGATGAGAGGATGGTAAATCAATGCTGAATATTTTAATGGTTCCAGTAAAAAAATATATCTGTTCTAGATGTAAGCAGGGATCTTAAGAATAGAGTAATACTCACATGTGAGTTTTTGCCTTTGTCTATAAAACAGCTTATTCTCACTTGGTGTCATGAAGATAAAACAACTTAGAACAATAACGGTTTCGTTTTCAAATATATTCTCATACTATTTTTCCCTTTATTTTTTCACTCTGATAACAATGGTTTGTTGCTTCCATAGGTTATCAGCCCATTCTAAAGAAATGGCTTATGGGTCAAGACCACGGGTCCAGACAACTAGATTCTAGTTCGAACTCAAATATGTTTCCCAGGTCACTTCATCTCTCTGAGCTTTGGTTACTTTATTTATAAACTGAAACAGTTTGCTCAGTGACCTCTAAAGTACTTGCCATTTCTAAAATTCTAAAGTATTTCATGGCTTCAAGGGCTTGAGGTGGGGACTGTTGCTCATAGGCTCTTTTGCTCCTGTTTGTAAGTGACCCATCTGCACTTTTCTTAGGAACGTAGAGTTTAAATGTAGGCTCTGTTACGACCCACTGAAGAAACCAAATTAAGATAAAGATTTTCTAAAACTGTAATATTCAGTGTTGGCGAGCGTATGGTGAATGGGGCATTCATTCTTTCACGAGGCCAGAGGGAGTATAAGCCTTCCCCGTGGACCATTTGCACTGCGTATCAAGAGAGTTTAAATTGTTCAAACTCTTTGATCCAATACTTCTTTTTCTATTGCATAAACCTAACTGAACACAAGAATTTGCGTATAAGGATGTTGATATTAGCACATTTATAAAAGCAAAGTAAGAAATAAAGTAAATGACCAGCCACAGGAGAACGTTCAATAAATTGGTGTCGAAATTCCATGCAGTCATTAAAAAATCATGTTTTCAAAGAGTATTTAGCGGTAGGAAAGGCTAACAGAACCTGGATTCAAAACTGCGTATTTATCATCTTCATTTTGAAACATTTTATATGTATCAAGACCAGAAGGAAATATTCCAAAAAGTTAACGTGTACTTCTAGTAGGATTATATGTAATTTCTCTCCTTTAAATTTGAGTTCAGCATTTCCCACAATAGACTGGTGCTGGTGTAATACTGTTACAAAACGGTCGTTTAAAACGGGTTAAAGACCTGTCAGGTGCAAAGCAGTGTGCTGGTGCTGTCAGTTTGGAAAGATGAGAAGAGTGACACCTGGTGTCTGAGAGCACCGTCTTGCAAGTACCGTAGACATAAATAAATACCCACTTGGCGGCAATGGGGATTGATGCCGTGAACAAGTTGCCAGCAGTGAAATATGATCAGACGGAGGAGGAGGCCATGGTTCGTATTTCTCAGGCACCTTCAGGCACTGGGGGACACTGCAGCGCCGCCTATAGGTCAGCCAGTGTGCGCATGCGTGTTGCCATCCCTTGGCCTGACTGACACAGAATCCTGGGAAGACCTTCCAAGAAGCCATCTTTGCCGTGTCTGTTTCTATTTTGGTGATATTTAAGATGTTCTTTTGAGGCATTATTTTAACGATGAGCTCGGGATACAATATATCATTATGCAAAAATAGGACACGGTGTGTTTACAAAGACAGTATGTCCCGTAGATTCTGCAGAAGGTCGTAGAAGTATGACTATACAGTATAATTACTGGAAGCTCTTTCTGGCGTGGCGGTGTGTGCAGACCGAGTCTTTCCCTACTTAGTAGAGGTTCCTGAGAGCTGGAACGGGGTGGAGTCTTCGTCAGCTTCCAGAGCTCAGTAGTAGTTCCTGGCACACAGTAAGCATTAAATAGTTCTTGAATTAATAAATGTATGCTTACGTTACTAAGATTCATAATGAGCGGAACCAAGAAAAATGCTAGTTGTGAGGCAATAGGGAGCAAGCAATAGACCCCCTGTCAGGCCTCCTTAATAGGGGAGCTTTATTGTAAGGATGGGCAATAACACAGGATACTCAGGACTACCCCACAGGGAGGCACATGCTGGATGGGCTCTGGAACCCTGCCATTGGAGTTCAAATTGTGTCTGGGCCACTTATGAGCTGTGTAGCCTTGATCAAGTTACTTAGCTTCTCTGTGCTTCAGTGCCATCATCAGCGTCGTCATCATCATCATCATCAAGAGTCATTGTGAAAATTGAATGAATGAATAGTTGTAAAATTCCTAAAATGATCCTTAGCACATGGTAAGGGCACAATAAATGCTAGCTATTATTGTTACTGTTAGCTTTGCTACTGTTAGAGTTATTAAAGACTACAGTACAGTTTAGGTACCTGAAAAATCACGATGTGCCCTCAGTCCCAGGAGACGGATCATCTCCTCTCTTATGTCCACCAGTTAACTGGCTATTCCTGTCTCCTCTCATTTCTCTGGTATGACTGACTGCCTACCTGTCCCCACGATTCCCAGTTCATACTTCTGAGACGAGGAGGAAACAGACTGCCTTGTTCGAGCAGAGCAGGCTTTTTCACACCCGGCCATCTCACAGCGTGCTCTCCAGCAGGAAGACTTGGGCCGGGGTCCTGCCCTCATCCAGTTGGCCTTGACTGGGGTGGGGTCAGCTGCATCTGATCTCAGCAGGGGAATGTGGGCACAAAGGAAGCCCTTGTAACCGTGAATTTTAAATTATTCAGCAAAGAGGGCTTGAAGAATAAAGAAAGGGTAGAAAAACAAAACGGAAAAGCAGCTTAACCCTTTGGAGAGACAAGATGACTTTTGGCATTTTCCACCTGGCACACTGATTCGTTTTCTAAGGCCCGTTTGTTACTGTTCAGATCCATAAAGGAAATTGTGTGACTAAGAACTGTGGAGATGAGGTGAAACCTCAGAGGCCTTCACCGAATCTCTGCCTTTGTGGGCCATGACCTTCCCACCTCTGTGGCGTTCACGTTGCAGCTTGTCTACGTCGTGATGTCTTGCTCAGTTCCCTTTGTGCCAAGGACCGGCCAAGAAATCACAGTGTGGTGTGTAAACTACACATGGAAATGCCGATGGGCCTTCTGATTAGCTCCATAGCTGAAGGATATCTTTGGGGAAAGCTCACAGGGAGGACATTAATGTCAAAGTTTCACGTTCTCCTAGACCATACTCGTCTCACTGTCACTGCCATGGATCTGCATCTTTTCACCCCTCCTCGCATCCTCAAGGTGATCAGGACAATGCCATTTCATTTCCTAGAACAATAATAATAATAGTTAACATTTATTGTGCCATTACTGTGTGCTAAGGATCATTCTGGGCACTTTTATTTTCACTTTAAGACCACCCTAGAAGTTGAGTTGAGTCAAGTCTGGTAGAAATGGCTGTTTGCTCCAATGCCTGTGTAGCTCTGCGTGAAACACACAGCAGGACACAGGTAGATGAACCTTTGGGTGGGGATGGGGGGGCGGGTAGTCAGCACTCACAGACTATGCAAGATCATTTCTGGGCCACCTCTCTTTTTTGTAGATGCCTATGATTTGGTATTTCTTTGGGCCAGAAAATAGCACTGGAAACACTGAACAGAAAGCATTCTATCCCTTATTACCCAATGTGTTTTTTCCAGAGCATCCCAAAAGGTTATGTTGGGTTTTATGAGCTGCAGAGGATTGCTGACTGGTGCACCACCTAGAAAGACAAATGGCAAAAACTGCAGAGCTTGGAGCTGCCCTTGTAAGTCGGCTACTGAGCTGAGACAAAATCTCTGCTTCCTGTGCCCAGCTTGAATATTATGGCCAGCACTGGAAGAAGGAAAAACATCATTTAAAACATTTTAATTGTCACCACATGTGATCTGGGTACTGAATGTTTTGAACTGAAAATCTCACTACCCAACTGAAAGTCAACAACACACACTTCTGATACTAAAGGTCGTCACTCTTTCCTGTCTTCCCTTCACAAAACTGGAAATCAAATAAAATAACTAGGTCTTCTGCTGTGAGGTGCATTTCCTCGAGTGATCAAAACCAAAGGGCTTTTGGGCATCTTGACCCAATTAGCAACAAAGATGTCAAAATAGCAGTACAAAACAGGACTGAGAAAACAGTTTTAGCCTTCTGCTGATACCTACCTCTAGTGACCTTCTCAAATAAGGTTATTTGAAAATAAAATAAGGATCATTTTAAGATTTTGGTAGCAACCATTGCCTATTCTTTCAGAAAAGTAGCTGTTTTTACAGAAAGCTCCAAATGGTTTTTAAAACCAAATAGAATGTGATGTTTGTCGATGATGTGTTCACTTCATTTGAAGAGTATTGTTAAGTGCCCGGGAGTTGAAAATTCAGTATTGGTCATCTTTTAAAGATTGTAGATGGATTTCAGCCCACGATGTACACAGGAAACAACTGTTTTAGATGCCCTGCTCCTCTCTTAGCTCTGTAAAGACACCATTGTGGAAGGAAAACCCATGGAAAGGCTCCAGTGATGGAGAGACCATGTGTGAGAGGCTCAGAATTAGCTTCTGATCTCCCAGTGGCTTCAGGAAGGAACATCAGACTTAACCATTCCGGCCGAGGTCCAGGGCGCCCCTCCCTGTCTCAAGGAGAGAACAGTGTGAAGAAGTCCTCTTATATACACGTCATTCTGTGTCTGAAGCATTGTGGGGTGGGATATATTCTGTTATTCCATCCTGACCCCAGGATGGATAACCCTGCCCTTTCATCCCCTTTGGCACGAAACAGAATCACTAGATAATCGCCACCCTTCAGTTTTCCGGCGTGTGTGTGTGTAGCTACAGCCAAGGTAAACTGGTCTCTCAGGTTTCTTTTGAGTTGAAATTAGCTGAGCTGTTTGTTTCCTTTGAGCCATATACTGATGCTTTTTGAACTATCTTTGTGTTTGAGGGATTTTTTTTTTCATGGTATCAGCACACCACTTCCTCCAGGTCATTACTTTGAAACAGTTTTGCAGAGGGAGCTATCCCTGCTGGCCAGCAGCCTAAGCAAGCAAAGCAATGATGGAGGGATGGCCGCAGACCTTTACAGTGCATTTCATGTTTGTGCATGACTTCATGAAATGACTTCTCATCCACTCATCTTGGCAGATAGGGTGGGCTGGCATCTGAGCTTGCCAGCCAGAAACTGCACTTTGTCAATAT
Organism: Acinonyx jubatus; assembly: GCF_027475565.1. NCBI lineage: Eukaryota > Metazoa > Chordata > Mammalia > Carnivora > Felidae > Acinonyx > Acinonyx jubatus. The sequence goes on along the minus strand of NC_069381.1, from coordinate 160,267,245 downwards.
CGGGCACTGGCTCCCCCGTTTGAATGATTCTCAAAGTTGAGGCTAAAATAATGTCCTCAGATGACCCTTTGCGACTGTCTCTTTCTGAGAATTCCATGGAACTCTTTTTTGAATGTGGATTTCTACTTAATCTTTGGTACTTTCAGATGATACCTTTTGGAAAATGCAAGTTTGAGTAAAACCACTCTTAACTTTCCTTTTATTATACTTTAAATATTTTTATTAATGAACGACCTGTGAATGTCAATACACAAACATATACAGTGCTTTTACTAATATGTTTTATAAATATTATTCCCTTTTCCATAGATTCATAAGTTTCTTTTATCATGAAGATAATAATAGTTTATAGTATCTCAAGGGTAAATCCTAAACCTTTAAGTACTTTACTTTTGTATTTATGTTAAGGAAAATAGAATGAGAGATTTAAAATATATAATCTTATTGGGGCGCCTGGGTGGCTCAGTCAGTTAGGTGTCTGACTTCAGCTCAGGTCATAATCTCACCATTCATGAGTTTGAGCCCTGCATCAGGCTCTGTGCTGACAGCTCGGAGCCTGGAGCCTGCTTTGGATTCTATGTGTCCCTCTCTCTCTCTCTCTCTCTCTGCCCCTCCCATGCTTATACTCTGTGTCTCTCGCTGTGTCTCAAAATTAAGTAAACATTTAAACAATTAAAATATATAACTTTGTTAAGTTCATAGTGATTTTTAATATTCCCAGACTTATGCATTACAAAACTGATTTCACTTTTATTAAATTCTGAACTTATATTTTTAAGAGTGCTTTTGTGGGGAGTAGCAGGGGTGGGAGGAGTTACACTTAAGGAAAATAATCACTGAGGTGACCTAGTCCTTTCATGGACTTTATTTTTGTAAAAACCCAAAATTCTAGCAGCGCAGTAATGTGTACCGGTTACTTTCCTGAGTAACGTTGTGTACGATACAGTCATATTATAATTTAAATCTTTTTTAAAAGCTGCATTTTAAGTAAAAAAAAAATTGCAAGATTGTATTTTTATTTTTAATTTTTTTAACGTTTATTTATTTTTGAGAGAGACAGAGACAGAATGAGAGTGGGTTAGGGACAGAGAGAGAGGGAGACACAGAATCTGAAGCAGGTTCCAGGCTCTGAGCTGTCAGCACAGAACCCAAAGCAGGGCTCGAACTTACGAACTGAACTGTGAGATCCTGAGCCAAAGTCGGACACTCAACCGACTGAGCCACCCAGGCACTCCAATGTTTATTTATTTTTGAGAGAGAGAGAGAAAGAGAGAGAAAGCACGAGCAGGGGAGGGTCAAAGAGAGAGGGAGACACAGAATCTGAAACAGGCTCCAGGCTCTGAGCTGTCAGCACAGAGCCCGACACGGGGCTCGAACTCACGAAGCACGAGGTCATGACCTGAGCCAAAGTCAGACGCACAAACAACTGAGCCACCCAGGAGCCCTTCAAGATTTTATTAAGTAACCTCTATACCCAAATTGGGGCTCAAACACACAACCCCAAGATCAAGAGGTGCGTGCTCCACCGACCGAGCCAGCCAGGTACCCCTTCAAGTCGGCATTTTTGAAACTGAGGATATACACGTCACCGACAGTAATCTTTAACGACTCCAGAGTAGAACGTGTATTGCTCTTGTTCTGCATTGCTTAACCTTTTGTGTGTTGCTTATGCCTGTAAAGATTTTGAGATACTTCATCTTTTTGTATCTCTCAGCATTATTTAGAAGCTCATCTATATTTTCAAGATATGAGGGGGGAACAAAGCCAAAGAAGGAACCCTTATCTCTGCGGTGTGCAGTTAGAGGTTGAAGGGAATTCAGCGGACACTGCTAGGGAAGAATGCTAAACATGTGCCTCCGCAGAGGATGTTGTACGAGGCAGGAAGAAGTTTCAGAGGAGTAGAAAGTTGTGTGTACAGAAGCCATTGTACTTTGGAAAATGAACTTTCACACCGGTCATCTTCATATTGGTTCTCCGTGAGCTCCCTGCCGACGAGAGCTGGATACTCAGAGTGTTTTCGGTGTGGTGTTTGTTCAGTTTTGCTGAAGCTTCAGTTGACTCTTGGCACGGCTGTCTTTTGCGTCACAGTGTCATCCTCATCTTGTGGTGACCGAACTTGGGCATAATGATAGGTATCGTGGTTTTGTTTCCTCACTTGCTCAGAGAAAAATCAGACCTTGCTTCAAAGCCTGTTTTCTTTCAGTTCACTATGCACCCCCTCCGAAAACATTCTCAGACCATTGCTGTTCTCTCTGTTTGCTCCTTAACCGCGAGAATAAAGCAGCCTGGAAAATCAGCGCTGTTTTCTATTCCCCAGGTGGGTGAGACCACCCCAAAGGGCTTTGGGGCATCTTCTTAGTGCCCTAGAAGAGAAGTCCTGTTCTTTGCCTTGGAGGGTTTTGAGACAAGTGGCTTCCTATCCTCCTCCTGGGAGGGATGGCGACAAGCCTACTGATGGGCAGTGAGCCCATCCGGGTGAATGAAAATAAAGCAGTGAGCATAAAATCTATTTACTAATCCCTATTTCTCTTTAAATTTTAGGAGAAACAGTATTTTTAGGAAGTTGCTGGGGCATTTTTTTTTTCTGAATTTGTGTTCCTTGAATCTAGCGATGTTTGGAAATGCACAAAAATGCGGCAGCACTGGTGAATGAGAATGGGACCGTCACAAATCAGGTGGATCAACACCAGCTTTTTGAAATGGTCCTGAGGGGATTTGAAACCTAGCTGTAGAATGATATAAAACAGAGTTACTGGAATTACTAGTACCCAACTTTTCTCAACTGTCAAATAGGGTAAATTCTTCATTCTCACATTGCATTGAATTATCCCTCTGTGAACAGAAAGAGCCACTTTTCCTGCTCTGTTTCCTCCTTTATGAAGCAGCACTAACCATGGAGACACTTAGCTCACTTAGTCATGATAGCTGACACTGTTGAGTGTTTAGTATGCTCCAGGCACTTTACCCCACAGTGGCTGCCTTTCTCACTTAGATGCATCAAACACCTTCTGAGTGGAACTGTAGGAAATTGGCAAGGAGAGGGAGAGGGTACTGTAGGAAATGGGCAAGAGCCTTTGACTTGGGAAGACCCAGTGGAAAGGAGGCCAGAGGATGGCATGCCAGCCCAGGTCCTCGGGTGAATCATCAGGTACCGAACTGTGGTTACTTTGAATGATCTATGCTCAGAAGTGGTTTTGGTCACCAAGTTTTTAATCATTAAAGAAAAAAATTCTGTTTATTTATTTTGAGAAAGTGTTTATTTATTTTGAGAAAGAGAGAGAGAATGCAAGCAAGCAGGGGAGGGGCAGAGAGAGAGGGAGGGAGAGAATCGCAAGCAGGCTCCACACCATCAGTGCAGAGCCTGATGCGGGGCCCAGGCCCATGAACCGAGAGACCACGACCTGAGCCGAAACCGAGTCAGATGCTTAACCGACTGAGCCACCCAGGCGTCCCTCTAAATTAGATTTGACTTCTTCCGAAATATTTGTTTAATGGCTGGTGAAGACAGTGAAGATAAAGGAAGCTTTGGAGACTCATTGGGTCAGCCCACATCGCTCCTTAGTTCCTGGGAACTTTTGTGTTGTGAAGATGGAATGAGGTGACTCAGGGTCATAATGACTGTTTTCTGTACTCGGACTTTAGAGCTTCGCACACGGATGCATGTGTGTAACAATAAGCAAGCATTCCTACTTCTGCCTTTGAGGTAGATGTGTCACAGTGAGATGGGCCCAGACTTCCGGCACCCTCTTCCCGACTTAAGACGGAGACATTTCTGGAAATGGTGAAAATGCTCACAGGCCACACAAAATTAGCCACTGTCGCCATCTCAGAAAATTCTTACAAAGGCGTATATCTGTCGGCAATAGAGGCCGTCCTTAATTTATGAAATTTGCTTTATTGGTGTACAGAAAGGGTCACTGTTTACCCATCCAGTCCTTCAAAGGTTAGGACATTTTATTTTGTCTATGGAAAGTCGTGGAACTTTTAAGTAATCTTTAGGTTCAAAAATGGAAGAAATAAGGAAAAGAATAAAACCTTGTGATTAAAAAATCCGGATAACAGACAATTAATGGCGGAATATTTGCTAATAATGGAGAAGACAAGAAATATATGAAACACTGCCAGCCTCACTAATAAAAGAAATGAAAATCAAAACTGTCCATACGTATAATTTTCATCTATCAAATCAGTAAATATTTTTAAAAGTGCTAATAATAGAACATATTGAAAAGAAATGAAGGCACCCAGGGGGGTGCCTGGGTGGCTCAGTGGGTTAAGCATCTGACTTCAGCTCAGGTCATGATCTCATGGTTTGTGGGTTTGAGCCCCACTTTGGGCTCTGGGCTGACAGCTCAGAGCCTGGAGCCTGTTTCGGATTCTGGGTCTCCCTGTCTCTCTGGCCCTTCCCCACTTGTGCGCTCTCTCTCTCTCTCTCTCTCTCTCTCTCAAAAATAAAATAAAAACATAAAAAAAAATTTTTAAAGAAAAGAAATGAAGTAGGTACTAATGGGATAAGAAATGCTACCACTGTGAGAAAACAGTTTAGCAATATGTATCAGGATCATTAAAAGAGAAACCTTTGTATCTTCCATTCCAGTAATTGTACTGTAACACATGTATCCTGAGAAAATAATCTGAAATGACTACAAATATTTAGTCTGTTAACCTGCTAGGATTTGTAACAGCGAAATTGGATGCAATTTAAATGTTTAACAATGAAAATTAGCTACATAGGTAATAGACCACACATAAAATGAAATATTCAACTATTAAAATTGCATTAGGAGAATATTTAATAATATGAGCAAGTGTGAAAAAAGGATATAAAACTACATATATACAGTAGGATCCCATTTTATTATTTTTTTTATTTGAGAGAGAGAGAGAATGTGAGTGGGAGAGAGGAGCTGAGGGAGAGAGAGAGAGAGAGAGAGAGAGAGAGAATCTCAAACAGGCTCATGCTCAGTATGGAGCCCAATCTGGAGCTCAATCCCATGAGCCTGAGATCATGACCTGAGCTGAAATCAAGGGTCAGATATTCGACCGACTGAGCCACTGAGGCACCCCAGTATGATCCCATTTTAGACACACACACACACACACACACACACACAAACACACACACACACACACAGAGGAAAAAAAGACTGGAAGCAAATTCCAAAATGTTAACTGGTTTCTTTGAGTACTATGGGTCATTTAAAAATTTATTTATATTTTCTAAACATTTCCATGTATGAGTTTTTAATAAGGAAAAAGATGTATTAAGTGGAGGAAGGAAACTATAAAAGGTAAGAGAAACTTAAGGAAATTACCCCCAGACAGTGTGATTCTGCCATAGGATCTCACTACAGCCCTATATATTCTTTTTCTTTTTCTTTTTTTTTAATTTGAGAGAAAGAATGATGGGGGGAGGAGCAGAGAGAGAGAGAGAGAGAGAGAGAGAGAGAGAGTCAGTCTCAAGCAGGCTCCACTCTAGGCTCAATCCCACAACCCTGAGATCATGACCGAACATCAATCAACTGAGCCACGCAGGTGCCTCTGTATTCTTTTGTCTCAACAAAACGCCCACTAATTCAATATCATTTGGGTGAACAGCTCCTCTTTCTTTCAAAACAACATGTTTCTTCCTTCCATGTTGATGAGATCATCTTATCGTGGGGAAGGGACAGAAACCACTCAGGGTCCTGAGTGGGGAAATTGCAGGGCAGCCTAGCGGCAGGGGGTAGAGGCTGAGGCCGGAGCGTACCAGAGTAATGAAGCCCTCACCCCTCCATCGTCTCTGAGGCCTTTCCTTTGAAGACTTGGAAATGAAGTCTGGTTAGTCACGCTATGAATTAAGTAGACGTTTGTGGGCTGGCCTGGCAGGATGCCCTCAAGTATGATTGTATGGAAATGGTTCTCAAACCAAAATGCCTACCCCCACCTAAGGACTTCAGAGCACTGTGCACTTAAATTGGAGTGGGCCCGAATTAGGCCTCCTTCAGGAGGTCAGCTTCGTGAGGCTACTCCGTGTAAGGTGAGCCGGGCTGAAACGAACACCTGGGCTGCACGATTCAGGGGATAAATTCGTTTTCCTTCCACCGTGTCATCAGCTCAGATACGAATGTGAACTCCACGTGCGTGGAGAGCTTTGTCTGTTTGATCGCTCTCGTGTCACCGGCAGTCCTTGTCACGTGATGGGTAGAAGGTCTCTGTTGGATGACTGCTGTGCGTCGGAGCCCTAGCGATGGCCCTGCTCACTAGGTAGCCATGCAGGCAGGGACACACATGTAGTGTAAGCAGATAAAAGGATCGTAGAAAATATTTTTTATTTCTAGAAAGCAAGTCCCTGTTTCGTGTCTCTCTTTTTGGCTGAGAAGACTGGCTGAGATGTTGCGTGTGGGGCCAGGTCAAGGGTAGGAAAGGTGGTGATGGCACAGGGTCAAGTTGGAGAAGCTAATCTGAAGGAAGACAGCCCCGGGGCTGGAGAGGGGCCGCGCCCAGCCTGGCAGGGGCTGTTGGCAGAAGTGGAGGTTATGCTAGCAGGCTGTTCTTGACCTTAGCCACAGTCCCCGGGCAGCTACTTATTTGCCTTGCCTAAAACACAACTGCCTCCTAGGAGCCAAGAGTAACAAGCAGCCTGGGCTCTGGGGGGTTTGGCTGTTTGTTTGTTTTGTTTTATTTTTTATTTTTTTTAATGGTGGTCGGGATGAGGCAGGGAGAGGCCATGGAGATATTTTTTTTTTCTTTTTTAACTCTGCCCATTTATCTTCCTGAGGGTGTCCTACAAAAATATAAACCACATGTAGTTCTTATACCTCAAATCTTTGTGGTTTGTTATTCCCAAACTAGTCATTACTTATTTATCTTGTTTTTTCTTTCACTGAAAAATAATTGACGTGCAATCTTGTAACCGTTTCAGGTGCACTAGTCGATATTTAAATGTAGTTGTGGAGTTGTTTTTTACATAAACCGCCAACTGATCAATCATACTGTCAGAATGGTCCTGAAGCAGAATAAAATGGTCCAAGGCTGAGTTAAGCAGTTCCATGAGCCAGGGGAAGGAGTCATGTGGTCAGCACTGAGCAAAGGGAACGAAACAAAACAAAAGCAAAACGTGTGCACGCACACACCCCTTGTGATCATGCCCTTTCCTGATCCTATGGCCCCTGCACCCATATTTGGAGTTGAGAGAACTACGTGTATGCACTTGGTCCCATAGGAATCACTTTCCATTGTCTTTCCCATGTCCTGGTAGGGTAGCCATCCCACCAGAGACAACCTGGACGTGTTTTCCCGACAGTCTGTTTTCCCAGGCATTTGGAGAATCCAGAGCAGCCAAATGGGAGGCAGAAAGTTCTTGGAGTAGCAGAATCCCCCCGGGAATCTGGGGTCACTGAAGTAGAATAAATTCTGTTTCAGCCAAGCCACTGAGAGAAGGAGAGTCAGCTAAGAAACAGGAGAAGGAAGCACCGTGCGTCTGTGACCTGTTTGGAAATAAGTGCACAATTCCCTCCCTGGACTGTAGGTGAGCGGCTGTGGTCCCCGTGGCTCCTTTCTCTCCCTCCTGGGCTACATGAGCAGAACCATCAAACTGCATCCCTGACTATAAGCCCAGGAACAGTGGCCCTCAGCCTTGTGTGACTCTGCACCCACTCCACTATTTTCCAGTGCCGACTTCACAACCTTCAGTGAAACTGCATCAGTGAAATAATCTGACCTGACAGATAATTTCCTCCAAAATCTATATTATCTTTACCTGCAATTAAAATGAGAACTAGGGGCGCCTGGGTGGCTTAGTCAGTGAAGCGTCTGACTCTCAACTGCAGCTCAGTTGTCATCTCACGGTTTGTGAGTTCAGGCCCCGAGCGGGGCTTCATGCTGGTGCCGCAGTCAGTTTGGGATTCTCTCTCTGCCCCTCCCCCACTCGTTCTCTCCTTCTCTCCTTCTCTCTCTCTCTCTCTCTCTCTCTTTCTCTTTCAAAATACATAGACTTTAAAAAGGAGAGAGAAATAAAAGGAACATAATTTATTATTAAATAACTTCAATTTGTAAGGGATCGGATACAACTCATTAGCAAACAAAATGAAGTAATTGGCTGGGTGTTTACATCTCCACCTGTACCCACCGTCAGTGGGCAACTGCACCTTCACACTAACTTGGATAAGGGTTAGAGAACTACGTACCTCCAGGGGCAATGCCTTTGGGCACATGATCTGCCAAGAGGGGTGAAGACCTGTTAGTAAAACTGAGCAAAACATAGTATTTCATTTATAGGATGGTTGCGTTACTGGAACATTCAGGGGCTAATACAACAGCGCCATAATTACTTTGAGTTTATATTTAACATGGAGCCAAGGTCTGGGATCAGATCACTAGAAACACTTTCTTTCCTACATCAGTCTCTGAGAGGACCTTTGAAAATCGTATGGGACAATTCTTCACTGAGTGGGACAGTCGGGGACACTGCAAATTGTCTAGCGTCTCCGGTCCCCAGGTGTGAAGTCCCCAAAGGCCCCCCACTATTTTGACACCCACAAATGCCTCCATTTCCTGACCACATGCAGAGTGGTTGGGCCTGCCTTTTCCAGGTAACAGCTGCACCAGCCAGGCCTGGCTTCTGTGCAGTCAGGGGTCCCAGGGGAAGTCTTGGGTCATGGAGCCCTTCCTGCAGTGTTCAGATGGGTGACGTCAGGCCCAAAGGTGCAGAGTTACATAGGCTCTTGTTTCCCGAGTACAGGCTCTCCTGTCCCCATGGTTTCTGTCCTTCAGCTACAGACACTGGGTAACCATCTAGAGAAGTCTGAATGAGGAACAATATGGCTATTGTCCCACCCCAGAAATAATCATAAAGGCCCCAGCCTAGGCTTTATGCTTAATGATTAGCAACCAAAAGGAACCCAGGGCTATCCATATGGCAGTAGATTCTCCCTATTGTGTATACAAGTGGATACACAGCAGGATGTGAAAATGGGGCTTTCCACTAGTTTTCCCCTTGGGTTGAAAGAAACTTCTCTCTATATTTCACATGGGTTTTCCCCTTGGGGGCCACTTGTATTGGATGTTGGTGACCAACTGGGAAATTTTTGCATCTTAATTAAATTACCTAAGACGAGACAGTGCTTTCAAAGGAAACGTGAATGGTCTCTCCACACATAAAAAGCATTTGTCCGTCAAAGACATAAAATCAGTGATGTTCCAATTTCAGCATTTGTTGTTGTTATTTGCTGAGTATAAAACTGTCAAACTGGGGGCGCCTGGGTGACTCAGTTGGTTGGGTGTCCAACTTTGGCCTAGGTCTTGATCTCGCCGTTCCCAGTTCAAGCCCCGCATTCGGGCTCTGTGCTCATGGCTCAGAGCCTGGAGCCTGTTTCAGATTCTGTGTCTCCCTCTCTCTCTCTGCCGTTCCCTCTCCCTCCCCCCCAATAAATAAACATTAAAAAAAATTAAAGAATAAAAACGTCAAACTGTCAGCGTAGAGAAACAGGGCCTTCCGTTTTGTCCTCAGAACCTAATGTACTGGACAGCTGGTCCTTGGGGATAAAATACTGATTGGTTGAGTATGAATATATGAAACCATTATGGGAATGTTCTTTCTGGATGGTGCTGGGTCTCTTTCTTCCACTCCGGATGTGGTTCTCCTTTTCTTCTTACCAAGGGAGTCACCTCGCCATTTTTTAACTTAAGTAAGAGGCTCTGTCATATCCCTGACACTGGCAAATAGCCCTGCTTGAGAAAGAGCTGTTACATGTGTTGGCAGGTCCCCACGTTGTCTTTGTAAATGTCTGTCCTGTGTCACCACATGACAGGAGAAGCAAGAGCCTTCCCAGGACCTTTGGGAGGAACAAATCCAGCACAAACCTACCCCACCCTGGTGCTTCCCGACCTACACCCAAACCTGTAGCAGCCTAACCCCAACCTTAGGTTCAATGAGGGATGAAACTAAACTTGGACTTGGACACTTTTATTTAATTTTTTAATGTTTTTATCTATTTATTAAAATGTATTTTTAATATGTATTTATTTTTGAGAGAGAGAGTGCACGTGAGTGGGGAAGGGGCAGAGAGAGAGGGAGACCCAGAATCCGAAGCAGGCTCCAGGGTCTGACCTGTCAGCACAGAGTCCGACGTGGGGCTTGAACTCATGAACCCTGAGATCGACCTGAGCCGAAGTTGAACACTTAACTGACTGAGCCACCCAGGCGCCCCTAATTTTTTTTTAATGTTTTAAAATTTATTTTTGAGACAGAACGCTCGAGCAGGGGAGGGACAGAGAAAGCAGAGGGGGTGGGCGGGGGGGGGGGGGCAGACAGAGGATCCAAAGCAGGCTCCACACTGGCAACAGCAAGTCCAATGCGGGGCTCATGATCTGAGCCGAAGTCTGACGGTCAACTGACTGAGCCACCCAGGTGCCCCTGGAGTTGGACGCTTTTAAAATCCATTTACAACTATTTTTCAAGCCCCGGTGATATGCCAGATAGTGATCTAAAGCAGCTGGGGGGACAGCAGTGAACAAGGCAAACACTATGCTCCACGGCCTCCTTCTCTAGTTGGAAAAGCAGACCATGCACAGGCAACACAGAATGTGAACAGGTGAGGGGAGCAAGCCACAAAACCAGGAGAAAATGGTCCTAAATGCCCTAGGACAAGGGATGGGGGACGGGGTGGAGCAGTGGTCCAGGAAGCGGATCAGTGGGTGAGTGTCAGGTCCCCATGGGCCTTGCTAGTCACTTCAAGGACTCTAGATTTTACCTGGTGAACAGTGGAAAGCCACGGAGGCTTTTGAGTCTATGGATCTTTTCTGAGCCCCCACTTTGAAGGTATCATATGCAGTATATCTTGGCTGAGGATTCAAGTCCTGTGCTAGGATTGTCAGCACTAAGAGTCTAGGAAGGAGAAGCCAACTGGGGTCTTTAATTCTTCTGGCCACAAGCCCAAGAAGTTTTAAGAGATGGCTCCAAGCAGGACAAACTCTTGTTAGCCCTGAATCTAGAGCCCGGGGCTGCATCTGGGCAGCCCCGAGACTTCCCCAGGACTGACTTTGATTATGTGTGAAAGTGTCATCAGTGTATCCTACCGAGGAAAAGGAGGAGTAAAATGGGGCTGCTTCCCACCAGGCTGCACCATCTAGAGCTGTGTTGTCCAGTATGGTAGTGGCTCTTGAGCATCTGAAATGTTGCCAGTGTAAAATACATATTTTTGAAGACATAGTCAAAGAAAAGAATGCAAAATGCCTAGTTAATACTTTTTATTATGAGGACATGTTATAATGATATTTTTGAAATAGAGTGTTAAGTAAATTATTATTTTTTTAATGTTTATTTTTTGAGAGAGAGAGAGAGAGAGAGAGACCGAGCACAAGAGGGGGAAGGGCAGAAAGAGAGGGAGACACAGAATCCAAAGCAGGGTCCAGACTCTGAGCTGTCATCAGAGCCTGACGTGGGGCTCAAACTCAGGAGCCGCGAGATCATCACCTGAGCCCAAGTCGGACACTCAAGCTACTGAGCCACCCAGGCACCCCTAAAGATATTATTATAATTTCCCATTTTAAACTCTTTATAACGTAGTTGGTAGAAAATACAGAACTGCCTGTACGGCTCCAATATGGTGTGATACCCAGTGTACAATGGCGGCGGAGGAACAGTAGAGGAATCTTGTGGTTAAATTCCCATTTGGGCAAGGAGAGAATGAGACATCGGTCGCCAGTCTCTAGCATATTTTATAACCCACCAAGCAAGTTCTCCCCGTGCTGTCAGTGGGATGAGAACTTTGGCCAGCCAGTGGCTTACCCTGCTTCTGCTCTCTGCGAGGATCTTCCGTTTCTGCTGTCTTCCAGAGCCATCTCGAAGAGCAGGCCTCCCCCTATTCCTCAACCCACCTATTGTCATCAGGAATCTAGGGATTGCCTTAGGGTTTGAGCAATCATAGTGTGTTTTTTTGTTTTTAAGTTTATTTATTTATTTTGAGAGAGAGAGAAAGTGAGAGCAGGGGAGGGGCGGAGAGAGGGAGAATCTCAAGCAGGCTCCTCCCTGCTCAAACTCATGAAACTGTGAGATCATGACCTGCGCTGAAATCAAGAGTTGGTTGCTCAGCTGACTGAGCCACCCAGGCACCCCAATCATAATCTGTTTTTAACTAGTTTTGGACTTTATCCTCTAGTGTAGTGCCCTTAAAAATTTGGTAGGTGTCTCCAATCCCTGAACTCCATGTAACCAAAACTCAAGATTGTGTTGAGTCATAGTCTTTGTTTTTGTTTTTGTTTTTAGTATTTATTTACTTATTTATTTTGAGAGAGAGAAAACGCTCACATGCGCATACACAAGCTAGGGAAGGGCACAGAGAGGGAGAGAGAGAATCCCCAGCAGGCTCAGCACGGAGCCCAACCCAGGGCTCGATTTCACAACCAGGAGATCATGACCTGAGCTGGAATCAAGAGTGGGACGCTTAACTAACTAAGCCACCCAGGGGCCACAAGTCATAGTCTTTAAATGTGGGACCAAGTCTGGGCACTTCTGTCTCCCACCAAATGAACCATCCTCCACTCTCCAACTTTGTGGCCTCAATCTTAGTCTCTGATTAGGTACAATTTGAAACAATGGCCTGAGCTGGTAGAACCATTCATAATTTACTCCTCTTGAAATGGATCCCAGTGTATCACAAATCAAGTAACTGGCCGTATGTTCAGATGAGAGGACCTAACAGAAGGTCTTTGGAGGGACACTGGGGTATCGGGCTTCTGTGTTCCAGATGTATTTCTTGATAGGGTTCTTACCTTTCGACCCTACTTTATCCAATGTTAGCATAGCATAGAAATTTTGACTTTTCCAAACCACAAGGTTCCAGATTATTTGACCCTCAACCATCTTCATTACAGATCCCAGGCAAAAAAAAAGGCCTCTAACAGAGAGTTGTATTTTTTGCCTCTCTGTGCCTTCAGTAAGCTTCAGCCTAAATTATCTCTCTTCTGTGGTTCTTACTGAAGACTGCAAGAAACAGCCCACACATGCCAACATTCTACATGTTTCCTCCAGATCCTCTAGTGGTGCACCATCAGTAGGCTCATGGACGTATTAGGCCAAGGATTCAACAGGTGGCAGTGGTGGTGTTTGCCATCACATAACAAGGACGCCAACTAGCCCAGGAGAGCCTGCACTAGCCTGCACCTGACCTTAAATCAGTACCCGCGCATTTTAGGGTTAGCCACATGCAACACTCGCTTCTAGTACCGATTTCCACATCCCAAGAGTGTTTGGATTGCCAGTGATAGAAAACCTGACTGTCCTATCTCAAACAAAATAGAGAATTTGTTTGTTAGTATAAAATAAAAGCCCAGAAACAGGGCTAACCTGTGGTACAGATGTATTCAACCAACAGGATCAGTAGCTGATTTTCCCCCACCCCCACTTCCCCACTCGTTGGTTTCACTTTCAGACCTCATGTCGTCAAAGGATGAGTGTGGCTGTTCCAGCCCCCGTATCCTCACAGATCCAACTCCAGCCCATCCAGCCGAAATGGCCTCGCCTCAGACCACAAGCTCCCTCGGTTTTAATGAGTTCACTGGCCGTCACTAAAAAAGCATGTGGGGCCAAATGAATGCAAGGCTCTGATTAGCTGACCCTGAATCACATGCTCTTCCTGTCTCTGCAGTGGGAGCACACGCCTCAGACCCACAGCTCTGAGAGTGAGGGAGAGAGCGGTCTCCAAACAAAAATTGAAGGGCATCAGTATAAGAAGGATGAATGAATGCCAAGCTGCCAAAACGTATGGAAATATATTGCAAATTTGTCCCCAGTAAGATTACACTAATTTATATTGATAGGGTGTAGAATGGTACAAAACTTGTTTTTAATTTCCCTGTGTTTCTGAGATTATTTTTAAATGATCAGACCTCTGGGGTGCCTGAGTGGCTCAGGTGGTTAAGCGTCCAATTCTTGATTTTGGCTCAGGCCATGATCTCACGGTTCATGGGTTTGAGCCCCGCATCAGGCTCTGCGCTGACAGCATGGAGCCTGCTTGGGATTCTCTCTCCCTCTTTCTCTGCCCCTCCCCATTCACACACACTCTCTTTTTCAAAATAAATAAATAAACTTAAAAAAATAAATTCGATCAAACCTGTGTAACTGTACTCATTATTTTGGGGGAAGAGGGAAATTTCTTTGTTTCTGCTGTTTTAAATAATGTAATTCTCATATTTTAACATTTTGAAAGTAGATTTCCTCACACAATAAATGCGCACATTTAATCTGGCATGGTTTCTCATTCCCCCTAAGAAGCTATAAGGGAGGGCATGTTGCTATTGAGGAAGGTGTTTGAGAATTGAGGAACCAGTATTCTAAAACATCTTTCTACTATCAGGGCAAAAACTATACTATAACAGGTAGTCATGGAAACACAACTTGGGAAACCAGAATTATAAGCAAACAAGGCTTCTCATATCTTATACATGTTGCTGTTCCCCTGATTCATTCTGCGTTGATTTGGGGTTGCCACGGGAGGGTCGTGGGCTGTGGTTCTTTACTGCTTTTCCCAGACTGGTAAAAAGTGTGCTGTTGTTTTATAATCTTCTGTCTGTTTGTGGTGGTGTTTTTTTTTTTTTTCCCTGTACATTAATATGGAGGATTCTTTACCTGATTGGTTCAAGAGCTTATTGATTTTGTTTTACTCTACCGTTAAGCTCAGTCGGTCTGTGTTTTGAATGGGGGTGAAATACACATTTAAAATTCTCAGGGCGCCCGGGTGGCTGGGTTGGTTCAGTGTCCCACTTTGGCTCAGGTCATGATCTCGTGGTTCGTGAGTTCAAGCCCTGCATGGGGCTGTGTGCTGACAGCACGCAGATTCTGTCTCGTCTCTCTGCCCCTCCCCTGCTCACGCTCTATCTCTTTCTCTCTCAAATATAAAACAAAACATTAAAAAAAATTTTTTTTAATTCTCTTTGAAGTCCAGAACTATGATTGTCTTTCTTTGCTGTGGATTTTTAATCCATTTACCTTTGGCCTTTGATTATAATAATGGCCTGACAGCAACACAAATCATACCCTCCCTCACCTTCTTCCCTCCACACCACAGCCTTCTCCCTACACCTTTTCTTTCTTCTGTCTCCTTATGCTTATAGAAAGGAAGTAAGTGAAATCCTCCTTCACAACCTAAAATGAAGCTTACGGCGGTAATGACACTGGACTGCAGAGCAGGAGACCAGGCTTGTGGCTCCTGCTCTGCTGCTGCCAGCCGTGTGATACGAGCAGGTCGCTTAGCCTCCCTGGACCCCCATTTCCTCATCTGTAAGTGACAGTGAGAACTTCGATGTCTGCAGTCTCATGCAGTCTTAAATTTCCTTCTTTCAAGAAGCTGATACCCATCTGAGACCGCTCACTGAGGAGGAAGGGCAGGAAGCACCTTCACATCCCAGACTTGTGTGTCATCATTGCAGTGTGGCCTTCAAGTCTCCTGTAGCCCTCGATGCAGCTGGAACTCTCCCCAGTCCACAACCTCTCCCTGATTTTTTCTGGCCTCATTTCCTTTATCTTATTTCTTCCTCTCCCTTTTTTTTTTTTTTTCAATATATGAAATTTATTGTCGAATTGGTTTCCATACAACACCCAGTACTCACCCCAAAAGGTGCCCTCCTCAATACCCATCACCCACCCTCCTCTCCCTCCCACCCCCCATCAACCCTCAGTTTGTTCTCAGTTTTTAAGAGTCTCTTATGCTTTGGCTCTCTCCCACTCTAACCTCTTTTTTTTTTTTTTTCTTCCTCTCCCTTTCTGATCGGATTGTTTACTTTTGACATTTTTCTCTCCCTACTGCCCAATTACATAAGCTACCTGCACTGCATCCACTGGTGGGCTAACAGGCTTCCCTGAAGATCTGTGGCATCCTTCCTCTGGAAAAGTTCCCATTACATGTCTTTTTTTTTTTTTTTTTTTTTTTTTTTGAGACAGAGAGAAAGAGACAGCGCATGAGCACATGCGTGGGCATGCCTGTGTGCACAAGCAGGGGAGGGGCAGAGGGAGAAAGAAAAAGAATTGCAAGCAGGCTCCATGCCCAACGTGGAGACCAACACAGGGCTCAGTCCTACTATCCTGGGATCATGACCTGAGCCGAAGTCAAAAGCTGGACACTCAACCGACCGAGCCACCCCAGAAAGTTCCCTTTTAACTTGAACTTTCCCAAGAAGACGGTGCAAGTCTCGTCTTGGCATTTCTCACTCACTATTTGAGAGGAAACAACCTGAAGCTCTTAAGGGAATGTTATATTATGGAAGAATTTTTAGGAGATACTGATTTTTTTTTTCACTCAACACATTTACTGAGCACCTACCAAGTGTCAGAGGCTGTTGTAGATGCTGAGGTGACCATAGGAAAGAAGGTCCCCGTCCTCATGGAGTTTGAATTCTAGTGGGGACGCACAAGTACATAAACCATTAAGTAAAAGAATGTCAAGTGGGGACATGTGCTGTGCATAAAAGAAAATAGGCACAGAGATGGGGCATGAGGAGGAGGATTTTTGCTGATAACTGAAGAATGAGAAGGAACCAGGAGATGAGTGTAGGAGGGGGGAGAGGAGGGCTTACAAGTGTAAGGCCCCAAGATGCAAATGAGCTTAATGTGTTTAAGGAACAGAAAGAACTGGAAGGTAAATTAGCAAGAAGGGCTGTTACTTGAGAGGAGGTCAGAGGGCTAGGGCAGGGCCAGATATTGTGGGGTTTTATGGGCCCAGGGAAAGATTCTGGACTTTCTAGGTGAAATGGAAAACCACTGCAGGATTTTAAGCAGGGGAGGAACATTATCTGATTTATGTCCTAGGGTACCTAATAGATACCTCATAAATGTGTCCAAAGTTGACTGTATTTATAAGTTTTCATTAAAGATGAAAACAGACCTGAAATCTAGACAACTACTCCCTTGTGCGTCTTGGGGGCTGAAGCCTTCTAAGTGATTCTCCCTAACAATTGAACCATCCCTGACGGATGGGAATGGACGGGACTGCCTGTGTACTGAGCGGGTGTGGGTGTATTTGTGTGCGTGTGTGTATTTGCGATGCCTTACTTAGAGACCTTCAAAATAATTCTGAAAATACAGAGAGAAATCATCACAATCCCCATGTTCCCTTTTCAGACCTAGTTAGACTATACTTAGACTTCCCCAAGGTTCACTCAAGCATTTCCTTGGTAGCTGACCAAGTTTTCTATTTTCCTGAGGTTAGTGGAGAGGGAAGGAGATGCCAGCAGCAGGCCTCCACCTCTGTCTGGTGCCCCATACCTGCATGTATTTATTCCCATACTGCATGTCCCCTGGACTCTAGATCCTATATTAGGCAAGACCGATGCATTCCTGCCTTTAGATGACTCCAGGCAAAGTGGAGGACTCTCCATTACTAATCCTTGAGTGCTCTCCTTCCAGGAATTTTGCCATGGCCCAGCGTCATAAAACTCTACTCATACAGCTAGATTCATATCACAAAGAATTTAGAGTCTGAAAGAGCCTTAGACATCAACTATCCCAGTACTCCTCAGTAGGAGCACTGTCAGTATCTTGGGTAAGATCATCCAAAGCATCATAGGAAATTCCACATTCTGGGCTCTACCCAAGAATCCCACAGGGCTTCCCATTCCAACCCACTGCTTCTCACCCCCGACTAAAAATGAATCCACACATTTCCACCCGCCTCCTGAGTTGAGAACCACTGGTCTACCCAGTCCTGTCATTTTACAGGGAAGGGAATATTAGGCAACTTGTGGTCTTTTTATGCCTTTTCCTTCTGAACCCAGCAGAATCAGGATCCAAAGTTCTAATTTTACAATGAAGTTAGTTTCTGAAATATGCCTCTGTTTTTCATTCTTTCTACAGATATGTTTTTGTTTTCAAAGTTTTTCTTCTCAGAGTTACATGCTATGTGTTGCAAATATAAGTCTGAACCTTTCAGATGGATCAAGCAAGAATTATGAGCATTTTCAGGTTATTTATACATAACTCAAGATTTTGGCATAGTATTTTCTACATGTAGCCTGTTGCCTATCCACTTCTTAGAGACCTTTAATAACGAGAAATCTGCCTTTCCTTGTTCTGCACTCATTATCTCTGCTTTCGTCAAGCATCTTCTGGGAGAGTTATTGTTATCCCATTAAGTATGAAGGACAGAAACAAAACATTTTTGAACAGAAAGCTCTGGATCTTCATAGGACTTGAGCTGAGTATCATTTATCCTGTCTTGGGCACCAGAATCACATTTTAGAACTCATTTGCCTTCATACACCTGACCAGCTCTCTTCACCTGCATCTCTTTCTCTTTACACACTTGAATGCTCTGTAGATGAGGAAGAATCACTTACCCTAATCATTGGTGTAGCTGAGAGCTTCTAGTGCTTGGGTGACTCTTTTCCTTAATACTAAATGGTAGAGTCAATGAGAGTAATACCGAATGATATAGTCCTTGAGAGTAATACTTTCAAGCGGCATTTTCCTGAAGGAATCTCAGGCTCTGTGAACAATTATAATTGTGCAGGTGTCCAGAATAACATTGGCCTGCCAACTGGATGGACACCCTGATCTCTTGTGACTGTACCAAACAGATTTGTTATACCTTGTGGAAAGAGAAACATTTAATTTTTTAATTTAGCGTTGTTGTTTTTTTTCCTTGCTTGCTTCTTAAGTAAAACCAATCTAGTTTCTTTTTCTGAAGCAAAGGAGGAAGGAACAAACAACAAATTAATCAGACAGGAAGCGAATAACCACAGAAAGACGTCTGCCTCTGACTCAGTATGTCACATTTAACAAGAGGCCAGAACTTGTCCAAAATGGCTGTTTAAAAACGACCCCACACTTGCGTTAGAAGATGATGCCTTTTTCAGGGACCGTTTTCTCTCTGGGCTCACATCTTGCTTGTCTGTCTACCTGTGTCCCCGATCATGCCTTCCTACAGTATCCTCTAACGGTAAGAAAAATTATATTCAAACTAAATGTATTTCCTTTATCAGCTAGAGGGAAGAACTAAATGGCTTTTAGTGGGCCGTAGTATGTTGGGATAGTTTGATTTCTCAGTAGAAGACCACGTAATCGATTCCTGTTGCACAGAATGCTAGTTTCAACACTGTTGTGACTGTGGGCAATTTGTAACTTGTGTTTTGTGCCAAAAAATAAGCGAGATTTTCAGTAGAATTTTTCCTGACCCCTGGACAAGTTTGAATCTACAAGAATTTTTTTTTTCCATTTAAAATAAGGGTTGATGTCTGTAAGTATATCCTTTTGGTGCATGGTACAGTTGTCCACACGCTGCTTTTGAGTGATCGCTTTGGCAAGCAGCAGTTAGGTGCTTTTAACGTAAAGGGAGTCATTGGAAACTTCAAAGGAAAGTACCATGGAACTAAGCTGTTGCCATTCGATTGCTACAGATATGTCACTTAAGTTCAAATCCCAAATTAAACCATTTCAAAGAGGAGTATTTTAGGAAAAAGACAGTCTGTCTTTAGAACCTTTCTATTTAACACCTTAAATACTGCTAACCAAATTCTGTAGCATTCATTATAACTATTTACAGTTAATATGATTAACACTTTGTCATAAAATACTGTAATTTAAAATTTTCAAGCAATGTACCTAGAGACCTATAGAACAGGATTAAGGAAACTTTGTATAAAAAAAACATTTTCCCCCCTGTGGGGCACATATGAAAAAGTGACCTGACATACTCCTTTTTCCCCATGGAGAAATATAAAATAAAGCTTGAAAATATTAAGAGGGCCCATACAACTTTAGTTGGACAATAAGGACAAGTTCTTTTAAATAATTTAATGGTATAAGTAGTGTGTGCAGTAGAAAATGGAGAAGTGGTAAAATGGAGAAAAGGTTCAGGAAGATTGTGATTAAGAAAAGTAGAACAGGGGGCGCCCGGGTGGCTCAGTCAGCTGAGCGTCCAGCTTTGGCTCAGGTCATGATCTCACCATTTGTGAGTTCGGGCCCCGCGTCGGGCTCTGTGCTGACAGCTCAGAGCCTGGAGCCTGCTTCAGATTCTGTGTCCCCCTCTCTCTCCACCCCACTCCTGCTTGTGCTCTGTCTCTCTCTGTCTTTCAAAAATAAATAAACATAAAGAAAAAATTAAAAAGGAAAAAAAGAAAAGTAGAACAGCTTGGTATATAGAAAGATAGATAAGTGAGAAGGCAAGAGAAAGAAGAAGACGGGATAGTGAGAGAGGGAGGTGAGAGGCTGGAAAGGCTGGTCAGTCAGTGTGGAAGCCACGTCCTTCCAATTCATTTGGATTGTGGGTCTTAAGTGTTACCCATTAACTTCATAAAGTTATGCTGCTTCTGAACTGGCACGTCATCTAGTCAAAACCCTTCCTTTTGTAGTCTAAAGAGGTTTAAATGATTTCTCTAGAATCCCAATCAGGCTTTTTGCTGTTCTTTGAAAAGTTCATACATGAGTTCATTGTTCACAGCTCTTTAATTACTCTAATATTTAAACTTTTAAGGATCATACAGACACCGGATAAAGTGCAGTGTTCTGAGAACTGTCCGTGATAAAAAGGATTCCCTGGGGTCCAGCAGCAATCTCACCCTGCTCATTGATGAAATCAGATTCTAGATCTGGCCCATAGGCTGGAAGTTGTCCAACCTATGCTAAAATGTAAGAGGAAGTGAGCTCCCTAATTTCTGGAGCTTTCAAGTTTTATGCCCTTTGGAAGTCTGCTTAACATTTCATGAACATGTCACTTTACTTTCTAAGTTTCTGGCTGTTTAAATTGTGAAACATTTCAGTTTTGTTTAATCAAATTGCCATACATTTATGTCTTGTTGAAAAGAGCATTTCTCTTGAACTATCATAAATACCTCTGTCTGTATTTTGCAACCTTCACTCCTAAAAATTAAAACTGAAAAAAATACTAGAATAAGGAATGCCTTAATTAGTACGCTTTTTCTGAGAAATTTAAAATGCACTCTATACACATCTCCCTTCACCATTCATTTGTAATAAGGAGGTTTGCATGGATATGGACATGTGGGCTAAGGTTTCAATCGACTCCTGGTTTCTTTCTTATGGTTAAATAGAGGGGGGAGACAGTAGCATTTATTGAGCACTTGCTACATGTTAGGCTCTTTTGCTTCTTTTATTTTTAAAAAAATAGTGAATATTGTTACGCATTTGCCTTATTTCACTCTTGAATAAAATAGATTTAGTCTAAACTGGATTTAGACTATGCAATTTGCCCAAGGCCACCTAACAACTAAATGTGAAGTTTTCTAGAATTTCAAGAGCTTCTTTCATAAATGCAGTGTAGAGGCCACTAGGTGCCCTCTTGCAGTCATAAGACTGAGATTACAAATGCTTTGTTTTAAATGTCACAGCAACAGGGGCACCTGGGTAGCTCAGTCGGTTGACTGTCTGACTCCTGATATTGGCTCAAGTCATGACCTCCCGGTTCGTGGGTTCGAGCCTCACATCGGGCTCATGGGTCATGTGTTCCAGCCCCACATAGCTTCAGATATCTGTCTCCCTCTCTCTGCCCCTCTCCCACTCATGCATGCTCGCTTCTCTGTCTCTGTCTCTCTCTCTCAAAAAAAAACATTTTAAAAAAGGTTTAAAGGGGACGCCTGGGTGGCTTAGTCGGTTAAGCGTCCAACTCTTGGTTTTGACTCAGGTCATGATCTCACTTTGCACTGACAGTGCAGAGCCTGCTTGGGATTCTCTCTCCCTCTCTCTCTGCCCCTCCCCCACTCGTGCTCTCTGTCTCTTAAATAAATAAGCTTAAAAAAAAAAAAGTAAAATAAAGTGAATAACCATAAGGAAGACATTTTCCTTCCAGGTCTTTTGGCCTTTTTAGAAGTAAATTTGGTGATACTTTTGCTTGTATTGTAAGACTACACTTTCAGTGATAACATGAATAAAATATATTGAGTGTGTTGACATATATGCTGGGGGTAAGGGCACATGGGTAGATCTTAATCCTCCAGTGAAACTAAATATGCTGGAAGATTTAGGAAAACTCTGGCTTTAAAATTTGATCCCTTTAAAGAGAAAACTTAGAAGAGATGGGAAGTAGTGGGAAGAAACTCGATACCTTTTAGTTATGTGGATAAGGCAGAGAAAGGCTTCCTTTCCCTTTCCCACAGCTAAACCATGACAGGTGGAACGTTCAACTTATCTTCATTTTCTCACTTTTAAAAGGGCTTGGATGTCTATAAATTTGCATTCATTTTTAAATGAAGCATGTATGACAGTGGATTTAAAAAATTACTTGACTTCATAGCAACCTTTATTTCCCTACCAGTTACTCTTACAGTGAAACTGTGAATTTGTGTGCTACTGATCACAATGACATCGTAGATGTTTCAAAATGTCTTCTCTGAAAAATGCCTTTCCCACTCCCCCCTCCAAAATTAACTGTTTATCTAAAAGAACTCTAAAGGAAGTATTTCTGAACTAGCCAAGGACCCTCTAAATACAGCAAGACACAAACCCTTACCATTGAGAAAACAACCCATATGCAGAATTTACTTATCGTCTTAAATGATGATCAAGAAAAGAGCAAGTACATTTTGAGAAATGACGGGTTCCGTGTACAGACAGCGTGTGGTCCAGCTGGGATTGCGAATAACAGAGACCACTAACTAGATGCTGCTGCTGCTTTGCTTAAAGCTTGTTTCTTTTCTCTACCTTTTGCTTCCTCTTGAGTTGAGCAGTCTTTTGTTTTTCCTCTTTGTGTTAATTGCCTCATTGCCTACAGCCCTCTGAGCCTGGGCCTGCTGGAGGGTGGGGGTGGGGTGGAGCACAGAGATGTTGCGCTGTGACTCGTATCAGAAAATAGAAACTACAGGCAACTGCAGCTGTGAAAAGATTGTGCTGAAGAAACAGGATGGCTGTGGTTTGCTGTGAGCATCAATTTTCCTGTTGAGCATTGTTACAGGAAGTTGAAGAACAAAGCCAACTTCATCTTAATTAGTTCTAATGGTCTTCAGATCTTAAGCACATCCAACTAAGTTTGCATCATGCAAGAGTCTCTAAAGAATAGAATCCATAATAATTATGATAGGCATCCCCAAACTATGGGCTTTTTAAAATTCAGGATTTTAGTAGCAATTTGAGTTGGCTAAATGATTTTATTTCTACAGTGTAACTTGGAGTGGATTCATTGCCTTTATAATGAATGCTTCTACAATAACTTTTTATGGTTGTAATAACTCAATATGAATTTAAGAGCCTTTTCTTATTAAAACACTGTTGAGTTATATATATTATAACTTAATATTTATTGGTCAAACAAATGTGCATGTGTGTATATAGAGACAGAGGGGGGAGGGGGCATATGTGTGTGTTCATAAGCTGGACGGACCTACATGAAAATGTTTAGAATATCTGTAAATTATCTGCCTTATTATTAACCCCAACGCTTTTTCACCTATAATTTAATGATTATTATTTTTTAATTTTATTTATTTATTTTGAGAGAGAGAAATACAGAGCATGTGAGCCGGGGAGGGGCAGAGAGAGGGAGAGAAATTCCCAAGGAGGCTCTGCACTGTCAGCGCAGAGCCCGACACAGGGCTCGGACTCAGGAAGTATGAGATCATGACCTGAGCCGAAACCAAGAGTTGGACACTCAACCGACTGAGCCACCCAAGCTCCCCACCTAAAATTTAGTTTTTATCGAACGCTTCTTTCAGTGGTTAAATACAACTGTCATGTTTTATTTTCATCTTTGTGTTGTCACTCTTGAAACTAAAACAGCCGGTTGGGTTTATTTGGGAAAAATTGCAGTTGGGCACATGCAAGCTATGGCAAAATCATAGGCAAACCGTGAGATCAAAGGAGAGGAAGGTTACTTTACAGAGAAAAAGGAGGAAGTTGCAAGGGGCTGCTTTGATCGAAAGCCCGCTGGAGGAAAGTCACAGTTCAGGTGGTGGCAGTTTTTCATTGGCTGGGCAAGAAAATCTTCCTTCTGCCTGCTGGGGTAGTAAAGGAGGCTTCTTCCTATTGAAAAATGCTTCTTCCTGTTGGGGTCTGCAATTGAGGACATGTCAGTAGGGTCTGAGAGCTCCCTTTTCTGGCCTCCTGATTCCCTTTTATTTTTTTTATTTTGTTGGTTTATTTATTTATTTATTAGTTTTTTTAAAGTAGGCTCCACACCCAGGGCGGAGCCCAACATAGGACTTGAACTCACGACCCTGAGATTAAGACCTGAGCTGAGATGGAGTCAGACACTTAACTGACTGAGCCACCCAGGTGCCCCTGACTCCATTTTAAATGAGGTTTCCATTATTTGATTCCACATTTCCCCCCTTTTGATCAAGATCTTTCCTTAAAAGTATCGCTGATCAAGAGTTGCCTCGTCCATATCCCTCACTGCCAGGAAGGAGCTTTCCTGGGTGTTGTGTCCCATATCAGAAGGGAAGTGCATAGCAGTTGGACACCATTTAAATCCACATTTGAGTAACAAGGAAGATTAAGAGGGAGAACTCACAGGCATTTCCTGTCTCTTGTCAAGGTTGTACACATCGGAGACCATCTTGCAACACTGGGTTAGCATCACCTTCTTGCATATCGTTACTACAAAGTTTTGACAGGCATCAGGTACGGAACTTAAAAATAATTATACAAAACACAAAAACGTGACAATTCCAAATTGTATGATTCTGCACGCTGACCCTGGGCCTGAAGGTAGCCAACTGAACAAATCAAAGGAACGTGGAGAATTAGACAAAGCTCATGGTAGCCAATGTGCTTGTTTCCTAATTTTGTGCAACTGGGTTTCTACTTGCCCAGAGGAGTTCATCCATGTGCGGTACGTGGTGTTTGCCATCACACAAATGCCTCCTTGCTCAGCAGGTAGGTAATCGAAAGCTATGTGATTATCCAAAACTACCTTAGCCAGCAATTTATGTGATCATTGTTGGGCTGCCCCTGCTTTGACTATGGAACCTGGCAGCTCTCCTGACGTTAGGGAGAGATGTCTCATCAAGCATTCATTAGCACTTACTCGACCAAAGGGTGAAGACTGGTCTCTATGGAGACAAATCCAAGTCATACATGCCCCTCAGAAGTTCTCATTTTTAAAAAAAATTTTTGAAGTTTATTTATTTATTTTGAGAGAGAGACAGAAGAGAGTGAACAGGGGAGGGGACAGAGAAAGAGGGGGAGAGAGAATCCCCAGCAGGCTCCACACTGTCAGCATCAAGCCCCATGCAGGGCTTGAACTCACAAACCGTGAGATCTTGACCTAAGCCAAAACCAAGAGTCGGATGCTTAACCAACTGAGCCACCCAGGTGCCCCTAGAAGTTCTCATTTAATGAGCCATGAAGGTTTAGGGAGGTGGACCATTGGGAAGCTGCTCTTTTGTTATGAGGAGAAAAGAGAGTGGTGAATACAGCCAGGACTGCACATAGGGCTCCCTCATAAGGATTAGCATTTATGAACTCATTCGTCAGTGTGCAGGCATTAGCAACCAAGACTCAAATACCATGTTATCATGTATTAAAAGTCTTCCTAAACATATGGGTATGACAGCCAGCTTACAAATGGTCTGACTTACACTGGCTGTCCGCAGTGTCTTTCTCATATGTGTGTGTGTGTGTGTGTGTGTAGATATGTGTGTGTGTGTGTGTGTGTGTATATATATATATAGTAAAACCTTGGTTTGGAAGCATAATTAGTTCTGGAAACATGCTTGTAATCCAAAGCACTTGTATATCAAAGCGAATTTCCCCATAAGAATTTATGGAAACTCAGATGATTCATTTCACAATCCAAAAATATTCATATAAAAATGATTACAGTACTGTAATATAATACAAAATAATACAGAAAATATAAAATATAAATAAAAATAAACAAATTAACCTGCACTTAACTTTGAAAACTTTCCTGGCTGGTGTGAGGGAGTCCAGAGGAGGGTTATTGTGTAGGACGATTTTCACTTTCACTAACAGAATCACTGCTATCTGTTGGCTCAATGGAATCTTTTTCTGCATGGGGGCCATTGCAGATGCTCCCTCAGATGTTAACTACAGTATAGTATTAACAAACTCTTGTCACATACTGTATTTAATGTAACTGGCAATAAGACAGCAGAGGAAAGGGTGTGTGTCTACAGGCAGCCTGACCTAGAATGAAGCAAAGCATTCCTAAGCTTATCTTGTATGGAAAAGCAACGGACTGTCCATAGGTGCTGTGAAGTGACAAAAAGTACACTAGTGCCATTTGTGGGCACCTTCCAGCGTTCTGAAAAATCACTGATTTCTGCCAAACACCGTGGCCTGAGACCAAGTGTCTGAGCATGGGAGACCGCCACCCACAATCCCACAATGAGAGAAAGAGAGAGAGAGAGAGAGAGAGAGAGAGAGAGAGAGAAAAGAACCATTGGCTCAGTTGTGATCATGTGACATTCGGCATCACGTACTACTTATATTGCAAGACATCACTCGTTTGTCAAGTTAAAATTTCTTAGAAATGTTTGCTTGTCTTGCAGAACACTCACAGAATAAGTTACTCACAATTGAAGGTTTTACTGTACATATATACACGAGAGAGCTCATTTCTCCAACCAAAGATTGGGTTAGATTGAGGCAGGGAGCAATGGTGTATGGATATAATAATCTAACCTTATGAAAGGGACCTGAGGAACAGTTTAGGCATGCAGTGGCATTTGGGATTCCAGCAAAATTACTTACAGGATAAGCTAAGGAGTCACGTTGTCCTGACAGACAGAAGGTTCTGGTGACAAATCCAACAACCGGAGGAGTTTCCCCCTTTTGTAATGGATTGGGAAATGGAGATAAGAGCATTATCTGTCCAAGGAAGAAAGGGAGAAGATAGAGTAAGAAGCAACAATGAGAAAAGGACCTACAGGCCTGCTCCAGCCATCTTGAGAAAGCTGTCATCGGCTTCCATGCCTCAAAATCTTAGTTTCTGACCAATTGGTGTGCAGCTCCAGTCAGGGTTTGGTGCCTTTAGATGTGACATGAGAATCTAGGGGTCTATTCCTTGAAGTTTGGTGACACAGGGTTGGTTAAAAGTACTTAGTAGGGGCTCTTCGAGTGAGGTTGAAGACAGTTTTGGAGGCGTCTTTTCTAATAGATGAAATCTCCAGGTTGTAAGGTGTGATGTTTAAGGTCTTCACCTCCTGGGAGCATGCAGTGAAAAAAAACATTGTTCTATTAAAACATGGTCCTTTTCAATAGAAGCAAGTAAGCCTTTACAGTATTGGAGTATATCTCCTTTTATCAGCTGTCAAAAGACATGGGAGCCAGATGCATCAGGCACCCTGTGACATTCTCAGAGGATGAGAGCTTATGAGCCTCAAAAGGTTGGATCTGAGATCTAGAAGGACCAACAGCAATGCTTTTGGCCAGGTTATTTGAAAGGTCTCTACAAATTTTGCCGATCGAGTCTTACTAATGCTGTTAGTGCGTTGGACTAGCCCTGAGGATTGACGGTGTTTGGCACCACGGAAGAACTACAGAACTGGGCACGCAGCACAGACCTGTTGAAGCACTCGATGAGTGAAGTGAGTTCCTGGGTCACTGTGAAGCTTGAGAGGGGCTCCCCAGGTAGGGATAATCTTTTCTAATAGGATTTTAGCCACAAAAGAGGCCATAACCTGTCTACCAGGGAAAGCTTCCAGTCCAGTGAGAAGACACACAGATCAAGACTAAAACACATTTTTATCCATGAGATGGGAGGAACTGAATAAAACCCACTTGCCAAGCCTCTAACGGTCCATCGGGCAGTTTAAAATGCCTAGGAGCAGCATGGATGTATTTCCCAAGCTTGTATTTTACACAGGGAGGGCAATCAAGGTAGGCACTTTTTGCAGCCTTATTAATATTTCCCCACCAGTATTGTTTCATAAAGCCTATCATCTTATCAGCAGACTGATGATTTCATGCACGTACAGTGGTTAGTGATGGGAATTTGAGAATCTTTGGCAGGACTGCATTGTTATTTGGTTCAAGCCAGAGTTCTCTCTTTTTACTGAACCAACAATTATCAGATTTCCAATATCGTGTTTTCCTCTCCGGGGCCAATTGTTGGGCATCTCTTGTCAATTTTGGGGATTTTCCTTTGGAGGAACATCCTTTTGGACCATGAGAGGTTTGCTTATTTGTTCCCTGAAGACCGGCATTTTTGACGGAAACATCGGTTTTCTTCAGCCTCCAGGGAGTCAAGTCTGGAATGCCCAGTTATCTTAATACTAGCTACGGCAGCTGGCAAAAGTATGGCATCTAATAAAAGTGTTAGTTTTGTTCCCATTAGAGGTAAGGAAACCTTGCTGTTTCCATAACATCCCAGTCATGGGCCACCCCAAAGGCATACTGACTGTCCGTGTAGATGTTTGTTGAGTTTGCCTTTGGCTAAGGTTCAAGACTGAATAAAGAGCCTATAATTCAGCCTGTTGGGGTAAAGGTAAAGAAACTCTTTTACAAAGGGTTGTAATAGTGTGCCCGGCATATTTACCATTTTCATCCCTTGAATAAGACCCATCAGTAAACCATGAAAGATCTGCGTTGGTGTGAGAAGTTTTCTGTAAATTATCACGGGGAGTCAAAAGGTGCTGTGTCAGCCTCACGCAGTTGTGAGAGGCTCCATCACTGAAGAGGGAGAGAAGAGTGGCATGGCTAAGGATATTGCAGCGAGAAAGAGGTACATGATGAGCGGTTAGTGGGGAATTTCACGGGAGATGAAGCGACTGGCTGAAAGGTGTTGTGTGGTGAGAATTCAGGAGGGCCTCTGGTGCATGGGACAAAGATCGTTAGAGGGGGTCCCATGATTGTTTCTTCAGTGGCCTCAACCAAAAAGGCAGTGTGGCAGGAATGACTCTGAGAAAAGGGAGGTATCCTCATGCCTGAGGGTCCAGTTGTTGGCTATAATAATGCCCTATGGATCTATGATGGTTTCCATATTTTTTGGTGAGTGTTCTAAGGGCATTCTCTTCTCTCTCACAAAAAGGGGGAAAAAAGAACCTCCCTGATATCCGAGGGCAGGGAGCTTTATTAAGCTTTTCTTTAAAGTCCCCAAGTCTGTGTTATCCTGATCTTCCCAAATAATAGGGTCAGGTTTGTTGTTGTTGTTTTTATTTGTATGTCGTTTATTTATGTATATGCTGTATGGTGTTGTTGTTCATTTATTTTGAGGAGGGGAGGGGCAGAGAGAGAGGGAGAGAGAGAATCCCAGAATCCCAAGCAGGCTCCGTGCCGTCAGTGCAGAGACCGATGCGGGGCCTGATCCCATGAACTGTGAGATCATGACCTGAGCCGAAATCAAGAGTCTGATGCTTAACCAACTGAGCCATCCAGGCACCCCCATGGTTTGTTGTTTTTTAGTAAAACATATAGGGGTTGGGCCACAGGAGAAAAGTTTGGAATCCAATTTCGATAGTAGCCAGGTAGCCTGAGAAAACCTCATAATGGTTCTTCGTTTGAGGTTTTGGGATGTTGAGGATACCGCTCAGCCTATCTGAATCTAAATGTAGCCCTTTTCTGAGATTTATCTGGGGTGGCTGGGGTGGGGAGCACAGGGGGGCAGGGAGGCTGAGCCTCTGTGGTCCACAGGTTTATCTATAAGTCAGTTAGTGCACAGACAGAAGCATAATAGCAACAACAGAAAGTTGTAAAACAACTAGATGAAAGAAGCCTGATGGGGTGGCAGTCCCCTGAAAGGGTCCCTGTACCACAGCCTGGCCCCTGAGAGGTATTGGATAGAAGTTCATTGTGATCTTTGCAACAGGGACCAACTCACGAGAACCAAACCCAAAAGGGTTCCTGGTAATTGACCAGAATCTAGCCATTCCTTGCTCAGTGTTAGGATAACGGGATGACAGGTTAGCTGGCGAAGGGGGAGTCTGATACAATGATTTTGAGGCCTGAGGGGCATTTCATCCACCAAGCACACAGATGATCTGTTCCCTGGATAGCATCTTTGGGGCCCTGTGGGTGGACCTGGCCACCCCCTTCCTTGGTAAGCTGCTTTCTCCGGCTCTGTTAACACCATTGCTTTGGCTGCAGTGTCTTTCACAGTAAGTTGCTCCTAAATCCAATTTCCGATCCCCATCCTTCCTCCTGGAGCTAAGACACGTGTGACACTGAGGCCTCGGAAGGTGACTCCTGCCCCAATACAGGCATCATAGCACAGGCGCCCAGCACTGGTTACGCCGCCCACTTGGCCCCACAGGTGACTGGCTGGTGTCATCCAGAAAAGGCCAATTTAAGGAACACATTTTAAAAGAATCTGAGACCGTCTTTTATTGAAAAACAAATTCTGACCTAGTCTACAGGTGTCAGCCCTTTACCTGCCTAAAAATGCTTATCTAAAAACAGCAGGGATTGAAAGGATTGGATGTGAATGAATTTCTGTCTTTTGGTGAGTTCCTTAGACTCCCTGAGTCTCAGTGTCCTCTGGAAGGTGTGCGGAATCACGCTAGTTTGCAATGTCACTGTTACAAGTTAGCGATGTTCTAAGTGCCTTCGATCCACTTGATGGTCAGTAACTGACAGCTATTGTTGCTGCTGTGGAGGCTCTAAAAATTCATTTCTCAGCGGTCCACTTGGAACGGAACTGTTCCAAACTGTCTTCATTCCCGCCATCCAGCGCCTCTGATACGTCCAGCCATGTCCTTTTAGCTCTTACATTCCCTTTGTGCTCACAGAAAGCAAGCCATCTAGCGATACTTGAAGAGAAAGTATTTGTTTCAGGTGTAAGTTTTACACACTAACCTTTAGTGCCTGAACGGAATTAATTTTTTTAATTCTACGTAAATCGTTTTCTTCACTTAACCAACATTGAGAACAAGAGCACCTGGGTGGCCTTGTCAGCTAAACACCTTACTCTTGATCTCGGCTCAGGGCACCATCTCACAGCTTGTGAGTTCGAGCCCCACGTCGGGCTCTGTGCTGACAGTGTGGAGCCTGCCTAGGATTCTCTCCTCTCTCTTTGCTCCTCCCATGCTTGTGCTCTCTCTCAAAATAAGTAAATAAACATTTTAAAAAAGGGAGAGACATCGAGAACAAAAGAAAGAGAATTCTGGTGTTTGAAATTCAGGACACATGTTCCATGTAGTTCAGGTGGTGAGTGTCCCAGGCTGCCCACTGGTTTAAGGCTCAGATTCTGCAACAGGCATCTCCTATTTTAGTGCACATGGATCACCTCGGCATCTTGCTAAAATGCCGAAACAAATTCAGTGGTGGGGAGAGGGACTGAGATTTGACATTTCCAACAGCGCAGGGTGATGATGCCCTTGCTGCTGACTAGGACCGCACTTGAGTAGCAAGGACAGGGTGGGAGAAGACGGGATTACTTAGGGGCGAGAAAGTGGGTGAGGCCGGCCCCGTGCTTGGGATCTGGGGCTTTGGATGAGACTCCGGAATGGGACTCCGAGGGGGGGTGGGTTTCGGGCTAGGGAGCTCCTGGGAAACTTCCTTGCCCCGTGGTTTCTTCAGCTCCTGATGCTTGCCGGGCTTCCCCCTTCCCACTGCCACTGGCCAGGTTTTCCCCGCACTCTCCCACACCATCACAGACTCTGGCTTTCCTCTTGTTCCCAGAGCTGTCACACTGTGCACAAAGCTTTTCTAGTGAGGTGTATTTCTAGTAAACAGCCTGGGAGTCAGAGTTTGGGACCTGGTCTCTTTTTTCTCCCTCTTTTTAAAAACTTAGATCCTGTAAGGAAATGCCAGATAGCACAAAGATAGGAATCCAGCCCCCTTGCCCATCTTCCCTGCCTGCTTTACTTTATCCCTGTCCTCTTTCTTGGAAGACTGTAAGACCTTTGCAGGCAAAACCAGAAAAAGATTGGTCTTTGCATTTCCACAGTGTGTGCCCAGACCCCGGTGAATGCCAGGCATCTGCAAGAAGACACGCAGTGAGCAGGAGCAGGAGAGCAAGATAGGATGTCGTCATGGAAATGAGTGGGGATGAGGAGACGCTTGAACATCAGATTTGCTAGGATTCATTTCTAGCAGTTTTAAGACCACCTTCCAGCTCACTCAGGCCCCAGGCCCAGATCCCTCCAGGTGTCATTCCCCCGACCTGTTCTGGCAGGTGGAAGAATCAAGAAGTGTGAGGGGCCAGTTTTGCTTCCATTGTCTTTGTCCATCTTGGCTCAGAAACCTCCTCTGCTAGGATCCTTCCAGAAGGGTAACATCTTAGCAATGTTGTAAAGGTAATTCCCATCCCTTATAAAACTTGGCCTATGTGAATAGCTGTCACTTTGGTGGTGGGAAGGAGGGAAGGAAGATTAGGACAGAGTGTTACTAAAAAGTCTAGGGGCCTGGGTGGCTCAGTCGGTTGAGCTTCTGACTCTTGATTTCAGCTCAGGTCATGATCCCAGTGTCCTGGGATCAAGTCCCCTGTCAAGCTCTGCATTGAGTATGCAGCTTACTTAAAATTCTCTCTCTCTCTCTCTCTCTCTCTCTCTCGCTCTTTCTCTCTCTCTCTCTCTCTCTCGGGCACCTGGGTGGCTCAGTCGGTTGAACAGATGACTATAGCTCAGGTCATGATCTCACGGTTTGTGAGTTCGAGCCCTGCATTGGGCTCAGTGCTGTCAGCAAAGAACCCTCTTCGAATCCTCTGTCCCCTTCTCTCTGCCAACACCCCCCCCCCCGTGCTGTCTCTCTCAAAACTAAATAAAACATCTAAAAAAATTCTTGGGGTGCTTGGGTGGCTCTGTTGATGAAGTGTCTGACTTTGGCTCTGGTCATGATCTCACGGTCCGTGAATTCAAGCCCTGCCTCGGGTGGGCTCTGTGCTGACAGCCCAGAGCCTGGAGCCTGCTTCGGATTCTGTGTCTCCCTCTCTCTCTGCCCCTCCCCCACTCACAATCTGTCTCTTTCTCAAAAATGAATAAACATAAAAAAAAATTTTTGTTTTAATTCTCTCTCCTTCTGCCCCTCTCTCCTGCTTGCTGTCTCTCTAAAATAAAAAAATAATAATAAAAGTAAATAAAAAGTCTAATACGTGACCATATTTTGTTCCTGTTTGTTTTGTTTTTACAGATTCATCAGCAAGGCTGTTGAAAGTGTAACTGTCCGAGATGCCCGTCCCTCCCCCTCCGGCGCCCCCGCCCCCACCGACGTTTGCTCTGGTGAGTAGCTCCTCACCATCCATCACTGGTGCGCAGAGCAGGCCAGATGAAGGCAAGCCTGCCATGCATGTATTTGTTTTCAGTGTATTCGCATTCTGGGTAAGTGCTGTGCGGCAGGTTTTCCCAGTGCAGGGTGAGCCAGACCCTGAGATCCCAAAAGGTTGGTTGTTAAAGGTCCCAGGCAATGCCAAGTACACGTGTGGGATGTGCATTCACTGGGTTTCCTTCCCACACACCAGCCCGAGACGTGTTCACAGGGGTTCTGCCGGGTGTGCACTGTTTCCATTCAAATGGACTCGACTTCTAGCCTTTAACTTCTGGATAGGACAGTCCAGAAACCCAGGTCTCTGTATGAAATGCATCCGTTAAAGCTTCCTGCAGACTCACTCTTTTCTTTTTCTCTGCCTTTTCCCCTTTATTCCCACCTGTATTTTTAGCAGATATCATCCACCACCCCCTATCCCCACTTCCCCCATACTCATATCCTGCTTTAAAACTGTCCTTGCATTTAAATGTCCACTTTCCAATGGAATATCTTCACTGGGCTCCTCCTCATCTCTTGATAGACCTGTCCTCAGAAATTAGTGCACCCTCTTACAGGAAACCGGTAGCCCTCCACGTGGTGATACAGAAAGGTTCACAGACACACCCCATCGCCCCATTAACTCCCTCAGCTTGTGAGGCTTCCTCCCCACTAAGGAGCCTCACAGCGATGGGTCCTTCATTTCTCATTTGAGGAAACTGAGGCTCAGGGAGGAAAAGTCTCTTGCCCAGGCTTCCACAGGACACATTTACAGAGTCCATCTGAAGCTGGAACCTAGTTGGAAGAACAATTAGTTGGCTTGTTGCTACTCAGTGTGGTCCTCTGACTGCTGGTTAGGGGCCCCAAGGAGATAGTTACAGAAATTGAGAGTAAGCATGAAGATACACAGCAATTTGACAATAGTATTGTGTCTGTTGTG
Source organism: Acinonyx jubatus (assembly GCF_027475565.1). Lineage (NCBI taxonomy): Eukaryota > Metazoa > Chordata > Mammalia > Carnivora > Felidae > Acinonyx > Acinonyx jubatus. The sequence goes on along the minus strand of NC_069381.1, from coordinate 160,233,241 downwards.
TGTCTCTTATTTTAACTAATTCATGTTTCTACAAATTAATTGTTACAAAAGTTTCAGTCCAAGATGCATTGGAAAAAAAAATTTTTTTTTTAACTGGTCCCTCACTCAGAGAAGTTTGAAAAGTTCTGATCTGGCTAACATAGCAGGCTTGTTTATCTGTATTTCCCCAAAAGAGTGGTTTTTTACCACTAGCTGGGTAAGTACGTGGATTATTTTTTTTTATTTTAATGCTCATGTAATGATTTTAATGCATGTTCTAAAAATTATAACTAGCACATCAAACTGAGGGTTTAATAGTGAGTTAATTTAAAAGAAAATATTCACCTGAAAAATAGTATAATAGTATAGTGGACTGACTTAATGAAAAATACTAAATAAATAATGCAGGTAGCTGAGAAGATACACAAGTTATACAAGTTGTACCAGAGTGACTGAAATGTATCCTATTAACTCATTTCCATCCATTATTCTGTGACTGAAAGCAAGATCCTAAAGAAATCGGATATAGAGATGAGCAAAGGGAAAGGGGGGTTAGTGGCCATCCTAGGGCACTGTCTAGTGGGACAGTTCAGTTAAGGGTTCTTGACTGCAGAAGTAGCACCCAAGGAGGTTGGGCACCAAGATAAATTCGGAGGCATAACAGGAGGCTGGTGAAAATTGCTGACCCCAAGGTGGTAAGAGAGCCAGTGCTTAACCTCTCTGGGCCTCAGATTGTTTTTTGTTGTTTTTTTTTTTCATCCTTAAAATGAAGACAGGGAATTTTAAAAGTTCTTTCTAAGGGGAACCTGGATGGCTCAGTTGGTTAATAAGCGTCCGACTTCAGCTCAGGTCATGATCATGCAGTTTGTGGGTTCGAGCTCCACATCAGGCTCTGTGCTGACAGCTCAAAGCCTGGAGCCTGCTTCAGATTCTGTGTCTCCCTCTGTCTCTCTGTCCCTCGCCTGCTCATGTTCTCTATCTAAAACAAATAAACATTTAAAAAAATGTTTTTAATAAATAAATAAATAAAAGTTCTTTCCAAGATGTGTTGTTGAGTTGAAAAAAGGTTTCAGAGGAATGGAAGGGGACTCCATTAGCAAAAGTGAACTGTACACATAAAAAGCACATCTGGAAAGGAGCGCTGAGAAGCTGCTGTTAACAGGCTTGCTTCAGGGGTGTGTTGAAGGCAGGTGGGGAAGGGGCACTTTGTTATTTTTTTAACTGAGATATATAACTGGCGAGGAATGTTGTGTACGTTTAAGTCATACAAGGGGTTGATTTGCTACAGTTATGTATTGCGGTGTAATTGCAACCTTAGCTTTAGCTGGCCTCTCTTTCACATCACATAATTATCATTCCTTTTTTTCAGGTGAAAACATTTAAGACCTAGTCTCTTAGCAACTTTGAAGCTTATAATACAGTATTGTTAACTGTAATCACTGTGCTGTACAGTAGATCTCCAGGATGTATTCATCTTGTAGTTTGATTTTGTGCCTTTTAACAGCATCTCCCCAATTTGGGCAAAGGGGCATTTGTTGATCCCACATTTACCCTTCTGCCAAGTTACAGGGAAGGCTGTGGGGTCAGACAGCCAGGGTTTGAATCCTACCTCCTCCCCCTCTGACTAGCTGGGTGACTGGGGCAAATGATTCCACCTCCCTGTGCCTCTATTTCCTTGTCCGTAAAATGGAAATAATGACTCACAGGGTTGATGAGGACCAAATGAATTAATACACATAAAAGTTCTAAAAGCAGTGCCTGGCCCGGGGGAAAAACTATATAAATGATAACTGCTGTTATTATGAGCAAATAATACTCTAATTATTTCAAGACCCTTCCAGCTTAACACAGAGATTCCATGTAGCCTGCTTCCGGGTTTTCCTTAACTTTCCCTCTGCCTCCGACTCTGATACTAAATCGCTGGGTGAGGGCTCCAGCTAAAATGCCCCAGCTTTACCTCTTGTGCCCCTCGCTGGCTCCTCTGGAGTCAGATCCTTCAAGAAGGGCCGGGGCCAACCTAGAAGGTCTCTCAGGTCTGCTGGAAGGACCTTTGGGTTTGGGGAAGCCAAGTGTCCCTGGGGCCAGGCCAGACCAAGCCAGTTTCTACATGTGGCAGACACAGGCACATGCCTACTTCCGAGTCCTGTGTGTTGGGCTTCTCGTGTCCCCACTCCATCAAATAACCCTGAGAAAGTGAGATCTCAATTTCACAGCGAGAATCTTTCCTAGGAATTCTGGAAAAGGGAGAAAATACCTAAACATTTTAAACCACCACCTTTGTCCACCCTGTAATCTCTGTGAGCCAAGCTTTCAAAGGGATTGGACATTAGAAACACCTCTGGCAAGGGACTTCTGGGAACTTTTTGGGATTATGGGCATGTTCTATATCTTCATTGTGGTGATGGTTACATGACTGTGTATGGTTGTCAAACTGGTGGAACTCTACACTAAAAGAGTGATTTTACTACATGTAAAATACACCTCAGGTCTGGCTTAAATTAAAAAGAAAAAAAAAGTCTTCGGCAATATAGAGAGAGGGAATTATTTTCTAAAACTTTGGTGGATTTAAAGAACAAAAAGCTGACCCTCTGTGCTAGAGACCATTTGCCCCTTGCATCAGGTTAGCTCTAAAAGATGTGAAGGAGAAGCTGATCTTCAGGGCACGTTCTGGAGGGTGAAGCCTCGTAGTATCCAGCAGAATCCTCTTAGACTTAAAATTCCCTTCTCGTCTCTTCGCATCCATCCCTGGCTCCGTTGGTTACGGCCAGACTGTGGTCTGAATTTTTAGAGACTTTTATCAGGGACTGACTCTTCCTGCATTAAAAATGAGTGTAATTTATTGCTGCATCTGTTCCCAAATGTCTGGGTCTTAAAAAGAATGACATCGGATCTAAAACTTGTGGAGAATTTACAGCCTATTGCCAAGAACCTCAACAACAAGCTTCCAATACTCTAGCTGTCCCCACCGAGTGTTGTGGTACATGATTTTTAATTCAAGAGATGAATACAAGTGTGCGTGCTCTCCTTTTAGGCCAATACAGAAAAGCCTACCTTGAATAAGTCCGAACAGGCTGGGAGAAATGCCCTTCTGTCTGACATCAGCAAAGGGAAGAAACTGAAGAAGACTGTCACCAATGACAGAAGTGCACCGATATTGGACAGTAAGTGAAAAAAGCTGTTTTCCATGGAGATACATGATTTTTGGCCTAACCATCAACCCAACCCTACCCTTCCAGAAAGATTTTTTTTTTTTTTTTGGTTAACAACAGCTGCAAAGCTAGCAAAATAAGGGACTTGTATCACTCAGTGTAGCCACAGCTCCGGCTTGGGTTCCCTCTAATGCTGCAGGAAGCCAGTATAATAACTCTTTGTCCAAGGCACACACAGCAGAGATTCTCTGAATTATTCACAACACTTTCTGGAAGTTAACCCGTTACTGTTTGCACCGCAGATCAAAAGGCAGCGTGCAATAGGGAAAGAGCCCTAGAATCGGAGGACGTAGGTTTGAGTTCTGGCACATCCTTCCCTTACCATCTCCGAGCCTTACTGTCTTCAGTTGTAAAGTGGAGATAATATGTGTTCTGCTGCTCTCGCGGGCGTGCCGTGAGCATCAAACAAGACCATGCAAAAGTGTTTTGTGGTCTGGAATGTGTCATTCAAGTGTAAGACGCGATTTTCAGGAGCTGGGAGAGAGAGAGGAAATGAGATCACAACTTTGCTTATCTATCCATCATAAGTCTGAGATACTTTCTAGAACAAAGCAGGGTATGTATAAACAAACAGGGCTCCTGTTAACATTTACAACAGAATGAAAATGTACCCATGACTAGAATCCACTGGTAGTTAATAACCAGGCCTCGAGATTGTCTCCTCATGTTCCTAGACCTCTCCACTGCCAGCTAGATGTCCCCAAAATACATCCTACACACACATCCCATTTGGACTCCATAGGAAATAGACTGACTTTCCAAAATCACCAGAGGGAGCCTTGTAGACATTGGAAAGTGATACAGGATTTTAGCCAAGTAGAGGATTAGAAGTGTTTAGGAGGAAGTTCTAGGAAAAGCGCCTAATGGGTAGAGAAGAAAGAAGGCGAGAACATGGGTGTGGAGAAAATGGAAAAGAGGAAGGCCAAGACAAGGCTTTTACATGTTGCTCTGTTACCAGGCTCTGTGTCACAGAGGAGAGAACACCAATCTCCAAAAGCCACTATGGGGTATTTTACCCTTGACTTGACACAGTTACCTCTTAGTCAAAATGCCCACAAAACTGATATGGTATTTTATAACCCCTTAGTCCTCTTGATTGGTACCATGAGATTCTCCTTGAGGGGAGCCCGGCACCACTCATCTCTGGGAAGCCTTGGTCCAAAGCTGTGTGAGTCATGGTGCCTATTTGTGGGGCCAGAGGAGCTCCACAAACTGCCAACCTCTGGGACAGAGTTCAGTTGTTCTCTCCACTCTGGGAAGGGGCCTGGGGCTCGAGAGAGGTAGATGTGAATTCCCCACTGATGTTGAAGAAGACTGCACAGTTTAGTGCCTATTCCTGAATCCACTATTGGAAACTAATTGTGTTCTTCAAGGTCCTCTTCTCCTCCCATTAAATGGAAATAAATATTAGTTCTTCTCCTTTCCAGCTGCTCAATGATGTTTATGAATGCACTTTGCTAGGTGGACACATGATGCAACCCAACGCATGCCCTTGTTGTCCATGCACTTAATGGTCTCCTATATTGTTCCACAGGCTCCTTGCAAGTGGAAAAATCCATCTATAGTTTTTTATTTGTTTCCAACACAAATTTCCCTGGGTCCTATGTCAAAATGTGGACCATGGTTGTATATAACTCTTTTTTTTTTAAGTTTACTTATTTTTATTTTGAGAGAGAGAGAGAGCATGCACGCATGAAGCAGGGGAGGGGCAGAGAGAGAGGGAGAGAGAATCCCAAGCAGTCTCCACGCTGTCAGTACAGAGTCCGATGCGGGGCTCAATCTCACGAACCATGAAATCATGATCTGAGCTGAAATCAAGAGCTGGACACTTAACTGACTGAGCCACCCAAGTGCCCCATACATCCTATAACTTAATTCAGCCTTATTCTGCAGTGTGATTACTAATGAAGTAACCTGGAGCCAATTAGTTATTCTCAACTACTTCAGCTTCTCTATCTGGAAGGTGCACAAATGTTTCTGGTTAAGAAGACTGATGTATGATGTCTGATAGTGATCATCAGTCTCTTTGAGTGCCATGTAAAGGCATCCTATGTAAATACAATATTCTAAAATGTATTATTAATTAATGAATAATATTTAAATGATGTTATTATTGGTAATAATTAAAATTAATTAAAATGTGTACTTTTATATGGAAGCAATTTTGCATACACTTCTAGAAATTATTATTGTAATTTTGTTTGTTAGGTGAAGTAGTCAGTTCACTATCAGACTATTTCTTTTATCAGCAGAGCTCCCATAGGTAGCCCAGAAAGCTCTACATCTAGAAAATATACAGAACTACACAGACTTATGATCAATCTAATCGAGAAAAAAGGAAAACACAAATGAATAAAGTTTAGGACTCAGAATGTAGATTAGTAAGAGATTCAAGCAGGTTTTCTAAAATTAAGGATGCTATGATGAATTTATATGCTAAAACATGTTAAAATCTTAAAGAAATTAAAATTTACCAAAATTCACTCATGAAGCTTCATTGAGCAAGAGAAAAGTTGAAAACTTTATCAGGCTACTTTCTCTCTCAAAAGGTTTAGAGCCAGACAGTTTTATGAGTAAATTCTTCCAGATTTTAAGAAACAGCTCATTCAAGTGCTATACAAATTATTCCCAAACATAGAAAGAGATGGAGAGCTATCTGATAGACTTAATGAGACTAGCATGATCCTAACCTCAGACTTGACCAAGGCAACACAAACACAAAAAGAAAGCTATGTATCAGTGTCCCAGGGGACATGTGCAATGTTTGGAGGCATTTTTAGTTGTCACAACTTGGTGAATGAGGGGTACCTACTGACATCTAGTGGGTAGAGGCTATGGATGCTGTAAACATTCTATAGAGAACAACACAGCCACCCACCACAAAGAATTATCTGAGGGGTTCCTGGGTGGCTCAGTTGGTTAAGTGTCCAACTCTTGATTTTGTCTTAAGTCAAGCCCTACATCAGGCTCTGCACTGACATCAGAGAGCCTGCTTGGGATTCTCTCTCCCTCTCTCTCTGCCCCTTCTCTGCTCTCCCAAAATAAACAAACATTTAAAAAAAATTATCTGACCTAAAGTGTCAGGGGTTTCAAGGTTAAGAAACCCTATTATAGACTTACGATCATAGATGGGAAGATACTAATTAAAACCAAAAACATCTAATTCAATAGTATATTAAAAGAATAATTCACCGAGACCAGGGTTTATCTAATTTTTAACATTAGAAAGTCTACTAAGCCATCATATCAAATCCATATCAGATCATGAATAGGCATTTGATAAAATTCCATGCCATAAGAAAGTCGTTTTTTGTTTTTGTTTTTAAGTTTATTTATTTGAGGGGTAGGGACAGGGCAGAAAGAGAATCCCAAGCAGGCTCTGTGCTGTCAGCGTGGAGCCCGACACGGGGCTTGAACCGATGAATTGTGAGATCATGACCTGAGCCACCCAGGCACCCCCAAGAAAGTCTTAAAAACCTAAAATAGAGAATCCTTGCTGACTGTGAATACTTAGAAGGGAAAAAAAACCTATTTCAAACCAATAGTTAGTTGAAACATTAAAGGTGTGCTCATTAAAATCAGACTGTGGTTGTCTTTAGTTTAACAGTATTAATAATTTATATTGCATAGAAGTCCCGTCATCAGAGTTATTACTTAGATAAACTAGAACTAAGATAAGATACACCGCTATTAGAAAAGAGGAGGCAAAACCTTTATTATTTGCAGACCACATGTCTAAACTACTAAAAAATCCGATAGATGTTTTATAAATTTTAATTTAGAAAATAGCAAAATGGTTTCTTAGATGTCAAATGAAATTTTCTGATGCCAGTGATAACCAATTACAAAAGGGGAAACAATTTCAACAAACAAAAATGTATCAAAGGAACCCTAACAAGAAGATATGTGACCCATATCATGAAAATTATGTATCTTCACTGAGTAAACCAGAATCCATGGGAGAATCTACCATATTTCCAGATGGTCTAAACATCATACAAGTATCAATTCTCCCCTACTAATTTGTAGATTTCATATACTACTCTAGAAAGTTTTCCAGGGATAGAACTTTCAACAATGTTTAACCTCATAAATACAGACATACATACATAAGTATTTTGTCATGAGATCCTTTTTTAAAGAGAGTATAATCATGGCTCTCATACAGATATGAAAAGAACATACGTCAGGGGCACCTGGGTGGCTCAGTCAGTTAAGTGGCTGACTTAGGCTCAGGTCATGATCTCAGGGTCTGTGAGTTCGAGCCCGGCATCAGGCTCTTTGCTGACAGCTTGGAGCCTGGAACCTGCCTCAGACTCTGTGTCTCCCTCTCTCTCAGCGCCCCTCCCCTACTCACATTCTCTCTCTCAAAAAAAAAAATAATAAATAGACATTAAAAAAATTTTTTAAAGAACATAAGTCAGATATTTCATTTAACTCATTAATTAATGAGGGAAGCAGTATAATGTTACCAGTTCAAAGGAGAATTCAAAGTACCACACTCATTAGGCAGATCAGAGGGGAAGTTTACAAATAGGTGCAAAATCCATCAGTAATCAATTTCATGCCACTGAATACAACTAATTTACGTTTCTATGGACAATTATTATCAGTTTTCTACAATTTAAAGAGTTGTAAACTAGCTCAAAGACCTGGAAAATAACCCAAAAGCCTAGACAGGATACTTAGTAATCTTTTTCTTTTTCTTTGTTGTTGTTGCTGTTGTTTGTTTGCCCATTTCAGAATCTTCCACAGTTTTAGGGACACAAATGTAAAATAAAACAAAATCTTTGTACCATCTTAAATTGCAGGGATTGTTTTTTTTTTAATGTTTAAGCCTCCTGTTGGGCTTTATGATATTAAAAATTTGAAATCAACCCATAAAGCCATCAAATAAGTAGATGGTCAAATAAACTACAATATATTCATGTTCTAAAACGCAATGCAGTCCCTTAAACTCATGTTTTCAAAGATAACTTAATGACACGGGAAATGCTAACAAAAAAGTGTTAAGTGAAAAGAGTGGGCTAAAAGCTTTTTAGTGAATCTGGTCCTAATTTTAAGAAAAAAATCCATAGAATAGAAGAGTACTAACAGGAAAGAATACGTCCTAACAAGCGCACTAGTAAGTAGCTAACAAGAAATATACTTAACTTTTTAATTTCTTAACAAGTACTTAGAAATAAGTACTAACAAGAAAAAATACAAAATAACCTCCATTTCCAGGGAGTAAAATTATGAGATATTTTATTTTCTTCTCTCTATTTTTACAGTTTCCTTTCTTCTCACCTCTCATTGTATCTCCCCCCTCCCCCTTTGGACTTTCTTTGAAGATTCTTTTATTTACCAAATCTTAAGATACAGATGTTAACTCTATAGCAGCTCGCCAAGGTGGGGTGTGGGGGTAAGTCATCAGCTATTACTGATTCTCTGGCCGGGGACCCTGTGACTGCCCTGGAGTGAACAGAAACCCCACCCTTTTCTGACCAGGGGTAGGGTGAGTCCTTAAAATCCTGCATTTTAATGAAATCCCAATAGGCCCCCACAGGCCCAGTTTGAGCTGGCTCCCAGTTTGGTCCTCATTGTTTATTGTTTACTTGGACTCAGGCTGTGAAGGACTCCAGTGATGTTTTCGTACATGGTGAAGAGACTGTGTTTTCTTCCTTCCGCAGAGCCCAAAGGCGCTGGTGCTGGTGGCAGTGGTGGCTTTGGTGGTGGCGGAGGTGGCGGTGGCAGTTTCGGAGGGGGTGGACCGCCTGGTTTGGGAGGACTGTTCCAGGCTGGGATGCCGAAGCTGAGATCCACAGCCAACAGGGAGAGTGGTAAGGACAGTTTCTTTCTCACTTAGTAACAAGATGAGGCAGAGTTTGGTGGTTGGAAGGCTTGGCAGCCCTTCTCAGGCACTGTGCCCTTTCAAACATTTTAGGTGGCTTGAAATGTTAACACTGTTTTATAAAAAAGACTCTATGTAGCATCTTTTTTTTTTTTTTAAATCAAAATCAGACAGCTCCATTGAGCTGTCAAGTATTTGCCCAGTGTCCTTGGGGTAACTTGTACTTTTTTGTACTTTTCTAAAGGGTGAGCTAGAGTGGGAAGAAAAAGAAGGAGCAAATGGAACTTGCCGTCCCTGGAAAGTCTGCCTGGTGACCTGGCAAATTCACCTTTCTTTGTGAGGTAGCCTGACCCAGCTGTCTAGTATAGTAAATACTTGTGGGCCACTTTTCAAACACACTATGGAGCATGTTCTATGCAATATAATTACATATTGCACTAAATCTGAAAAGGTGTTTTGCATGACAGACATCTGGCATTTGAGGGCCAGTGATTCTAAATATTCTCTGCAGGGACACAGGGAAATGAGTCCTATAGGACTGTCTTTGAACCTGACGGCAGAGAGAAAAATTGAAAAATCTGGTCATGACCAAATAAAAAACCCTGCAAAGTGCATGAGGCTTGATACATTTTACCATAAAACTTTCTGTATTAATGTTTATTATGCTGGAAGACTTTTCTTTCTAATTCTGTGATCGTTTAATGTCTGCTGGGAAAGTATGATATTCTCACAATCATATGAAGATAAAGCCACTGAATCCTCAGGGTTATCTGACTAGTTAGCAGTTGAATGGTCAAAGTCGAAAAAGAGGCTTGATAACATGAGAGATTCTATCTTGCCAGACCTGCATTTACCTTTAAATTTACTTATTTAAAATCCACTTCAAAAAGGAGGCAGCTGACAAATGCAGACATTCAGTACTTTAACAATAGGTGAAGAAATTAAGGCAAAAGATAACTACAAATAAAATAAGAAAATGAAGGGGTGCCTGGGTGGCTCAGTCGGTTAAGTGTCTGACTTCGGCCCTGGTCATGGTCTCACTGTTCATGAGTTCAAGCCCCACACTGGGCTATCTGTTGTCAGCACAGAGCCCACTTTGGATCCTCTGCCTGCCCCCATCCTCTCTGCCCCTTCCCTGCTCAAGTGCTTTCTCTCTCTCTCTCAAAAATAATAAATAAAATTTAATAATAAAATGAAGATGGAATTTAAGTTCGTGCCCAAAATGGTATACCAGATGTATACATCATCATAGTATACCATCCACATAAGGAATACTAGCTGTGTGATGTATACATGGCTAATAACTGCAGCTTTAATCTGAACTTGGAATTCCAACAGAATTTATCACAAGCTGGTGACACAGAACTATAGCACACAGTCAAGGGAAATACACCTTTTTTCTAGTACCAAAGTTGAAATTAAAAATTCTGTCTAGAGTTCATGTTACTCCACCGTATAAATCCATCCAAATGTTTCTTACTGTGCCTTGGATAAAACCTGAACTCCTCTGGCTTTCAAAGTTCCTTATGACCTGACCCCTGCTGGCCACTCAGGGTCCATATGCTAGGTTCTCCATGTTCACTGTGCCGCAGGCACATAGGCCTCAGTTTTTCACCTTGAAGCTCATTCCCGCCCCAGGGCCTTTGCACCTGCTGGTCCTCTGCCTAAAGCACCTCTTCCTCACCTTTCTATGACTGACCTCAGCTCAAATGTGACATTGTCTGAAAAGCCATCCCCACTCAGCCACCCCATCTATCCTGGCCTTTCCATCTCATCAACCTATTTTAGTTTCTTTTCAATACTTACAACTATCTGAAAATATTTCTATGTTTGCTGGCTTATTATGTGTCTCCCCCCACAAGAATGTAAACCACAGGACAGCAGGATCTTTTCTATTTTGTTTACTCCTCTTTCAGCATGTAGAATAATGGCTGATATACAGCAGGTCCTCAATAAATATTTAGTACCTTAATAAGGTTATGGGTGAGATGGTGGAAGTTTTTAGACTAACCATTTTTTGAGAATTACCTTGGGTTCCAAGAAATTCTGGGGTGGGGGGCGCCTGGGTGGCTTGGTCGGTTAAGCGTCCGACTTCGGCTCAGGTCATGATCTCACGGTCCGTGAGTTCGAGCCCTGCGTCGGGTTCTGTGCTGACAGCTCAGAGCCTGGAGCCTGTTTCGGATTCTGTGTCTCCCTCTCTCTCTGCCCCTCCCCTGTTCATGCTCTGTCTCTCTCTGTCTCAAAAATAAATAAATGTTTAAAAAAAAAAAAAAGAAATTCTGGGGTGGTAGTTTGAATTTTTTCCATAACTTTGGCTCCTTTTGTTGAACCGAAGAAGTTTAATATTAATGATATAATAGAGTTGTTCTGACCTGCCACTGCTGAAATGGAAGTTGACTCAGTAAGGAAAAACACTTGTGTAGTTTCCTCCTCCTTTGCAGATCAAGACCAACCCCTGGTGTTGTCTTTCAATTAAACTTTGACAGTTTCTTTTTCTTGTGTTAGTTCTTTCTTATTTCCGTTCTAATTCTTCCATTACATTTTTACACTTTCTCTTGGGAATTTTGTTCAAAGGGACTAGGTAAGCCCACCCATATGGAGATTTATACATTGGGAAAACTGATTTTTCACCCAACATGGCTAAGTTATTTTTTCAAAGTGGAGAGGTGCAGGCACAGGAGGACAGGGGTGGGGACGGAGAGAAAGAAAATCATTAGCAGAAATCCCATGTACCTGCAGCGTCTTCTCATAATGAATAGGGCTATCTCTCTGGAACCCTTCCCAACTTTCTCCTGGTTCTTGTACACACATAATGCCAAGAGAGCTCTCCAAAATCCTTTTGAAAGCTGCCAGGTTGTAGAACCTGGAAGTAGCAGGTACACAGGGACCTGGGATCTGTCTTTCTGACTCCAGGAAGGACCACACAGAATCTGATTTATATAAATGATAGTTACCTGTACTTTATGGCATCTAGGAAAGGACTTCCAGTAGCTGAGAATACACTCTAGTTCTCTGATTTTCTTTAAGGGGAGGTGTCCTAATTTCCTAACTGGATTTTTTTTTTTCCTGTTCTTTAGATTCTGGAGGAAGCCGACTCCCAGTTTTGCCACCGGGAGGAAGATCCACATCTGCCAAACCTTTCTCACCCCCAAGTGGCCCAGGGAGATTTCCTGTGCCTTCCCCAGGCCACAGAAGTGGTCCCCCAGAGCCTCAGAGGAACCGAATGCCTCCCCCAAGGCCCGACGTGGGCGCAAAGCCTGAAAGCATTCCCCCTCCAGTACCTAATACGCCAAGACCCATTCAATCAAGTCTGCACAACCGAGGGTCCCCACCAGTGCCTGGGGCCCCCAGGCAGCCCAGCCCTGGGCCAACTCCTCCCCCTTTCCCTGGAAACCGAGGTGCTGCTTTTGGAGGAGGCTCCATACGCCAGACACCCTCAGGCTCCTCCTCACCCTTCTCCAACAGGCCTCCCCTGCCCCCTACCCCCAGCAGGGCCTTGGATGACAAACCCCCTCCTCCGCCTCCTCCAGTGGGCAACAGGCCCTCCGTCCATAGGGAGGCAGTCCCACCCCCTCCCCCTCAGAACAGCAAGCCCCCAGTGCCTTCTACCCCGAGGCCTTCCTCCTCCTCACAGGCCCCACCGCCACCGCCGCCACCAAGCAGACCAGGCCCTCCTCCCCTGCCTCCGGGTTCCAGTGGCAGTGATGAAACCCCAAGACTCCCACAGCGGAATCTGTCCCTTACTTCTTCGTCTGCACCCCCCTTACCTTCACCAGGACGTTCGGGCCCTCTTCCTCCCCCGCCCAATGAGAGACCCCCTCCTCCAGTGAGGGACCCACCAGGCAGATCAGGTAAGGCAACACCTGGGGTGAGTTGTCTTCCTACAGCCCAGCCTGCCCCCATGTCACTAATCCTCATATAAGTGAGTGGAGTCCAACAGAAGCTTAAGTGAACTCTCTGGCCAGCCACTCGGATCTTTTAAGTGACGCTTATCACGTTCGATTTCATCCTGACCTCATGTAAACCTCGGAGGAAGGCAGGGAGGGGGAGCTGCTACTTCTGTCTGCATTTTAGAGATGAGGAGACTGAGTAACTTACAAAGTCAAATGATCACAAGCTAGTTAATTGGAAGGGACCAGAACCTTCACCTTCTGTTCTGAAATATGCTCATGGCTCTGCTACCCTGCCTTTCCTAAAGTGAATTTCAGCTGTCTTAATTGGGCAAATAAATTCCCACCTCCTGCAAGAGGGACCCATTATTCCAACAAGAAGGGCAGTTATTTAAGAGCTAATGACCTTTTCCTGTACTGCTCTCTTCATCGGTCAAACTTTGAGGCCTCCTCCCTGCTCATTAAAGACAAACATTAGAATCCATTTTGCTGTTTGTTAACATCTCTGGCACATTAATCCCTTGGAGAATCAGATAAAGGTATAGGCCTTTGTTCATAGAAATGCTCATAAGCGTAAACTCACAATCTGCCGGCTGTTTCGTGGATTGAAAGCCCTTCTGAAGCTCATCTGTGCCCACCCCCCACTGCCCTGCCCAGAGCTGAGAAAGCTTGATCTAAGGGAAGAACTTTGAGACACCATGAAATAATGAAATGAAATGAAATGAAATGAAATGAAATGAGGATTCCCTAGAGCTTGTACTCTCTCCTAATTATAATAGGTGCTTTATATTACACAGTGGCTATTGATGGGTTCAGGAGAACCATCTACATTTTAAATTTAACCTTATTATACATACAGGATGCCTGGAAATGGGGCATTTTTTTGTTGTTCTAATTTTTTTTAATGTTTACTTATTTTTGAGAGAGACAGAGTGAGTTGGGGAGGGGCAGAGAGAGAGGGAGACACGGAATCCAAAGCAGGATCCAGGCTTCGGGGCACAGAGCTCGGGCATATGTTTCTTTAGGAGAAGCTAACCTTTTGCCCTGTGACCTCAAAAACCTAATAAACACTCTTTAAACCAGTAGTCCGTGAACATGACCACGTTCTAGAATCACCTGGGCAGCTTTAAAACGTGGATGCCTGGGTCCCTTCCCCACGGTTTCTGGTTTCATTGGTCTGGGTTACAGACAGATCATCAAGATATCTGGAGGCTCCCCAGTGACTCTAATGTTCTGCGAAGTCTGAGAACCACTACTTGAAACCACTCTGCCACAGAGAGTAGGCTACAAATCTGAAAAGCTACTAGTAGTCCCTTCAGTCCGATCCCTGCACATCATGGCATCTCATTAAGTATTCTTCAAAGAACAAACGAGAACAGATAGTCCAATGCATGAAGTGCAATGTTTTCTTATCTAACCACTACGGGTTTTCCCCCAGGTGATTGAAGAGCTGGTTGCATGACTCTTCCAAATAGACAAATCAACAGATTCATTCTTCCCGTAAATAGGATAGGCTGTGACATATAGCTGTAACATTTATTATTTCTTTCTTTCTTTCTTTTTTTTAGTGTTCATTTATTTCTGAGAGAGAGAGAGCATGAGCAGGGGAGGGGCAGAGAGGGAGGAAGACAGAGCATCCCAAGTATGTTCTACACAGTCAACACAGAACCCGAGGCGGGGCTCAAACTCACCAATGTGAGTCATGACCTGAGCCGAAATCGAGAGTTGGATGTTTAACTGACTGAGCCACTCAGGCGCCCCTATTTATTATTTCCTTTGATTACCTAAATCACGTCTGTTTATTATGGAAAATACAGAAAAATATAAAGACAACAAAAATGATCTGTATTCCTTCACTACCACCACCCAGAAATAATCATTCATAACATTTTTTATTATCTTTCCAATCTTTTTATTTTTTTTAAACTTTTTTTTTAACGTTTATTTTTTGAGAGACAGAGTGTGAACAGAGGAGGGGCAGGGAGAGAGGGTGTCACAGAATCTGAAGCAGGCTCCAGGCTCTGAGCTGTCAGCACAGAGCCCGATGTGGGGCTCAAACTCATGAACCACGAGATCATCACCTGAGTCAAAGTTGGATGCTTAACCAACTCAGCCACCCAGGTGCCCCTTTTCATTCTTTTTAAAATGTATGGTTTATGGGGGTGCCCATCTGGCTCAGTCAGTAGAGCATGCGACTCCTGAACTTGGGGTTCTGAATTCAAGCCCCATGTTGGGCATAGAGCTAACTAAAACAAAAAAGGAAGAAAGAAAAATAAATAAAATGTGTGTGTATATTTATATATATGCATATATATGTTTACAAAATCAGTATCACACTATGCATACTATTTGATAGTTTGTTTTTTATTTAACAATCTCATTAACATTTTCTGATAGGATTAACTATTCTTCTACAGCCTAACTTCTAATGGCTGCATAATAATGGCCTACAAATGTACCTTAATTTATTTAATCATATGGACCATCTCTAGATTTTTGCTGTTGCAGACAATGCAAGGAATACATTCTTGTATCTAAATATTTTTGCACATTTCTATGTGTTTCCTTGGGATTAAATCCTTGAAATGCAATATTTTGGTCAGGTATTCAGGAAAAATTATAGATTTCATAGGTTTTGCCAAATTGAAAATTCTTACCAACTTACATTCCTACAAGGATCCTATGAGAGGTCATCAAGGGCCATCTGTATTTTGAGGGGTGGGTTGGCTTGGTGTGGGCTTTAGAATTTCACATATTTGGAGCCAAATCCAGACTCTTGCAGTCATTAGCCTCCTGACTTGAGCTTTTTAACCTTCCAACATCAGAGGCCTCATCTGCTGTCCCTACACTTCTCAGGGTCGTAAGAGTTAAATGAGACAAGTATGTATCGTGGTTATCTTAATCCCTAGCACGCAGTACCATTCAATGATGGCTTATTATTATTATTTTATTATTAGAAATTGAAATCTGTTTTTTGTTATGCATGCCGAGGGTTAGAGCAGGGGGCCTAGAAGGTTGGAGAGTTAGGAACATGAACATTTACATTAAAAAAAAGAGAAAGATACCAGGTTGATCAAGTTAATAGCACCAGGCCCCATAATATTGGAAATCTAGTTTGCATTTAGTGACAGTTATGCAGCGATAGTACCAGTGAAGTTCACCCACAGCATGTGAGACACTTGCCCCCCAATAAATCATCTCCTCCTGACTGGGACTCCAGCAATTGCAAACAGATGGGGCAATAAATAAACCCTGCTGGGAAAAGCACTGAAGACTCCTTGAGAGGCCAGCCAGGGCTGGGCACGCCTCTCACCCCCATCAGGGGTTTGGGCCAAGACTTCGGGCAGGGATACCTGCAATGGGTGGGTTGTTCGGTTTAAGGCCCTCCAGTTGGTTTCTGATTCTGTAGTTAATAAGAGATATTTACATTTATAGAGCTATAACATGTATTTACATAAAATGCCAGCATCTTGCGAGCAAAGCATGCTGCTGAAGACCAGGAATAATTACTAAGGCCATTTTGATTTGCATCAGAATGCTCAAGTTCTTTTTTTTTTTTTTTTCATTTACTCATAACCCAAATAGCCTCTGAATTTGGAAGATGGGACAAGCAAGAGAGGTTTCTTTTGTATTATCAAAAAGAAGAATTTTGTTTTATTTTTAGGAAATTAAAATTTTCTGATTCTACCATACCACTGAATTTTTTTAAATGGTTTCAAATACTTAAAGAGTACTTTTTATTTGATTTTTTGGCTACTTAATCCTGGCAAGAGTGCTGTTAGATGACTGTCAGGTGCTCTTAGGTATATAGTAATTAAGTTCCATGTAGTAACCAGCTTGCTCAGGGTCAGGGCTCTACGCCAGCATGTGTAGCCATGCACAGGGACTAGCTGTTTGTTGCTCCCTGTTAGTCTGCCACCCCAAAGAGGAAGAACCAAGAAGGAACTCCTGCCATTCTCAGGATGATTGGTATTTGGCTTCCTGATGCCACTTGTCTGGAAACAGATTGTATGCATCATGGAAACATGCGTGTGTAATTAGCAATACCAGTGTGCATTTAAAGAATCTAGTCCCTCTAAAGACCTAAAATAACTTCATAACTATCTTATTCTTTTTGTAATTCTTTAAAAAATTTTTTTTAAATGTTTTTATTTATTTTTGAGACAGAGAGAGACAGAGCATGAGCAGGGGAGGGGCAGAGAGAGAGAGGGAGACACAGAATCCGAAGCAGGCTCCAGGCTCTGAGCTGTCAGCACAGAGCTTGACGTGGGGCTCGAACTCACAGACTGTGAGATCATGACCTTAGCTGAAGTCGGCACTTAACTGACTGAGCCACCCAGGCACCCCAGTAATTCTTTTTTAAATGGCGTTTATTTCATAATTGTCACAGAAACTAGTTCAGTAGCTATTTAAAAGGATTATAAAGTGTTTTTTAAAGTATACAGCTGTCAGTATACATGGACTAATTATCACCTGTTCTCAACCTAACTGTATCAGTACTGTCTCAAAACCAAAACAGCCATTTAACTATCAATATGCACTCTTTATACACAAACATGTGTATGTAAGTTCAGTTCTGTTTATATGTGCTTACTCATTGCTTGACGAAACTCTCTTAGAAAGTCTCCACCATTTCCAATTATAGGGCATGTATCCAGCAGGTGTTCAATAATTGCACATTGATGGTGACATAGCGTTAGTAATGTAGGATGTAAGGTATTGCACTAAATGTTGTCCTTTTTTGTGTTCCAGGCCCTCTCCCACCACCCCCTCCAATAAGCAGAAATGGCAGCACATCTCGGGCCCTGCCTGCCACCCCCCAGTTGCCGTCCAGGAGTGGAGTAGATAGTGCCAGGAGTGGACCTAGGCCTCCTCTTCCTCCCGACAGGCCTGGTGCTGGGGCACCTCCCCCTCCTCCACCATCAACATCAATTAGAAATGGCTTCCAAGACTCTTCAGGTGAAGGTAAGGTGGGGTCCCAACTCCTTGGAAACATTTTCAGGCTATGGGACAACTGAATGGTAAATTTGTGTTTGTTGTTTGTGTGCTTGCGTTAACATTTCTTGTTTCTGTGAACCTCATTCTTATCACACTGCACTGCTCTGATCTAAGTAACCATTAGAGACCACTATAATTTGAAATTAAAAGTAGTAATCCTCCCAGGGCGCCTGGGTGGCGCAGTCGTTAAGCATCCGACTTCAGCCAGGTCACGATCTCGCGGTCCGTGAGTTCGAGCCCCGTGTCGGGCTCTGGGCTGATGGCTCAGAGCCTGGAGCCTGTTTCCGATTCTGTGTCTCCCTCTCTCTCTGCCCCTCCCCCGTTCATGCTCTGTCTCTCTCTGTCCCAAAAATAAATAAACGCTGAAAAAAAAAAAAATTTTAAAAAAAAGTAGTAATCCTCCCTCCTCCACTTTTCAAAAAGGCAGTTCATTTTTCTCTCCCGTTGTTAAAGTCTCATTTTGGTTAACTTTCTAGAAGATCCCAGGACTCACTCTGAAAAAAAAATTTTTTTTGTAGTTTACCTTATTACCTACCTTATCTACCTTTCTCAACAGTTGGCTGTAGTCAAGAGGCACCATGGTTTACAGTTCATAAGCCAGTTTCCCCTGCCTTTGTTATGAGAGGGCCCCAGTTACTTCTTTGCCCACTGGTGGGAAGAAAGGTATCTTCGACTTTAGCCCCTAGCTCCTGAGAGGGACTGGCTGGGTCCTAATCACTCTAATTAAAGTCACTTGCATTGTTTATCTGTCTTTGCTTTGATTTGCTTTGTATTCCATTGACGTGCTAATCAGTGACTTGTAGCATTTTGAGCTTTAAACTTCTAGGCATACAACTAGAAGTGATCTCTGCGGTTCTCTCCTTTCATTACATAAATCTTTATAGCAGACTGTTACTGAAGATACTGTTCGTTTCTCTCTCTCAGATGAGTGGGAAAGCAGATTCTACTTCCATCCGATTTCTGATTTGCCACCTCCAGAGCCATATGTACCAACGGCCAAAAGTTATCCCAGTAAACTGGCAAGAAATGAAACCCGGAGTGAGTATTTCTGCAAGGACTTTTGGTGGCTTCATACTGGAATAGCCTGGGTTATATACAACTCAGGGTTGTATAGGAAATCCAGGCCTCTTGCCTAGTGTGGGGCAGAGATCCCCATATGGAGCTGTCTACATTCTGGTAAACTCCCCTTCCACAAGCAATAGGGAAAAATGGAGATATCCAGAATGCATATGAGAAATGATCATTTTAATGTGTCATTACAAGCTCAAAATAACTGGTTTGCTAATAGGTTAAATTTTATTGCTTTGCTTGTTTGGACAGCCTTCCCAATTTCGATTTTCCTAAGATAGCACAAATAGAGGCATCTTCTATTACTACCAGTTTTGAGACTAGCCAAATGTCTTAATAATTATAACAAAAACTCACTGTAACTGCTTTGATATTTTCAATATATTAGGATTAGGAGCACCTGGCAGGCTTAGTCAGTAGAGCATGTGACTCTCTTGATCTCAGGGTCTTGACTTCAAGCCCCATGTTGGGTGTAGAGATTACTTAAAAAAATAATAAGGGGATGGGGCACCTGGGTGGCTCAGTCTGTTAAGCATCTGACTCTTGATTTTGGCTTAGGTCATGATCTTGCAGTTTGTGGGTCCAAGCCCCTCATCAGGTTCTGTGCTGACAGTGTACGGAGCCTGCTTGGGATTCTGTGTTTCTCTCTCTCTCTCTCTCTCTCTCTCTCTCTCTCTAAATATAAATAAGCTTTAAAAAATTAAAAAATAAATAAATGAAAATATTAAGAGGCACCTGACTGGCTCAGTCAGTGGAGCATGCTCTTGATCTCGGGGTTGTGAGCTCAAGCCCCACCTTGGGTGTAGAGATTACTAAAAAAATAAAATCTTAAAAATATTAAAGTAAAATAAAATAAATATATTATGATTTTAGCTTCTAGAACATTACATGAAAATTTTAAATACACCCATAATCTTTCTACATAATCTTCATAAAATCTCCACATAACATTTATTTTCATTTTACCAGGTCCTCTGCTCATTTTTATCCATATAACTCAAATTGATTTGTAGTTATAATTATAGAGTGCAGTTTTTTGGTGGGATTCACATGATTTTGCTTTGTAAAACACTTGCCCATTCCATCAAGTCAGCATACAGTAATTTAGTTTACCATTATTGGACATTTAGATTGTTTCTGGGTTTTACTAAAATATGTAATGCCACTATAAAGAAGTGAATCTCCTTTCTCCTGTTGAAACAAAAAGGTGAACAAGAAGAAATAGTGAAACTGAAATTTCAACACAATAAGTGGTTAGAACTCAGAAAGAATTAGCATGAAATATACAGATTCAGTGCTGAGGCTCAGACGTGTGACAGTCTTAGATTTAGAACCAAACTCCCAAACCAGAAATGTACGGAGAAAAAGTGAGCATTTTCAGATAAATGCCAAAGCGTCCCTAGCCTTGTCCTCATTCCTTAGATGGAGCTCCTCACACATACGCGGTGCCTGTTGACCCTTTAACACACAGTTCTTTTTTTTTTTTTTTTTTTTAAGTTTATTTATTTTGAGAGAGAGAGCGCATGCACACACGTGCATGTGCCAGGGAGGGGCAGAGAGAAAGAGAGGGAGAGAGAGAGAACCCTAAGCAGGCTCCATGCAGTCAGCACGGAGCCCCACTTGAGGATCGAGCTCACAAACCATGAGATCATGAGCTGAGCCGAAATCAAGAGCCAGAGGCTCAACCAACTGAGCCACCTGGTGCCCCAACACACAGTTCTTAAATAATTTTTGGTTGGTTGTTTCCCAGCCACTGAGCAGATTCATAGCTGAAGTCAAGGCTGGTTAAAAGCAAAATCAGTGGCTTCAGGGAGACGTGATAGGTGGGAGTCCCAGGTCCTGAGAGGGACTGGCTGTGTGACAGGGGCACAGAGTTGTACTTTGTATCATAGCACAGGACAATACAGGAGTTTCCGCGGGGTTGTGAAGAATAGGTCAAACTGTGCTCTGTGCCTCTGCTGAAGAATTCAAAGAATTAGAAAATATTTTATTTTATTTTTAATGTTATTTATTTATTTATTTTGAGAGGCAGAGAAAGTGAGAGCAGGGGAGGGACAGAGAGAGAGGTAGAGAGAATCCCAAGTGGGCCCTGTGCTGTCTGTGCTGTCAGTGTGGGGCTCGATCTCACAGACTGTGAGATCATGACCTGAGTCGTAAGTCAGACGCTCAACCGACTGAGCCACCCAGGCACACTAGAAAATATTTTTTAAAAATTTCCATGAACAAATGCCAGAAGTAAACAGAATACTGCTGCTTGGAAGGGAAAGTGTAATTACTAGAAAAACTCATTTATGTGGAATACTCTATTCCTAGAAGATAACTAATAAAAAAGGTGTAAGTGTAATACATTTATACAAGAGTGGAAAATAAGCCTTTGTGTGGGACAGGTATCTTTGTTCTGTGTGTGTGTGTGGCGTGAAGAGGGGCTTCTCTCTGATAAGAAAACAGCTTGTTTCTCTTCATTTGGGGGGCACTAAGAAATGAATTCACTTTAAGGAGCTGTTCACATAGACTCTAAATATTTTTCCTGGTTTCGTGTAAGCATTCTTAATCCACTTGAAGTGCTCTTTGTGTATTTAAGTCAGTAACAGAAT
Organism: Acinonyx jubatus; assembly: GCF_027475565.1. NCBI lineage: Eukaryota > Metazoa > Chordata > Mammalia > Carnivora > Felidae > Acinonyx > Acinonyx jubatus. Next base: position 160,211,670 of record NC_069381.1, on the reverse strand, counting down.
CAACCCCCTTCCCCTAGGTTTTTAATTTAATAGCTGAACACATTCCCTTCCCTGCCCTTCTGTCTTTAAGACTGAACACAGCCTGAGGACTGGAACTGTCCTGCTTATGATTGCATCTTCCTCAAGTGGCACAGAACCTGAAATATAGTAGGCATTTCAGAATGTTTCTTAAATTGAATTAACGTCCACTGCCCCCAAAAATGTTTTTGTAGATTTGCTTTAAATATTCCAGCATTCTGGGTGTTGAATGGATTATCTCTGGATCATTTAACTAAAATACTACCGAGTGGTTTTATTCTGCTCCTATAGCTGCAGTGGCCTCCAGGTAGGGCACCAGCCTGGAGGGCACCCAGGCGGCCCTGAGCTGTGCCACCTAATTGCAGCTTTGCATAAGGCCAGCCCTCATTTTTCTAACCACCTATGGTATGTCAGCTGATGGTCAGGGCTCCATGATAGATGACTGGTTTCCATCTAGATGAGTCTTTGCTTGGGTATGGGCCCAAGAAAAAATGTGGTCGGGACGGCAGAAGGAAGAGGCAAGGTAATGGGGTGCCAGTGTCTTCTTCTAACTCCTCCCCTTGCTCAGAGATTTGGTTCTATCTCAGAAATCCCTGCTGATATGCCTCCTGAAGAATCTGTCAGTGCCAGCCCACCTTGAAGTCTCTCCAGAGCGGTGGCCACAGCAGCCTTCCTCAACTGACATGTGCCCCTGCTACGTCTGCTCACAGCATCAGAGCACCTGGCTGCATGCCTAACACCTGTTAGATCCTAGAAAAAATGTACCTGAGATAAATGAATTTTAAAAATTGTGAATGGATTTTAAACTTGGTACTGAGAGCCCAGAATATGCATAGTTTTTAAAAGAACACTGTCAATGGAGTGAAGAGACAACCCACGAAATGGGATAAAGTATTTGCAAATCATATATCTGATAAAACATTAATATCCAGAATATATAAAGAAGTCCTACAATTCAGCAACAACAAAAACCCAATTTTTAAAATGGGTTGAATACTTGCATAGACATTTCTCTGAGGAAAATATCCATATTGCCAAAGAAACACATGAAAAGATCTCAAAATCACTGATCATTAGGGAAATGCAAATAAAACTACAATGAAATACAACTTCACACCTTTTAGGATAGTTACTATCAAAAAAGCATTGTTGGGGCACCTGGCTGGCTCAGTCAGTTATGCATCCAACTCTTGATTTCAGCTCAGGTCATGATCTCGCAGTTCGTGAGTTTGAGTCTCTCTCCCTTTCTCTCTGCCCTTCCCCTACTCACACACACATGTACTCTCTCTCTCTCTCTCTCTTTCTTTCTCAAAATAAGCTTTTTTTAAAAAAGCATTGTTTAGAAATTAGAAGATACCTAATTGCCCAACAAAAGGGGATTGATTAGATATAGTATACTGTATAATAGAATGTAATGTGTCATTAATAATTATATGTATAAACAGTAACGACTCTTGAAAAAGACTCAGACCAACTACATATGATCCCATTTGGGGAAGAAAAAAGGGAACTGTTTATATAGAGAAAATAAATGGAAAATATTTACATAATGTTATTGGTTATCTCCAGGTGGTACAGGCATTGGTGAGATTTTGTTTTGTTTTTGTTCATCAATATTTTCTGAATCTGTCATAAATACATACTATGTTTGTGGCAAGAAGACAAGTACTTTTTTAAATTTTTGGGGGGGCTCCTGGGTGGCTCAGTCAGTTAAGCGTCCAACTTTGGCTTAGGTCATGATCTCACAGTTTGTGGATTTGAGCCCCACATAGGGCTCTGCACTGACAGCATGGAACCTGCTTAGGATTCTCTCTCCCTCTCTTTCTGCCCCTCCACTGCTCGTGTTTTGTTTTGTTTTTTTTTTTTCCCCTCTCTCTCAATAAATAGGTAAACTTTTTATTTTTTTTAATTTTTTAATGTTTTTTTTTGAGAGAGAGAGAGCACAAGCAGAAAAGGGGCAGAGAGAGAGGGAGACAGAGTCTGAAGCAGGCTCCAGGCTCTGAGCTGTCAGCACAGAGCCCAACGCAGGACTCGAACCCATGAACCACAAGATCATGATCTGAGCTGAAGTCTGATGCTTAACGAACTTAACCACCCAGGCACCCCTAAATAAGGAAACTTTAAAAAACTGTTTACAATTTTTTTCCCTTGATTTCACAAGTACTCAGTAGCCAGTGGTGGGTCACCCATCTCTAGTAATGTTCATTCAGATCCTCACTTGCTTCTTTCTTCCCCTCACTTGTTACTTCTCATTCACATATGCCAGTTATTTACAGCCTTGGTCATAGAGGGTGAGGTAGTGGGTACTTTTGCAACCATCCTTCAGTTTGTATAGTGAGATCACAAGCTTTCTAACCAAAATTTGTATTTTGTCTATGTTTTCATCAAGGTGGATCCAACCGAAGAGAAAGGGGTGCCCCTCCACTCCCTCCCATCCCGAGGTGATCTTTACCTGCTCTTCTCCATCTGAGCCCAAGAGCTACTTCTGTTGTTACTATCCAAGGGCTGCAAACCCTCCTCCCCTTGTCTTCCCTTGGCCCCTTCATACTGGCAATAGGGAGGAAGGTAGGGTAACATGGGAATGTGTGTGTGGGGGTGGGGGGGGTGGGGGGGTGGGAATGCAGGAAAGAAATGCACCTGGCTTTTTATGTTGTGTATATTCTCAAAGCTATTGCTTGCTTCAGCTACAGCCCACCAGCGTTGGTTGCTTAGGGGTCAGTAGGCTTTTGTGGCAAGGTGGCAGAGATGAATTGTGTCCTAGCTCTCAACCAACCAAATTCAAACATTCACTGCTTATTTGCTACAGACTGTAATATTAAAGTCCCTGAGAGCTATTTGCTTCCATGCCCTTTTTGCATGCTTGGCTTTCTGTCCGATTTGCATGCACCACAGACCATGGAAGCAAGTTGCTGCATCAGGGCTCATGTAACATTTTTCAGTTATAGGATGTCCAATCTTTGGCAGTCTGAGATAAGCTCTAGGATAGAGCTTTCCAACGGAAATACAATGTGAGCCACCTAAGCAGTTTTTTAATTTCTAGTAGCTACATTAAAAAAGGACAAGGGGAAATTAATTTTAATATATTTTATTTAACCCGAATACCCAAAATATTATTTCAACCTGCAATTAGTATAACAACTATTAAGGAGATATTTCACATTGTGTTTTGGTACTAAGTCTTCAAAATGCAGGTATATTTTACATTGAGAGTACATCTCCTTTCCGACTAGTCACATCCCAAGTGCTCAGCCACATGTGGCTGGCGGCTACCATATTGGACAGCACAGGCCCAGAAGACAGAGGATGGTACAAAAACCTCTTATTTCAAAAACAGACAAACAAAGAAAATGCAAGATGAGCTTTAGCCATTCAAAAAGTAACTAAAAATGAGGTTAAGACCTAACACCTTGTTTGGCAGACAGCTTGATCTTAGATTTTGCTCCCTTATTCCCCCTCTTGCCTTAACATCTGTTGCTTCACAATACCAAGGTCAGAAATTGATCTCACAGGGTGTACAGTCACGTGGAATAAAGCCATGGGAAAGAAACCGAAAGCCAGCTGGGGCTTTGGGGCTCAGAGCCAGCTGCCTTGAGCTCACCTATCAGTTGGATTCCTGCCTTGCACTTCATTTCCTCCCCTGTCTAGCTTGCACATCAGGGCAGGGAGGCTCGTAGGCTCCACAGTTGTGCGAGAAAGTTAGGAAAAGGTGGCAAATTGGAAATGTGGAGGAAGGAAGCAGGTTTGGGTTGATGGGCAAAACTCTAATCTAAATCTGATGTTGATGGGGTTGAGAGACATTGCTACTACAAATCGAAGAGAATTTGTCTTGACTCTGCCGGGGGAATCACTTGCCTTGGATCTATACAAATACAGCTCCATGGGAAGGACCATAGGGATGAGCCAGCCTTGCCCTTTTTTTGTATGATTTTTGTTTACAAAACTTTACTGGGACTTTTAAATCTAGCTATAGATTTGGGGGGGGGGGGGAGTATTTCCATTTAGATGTTTTATATGGTTGATTATGTTTAAAATTACCATTACTTATTTTTTAAAAGCACGTGGCCACATATATATATATATGTATACCTAAACTTTGTATCCTGGTTTCAGTGTATTCATGTATTCCTGGGAGATGCTAACGAGAAATCAATCCAAAGAAAAATTTGAAAGACACATTCCTATTTATAGAATAAATAATTGTTTCATTTATATAAAAGCAAAAGAACTTAGAGTTCTAATAAATGGGATATCTAATAAATTATGAAGTTGCCCATGTGAATATATTGTATTTTTGTAACTTTCCTTGCCAAAGTCTTGGGCTTAGAAGATTAGAGAACTTGGTTTTTCTAACTCTCCTCTACCATTCATCTGTCTGTCATACAGTCATTTGGGGCCCTTTACCCAAAGAGAATTAAGAAATATAAAAGTGTAACGAGCGTGGCAAAGTATTTTCGAAAAAACATTTTTTTTAGGTAATAGCATCATTTTATTTTGGATTCTTTGATCAGATATCAATAGTTGATACAAATCCTTATGATAAAGCCTTATGACCCACTTTAGAAAAGACGGAATCTGGCCTTAATAGCAAATATGGCATAGAAAAGTCTGATCCAAAGGATTTTGGATCTGAATTTTATAAGGGGCAGTAAGAATGGCCAATTTCCTGGTATATCCCAACCTCATAGTGCCCTCCTAACATCTGAAACAGAGCCACAGTACAGAGTTGCTCTTCATCCAGGACAGAGAAGTTTTAGCAGGTCTTTTTTTAAGTAAATGTTTCATTAATACACCTACACCCTTTCTTTGAAAGTTGGCAACCTAATTGCAGCCCAAACTGAATAATTTCTATGCTAAAATCTTCAACTATGGCAAATCACAAAAATGAATATTTTCTTCCCTGAAATCAGGGCTCACATTTGTTTTTTTTCCACAATATTTCCAGATAAATGTATTCAAGATGCAATACAGTATTTTAATATTCACATATCATTTTATATTGAAATGTATTACAGTATTAAAATTCAGTGTTCCATATTTATTTCACTATGCATTTTATTTAGTAGAAGCCGAGAGAAATGTTTAATCCAATGGTGCCTTACTTTGTGATTTGAAAGAAATCGACTTTTTATGTCTAAGTAGCAGATTATTTGCATATTTGTAAAAACTGTTAGGCTTTTATATTTTAACTTGTAATACCAATTTTGTTATTTTAGTAGCAGAAATGGGATGATTGTTAAAGTGGCCAAAATTTTTTGGCATGAAATTAATTTTTCCCTGTTTATAGTCAGGGACAGTAAAGGAAAAAAAAATGTTTTTCATACCACTGCATTATGTAAACATGCACATTTTGGTATCGATGTCATTAGGACAGTTTAAATGGCGGGGTAGAGTCTACCCTAGACATCTGCGTCTTTGTAAGTTAGCCAGACAATAAATAAAAGCAGAATGACAAGAGTGTCAACTGGTGGTTTTTATTTAAGTATTGTCTATGTAAATACAAATGAAAAAGCAAGCGTCTGTTTTCTGTTTTACACTTTGGTAAAGAAAGACAAACTCAAAGAAAAGAAAAGGAGAAGGTAGTGGTGGAGGTTCATGGTGTGTGTACCTCACATCTACTTTCTAATCCCTTGTTTTTCCTGAGAACCTGCATCATAGCCAAAGTCTGCTGTCTGTTTACTTGAAGCAGATGCTTTAAGACTCTAAGGTACAGATGGATGGTGGGACCAATGGGCCAGGAAACCACAAAGAATAGAACTGACACTGAAAAATACAGGAAAGGCCAGGGGGAATTTAGGGGGCCCGATAATTTTTTTAATTATCTGCTGCGCACATGTGTGTACGTATCTTAATGCAGTATAATGGTTAAGAGATTAGAAGACCTGCGTCCATCTCTTACTTGCAAGTTGCAAACTTTTCTAAGCCTCCACTTCCTTATCTACAAGGTAAGTAACTATCTTACAGGATTAATAAATGCATTAAATGAGATAATACTCAGTACTTGGCCTGACTTATTCTGGCACTCAGTAACTGGTAGCCAGGTAGCCACTCTTGGTAAAACAACAAATATTTATATAATGATCCCAAATTTACTGGAGCCAAACTGCCCGAAAGGGAATTTCCTAGTGTACCTGTAGAGGAAGAGGCAATAGCAGGCAGACTATCCGTACCAGAAATGCAAAGCAACCTCCAGACAGAGGACACCTCACATGATGTCCCTTCGACCTCACAGGCCTGAAAAATGAAAATTCATGCTGCTTTGGTCATCAAGGAAATTATTAGATTCCATTTGGAAGTAAGACCTGGAAAGAACCTATATATAGGGCAGCCTCAGAATTTATGATCCACGAGTAGAACACTTTTGAGAGTAGGAGGGAATACTGATAATTGTTGCTTTGGCACAACAGGTACAAACTGGGGCTGCCCTGGAAAACTGGGCTGTGTGGTCACCCCATTTGGAGGTCATCTAGTCCCACCCTCTGGTCTTACAGATGAGTATATAAGACCCCAAATCACATACTACTGATGCACAAGCAGCCTGGCCTGTCACCTCACCACCACACGCCCCCTTATTTTTTCTTAAGATTTCATTTTTAAGTAATCTCCACCCCCAACCTGGGGCTCAAACTCACAACCCAGAGATCAAGAGTCACACGTTCCGCCAACTGAGCCAGCCAGGTGCCCCAACGCTCCCTTCATTATGATCCTCCCCACCTCTAGCGCAAGTCTCTGCTTCATGTGTCTTTCACATCTGCTGGAAAGAAAAGACCAAATGACAAGCTACAGGGTCAGAGAACAAGCCCAGCACATGCAAATTTGGATCTGGATCCTAGCTCTGCCACTTGCTCCCTGGAAGGCCAATGACAAGGTATTTAAGCCCTCTGAGTTCTAATTTCCTCAACTGCAAAATGTTTACAGTGCTTAAATATACAGAACATCAGGCAAAATAACTGGCATATGTCAGGCGCTCAATGAAAGTTAGTTCCATTCGATTTTCTAATCCCTTTGCTATCAAACTGAGGCCATATTCAGGAAGGCATTTTCAGTGCATTCAGAAGAGTCTGTTAAAGTTTGGGGCGCCTGGGTGGCTCAGTCAGTGGAGGGTCTGACTCTTGATTTTGGCTCAGGTCATGATCTCATATTTTGTGAAATCAAGCCCCACATGAGGCTCTCTGCTGACAGCTTGGAGCCTGCTTGGGACTCTCTCTCTTCCTCTCTCTCTGCACCCACTCTCTGTCTCAAAATAAACATTTTAAAAAAGAGTCTAATAAAATTTAATTGCAACACTATTAGGATAAAAATTGCTTTCAAAACTGGCCTCCTTTGTTGAAACTGGAATCATTCATTTGGTTCATTCAACCATTCAGTACGTTTTTATGTACCAGCCTCACCACAACCAAATAGTGTCCCCACTCTATCTGAGGAATGGTCTCGGAGTAGCAGTTACCCCTGCTCCCACCAGTCACAAGTGCCAAAGCAACAGAGAGATTTCTATTGAGAAAGTGAATACTTTATAATTTTCCTCCCTTAAGGGATTATTTGGTTTCTTTTCTCCTTTCATCTCAATGGGTGAATTAAATTTATTATTATTATTATTATTATTATTATTATTATTATTATTATTTTACAGAGGGGGAGAGAGCAGGATAGGGGGGACACAGAATCTTAAGCAGGCTCCACACTCAGCAGGGAGCCTGAAGCAGGGCTCAATCCCACAATCCTGGGATCATCACCCGAGCCAAAATCAAGAGATGCTCAACTGACTGGGCCACCCAGGTGCCCCAAATTAAATTGATTTAAAAAATTTTTTAAACTACAGGAAAACTGGAGGTGGGGGAGGGAAGGTTTTAGAAAAAGTTTTGATGGCCTATTAAAATGTCTTTTTACTTTTTGATTAATTTTTTTGAGAGAGAGAGGGTGCAAGTGAGTGAGGGGCAGAGAGAGGGAGGGAGAGAGGGAATCCCACAAGGGGCAGGGAGAGATGGAGAAGTAGGGCTCACCCGAAGTGGAGCAGGGGCTCACCTGATGTGGGATGCGGGACTCAAACTCACAGACCATGACATCATGACCGGAGCCAAAGTCAGATACTTAACTGACTGAGCCACCTGGATGCCCTGCTTTTTTTTATTAATTCCTAAAGGATTCCCCAGTTCCCTGACATTCCGATTAACTGAAGGCTTCCTGGACATATAATTTAGAGTGGCCCCTTTCTCTGCTGTCTTCCCCACAGCCTGGCTTCCCTGCACTCTGAGCACTTGGTCCTTCATGTCTGTCTCTGGAGCTATAGTTAGCTGCAGGATTCCCCCACTACCCGAAAGCAGAGCGCTCCTATGAAAACTTTCCTAAGCCAAAATGGCATAAAGCAAAGAAACAATTACCGTGAACTCACATGGAAAATTTTTTGAGCATTCTCAGACCCAGAAAAACAATCTCTCTTTGGCTTCTCTGGTCCCTTAGGACACATCTTGCTAATGGATGTGCAAGATAAATTGAGATAAAGCACAGATGCTCAGAGGCAAGGTTCAAAGCTACAGAGCTTGACGCTGAGATGCCCAGTGTGGTTTCCAGGGAAGGGGCTTGGCGGTGCCACCCTCACGGCTTGGGGCTTGCACTGCTTCTACAATGGCTTGCTGCAAAACAAACACTGAACGCTATTTTCACTTTTTGCCTTTTTCCTAAAAGCAAAAATTCTCTTTGGATTTCTTTCAGTTAGCAAAAAGGTACAATGTAGGTCTTCCATAAAAGTGAAGTGGCCTAATGCAACCTTTCAAAAAATCGGGGGATACCTGTACACATTTCTCTTATCGGTAAATGTTTGAAATGTCCCGTCAACACTCTACCACGAATTCCTTAGCATTACAGAGGCACATTTACAGGAAGCTAAGGAAGCTCCAGCTTTGGGACCTCCACTTGCAAGGATCCCTTCTAATAAGGAAGGACTCATTTTTACATCTAATGTTTTATTCATGATTTTATACTAATTTTCTTAATATAGCAGCCTAAATTGTCTAAAGCTCAGCCCCACAAAACCTGTCCTTGCTTTATTGCCCTTCCCAGCTTCTGATAGAGAAATCAACCAAAGTGCGTATCTTAAAGCTTTCTTAAGCCACCAGCTTTCCATAACAGTGACAGGAGGGTCCCTGACAAATAGAAGACAGCAAAAGTGTGTGCTCCTTTGTACTCCCAGAGTGGTCAGTAGATATTTCTAAAATAATTCAATCATTGTACCGCTCACATTGCATTAGAGTCACTTAAAGGCCCCACAATGTGACCCATCTAGATAACATGTTTGACCTCTGAGGGGTCTGGGAAAGAAGTCTGGATGCTATTAGACATTGAGCTCAGATTTAGCTTAAATTTTGCCCAGGAAGATGCCTGCCAGAACAGCTGGTGTATCCATCATGGACTCAACATAAATGTGTTTTAGTCATGAGGAACTCCCACCCTTTTCCTGTTTTCTGTCTCCAAGCAGTTTAGTAAGTTAAAGGTCAACTGTCAAAATGCTATCTATTTAAGATAGGTACTTGAAGCAATATCAGATAATTGGGAAACCCTAATGCCTTGTGGAGCTATTGTATTCCCAAAGATCCATTTTTACATGTATTCATTCAAATAAACAACACTGATTGAGTAGCTACAATTTATTAGGCATAGGGAATATGAAGATACATATTATACAATAGGAAGCACTAGTCCTAGAATCAAGGGTCTACATTCTAGATTTAACAAGAACATCAGCCAGTAGGCACAAACCCACTCTACCACTGGTTCTAGAGACATGCTCCTCACCACCAACACAAGGCTGGTTGGCTGTGTGCACGAAAGGGAAATTCCCTCCCCCTTGGTGCTTCCTGCTTGGACTTACTCTTAGAGCAAAGGTATGGACAGGTCCCAGATGGGGCCACCATAGAAAAATGGAAAAATACATCTAACACAGAAGTGTAAACACAAGACCCATTGCCTAATTTACTTATCTAGATGACAACATAAATATTGTTTTCATTTTCCATATAACCACCACCAGTTATTGATCATCTACTATGTACTTCAAATTGTGCTAAGGTCTTTGCAAATATTATTGCATATGTCATTGTTAGTCAATGTGACTTTACACGTGGAGAATTGAGGCCTGAATCGATTAGAAATTTGCCTCAAGCCACTTGCTGTGATTGGATCCAGAATTCAAACTCAAGGTTGAATAAATACATTTGAATGGGAAGTCATAATATTATCAACTTTCCATATGCAAGTTTAAAAAAAATACTGACATTTCATAAAAGCAAGGACACTTTAATAAGCCAAACTCTTAGAATAAAAGATAGTAGGCTCAACTGAACAAACATAGGTTCGTAGGTACATTGTGTTTATTTTCCTCACTGGGCTATGCACTAGCTCTAGTCCCAGACCCACCATTTACCAGCTGGGGCACATTGCCTGTTAAGTGATCTAATTTCTTTTGGTTCTTTGCTCCTTTACAGTTTAAGGAGTGGTCATAACTACCATTTTGACACTTTCAAAAGAATGTACCTGTATTTATCAGCTCATCAGACACTTGCTACCTTTTAAGGTGATCTCAGGGGAGCCTCTAAAATTCAGACATCATTTTTCATTAAGCACAGATTTCTGAAAGTCCCAAACTGCAATGTGAATAGTTAATGTGCTCTTCAGTGTATCTCCCTTGCTTTCTACTGTTCAATATTTGTGGAGTATTTCTTCCAATCCTATTATAAACTTTTTGTATTGAATTTATTTTTTACTCTCCTTGAACTTGGAAAAGTTTAAATTCCAAATCATAGAATTTGCTTTCCCATAATGGCCAGAAGTACACTTTGTGTTCTTTGCCTCAGTCATACAACCCAGCACTCATTCACAGGGGAAACAAAGGTAAAGCAAAAGACAGTCATGTTCAAAAGAAGTCAAGTAAGTGGCTCCAGAATTTCAGAGTATTTTCACAAACAGTCCCTCATGTTTACCCATGGCAGCCCTGTGGTGGAGGAAGAGACTGATCTCCCATGTTACAAATGCAGGGCTGACACACTGAGGGAGGAAGTGACCTCAAGGTCTTACCCCTGGTGAGTGAAGGGGGCCAAGACTACTTCAGTCACAGTCTTCAAACTGCATTTTTGCCATTGTTGTCTGCATTCATCTGACAAATAGTATTGAGCACCTTCTCAGTAATGAGAAGGCATGGGGTGAATCCAGTTGAAGACACAAAGGTCAGGACCACCTAAATTCCGTGTTTCAGGGGGTTTACAGTCCTTTGTGGACTGAGGCAAGTACACAAATAACTTTAGGACAAGGCAGAATACATGACCTATTCAAAAGCTTGAAGTAATGCATCACCAGGACCCAAAGAAGGTACAACTCTTGTGAACTGGTTGAGCCTTACTGCCCCACACTCAGGTGTGTTTTCCTCATCTTTTTTTCTTCTTAATGTTTGTTTATTTTTGAAAGACAGAGAGAGACAGAACTCCAGCAGGGGAGGGGCAGAGAAAGAGAGAGAGAGAGACAGAATCTGAAGCAGGCTCCAGGCTCCTAGCTGTCAGCACAGAGCCTGATGCGGGACTCAAACTCATGAACAGTGAGATCATGACCTGAGCCAAAGTCGGATGCTTAACCGACTCAGCCACCCAGGCACCCCCCTCATCTTTCTGAGTAAGGCTTCCAGTGTTTCTCAAAATGAAAGTTGTGGACCACTTAAACACTTAAGGAGTGCTTGTTAAATACAGGTTCCTGGGATCCACCTCAGACCTACCCAAATAAAAATCTCTTGGAACCCAGGAAAATGTTTTTAATATGACCCACTTCACAAATTTGCATGTTATCCTTGCACAAAGAACATGCCAATCTTCTCTGTATCACTCAAATTTCAGTACCTGTACTGCTGAACCAAGAATGAGAATTTATATTTTTAACAAGGTTCAAGGTCATTCTGATGCACATTCCAGATTCAGAATCTCTTTTCTAAGGTGCTACCCCTGAATTTGGGCCTTTGAAAGAATATATTCTATATATAAGAATATATTATATATATATATATATATATATATATATATATATATATATATAAAATATGAAAATTAAATCATGAGATGGCATCCACTTTTTGTCATACTAAATACTCCATTTAATACTACCCCCATGCATGCTGACTCATTACAATGCTGTTTGTCTTAAAAATGCTTTTCTTAAAAAATCAGCTAGCTAGCTAATCTATTACCAAACCCAAAGAAAAAATTGTGTAACAAGAGCACTGCATAGTCCTGGCCAGTAAGCATCAACACTCTTTACTAAATGTATGTTCTAGTCTGTTTTCTTGAATTACGTATGCTTGCAATGTGTGGCCTTTCTCCATACTTTTTTCTGGTGAGTTCTGGTCAGTAATTTTGATACAGAGTGCTATCAAAAGATGGTATCACAGATAGTGCCATAAAGAAATACAGAAGAGCGCCATGTTGGATGTTACCATTTTTTAAGTAGCCCAAGGTGACTTTAAGTAAATGGTTGTAACAGAGAAAAGGAACCAGCAAGGATCTGGGTGATGGAAATCTTTTGACATTATAAAAGGTATTACAAACTTCTCTTCTACCAGGAAGGATGGACTAACAATTCTGACTGGTAATGGGAGGACACTAGGGCTTGTGACCTCAGGAGATCTAAAGAGAAGACCAAGGCCACATAAGAGGAACCTCTGGACTCAGGGACTTGACTGAAACAGCCTGTTCAATTAAGCTCCCCTGGAACGCACACTCCTGGAGTTAAGGGGGCTGCCTACACTGTGGCTGGGAATGCAGCCTCTAGCACTGCAGTGGTTCACTGCAGCCAATGCAAACTGTTACAACCTGCTAGAAGAGTGGTTTCAAACCTCAGAGAATCACCTGGAGGGCTTGTTGAGACAGGGCCCTGTGCCCCACTTCTGGAGATTCTGATTCAGCAAGTCTAGGAGGGGGCCTGAAAATCTGCATTTCTAACAGAGTTCTATGTTATGCTTGGTTGTACTGGTTTTTAGACCACACTTTTTAAGTGGAACTGATCACTATTTATAATAACAGAATACTTTTTTTTCTCTGCATTAAACTAATATGTACATATAGCATCAAACCTAAATACTGTGTCCATTGTTGCATCGCGCTTTAAGAAACTTAGCTAAGTAGAAAACCAGTTGGTATGGCACTGTTGTACCTGAGACATAATGGTGTCTTATGATTTCCCAATACTCTTTCTTTGGCCATTAATCATATCCATTACTCTTTTGTTGTTATTACTGTTGTTGCCTTGCCAACATTACCCGGGGGGTGGGGGTGGGGTAGAATCCAAATGTTAATAAGTGTTAATTATGGAGTTTTAAAAATCAAATCAAAACAGCAAAAATCATGAAAAAATAATTCATGAAAGCTGACAAGCCTTCACCCTTAATCATCATCTCAAGGTTAAATAATGATCAGAATTCTTTCAGTTGAAGTACTTATGTTGCATCTTGATGTCTGACTATCATATAAATATAACTGTGCTATTAGGCTCTATTTTTCATTGCAGATGAAATTGATGCATCTTTGTGTGATGTAGTCTGACATAGTAAAATTGTTACTCCCTAGGTAGGATATTCATAAAAATGTAATTATCGTAATCAGAACAGTCTTTAAGCTCATGAGAGGGGATTGCCAGATTCGTGATTGGCAGTTTTCAATCATTTCACATATAATAAATAAACTTCTTAAAGCAGCCTTGGGAATCACTGATGTCGTACACAGGGAAACTATTCTGATCAAACAACAAAGGGTGTTGGGAGATGGTGACGGGAGTTCCAGTTGGCTTCCTCTGCCTGGCTTTGGCCAGGACTAGAAGGGACTTTCAACAGATTTCATTCGGTTTACTCACCAACAGGTGTAATTAACAGTGCCATTTGCTGGGAAGAAAGAGGTCACAGGAAGACTACCGTTACTGAATAGAATGCATTTATTGTTTTCCTTCTAGAATTCATAACCTGCTGCACGAGTAGCCCAGGAGCTGCTGTGCATGCACCAAGCCATGAGGGGGGGGGGGGCGGGGGGGAACTGTAGCAATGCCATCAGCGGGATTTGACCCTGGGTTAGTTGGGAGCTTCCAGTGTTCTTCATGTCCCCAATCCTGGTTTAGGCAATGTGCTTAATAAATGTAGAGACAGCACCAACAAGCCCATGTTGGTGGGCTAGAGAAATAAAAACCAACAAAAGAAGTCAACAGACAGTTCAATTTGAAGAAGAAAATCACCTATTCAAATTGGACAGTAACTTTGGTTTTGATTCCATCTCTTTTAGAATTACTTAGTGGGGACGAGTTCTTCCCCTGCTCCTGCAGAAAAACCTCCATAATCCCATGACTTGTTTTGATTCATTTTTTGGTAATAAGAGGTCCTACAGCCATTTTAAATCTCCAACACATTCCCAATCAAGAAGTTAGAGATCCAGTCTTGCATAATAATCAACTCCTAGAATCCGATTTAAAGCTGACACTTTTCCCTTTACCCCTCTGGGGCCTTCTGCAGCCGAGCAGCCAGGGAAGGGGGCAAGGTCCATCTGTTCCTTTCCTCCACCTACTGTTTCCAACTGTCTGCACCCATTTCACTAACCAGCATCTGTTCCTGGGTCAAAGCCGGCAGGAGGAAGAGAAGTAAGCGAGGGAAGAGGGACAAAAGTTCCTCGTTTGCTAGTGGCCTCTCAGGGTGGCTTCTCTGTTTACTAGCTAGGCTATGAAACTGAAGGCTGCCTCTTCCCGGTAAGGGGTGCTCTCACGGTGCTTCAGAGCCCCACCTTCCCTCCCTCCCCAGGCCAGGCCCGGGACCTCCTCGCACCTGAAGCTCCTTCCTCAGGGGAAACCCTCTCCTGCTGTCTCAGGCTGCTCCCTGCTGAAGCCTAAGAGCTCCTCTAGGTGGCCCTGTTGGGCAGGAGCTAAGTTTCCCCTTTCCTCACTCCTCTCTTCCTCTCCCTCCCCCTCCTCTTCCCCCTGGCCCACTGCCTCCCCTGCTCTTCCTCTCCCCTGCCATCCTCCTCCCCTCCCTCCCTCCCCTTACCCCCACTTCCCCCAGTGCTGGCCCACTCAGTCGCCAGCCTACTCCAAGCGGCGGGAGATGTATGTAAAGCTCTCTAAATGAAGACTTTTCAGTGAGAAAGCATCTTTGGGGTGAGAAAAACCCTCTTCACAAGTCTTCCCTCTCAATCCTCAACCCCCCTGATATTTTGCTATGGAGACTGGCTGTTCCCCACTTTTGTGGAGAGTCTTACACTAGCTGTTACACCCTGGGCTTTTCCTGGAGCCACTTACTGACATCCACTCACTGGGAAAGCTTAGCCTGGGCCCCCCCTTCTTCCTCTGGCACTGGTCCTACCCTCAGATGTGTATCTGTTCGGCCTAGAAGGTCAGCCAAAACCTAGGGTTCGGTGAACAGCCACACTTGGTGCCACACTAAGCCCTACCCTCCAGTTTGGTGCCTTTTAGTAACAAAGGAAGTATTTTGGCCTCTATTTGCTACCTTGGGTTTTATTTCCCAGTCTGTTCAGAACCTGGGCGGGGTGCTATTAATTGAGGTGCTATTTATTGAGCCCCCTTTCTACCTTGAATGTAGGCCAAGGATTTGAGTCATGTTACCACTTTTTGGATAATCCCTTTGAAGATCTCTATCCTTTTATGGCTCCTCTCTTTTGCTTGTCATATTTTTTATCTTGATGTCTCAGTGAGAACCTCTTATTTAATATCTTGAAATGTGTCATATGGGAAATAACTAGCTAAAAGCTCTTAGAGTTTTTAGAGTTTTCTTAAGGACTGATTATAACAACTATTTGAGGACATATATATATAACCCTGAAATGAAAATCTTTTAGATAAAACTTTAAAATACTTGAGAAGGAAAAATGGCTTTCAGGGAGATTCCAGTTTTTTCTTGGCTCTGCTGAAGACTAGCTATATGACCTTGGGAAAGTTGCTGCATCTCTCCAAACCTAATTTTTTCATGTATGAAACAAAGAATCTGGCCTAAAAGTCTCTCAGGTTCTTTTCCCACTCTTACCATGAATCTGTGATACCCTGAAAGGAAGTTGAGAGAACATTTCTGTTGCTAAGTATGGATGAAGGTTAACACACAGGCTCCCCTTGGTATTCACGAGGGCTCCCTTCCTCCACTCAAACACATTTATTGAGTGCGTACATCTTTTTTTTTTTTTTTAAGTTTATTTAATTTGAGAAAGAAAGAGAGCAAGCAGGGGAGGGGCAGAGAGAGAGGGAGAGAGAGAGAATCCCAAGCAGTCTCTGCACTGTCAGTGTAGAGCCCCATGCGGGGCTTGAACGCATGAACCTTGAGATCATGACCTGAGCCAAAATCAAGAGCCCGATACTTAAGCAGCTGAGCCATCAGGCGTCCTCTGAGTACATATATCTTTACACCAGGAGATACTTGGGTGCATAAGATTTCATCCTTGACCCAAGAAGCTTATGAATATGAAGGAGAAGCTAGACTGTTCATGAATATTGTTAAACAATACATGATGCTTTATTTACCCAAGAAACATTTCCTGAGCACCTACCATGGTAAGTACAAAACACTCTGGGATGGTGCTTGGAGTGCAGTGGGTGCAGTTTCCTCTCGGGGCACCATCTTTACATATGTGGGACATCCCTACATAGAAGCCATAATCAGGATGGGTTGAAAGCAGAGCTGTGGGCCATGTGACAGTCCACAGCCCCAAATCCACCCTCACCCCCTTGGTCCTGTGCTTCCAAAGACAAAAACAAAAGATATTTCTATTAGGAAAACGGTGGTGGTGCTTCTCTTCCCTCTCCCTTTCTCTCTCTTTTAAGACGTGATAATCAGTCAGGATTCACTCTGTTTACAGTTTGACTACTTCATAGAAAAATGTGTCTATAAAACACCTGGTAGTTGTAAAAAGGCTTGGGTAAGGCCCAGGGAGCCAGATAAATATATGTTATTTATTCAGCTGTCCCAAGCCATTACCAATCTCCTTACACCCAAAGGCTGTCTGTCCTAAGTTTTATTTCTAATATTTTCAATACAAAGTCAGGTTTAAAAACAAAAACATTAAAAAAAAAAAAACAAAAAAACACAGGAAAATCAAAGCCTTACCTCCCTGAAAAACTATCAAGTACAAACATTCTTCGTGGCATTTCAGGCATAGTCTGATACCCTGAACCAGAAAAGATGGTTGCAAATGCATTTATCCAGTGTAGCAAACATAGTCGATCTAAGTAAATGTTACTGGTCAATGCCATTCAGCAAGTATCCCCTAAGTACCTGTGGTGGACCTGGCTCATGCTTTAAGTGCACAGAGGACACCAGAGATTCTGGCATGTTCTCCAAGCCACATCATCAGAGTAAATGGTGAGCACACTGCCTGGCCCCCACTTGCAGACAGCCCCACAGTGGGCTTTGAAGTTGCTCTTTGCTGTTATCTAATCTCCAAAACTGAACCCTAATCCTGACTTCTAGGACTTTTCAGTGACTTTTCCAAGATAAGTTATGTTCACCTACTCAAATGCATCACCATGTGCATTTTTTAAAGTTTGTTTGTTTGTTTGTTTGTTTGTTTGTTTGTTTGGAGAGGAGAGGAGAAAACCAGCAGGGGAGGAGCAGAGAAAGGGGGGCGGGGACAGAGGATCCAAACGGGATCCAAAGCAGGCTCTGCACTGACAGCAGAGAGCCTGATGTAGGGCTCAAACTCATGAACCACAAGATCATACCCTGAGTGAGCCACCCAGGCACCCCTCACTGTGTGCCTTTTTAAAGGCTTTAATCTTTATTTCATTCACTCAAATTCTGATCAGGCAGCTTTCCACAGAGAGGTAGTCTCCTGCCCTACTAATTGTAATATAATTTTAGAATGGACTGAGTTGAAATCCCTTCTAGGCAGGATCCCTAAAGAGAGGATATTTCCATTGAAGATACATGTGGAATTTTGCTTTTTGGGCAAAGGAGAAGGGACAGCACCTGAAGAGGTATCCCAAACAATGAGACATGTGGGGAAAAGCTCCAGTGGAGAGAGAAGTTAGAAGGGGTTGTGCCATACTTAAAGTGATATTTTTCTAATCAGGATGGAGAGCATGACACACGGTCTGAAAACAGAACAGATTATTTGAAATCTGGGATGTATGATCACCATCTTCACAGTAAATGAAGCCAGCAGCTGTTCAGAGTGAAAGTCATTAACAAGGAGTCTCTGTACACTGAGGGATCCAGAAGAGTGGATGGGAGGCCGACTGATGTCATCCATTTACAAGCCAGAGCTTCATCACACAAAACAAAGAGCCTTTGTTACCCAGGGTTTCCTGGAACCACTTGCTGTCATCACCTTGTCTGCAAAGACAGAGGTGTAATCTACTCCCCAAAAAACAATGAAGCTTTGCTTCCAAACGACACAGTCTGGGAATGCAAAATACAAGAAGCAGGGGCAAGCACAGGACAGACTGTCAGCTGTCCTTTACTTGTTCAGTTCTTAAACTGATTTCAAATATCATACTATCGTTTTTAATTAAATCCTCATCACTCTGCTTTCTAATCTCGTGCATTCAATTTGAAACTTGGGAACTGTTTTGTTGCAAAGGAGGAGATTCAGAAATTCCAATTTTCCTACTTAATAAGAATGTTATGTTCAGCATAATGTAACAGGAGAAAAGCTTCCCTTTGTTGCCAACACTCAAAGTCAACGCTTAGTTACGTACTTGAGGAATAATCCTTGGAAAATATTTTAACTCCAATTGCTATTACCAGTATAGAAGTTTCTAGGCTTCCATCTCTACTTTTTAAGTTGTCACGCACTTTTTCAACTTATATCTTATTAACAGCAGATTTTACTTAAAATAAGACATCATAGTTTATTCTGACCATTCAATGTTTTGTGCTATCTGTATCGTCATTTTAGTTCTCTTAGAATAGATAAGAAAGACTTTGACTTTATGGGAAACTCAAGGTCAAGGTGTGTAATAGGTGTTTTTTTTCCCCCTCTCTTTCTGCATCAGGGCTTTAAATAGTAAACAGAAACTCAAAAGAGATTTATTTGAATATAACTGGTATATCAATTGTTTATAGCTAAAATCAACTAAAAGTGGATTAAATTTACAATCTCACATAATAAGAAATCCAGAGGTGTGGCATTTGCTAGTGGTTGCCTATTTCAGTGGCTCAATGCCTTGCTGAGGACTCTTCCCACATTTCCATCTCATCATCCAAGGTGCACTGGTATTAATCCTCAAATTTGGCTAACAGCTTACAGGAAGTACATGAAATGGAAGAACTTGTTAAATACCACCACAGGGAAGTAGTCAGCAAAATCCAGAAGAGATCAAGGAAATTTAAACCTGACTGGATATTTGATGATATTGAAGAATTTTTGTCAATATCTTTAGGAGTGATAAATGTATTATAGGTACATTTTTTTAAAAGAGCCCATATCTTTTAGAGACACACGCTGAAATATTTATAGCAGAAATGATATGATACCTGAGTTTACCTCAAATGCCTCAAAACAATCCAGTGGGAGTGGGGAGTGAGGATGGGGGAATGACAGGCTGTGAATACTAATAACTGGGAAGCTGGGTGATATGCACATGGGGGCTCATTATACAGCTCTCTCTGTTTTCTGTTCCCTGTGTTTAATAGAAATTTTTATATATTTAATTTTTTAAAACAACAAATGAGAAAGGAGTATAAAGAAGAAAAAAGGAAGGGTCAGGTAAACAATTCTCCTAACTAGTCAACCATTTGAGCCAATGAACCTCTACTGGGCTTTCATGGTCCAGGGCAGGAACTGACTGTGACATGCACCTGGGTCTTCTGGGAATGGACCGTCTGCTTCTGCAGAGTGGCCTCGCCAAGGATGTCTCAGGGAATACTCACAATAGCAGTCTGGGAGTAAGTACTCCTGCTATCTGCATTATTATTATGAGAAAATGGAGAAAAGCCTTCCTGACTATTCTAAAGTAAGTACTCCTCCAAAAAGTAACAATCCCATTGAAATAAGTGTTATTAGGCCACAGTGTTAATTCTAGCCCATGTGGTCCTAAGGAAAATATTTTTAGACAAAAATAACATTCTAGTGATGTTTCATTGCCATTAAAGTTAGTGTCTGAAGCCTTACAGTTGTATGTTCATGTTCAGTAAAGGCTCTGTTTATTTTGAGAAGGTATAAATCTAGTGCACTTAGAACCAAGAAACTTATTTTTTAAACTTCATTCGCTTGCTATAAATGACAGCAAAACCAAAAATCAAACCTCTTAACAGACATAAGCCAATTTTGACCCAACATGACTTCATTATCCCAACCCTCCAAAAAAACAAATACAAAACATACCCACCCACATGCACACACACACTAAACAGCACAGGCCAGTATTCAAACTCCACCCCTCCCCCCCAAAAAAAAGAGTGATGAAGACAACCTCCAAGCTCCAGACTATCTGTAAAAGATCCATGAGCATTGTTCCCAGTAAGGCCTCTAAACAACATAGGACAAAACTGTAGTCTGATACATTTAACTATTTTCCTAGCTATATCTAAGCAGCTCCCAGACTTTTCTCTGAGTCATTTTGAAACCAGCTCACAAAAAACTAGTTTGGTTCTCTCTTGGACCAGGATGAAATAGTGACCAGAAGTGAAGAAAAGTTGGGATGCAAATTGCCCAGCAAGACCCATAAGAGGCTGAAGGATATACTGTTTATCTTTGGTATATTTCTACCTCCACGATCTTCTAACTTTCTGGCTCTGTCACTCTTCATCTCCTACGCAGGCTTATACTATGCTCATGTTCCTCTAGCTCCCCCAAACCTTTCTCATTTCTTCCCTCTCTCTAAATTTTCAGTGCTCCCAAATTCAATTACAAATTCCCAAATCAAGGTTTCAATTACAGCAATATGTAATAAAACATTACTAGAATGATAGATTGTCCCATCCCCCTGAGCCATCTTCCATCAAAATTCTAATTCCCATACTCTTCACGTGCTGATCTAACCTAGAAGCTAGGATTAAAGCTACTCCATTTAATAGACATTCTCAGCTACCAGCTCACAGTCCTAAGGGTCTATCATCCTCATATATTCTCTTATCAGAATGCTCAGAGGGAGCATCTTCAAGAGGTGGGTATAAAGATGACTTCAATAACAGAAGCTACGGAGGTGATACAGAGAAGAGAAAAGGTTTCAAGCATGCCTGATCATTCTAATGTGCTTTAATGTAATAAAAACTCCCAATTAAAGGTGTAGCCTAGTAAAAGTGTTTGGGAATGAGGGTGATACCAATTACTCAAGGTACTGGTAGGTTTTGTTCTTCTTCCTTGATGAAAATTTTGTCATGAAAAAAAAAATCAAGCCTTAGGCTTGTGACAAGGCTTGTCACAATGCACGTGACAAGGTTCATGTAATTTAGAGTGTTCCACAAAAGTTTTTTTCCTTCTGGGGAGCAGAGGTGGCTCATGAATTCCCCTGTCCTCTTTTTATGCCCCTGCTGAGATAATATGGAAATATTTTAAACTATTGGACTTTCAGACAGAAATATATCTTAGAAGAGTAGCCTCCAAACCTTACTGATCATCAAGAACACCCCGGGGACTTTTTTAAGTAAACATTTTTATCTCCCCCCTGCCCTACTAAATCAGATCGTCAGCCAGGGTGGGAGAAGGTAAAGGACTGGGTTAGGAATGTTTTCACAGTGCACATGTAATTCTAACAATCAGTCATGTTCAAGCACTACTTTGAGGAGGTACCACCCAATACCTCCTAAGTCATACCACTTACCTGCTCAGAACCATAGAGGAGGGGAGAAAAGCCTCTGTGAGCCCTACCTTGCTTCCCACCTACCTGGCAAAGTGCATCACTTCCCTGTTCTCAGAGCCCTATAATCTAGGCCACCCAACTCAAGATATTCATACTTCCGTGTATGCAATTCCTCCTACAGACAAAAAGAAAATAAAATACACTTATCAACACCCTAAGTATCAATCAACCTTTCAAATAGCTAATTTCATTACCTAATGATGATGTGCTTGTCAGGTTGGCATCAGCACCAATTTGTGGTTGAAGAAGTGGGCTGAGACCGTGTGTAATTTTGCCAGGTTCCCTGTGATTAGTCAG
Source organism: Acinonyx jubatus (assembly GCF_027475565.1). Classification (NCBI taxonomy): domain Eukaryota; kingdom Metazoa; phylum Chordata; class Mammalia; order Carnivora; family Felidae; genus Acinonyx; species Acinonyx jubatus. The sequence goes on along the minus strand of NC_069381.1, from coordinate 160,189,548 downwards.
AGAGGGGAGATTAGGGACCCAGTGCTGTTGGGCAGGATGGATTATTGATATAGTCACTTGTGCCCTGTTCTTTTTCTTTCTTTTTTTTTATGTTTATTTATTTTTGAGAGAGAGAGAGAGAGACAGACAGACAGAGCATGAGTGGGGGAGGGGCAGAGAGAGTGGGGGAAAAGAATCTGAAACAGACTCCAGGCTCTCAGCTGTCAGCACAGAGCTTGACACGGGGCTCTAACTCACGGACCGGACCGTGAGATCATGACCTGAGCTGAAGGCGGATGCTCAACTGACTGAGCCACCCAGGCGCCCCTAGTGGAGATTTGTTTGATCAAAAGAAAAGGTACTATACCCCTTCTTTTCCTCTCTGGACAGAAACCTAGCTTTTTGTTGGGAGGCTCAGAAGACTCTTATGCTCAGGTATAAGAGCTTTAAGAACTTCTTTGTGTTTCGAAAGCTATCCTAGAAAAAGCCCCAACCAGGACTTTGAGACTTCTTGTCTCTTCAAGAAAAGAAGCCTAAATTACCCTAAAAAGAGAGAAGAGGCAAGGCAGTGTTTCACAGGGAAGACAGACAGGGCTCTACCCTGAGAAGATGGACTCCCAGAGGCTGGAGGGAAGTGTGGACATTTATTGTACCCGAGTGTATAGAGCAGTTCAGACTTTTCCACTCCATCACAGTTGCAAAGGGCAAAGAATATGCCACCCTCAAGCAAACTCAGGCACTTGTCCCATCTTAAAACTTGACTTCTGGGGAACCCCAGAAAGGGAAAAGGAACTAACATGCACTTTACACCTGTAGTGGACCAGGAATGTTTACCCCCATGGCCCAGGGAGTCCTGAGAGCCTTCACAGGGTGTCGAGCAGATGGCAGCCCTACCAGGCCGTTTTTCCTCTTCTTCCCCATCCCCTGCAGCTGGCTACCAAGATGCATAGAAAGCTGTCCTTGTGGACAGACCCCTTGGGGGTCACACTGGGAAATCTTAGCTATCTAAGCACGTGGAATGTGGTCATCTGCTTACAAGTTCATGGCCTATAATGCATTTGGTTGTTTATCAAAATAAAAACCAAACAGAATGAGTAAAAGAAACCGGCCATGAGAGAGCACAAACTGTATGTTCCGTTTACATGAAGTTCAAAAACAGACTAAACTCGTCTAATGATAGTGGTTGGTACAACAGTTACCTTTGACTGGGAGTGGGGCCCAGGGAGCCTTCTCGAGGGCTAGAAACTTGCTATATCTTGATCTGGATGGTGATTTCACAGGTGTGTACATATTTGAAAATTCACTGAGTTATACACTTAAGATATGTGCACTTTACTGTTATATAAATATCACCTCTGCAAAATAAATAAAGCAAATAAGCCAACAAACACAGACAAAACAATAACCTACAAAGACCTGCTAGATCCAACTTGCCTATTGCCGGGACCATTTAGTGGTCCTCTTACTGGACCTCTTACTGACTCAATCCTTTCCCAATTCCTAAAATTAATCTGGCTCCTTTACCCCATAAATGCACAGGGAATTTAAAGAGCCAGAGAAGAGCATTTAGCCCAAGAGTCCTCACCCATGGGGTAAACTGTAGCATGGTGTGTAGATGCAGAGATGACAGAGCCAGACTGCGCAGGTTCAAATCCCTGCTCTGCCACTTAATGGGTAAAGCCTTAAGCAGCTTACTTAAATTCACTACTCCTCAGTTTCCTGATCCATATTAATAGGCTTTATAATGAGGATTAAACAAGATTAATCGATATGAAAGCACTCAGTAAATACCCAATATTACTACATGCCAAGCCCACGGTAAGCACTTTACCAATCTTATCTTCGTTTAATCCTTGCAGCACCCCTGCCTGCTAGATGGTGTTGTCCCCCATATTACAAGTGCAGAAACTGCAGCTCACAGAGGCTAAACTTGCCTAGGTTACACAGTTAGCAATGAGCAGGGGTGCCCGGGTGGCTCGGTCGGTTAAGCGTCCGACTTCAGCTCAGGTCACGATCTCCCGGTCCATGGGTTCGAGCCCCGCGTCGGGCTCTGTGCTGACAGCTCAGAGCCTGGAGCCTGCTTCTGATTCTGTGTCTCCCTCTCTCTCTCAGTCCCTCCCCCATTCATGCTCTGTCTCTCTCTGTCTCAAAAATAAATAAACGTTAAAAAAAATAAATAAAGTTTATTTACAGTTAGCAATGAGCAAATCAGGGTTTGAATCCAGGTCTATCTTTTCTTTTCCTGTTAAGAAGCTTCCCTGATGCTTACCTGGATCCTCCCAATACCTGTGTTCCACCTACTCCCTCTTGGACTTCCCTAGGGCTAACCCATCATGAATCTGCATTTCTACTATTACATGCTGCTGAAACTGGACTACATAGCCCACTCTTCAGGGAACTTTCTAGTCTTTTGGATTCTGAGCCCCCAAGTGCAGAATAATCAACCTAAATAATAGGCAATGATTGGATCAAGATAGTGAACTGAGCTCGTAAGACCATGTCCCGTTCCACCCCAATTTTCATACAACGATGGAGTCAAGAGGCATGTGGATGGGTCAGCCAGTTGAGCATCTCTTTTTTTTTTTTTTTAATTTTTATTTATTTATTTTGGGAGAGAGAGAGAGAGAGCACGAGCAGGGGAGGGGCAGAGAGAGAGGGAGAGAGAGAATCCCGAGCAGGCTCTGTGTTGTCAGAGCAGAGCCCTACAAGGGATGAACCGTGAGATCATGACCTAAGCTGAAATCAAAAGTGGGGTGCTTAACTGACTGAACCACCCAGCAGGCCCTGAGCATCCAACTCTTGATCTCAGCTCAGGTCTTGAGCTTAGGGCCGTGAGTTCAAGCCCCACTGGGCTCCAGGCTGGGCATGAAGCCTACTTAAAAAAAAAAAAAAAATGACAAGGGGAAAATGTTTTTAAAGAAGAAATCCACACAGCTCTGGTAAACAAGAAAGGGTACTACTATCAGAAAAAATTTGAAATATCTGGAAGATAGAAGTTAAATGAAATCAACACTGACAAGCATGAAGCAAAATTACATCCCAAGAACTGGCTACAGAATACAAACTAAGTAAGTGATTAAAATGGGAATGGGAAGGTAAGAAAAAATCCAGAGAGATTACAAATTCAGAGGGACATTTGCAATAATAGAGAAAAAGGCTCTGAATCAACCATGAGGATAATTTACTAAAGAAGTGGATCCAGAACATGGGCCCATTGCCTTCCTATGTCCCCAAACTGTGACAGAAAGAAAAACATCAGTAGTGTTTGGCCTGGGGAGGGAACAGAAAAGCAGGAGGAAGTGTTAGGAGATGACAAGGTAACTCTATAAGGAAGAAAATGTGCACAGTCTGCCACCAGAGCAAAACTTTACTTTACTTACTTTAGCATCATGGCAGGGAAATAGCGCAAACGTATGGTGTATTGGCTTTCTGTTGCTGTCATAACAAAGTTCTAAAGCTTGGTGGGTTAATACAATACAAATTCATTACTTTACAGTTCTGTAGGTCAAAAGTCCCAGGCTAAAACTGAGGTGTCAGTACTCTTTTTTGGAGACAAGGCGAGAATTTGAGAATTTGTTGTTTTGCATTTTCCAGCTAGTAGGGGCCACCACATGCCTTAGCTCATGCCCCCTTCTTCATCCTCAAAGACAGCAGTGCCACATCTCTCTGACTCTTCCTCCATAGTCACAGCTCCTTCTGATGACAGCTGCAAAAGTTTCTCCACTTTAAAGGAATCACCTTAATAATTGGGCCTACCTCCATAATCCAAGATAACCACCCTTTGTCAAATTATTTAATTTGTAAAATCGCTTTTGCCATATAAGGGAATATGTTCACACATTTTTCTGCCTACCACATGTGGTTATTGGGTACCTAGCAGATAACCCTGCTTTCTGGTTTGGCAGTTGGAGTACTGGCTGTTCTAGCTGGAACCTGAATCTGGGGTGATACTCACAAAGGCTGGCAGCTATGACTTAACCAGGCTATTCTAGTGGAGTACCCTTGGCTGCAGCCCCCTGGGTTCCTACTGGTTTTCCAAGCCCGATGTTCAGCCTTCCATTCAATTCTGTGAGCTACTCAATAGCCAGCCAATAAATTACTTTTCTGCATAAGTTAGCCAGAGCTAATTTCTGCTACTTACAATCAAGAATTCTGGGGGGCCTAGGTGGCTCCGTCGGTTAAGCATCTGACTCTTGATTTTGGCTCAGGTCATGATCGCACAGTTTTGTGAAGTCTGAACCTCATTTCCTCGCTTCAGACTCTGCGCTGACAGTGGAGGCTGCTTGGGATTCTCTCTCTCCCCGCTCTCTCTCTGCCCCTCCCCTGCTCATTATCTCTCTCTTTCTCTCTCTCTCTCAAAATAAATACATAAACTTAAAAAAAAAAAAAGAATTCTGACTGATACAGAATTCTCTTAAATACAGAGAACTGGTGATTGCCAGAGAGGAGGTGGGTGGGGGATGGGTGAAACAGATAAAGGGGGTTAAGAGGTATAATTTTCCAGTTATAAAATAAATAAGTCATGAAGATGAAAAGTATAGCTTAGGGAATACAGTGAATAATATCATAATAATGTTGTATGGTAACTACACTTAACTGTGCGTGGTGAGCATTGAGAAATGTACAGGATTGCTGAATCACTTTGCTGTAATCACTAATACAACATGGTATGTTAATTACAGTTCAATTAAAAAAAAAAGATAAGTTAAGGCAACATGTTCTTTTCTGAAACTAGAATTTGATTTATGATAATACATTTCTAGAGATCTACAAAGAACTTGGAAGGAACAAATTCAAAGCAGTTATTTAAAAACTTTATGAATGTTTCATATAAATATAAGAAAAATATCACTTATTCATAACAATATATATGTATTCATAACACTACATAGTAACTTCTAGATTTGTAAATTTAAAGTGATGTGATTCAATAAAGGTGTTCAGGTTAAAATCATTAAACACAGAGAATAAACTGGTGGTTGCCAGAGGAAAGGTGGGCGGGGGATGGGTGAAATAGATATAAGGGATTAAAAGTACAAATTCCAGTTATGATATAAATGAGTCATGGAAATGAAAAGCACAGCATAGGGGAATATAGCCAATAATATTGTAACAATGTTGTATGGTGACAGATGGAGACTACACTTATCATAGTGAGCACCAAGTAATACACAGAATTGTCAAATCATTATGTTGCACACCTGAAACTAATACAATACCGTATGACAATTATACTTAATGATAAAGATAAAATAAAATAAAAATTGTAATGTAAAAATGAAAGAAAAAAGATTTCCGACTAATAAAAAATATTCTACACCCATTTATCTTTAAGCAAATGCTTCCTGAGGACAGTCCTCACCTACCTATCTAGAATTTATGTCAGATTTTGCATTCAGAGGAAAGGCCTGTCAAATAGCACACTCACACAAAAGCAGATAAAATCCATGCCACTTATGTTTAGTAATCGACCTAGTTCTTCCTTTTGTAAAAGTATAACACCGAATCACCAGACATCAAGGAAAACCAACATCATGGGAATCTAATAGACAAAACAAGAGAACAAACAGACCTGACTGGAAAGAAAATAAGATCAGAATAAAATTTTCATCTTAAGAAGAAGGCGGATGAGGTTCATGTGGTATGTTCAGGAATATTTGGGAATATTTTGCCTACAAACCACAAGAGCATTCAGAGAGTAAGTTACTGGAAAATAAAATTTCAGTATCACACTTCATTCACCACTGAATCCCAGCACTTAAAATGATGCCTGGAGAGTAGGAACTCTACTCCCTACAATATTTGTAGAATGAATGATCAATGGAACCTATACATAACATTTACTGCTGTAACCATTTTCAAGTATACAATTCCATACCATTTAGTACATTCTCAGTGTTGTAACAACTACCTCAAGGTCTAGCTCCAGAACTTTTTTGTCACCCCGACTGGAAACCTCCATTAAGCAGTCACTCCCCATTTCCCTTTCTCCACCCTGGCAAACACTAACCTACTTCCTGACTGTGTAGATGTGCTTATTCTGGATATTTCATATAAATGGAATCATACATGTGGCCTTTTGTGTCTGGCTTCTTTCACTTAGCATGTTTTCAAGGTTGAGCCATGTTGTAGCATGTATCAGTATGTCAATCCTTTTCATAGCTAAATAACATGTCACTGTATGGGGATACTACATTTTGTTTATCTATTCATCTGTTGATGGACACTAGGCTGTTGCACTTGCACACACCATTTTCTGCCACTGCACCACTGTCTCCCTCCCCGGTCAACTCTATCTCAGCTGGTAGCACCACCACTTACCCAGTTGTTTAGGCCCCAAACCTAGGAATCATCCTTGATCCTTTCTTCCCTTTAGTCCCACCCCACCCTGACATCTAAACCATCAGCAAGTCCTGTTGTCTCATCCAGACACACCCCAGTTTTGGTCACATTTCACTACTTCTCCAGCTACCACCTAACACAAGCTACTGTCTCTCTGGTCACACCTAAATGTCTGTTCACTTCCTTTTTCCCCCTCTCCCCCATTCATTTCCCCACAATAACCAAAATTATCTTTTAGAAGTATCAATCAGACCATGCCACATCAGTGCTTAAGACCCTTCCGTGACTTCCCATTACAATATAACAAAATCTAGATGTCTTGCTATGAGCACCAAGGCCAGCATGATCCAGCCCCTGCCTACCTCTCTGAGCATCAATCCTATACTCTCCAGCCATGCTGGCCCATCTTTGAGTCTCTCCCACACCAACCACTTTCCTGACCCAAGGCCTTCACAATCCCTGAACTTCTGTCTGGGACACACCTTCCCCTCAAACTATGCTTGGCTCCCTCCTTCTCATCATGAAGGTCACCTCTGCAGAGAGGCCTCTCCTGACTCTCCTATATGAACGAGACTAGTCTCTCTCTGACCCCATACCTTCCCGGGTTTTTCCTTCATGCAACTAAAACCCTATAAAATTATTTTCTGTTTATTATCTGTCTCCACCCCCCAAGAATGTAAGCTTCAAAAAAGGTAACTTGCCTTCAGCCAAATCCCCAGGGCCTAGAGCAGTACCTAAAACATATGAGGCATTCAGTAAATACTTGTTGCTTGAATAATGAATGCATTGCATTATATACACACATAGAAAGAGGACTTTGTGTTCAATAAACAAAATATCCATTCTTTTTAAACATCCTTGAACATTTACATGAATAGGCCATGAAGTGCTCTTTAACCAAGTTAGTGAGAGCATAAATTAGTGTAAGTTTTCTGGTGCATAATTTGATAATATATATCCAATTTTAAAATTCAAACACCCTCTGAACCTGTACCATATATTGGCACACTCGTGTTAAATCAAGTGATCCTCTATGTGTGGGCCTATTTCTGGACTCCATTCTGTTCTATTGTCCATTTGATCACTTTCAGAGATGATATGGACATTCATATGGATCTAAGAAAAGTTTCCTTTCCACAATATTACTGTTTTCTATTGTTCGATGTCCTAGAGCTGATTATTCTATACAGCAATAGATGTAGTAAAGATTTAATACTGTGGTCACATTAATATAAAAAATACTTTTTGGTTGTGGCAGAAAGACTTTCACCATATTTAGAAGAATATTCTGGGACACTGTCCTCCTGGACCTTGGTATCTCTCTGGAGGGGAGAGTAAAATTTTGTTTTAATTACAGGAATCACCACTTTGCCTTTTTATACTGTTATCAAATATTCTTCTCCCCTCCCAAAGTTCCAGAAGGATACTGAAATGATAACTGTTGCAAATTGCTGAAAAGATGACATGTTTGAATGCACTCAGGTATTAGAAATGAAACATCTTCCCGCCCCACCCCCCACAAATGGGGGAGAGACAGAGAGACAGGGAGAGAATCCCAAGCAGGCTCCATGCTTAGCACAGAGCCCCCCCATGCGGGGCTCAATCCCATGACCATGAGATCATGACCCGAGCCAAAATCAAGAGTCAGATGCTTAACAGACTAAGCTACCCAGATACCCCAGAACTGAAATATCTTATAAAATCAACTACTATGGGTTTGAGAAATTGTCACTTTGGTCCATGGTGCTGAAGCAACTGGATATCCATGTGGAAATATAAATGAGATTCTTTGTTATATGAAGCACTCTAGCACAGTAGACTTTTATTTGTCCATTGTGCAAATAGGAAGGGCAGAGAGCCAAGGATCTTCTTCTGATTTGACAGAACAACTCTGACAATGTTTATATTACTTGGGAACATAAGTGTCAACTACAACATTATCACCAGAGCAACAAATAAGACTATCTTAACAAGTCTTAACAAGTAAGACAGAATGACAGGTGTCATTAAAGGTTATACTCACATATCATGGCAACAATTTCTAAGATATCTAGCATCTACAAGATTCCTTTGTTCAAATAATAATTCCAACAACATATTTGTATTACAGAGGACAGAATGAGCTGACAGCAATTGTGAATATTTGTGCAAGGCTCGTATCACAGAGGAAGCAAGACTGATGTCCTTGTGAGAGTTCACATTTGACACCATATCTCATTGGGTCCTTTTACCAAGTTTTACTATGAGGAAGGTCATCTCTCTCTTTGTTGCAGAAGAGAAGAAACAACTTTTTCATCTCTTTATTAGAGTTTGAAAAAAATTAGGAAGTTCCGTATTTTCAGAGCCAGGATCTGAAATTTTATTAGTCAGCATTAAAAGCAGAACACAGACCTGTGGGGTTCAGCTTCACTATGGAAAAATAGATTGTTAGAGGATTTGACTTAATGCCAGTGAAACTGAGACAATTTATCTTCCACATTACAAAAGAATAAGAGTCAAGCTGACATCAGACTTCTCTTCAGCAACCCGGGTACTAAAACACAGTAAGATAGAGGGGTCCTATCACCAAAGGGGGGAATGTGGTAGAGCCCCTCCCTAAGGAAAAAAAAAAACAAAAAAAACATCAAGGTAACCTGGCTATACACATACGTGACAATATCCCTCACGACCTTGTAACATGAGACCACTTAATCAGACTACATGTTTGTGTGTTATCATATATGGGAGACAAAGAAGTAAAATATATATAAAAAACTATGCCACGTGGTGTACGGGGCTCAGTTCCTTGGGTACAAACCCAACTGAGCGGTACCTGCAGGAATAAAGTTGCTTCCTGGAAAGAACAGAATGAATGAATGAATGAAATAAAACAAAACACAATAAGAAACCAGCTACCAAATGTTTTGGTAACATGGTTTTAGTTAAATTAGAATATTGTACCTAGGCAAACACAGTTTAAATGTGAAGATAAAGACATTTCCAACATGCAAGGACTTGGAACATTTACCTCTTACGTGCTCATTTTTGCAAAGTTGCTTGAAAATATTCTGAAGCAAAACAAGGAGAAAAGAAAGGAGACTACTGACCCAGGAAGCAAAGAAGTAAACCCAATGAGCAGGAAAGGGAAGTTCCGATGTAACTCGCTGTGGAGCAAGATGAAAGCACAACCAGGAGACACTGGAGAGAATGTGATGCCCACAGGAGAGGTCATCAGGAGAAAAAGGTACATGGAGGAAAAGAATGGCAATGGTAACAAGTGATAGGGTGATTCATAACATAAAGACAAATGGCACAAGGGACAAAAAAAAAAAAAAGAAAGAGAAAAAAAAGGAAAAACAAGTAGAAATAGGGAGAAAAAGCCACAAAATTTAAAAAAGGAAATGAAAGTACAGCCTGCCTTTTTGTTCTAAAGTAAACAGAACCCTGCCCTGTGGGGTGAAAATTTAGTGTTGGAGTGTATACCCAACAGATAAAGTCTGTGTGAATTACAGAAAACCTTCAAAGCTGCGGGGTGGGGGTGGGGGGCGGTTGGGGAGGAGGGTAGGCAGGGGAGGGAAGCTAGGCTCAGAGATTTATGCCCACAGTCTGATGAGCACAGACAACCATAACTGGTTCTTGAGGAAAAGAATGAAAAGTTAAAGGCAGCATTTTAGTAATATTGGCCTGACAATAGGAGAGGCGGGAAACCGAAGGACAAGCCTGTTGCAATTTTCCAGGAATGAGGTGGAGGAATAAACAGACAATAGAGAGGGAAGAGAGAACCTATCAGAAAGGCATTTCAAAAGCCGAGCACAGGACTCAGATACCAGGAGTGGGTAAAAGGGTGGGGATGGCCTATGAACTGGAAAAATGGTGACAGCTTTTCATCGAGAATTGCCATTTTATTATTACACACATACTTTTCCTCCTCCTCCTCTTCTTTCTACCTCTTTTCCTCCCTCCAAGTTAATATTAAGCTCCTTGATGGTGGAGATTAAAGCTTGTGTTTGTTTCCTTGACACTAGCGCAGGATCCTACAACTAGTCTCTCAGCTAGTGCTTGTGATCATGACTGTGGGTGCTGGTGGTGGTGGTGGTGGTGGTGGTGAGATGATGACGACGATGACGACAATGTTTCAATGCCTTAAGTATAGGAGAATTGGAAGCAAGAGTGACTTGGGGTATAAAATAATGACGATAGAATCAGAGCTCTGGTGAGATGTCCGCTCCCGTTGGGAATTGGAGAAAATACTTTTGGAAAATATTGCTGCTACTTCCTTAGTGAAATGCCTTCATTTTCTACTTCTTTAGCATTTTTTACTTAATTCCATCTATACCTATGCAAAATTAAAATCAAACAGTATTGAGAAGTCTGACTACTGTCAAAGAAACTCATTTCAAAATTCTTTCAAAGCCTTTTTTGACTGAAAACAAACAGACTTTTCAGAAAGCAGAGTTATTTAAACAAACTCCGTCCTGACAGTCAGGCCTTCTACATCTTGTTTTGTTCTTGTTTCTGAAGATTTAAAAAAAAAAAAAAAAAAAAAAGTTATTTTCAAAGAAAGCACTAGGTGGCACTTGTGATGTATTCAATAATTACCTCAGATTCTGGAAAAGGTTTGGTTGGGGTGGGGGTGAATGCAATAAATATTGAAACAGGAAAATCTTCATTACAATAATGAAGATCAGTATCTTATGATTGTGTTTACTATGTTACTATGTATGAGTAATATCTTTATGCAGCGTTTGCATTTAAAATCTGAGCTTCACTTCCTTATAAAAACTGTGAGAGGAACCAACATTTCTATAACATGTGAAAATCCCACATCACTAGCATAATAAATGAAAAAATAGTGTTTGATTTGCAAAAATTGACTATATGTGTTTTTTTAAACAGCTAGGTCCACTCTTCTACTTAAAATATTTCAATTTGTGGGGTGCCTGGCCAGCTCAGTTGGTAGAATATGTAACTCTTGATCTTGGGGTTGTCAGTTTAAGCCCCACGTTGGGTCTAGACCTTACTTATAAAAAAAGCCAAACATTTCAACTTGTAAAAATAAATCTTTTTTATAAAATAAAGCTTTCCCAAGGTCCAACTATTGTGTAAAGCAAAATGAATTATTAATTTTTAAAAAGACACTATAGTTAAATTTTTTTGAGTAATATTAACCAAAATAAAAAAAGAAATTGAAAACAGATGTCTTGGCATATGTTTACCATCTTTAAAGTGATAACATAGTGACTTTAAGCAAATGTATTCTCTTTTCTGGCATTTGGTTAGGCAGTTCCTATTTGGCAAGTTGCTTAATTATCTCATGACCCCATTATCTCAGTCTCCATTACTATGGAGAGACTGAAAGCTCTTTTAACAAAAATGCAGGTTGAGAAGGTATTATTTCAAGTAGAGAATATTGTTGCCAAATACCATGGCAATCTTAGCCTGTACACCCTGTCATATTATTGCATCTTGCCCCTACCTATTGTGGGGACCTTCACAGTAACCATTATGGATTAGGTTCACTCATGGCTTCCTTCATCTTACTATTCTATGCTTATTCTCTTTTGTCTCATTTCCACTTATTATTTTAAGTGTATTTTTTCTTGCTATACCTTTGTAGGATAATTTAACATAATGAAGTCCTTTTGGGACACGATGGGTTATAAATAAATTAATGAAAATGCTAATATGCTGTCTTTTAATTACACTAATTTGTAGGTTTGGGATGAAATTGACATTTTGAAGGTAGTATCTCATGTAGTCGTAAACTCCACATGTCAGAGCTAAATATGCAAAATTGCAGCAGTACTGAAAACATCTTGGATCTCAGCTTAACAACTGTGAGTTTCACAATTAAGTTTCAGCTTAACAATTGATAGGAATGGATTCTGTCTGACTAACTCAAGCAAAAAGGGCCTTGAACAGAACGATAGCCAGGAGCTCACAGGATAGATGGGAGGCTGGAAGGCCAGGACAGAATGAGGACAGCTCCTGGAGTCCAGGCAACAAGAACAACTTCTGGATCTTTCCGAGGTGCTGCAGCTCCAGTGTATGCCCTCCCTCTATTTCCCATCCTGTGTACCTCTTCTCAAGATTAAAAGTTTAATGATCCAGATTGCTTAATGTGTTCTGTGCATTCACAGATTTCTAGAGCTAAAATCAAGGGAAATTTACTATGGAGTAAAAGTATATCTTGAAAGTTTGCCAAAATATAAGGAACTATAAATTCCAAAAAATAAAACATCCCAGGAGTCTAGCTATCTTCCCTTGGGTTAGTCACATGTGGCTCCTTAGTTGCAGTGAGATGAAGAATACTAATTTACATCCCCACCAAGATTACCAACAGAGGGAGCGAGGGAATTCCCCACTAGGAAACAGAGGTGTTCCCGGTAAAGGAGGTTATTGCTGGTTACCAAAAAACAACCTATGTGCAATATACTACAGCAAGAGTGGACTATTAATTTCTGTGTTGTATTAAAAACCCATGATGAGGGGTGCCTGGGTGGCTGAGTCATTTAAGCGTCTGACTTTGATTTCAGCTCAGGTCATGATCTCACGGTTCATGAGTTTGAGCCCCAAGGCAGACTCTGTGCTAGCAGCGTGGAGCCTGCTTGGGATTCTCTCTCTCTCTCCCTGTCTCTCTCTGCCCCTCCTCCATGCATGCGTGTGCTCTATCAAAATAAATAAATAAACATTTTTTTAAATAAAAAAATAAAAACCCCTAATGAATACTGTCCCCCCCCCCCAAATTCATGTCCATGCAGAACCTCAGAATGTGACCTTATTTGCAAACAGGATCATTACAGACGTAATTAGTTGAAAACCTAGATGAGCTCTTACTGGATTAGGGTGGGCCCTAAATCCAGGGAGAGTGTCCATATCAGAGGCAGAAGAAAACACACCTTCTTCTCTCAGAGAGAAGGTGATGAAGGTGATGTGAAGATGGAAGCAGAGACTGGAATGCTGTATCTACAAGTCATAGAATGTCAAGGGTTGCCAGCAACCACTAGAAGCTGGGAGAGAGGCATGGACCGTTTCCCTCAGAGCCTCCAGAAGGAATCAACCCTGCCAACAATTTAATTCTGGACTTCTGGCCTTCAAAATGGTAAAAGAATAGATTTCTGTTGTTTTAAGCCATTCAGCTTGTGGCTGAATTTGTGATGGCAGCCCTAGGAAACAAATGTACCCCCTAAGAACAGTTTCTTTGTGCAAAACCCTAAGTGGTAACACTATGGAAGAAGGTGGTTAGCAATTTTTATGGGAGTGAATAAAAGTTCTCTTTTGCTATTTCAAAAGGAAATAAATCTACGAACGGTTTTGTTTATTCCACAAAGAGCTACCAAATACTTCTTCTACACTGGGCATTGTTCTAGGGGCTGAAAATACAGTGGTGAACAAATTAAGTAAATTCATGGAGCTCACATTTAGAGGGGAAACAGTTAAAAAAGTAAGCAAGACATAGTCTGTTGAGATCAGGGCTATGAAGAAGGTGAAACTGGATGATGTGTTCTAGAGTGAAATGTAGGAGGGAGGAGGCTGTTTAGGCTGGGTGGTCAGGCAAAGAGGAGAGAACTGAGAGCAGACATTACGAGGGGTCAGACATTTGTGTCATGGAGGGAAAATATTCCAGACAGAGGAACTGAGAGAAAGGGGAGCTGAGTGACCACTGACAAGTGAGAGAAGATGTGGGGGCGGGGGGGCATAGATTTTGGCAGAGGTAGAACACAACTACTCTGAGATATGTCATGCAGGTAGAGGAGATTAAGTAGGAGAATAACATCACCTGATTTAAACATTTAAAGTCAGTCTGTTCACTGTGTGCAGAGAAGATTGTAGGGAGCCAGAAGGAGCACTGGACACTTGGGAGACAGCAACATTAGGCTGGATGAGAGCAGGTAGAGCTCAAATTAGGGTGGTATTCTGGGGATGCAAAGAAGTAGACTAATTCTGGATATGAGGTAGACTTTGACAAGATTAGTAAGTATTACTCAAATGTCTTCTTGGTCCAGCATTGCTTGAAATTCTGTAAGGGATACAAAAAATATGATACTACCAAGATTCAAATATCCAGGAGTTTTGCATTTAATTGGACAGATAAGACATATGCATATATTTATAAAACATATATAGACTCAAAATGCATTATAGTGTGATGGAAATAATAAATGCAGGAAAGAAGGCTCCAGTGGGTTGAGGTAATAAGGAAAACTTCATAAACTTGAGATGGGCCTTCAAAGACATGTTAAGATTGAAGGAGAGCATTCCAGTTTGGATAAAGCACGAACAAATTTAAAAAGTAGAGATTGAATGTGCACTGTCTGGGGTGGGTGAATAAACTAGTCCGAATGGATTAGAGTTTGTATACAGTGAATAATGCCAATTAAATTAGATCAGTAAAGTGAGGATAGATGATAGAGGGTTTTGACATCAAGGATGAGTTTAAATTTAATCTTCTAGGGCAGGGGTCAGCAAACTTTTTTTGAAAGGGCCGAATAATAAATATTTTAGGTTCTGCAGGTCATATGGTCTCTGTTACAACTACTCAACTACTCTTCTGGGGTGCCTGCATGGCTTAGTTGGTTAAGTGTTGAGTTTGGCTCAGGTCATGATCTCTCTGCTCATGAGTTTAAAGCCCCTCCCCCCTCCTTCCCCTTCTCCACCTTCCCTTCTCTTCCTTCTCTCCTCCCTCCCCCACTCACAGGCACACCCTTTCTCTCTGTCTGTCTCTCTCTCTCTCTCAAAAAACCAAACAAAAAAACCCTCTACACAACTACTCAACTCTTCCACTGTGGTCTGAAAGCAGCCATAGATGATACTTTTCAAGTGAGTATGGCTGTGTTTCAATAAACATCATTTATAAAAACAAGTGGCAGGCCAGATTCGGTCATTGGATTACAGTAGCAGAGCAACAGAATAAAAATGGTGTTTTACGAATTTCTGAAGTAACTAGGTGCAAGGGTAGGGATCATTTCTTTGTCACTTAGCAATCCATTTCCCCTATCCTCCTTCCTCACAGTTTCCAGACTTTCAGTCAGATGTCAACTTCTCTCACATGTTTAGGGAGAAGCCAGATGAACTTCTAGTTCTAGGAGTAGTCTCATATTAATCTAAATTCATCTTAGATTCATTAATCTAAGGTCATCCCAGTCCCCATTCAGCAAGGCTAAGTTCAGGTAACCTATACCTGAGCCACATAGTGCATGCCATTTCTCCAGCATAGAGGGAGGTTCAGGAAGGACAGCTGAACTAAATTTGTCCAGTAACATGCACTGTATCCTTTGTAGTAATGGAGCTTCTAGGAAAGCAACCTTCTGACTCTGGAAGAGCCAATAAGAGGACACTCTCCCTTTCTGGGCAGGGTGGTATATATAGACATAAAACTTGGATTTCTGGATTTGGCTAGTTGGTTAGTTAGTTTGGTTTTTGAGAGAAGCCAGGTTTGGACTGACGCTGACAAGACTGAAGGCAGAACAGAGAAAGGTAAAGAAGCCAGGTCTTTGATGGCATGGTTGGACTACTAAATCAAACTAACCCTGTGGCCTATCCTACCTTGGTCTTTTTAGTCTTAATAGCCAATAAATCACTTTCATTGTTTAAATCTGTCTTGAGTTTTCTGTTACTTGAGTTTTTGGTTTTTTTTAAGTATTCCATTGTTACAGAAAAATAATATGGAATGGGGAGATACTGAAAGGAGATAGACTAGATGGAAGATGAGGCATGAAGTGGTAAGGTACAAGGTGGCAGTGAGAAAAATGTCATTGAAAAAAGAAAATTAATATGTGAGGTGAGGCTAGCTCTTCAGCCACCATTTTAATTTTTTTTTAACGTTTATTCATTTTTTGATAGAGACAGAGTGTGAGTTGGGGAGGGGCAGAGAGAGAGGGAGACACAGAATCTGAGGCAAGCTCTAGGCTCTGAACTGACAGCAGAGAGCCCGACACGGGGCTCAAACTCACAGACCGTGAGATCATGACCTGAGCCGAAGTCGGGCACTTAACCAACTGAGCCACCCAGGAGCCCCATCTTCAGCCACCATTTTAAATCCAGCTCCTTACAATGCTCTGCTGCAGCTGCTGCCAGGCCTGACCTGCACTCCAGCACCCTCCCTCCCCCCAACCCACCCTCCCACTTATTCCGCCACCATGGAGGACATGAACAAGTACAGCAACACAGAGGGATTCGCAGAGGGATCCAAGATCAACACGAGCAAAAGTCAGGATGGTGGGTACTGGAACTGAAAGAACACAAACTGGACGGCAAATTGATAGACCTTGAAAGGGCCAAAACTTTAAAAGGGAAGAAACCCCCCTCCACCAAATAGGTTTTTGTGGGTGGATTGAGCCTAGATAGTTCTTTAGAACAAATTAAATTTTTTTTATGTTTTATTTTATTTATTTATTTATTTTAATTTTTTTTAATGTTCATTTATTTTTGAAAGAGAGACAGAGCATGAGTCGGGGAGGAGCAGAGAGAGAGGAAGACCCAGAATCCGAAGCAGGCTCCAGGCTCCAAGCTGTCAGCACAGAGCCAGACGCAGGGCTCGAACCCACAAACCATGAGATCATGACCTGAGCCGAAGTCGGACACCTAACTGACTGAGCTACCAGGCATCCCCTGAAGAACAAATTAAGGAATATTTTGGAGCTTTTGGCAAGATTGAAGACATTGAACTTCCCATGGACACAAAAACAAATGAAAGAAGAGGATTTTGTTTTATCACATATACAGCTGAAGAGCCAGTAAAGAAATTGTTAGAAAACAGATTGTAACAGATAAAAACAAACTGGTTCTGGGAAGTGTGAAATCAAAGCTGCATAACCCAAAGAGGTATATAGGCAGTGATAGCAACAACAAAAAGGAGGAAGCTGGTGGACGAGGTGGTACTGGGGGTCATGGATGAGGTTGGGGCCAATACAGGAGCCAAGGATTTAATAACTATTATGATCAAGGATATGGAAATTACAATAGTGCCTATGTTGGTCTCAAAACTATAGTAGCTATGGCGGCTATGGTAATATTGGGTATAACTTTGGGAACTATGGATATGGACAGGGATGTGTAGACTACAGTGGCCAACAGAGCACTTATGGCAAGGTGTCTTGAGGGGGTGGCAATCACCAAAACAATTACCAGCCATAGGAGGATGTTGGAGAAAACAGTGGGAACTTCACTGCAGGTTGTGTGTCACCCAGACCACGTCTATCTCATGTTACAGGCAGAGCACAAGGCACACACCAGAAAATGTTGTCCTGTAGAGGAGATCACTAAAGTAACCTATCTTGCAGGACGATTGATCTTCCGTTGATCTAAGATGACTATTTTGTAAAAGACTTTCTAATGTACAAGACACACTGGGTCCAACTGTATATAGCCACCCATTAGTTTTCTTTGTTTTTACTTTGTCTTTTGCTGTGTTATGACTTGATGTGGATCTGTGTTTATACAAACTTTATCTGTATGATTCATCTTAAACCTCAAATAAATGCTTCCTTATGTGGAAAAAAATATGTGAGGCTAACCTATATTGATTTGACCAGAATTCCTACATACAATAAAAAGCTAAGGGAAAAAAATAAGGAATACAGAAAGTGAGGAGTTTGAGCCCACTCACAAGAAAAGACATGAAACATAAGGAACTGAAAGATTAAAGATGAAAGAGATATTTATTTGAATCCTCAGCCTAACCACAGTCCAACAGATTATATCATCCTAAAAACAAAAGATGTAAAGCAACAAATATTTAAAATCTATAAAATGCTCACTACAAAAGGTACAATCAGGGTCCATAAAAGAGTATGCAAAACTATAAGTATGGTGAAAAAAACAAAAAAAAAAATCTGGGAAAATAGAATAAGCTAATGAGAACTTTTGGGTTATACCATGGAATGGAAGAGGGGTCAGATTAAGAATCAAAGGGAAGAAGGGTAAGGTGACTGAATGACAGATTGGGAAACTCTCATCAGAAAGGGTAGGACTGATCAAGTCACTCCACTTATTCATATTTTCACACTTTTCATACATACTAGGGCACATTCTGCCAATAGAACATGTAGTCCATTGATATGTAACTTCTGTGAGCCCCAGTGAAATACTAGAGAGAACCAAAAAAACAGATGGGAACTGCTAGGAGAAGCTTAGCAATGGTTCACACAGAATCACTGAGTCTTTAATATTTCAGTGACGAAAAGGTAAATAAAACACTTCTGGTTTCCAGTCCAGCTTACAAGAAGCTTGAAAGCTGTCACTCCAAGTTAACAACAAATAAAAAGCTGAACAAACTGAAAAATCAACAGCTCTCCTTACAATCAAAAGACAAGTGAGGTCACAGGGCAAAATGTTGTTCCCCAAATTGGAAAGATCAACAGGCAAATACATAGAATCACAACTTACTAGGGCAACAAACTGTGCAAACCAGTGCCAGGGTAGGGAAACCTGAACAGTAATTTACGAACTGCTGGGCACTCAATGTGGATAACTCTGAGATTTAAAAACTCCAGGGGGACCCAGTCAATGGGGGCTCCCACACTTTTGTGAGTTAATTCCTGGATCTCTATTACATTCTCACACTGAATATTGGAGAAAAATCCACACTCTTTCTTCCCCACTACGTTTTTGGCAGGGGAAGACGAAAAGAAACCATTTAAAAATATACCAGAGCATTCTGTTCTTAACAAGGTCTGCCTTCAGAAGGTACTATTTAATCACAGCTTAACCGGCTGGGGTATTATCAGAGCCTAACTAGCCTGGGGGAAGGGAAAGATCCACTTCCAGCCCCCTCTAGCCATCCTGTCTCACTTAAGGGTATGGAGGGAGGAGGACTGAGAAACACTTTAGAGGTTCACAGTCCAAAGGCACAGGCACACTAAAAGACTGAGACCAGATCATAAGATTATAAAACTTCCCTTCCCCTCCATCTTACCATCACATTACTAAAGGCCTATTTATAGCAGTTCCTTTCACTCTGTACATCATGCCCAGCTTCCAAGAAAAAATTACAAGATATATGAAAAAGCAAAAAACATAAGTGGAAGAGACAGAGGAAGCCTCAGGGCCAGGCTCAGATACAAGATAGATGTTGGAATTATCACATCAGAAATTTAAAACAACTATAATTAATATACTAAGTTCTCTGATAAGTAGACAGCATGCAAGTACAGATGGGCAATGTAAGCAAAAATATGGAAATTCTAGGAAAGAATAAAAAGAAATGCTAGAGATAAAAAACACTGTAACAAAAGTGAATAATGCCTTTGTTGGACTCATTAGTAGACTGGACACAGCTGAAGAGAGAATCTCTGAGTTTAAAGATACTTCAGTAGGGGGCACCTGGGTGGCTCAGTCAGTTGAGCGTCCGACTTTGGCTCAGGTCATGATCTCACGGTCTGTGAGTTCAAGCCCCACGTCGGGCTCTGTGCTGACAGCTCAGAGCCTGGAGCCCGTTTCAGATTCTGTGTCTCCCTCTCTCTGACCCTCCCCCGTTCATGCTCTATCTCTCTCTGTCTCAAAAATAAATAAAACATTAAAAAAATTAAAAAAAAAAAAAGATACTTCAGTAGAAACTTCCCAAACTGAAAAGCAAAGAGAAAAAAGACTGAAAAAAGAAACAACAAAATATCCAAGAACTGGGTACAAAAAATGTAACATATACACAATGGGAATGCCAGAAGAAACGAACAGAAGAAATATTTGAAACCATACTGAATTTCCCCCAAATTATTGTCAGACAACAAATTGCAGATCCAAGATGTTCAGAGAATACCAAACAGGATAAATCCCCCTGCAAAACTACACTTAGTCATATCAGTTTCAAACTACAGAAAATCCTGAAAGAAGCCCAAGGATAAAAATCCATTACCTACAGACTAGCAAAGATAAGAATGACATCTGACTTCTCAAAAACCATGCAAGTATGAAAAAATGGGAGTGAAACGTTTAAAGTGTTGACAGAGGGACACCTTGGTGGCTCAGTCGGTTAAGTGGTTAAGTGTCAGACTCTTGATTTCGGTTCAGATCATGATCTCACGGTTCACGAGATTGGGATTCTCTCTCCCCTTCTCTTGCTCTGCCCTTCCCCCTCCCCCCTCAATAAATAAATAAATGAAATAAATAAAAAATAAAGTGTTGACAGAAAAACTCACCAACCTAAAATTCTGTAGCCTACAAAGTTATCCTTCAAAAATGAAAAAGAAATAAGGACTTTTTCAAACAAATAAATATTAAGGGAATTCGGTGCCAGTAGACCTGCCTTTCAAGAAAGTTTAAAAGAGGTTCTGTAGAGAGAAGGAAAATGATATATGTCAGACACTTGTATTTAAATAAAGAAAGGAAGAGCGCTGGAGAAGAAATAAGTGTAGGCAAAATAAAAATTTTTATTTCTCTTCGTATTGATCTAAAAGATAACAGTTTGTTCAAAATAATAACAACACTGGATTTGGCGATATATGCTTCTATATGTATGTATGTATACTTACTTATAAGTATGGCAATAGGAGGAAGAAATCAGGATTATTTTATTATGATAAGGTATTTGCACTACTCATGAAGAGGTATAGTGTTATTTGAAGTGGACTTAGATTAGTTGTAAATCTATATTGCAAATTCTAGGCAAACACTTAAAAAAGGCAAAACAGAAGTATAGCTGATACGCTAAAAAAAAAGGATTAAAAATGGAATTATATAAAATGGTCAGTTAAAACCACAAAAGGCAGAAAAGAGGTAACAAATAGAAAATGGTAACAAATGTGATAGCTATTTATCCAACTATATCAATAATCACTTTGAATGTCAACAGTCTGAATGCACTAATTAAAAGACAGAGATTGTCAGAGTGGATCAAAAAGCATGACCCAGGAGGAGAGTGATATCACCAAAACGGCAGCATAGGAATTTCTAGCACTCATTTCATCCCAGAGGCATTAATCTAAACAACTATGCATGTATGAAAATACCTTCACAAGAGCCAAGGATTCCAAGTGATAGATTACAGAATCTGGGTGAAGCAGAGAAATAGGAAAAGACTCACTGAGGATGATAAGAAATACATTCATATTGTTCCCATCACCCCTCCTCTAAGCCAGGACAGCCTAGGCTGAGAGAGAGACCCTCTCCATGGGAGGTGAGTGAAGTGACTATATGATTTCACTGTGGACCCCAGCCAGAGCCACCCTGCCCCAGCACCAGGTCAACACCTACAGCCTTAGGTGCCTCTTTACAGGCTCTCACAAACCCAAGTCCCCACATCACTCCAGTGCCTTTAGGCCCCAATGGTCCCAGGGGACTCCCTTGGCTCCAGGTTCCCAGGGGGATGCTACAAACCCAGACCCCTGGCTCATCTGAGTGCTGCCCAGTTCCAGTGGCCCCAGAAGGCTTCCATAGCCCTAGGCTCCTGGTAAGATCCTAAGAACCCAGACTCTTGGCATATCCCAGCACCAGCCACTGCCCATGGCCCTGGGTAGTTCCTGTGGCTCCTGGCTCCCCAATAGTTTGCACACACCGAGGCTCCAAACGAGTACCCACAAACTTAAGCTCCTGGCTGGGCCCAGCACAAGGGTGACCGGCACGGGCCCAGCACAAGGGTGACCGGCACAGGCCCAGGCTTTCAGTCCACCCCAACACCAGGCCAAACCCTGTGGCCTCAGGCCCCTTACTACCCCCAGCACCATGCTGGCCTCTGTGGATCTAGACTAGACAGGCTGCCACAGACCCAGGCTCCTAGCTCATCCCATCACCAGGGCAGTCCCCAAGGCACCAGCCTTAAGGCTTGCTCCAAAGACCCAGGCTCATGGTCTGCACTAGCACTAGTCTGGACCTGTAGACCTAACTTCCTGGCTGGCCCCCCAAGACCACAGGTGACAGGATGACTCCTGCAGCCCCAGATTCCAGGCTCACCCTAGTGCCAAGCTGGCCTCTCTGACCCCGGTCTCCAGGCTGGCTCCATGAAATCAGGTTCCTGGTCCATCCCAGTTCTAGATCAGCCCCCATAGACTCAGATGATAGGCCCATCCCAGTGATCCCTGGTAACTGGTTGGCCCCTATGGGCACAAAAACTGACCAGTGATGCAAACAGAAACAATCTCTCTAAATAAAATAGGTTGTTTTAGGGGCGCCTGGGTGGCTCAGTTGGTTAAGTATCTGACTTCGGCTCAGGTCATGATCTCCCAGTTTGAGTTCAAGCCCCACGTCAGGCTCTATGCTGATAGCTCAGAGCCTGGAGTCTGGTTTGGATTCTGTGTCCCCCAGCCCCAGTCTCTCTGCCCCTACCCTGTTCTCTCTCTGTCTCAAAAATAAACATTAAAAAAATCCTTTTTAAATAGGCTGTTTTATGTTTGCTTTCTGTGTGTACGTACATATCCATATCCCTATATATCTACCTACTTACCTCCATATGTTTCTTATAAACAAAACCCTGTTGAGAATTGACTTTATACAGGGCACTGAGCTAAATTCTAGGAACCAAAAATAGGGGTTTATAATCTAGTTGGGAAGACATATATTAAGGGTAATTATGCTATTACAGAATGGCATTTATTCAGTTTGTGAATAGTCTGGTTTGTCAGTGTTCCTATGGAAAAAAAAATGTATGATAGACTGAATAATGACCTTCCTAAAATATCCATGTTCTATTCCCAGAACCTGTGAACATGTTACTTTACATGACAAAAGGGACTTGGAAAAAAGTGCACAAAGCTATGTGTGATTAAGTGAAGGACCTTGAGATACAAAGATATTACCCAGGTGGACCAAATCTAATCAGATGAGTCCTGAAGAGTGAAGAACCTTCCCAAACTGGGGTCAGAAGGGGCATGTGACTACAGAAGAAAGGTCTGTAATTGGTTGGCCCCTATGGGCACAAAAAATGACTAGTAAGACAAACAGAAACAATCTCTCTAAATAAAATAGTTTGTTTTAGGGGCACCTGGATGGTTCAGTTGGTTGAGTGACTGACTCTTGATTTCGGCTCAGGTCACAATCCCAGGGTTGTGGGATCCAGCCCTGCACTGGGCTCCATGCGGAGAATGGAGCCTGCTTAAGATTCTCTCTCTCCCCCTCTGCCCCTCTCCCCAGCTTGCATGTTCTGTCTCTCTCTATAGAAAAGAAAAGAAAAGGAAAGAAGAGAAGAGAAGAGAAGAGAAGAGAAGAGAAGAGAAGAGAAGAGAAGAGAAGAGAAGAGAAAAAAGAAAACAAAAGACGAGAAAAGAGAAAAGATCATAAAATACATTTAGAGTACTATATTGTATTTATCAAAAAAAAATGCATTATCAGTGGACCCGCATAGTTCAAATCCATGTTAAGGTTCAACTGTATTTTATATCAATAGAAATGCCTTGTTTGCTGGGATGATAGTCAATTAGACCATCTGAGTATATGGACAGTATCCAAAAGGTCTGGATTTGCAAGTGCAAGTAATAGTCTCCAACAGGTAACAGCTGGAAGGTTATGGTTGGAAGCTTATTCTCATCAGCTTGAAATAATATTAAGGATCCTATATGGAGGACCTATGATTTTGATTAGACAGGGCAGAGTGTACAAGTGAGCCAAATCAATCACAGGTGGGCAGAACCAGGTGTCTGATGCAATCCTGGAGGCAGGCAAAAGCCAGTAGATAATAGATGTTCATAAAGGACTTCAGGAATTGGAGCCCAAATTCCAACAACCAGTGCTAAAGTGAAGCCAAGGACCTGAGGAAGTAGGTGGGCATGGGAGGTCAGAGCAGGGTTCAGATGTGGAACACCTTCTAGGAATTTAATCAAAATTTTACTTTCCTCCAGGTGGTTGGGTTTTTAACAGAGCCGACATGGAGCTGTAAAGTGGCTTTTGCTCAAGGGTATCCTAAAGGCCCCGCCAGACATTTGACGAACAGATGATAAGTGTATCCCTGCTAGACATTTGACAAACAGATAAGTATATCCCTGCTAGACAGCCAACAAACATGTGATAAGCATATCTACAGGAAGATTAGCAGCCGTTAGTTCACACATCCTGCATTTGCTCACTCTTCTCAAGGCTAAGGCCTCACCTCTTTGGTATTGCTAAGGGAAATATACACAGACTGTAAGGTAATTTATATCTCCATTACCTGATACTGCTCTGCTATCTAATAGATTTTTATCTCTTTGTACATTCCTATTTCATTTTACTCTCCATTGAGGGCTTTCTGATCTAGGCTCTATAGCAGGAGCTACGGAAGTACTCTGTATTGCACAGGAATTTTCCACACTTTGAATCTAGAGAGGGGCTTTAATAATATATACGAATCTGAAAAATAGTACAGAGAATAACAATTTTATTTTTTTTTATTTTTTTTAATGTTTATTTCTGAGACAGAGACAGAGCATGAGTGGGGGAGGGGCAGAGAGAGAGGGAGACACAGAATGTGAAGCAGGCTCCAGGCTCTGAGCTGTCAGCACAGAGCCCAACGTGGGGCTCAAACTCATGGATGGCAAGATCATGACCAGAGCCGAAGTTGGCCTCTTAACCAACTGAGGCATCTAGGCGCCCTAAGGGGAGGATTTTTTATTTATTTGTTTGTTTGTTTTTTTAATATAATTTATTGTCAAGTTGGCTAACATACAGTGTATACAGTATGCTCTTGGTTTTGGGGGGTAGATTCCCGTGATTCATCGCTTACATACAACACCTAGTGCTTATCCCAACAAGTGCTCTCTTCAATGCCCATCACCCATTTCCCCCTCTCCCCCGCTCCCCTCCATCAATCCTCAGTGTTTTCTCTGTATTTAAGAGTCTCTTATGGTTTGCCTCCCTCGAGGGGAGGATTTTTTAAATAAGACACCAAATGTGTAAACTATGAAGGAAAAGATTAGTAAAGAGCCGTATTTTAGAAAATAACATCTCTGAAGAAAGATAAGAGGAATTATGGTTATTTCTCAAAAACTGAAGTTTTAAGAGACAGTGAAGTGACCGCACTGGGGTTGCTACCTAATCCACAATACAGTAAATGTACTGGCTTAGTTATTGAGTGTGTCATAAAATTACTTCATCTAGTTTCACCCACAGCTTTCTGACTGGGATTTGATAATGGCACTATAGTGAAGAAATGGTGTATATACACAAGACACAAAGACAGTGATCAGTTTTGTTTTGGTTTGCTTTTCTCTACAAAGGACAAACAAACGGTTTTCACATGAGGAACAACGTCCTGATAGGAATTTGGCTATTGAAATGGATTTCTGAAGGAAGCTGTCAGATTCAGTGTCTCCTTTTCTATATCATGAGAACATATGTCTTGCCACAGAGCACTGAGACTCCAGAAATTTTTTTCTGCTCTCCTCTAAGACAAATATTCTTGCCTGTCCTTGAAACAGATATATAACTTCTAGTTTATTCCCTAAATGAGTAGCTCTTGGACAGTAGTTTGCATTAGAATCATCTACAGAATCTAGAAAAAAAAATTCACATCTTGGACCTGATCCCAGTAATGTTGACTTAGTAAGTCTGGCTGGGGCCCTAGCATCTGTATCTTTAAAATGCATATTCCCCAAGTGGTTCTGGTGTGAAGCCCTGGTTGAGAACTATTCCTATAGATCTTTGGACTACTGACTATGATTAAACATTCTGCTTTTTTATACTCTGTACCTCAATCCTTATGACCGATCCCCACTCTTGTGTTCTTCCATTTATTTGATCATTTGACTCTCCCATGTCCTTGATCAGTAACCCATACTGACATGCAAATCGTATTAACAAATAATGTATACAGCAAGCAGATAGCCTGTTAGCACCAACTCTCTGGCTTAGCATAATGAAATGAGAAGACTGAACACATGAGAAAATGCTGAGAAAGAGAAAAATGACACAGTGTTGAAAACACAAGATTGAGGCCTAAAAGAGGAAACAATAGAAAGCTCTCGTCAGACTGCAGGAAGTGTCCAAATCCTATCCCTCCTCCCTTCATCCTTCTGTAGAATATTACCAATAGCACCATCTCTGCACCAGTTGTCTCCTTACCAACAGCTTCCCTGTTGGTTGCTTAATCTCAGTGGGACTGATACAAAAGTTCCCTATTTCCCTTTCTAGGAGCCAGGGAAGGAGACAACTTTCTCTTACTTGAGTTACTTTGTAATTATCTCTACTAATGCAGTGCAATTTTTTGAAATGTCTAGCTACTCCCATGAAGGCTTTTTCTTCTCCAACCTCCCAACACAGGCTAAACTCCCTGTAACAAAGGTCACCTTCCCTTCATGCTCACCACCTTCTGAAGTTAGCACAGGAATTTAGGACAAATAAGAAAACTGGCCATTTCCTTCATACTGTAATTTTTGACACACGTGGTTGGATGAGCAAAATTACAGTGGTTGAAAGAGATATTCAAACATGCTTCTTCACTGGGACCACTGCTTGTAGTTTGAAGATTCCTAAAAACTGTTTCAATTGCCCTCAGGGATAATCTTCTTTTGCCTCTAAAACAAACAATTCCACGGATAAAGAAGATGTGATGTATATACAATGGAACATTACTCAGCAATCAAAAGAAAGCTTGCCAGTTGCAACTGTGTGGATGGAGCTAGAGTGTATTATGCCAAGCAACACAAGTCAGTCAGAGAAAGAAAAAGACCATATGATTTCACTCACATGTGGAATTTAGGAAACAAAACAGATGAACATAGGGGAAGGGAAAATAAAGACAGGGAAGCAAACAATAACAGAGTCCTCACTTACAGAGAAATGAACTGAGGGTTGCTGGAGGGGAAGTGGTTGGGGAGATGGGTTAAATGGGTGATAGGCATTAAGGAGGGCACTTGTTATGATGAGCCCTGGGTGTTACATGTAAGTAATGAATCACTAAATTGTACTCCTGAAACCAATATTACACTATATGTTAACTAACTAGAATTTAAATAAAAATTTGAAAAAAAAAATTCAAGTGGTATATCACAAAAATAAAATACATACATACATAAATAGGTAAAACGAAGTGAAATAAAATAAAATAAACAATTTTATTCACTATGGCAAATATTGGGCTTAAACTCTTTTTTTTTTTAATTTTTTTTCAACGTTTATTTATTTTTGGGACAGAGAGAGACAGAGCATGAACGGGGGAGGGGCAGAGAGAGAGGGAGACACAGAATCGGAAACAGGCTCCAGGCTCTGAGTCATCAGCCCAGAGCCTGACGTGGGGCTCAAACTCACGGACCATGAGATCATGACCTGGCTGAAGTCGGACACTTAACCGACTGCGCCACCCAGGCGCCCCAGGGCTTAAACTCTTAATACTAGTTCTTGGTTTGATGAAGACCATTATGTTAAAGAAAAAAAAAAGTCCTTGACCAGCTACTGAGGCAACATATGAAATGAAATTTCTAAGAACCTTGTGGGAATTTTATCAAATTTTAACATTACTATAAACATCTTGTCTCCAAAATATTTGAGAATAAACCCCTGTAAGGGCATTTGAGTTAGGCCATTAAAACTAATAAGCCAGACTTGAGGATATAGTTAATCATGCTATTAGATATAAAAGCTTAGACTGTAGCACACTTAACACTGCACTGAGAAGCTTACGCTTATCAACTTTATCCTCCAAGAACAACCATCTCCAAATCTAGTGCCCAGGCCTCTTTCTGACTAGGTTCCTAAATGAGTTTTTGAATTCTGGGGATATTTAAATTTGTGTAAAATTCACTATTGGGACACTATCGTAATTAGTCTATGTCACGAGCAAAAGATGATACTCCCATGATTTATTGTGTTTCAGCCATTGTCAGTCACGAAAATGATCACAGAGACTTGAGTTCTGATACTTGTTCTCTGTCCGTTATGTTGGTTGACAGTTGAAAGCAGCAGAATAAGAGCAGGTGTTTCCCTTTGAAGTGATTCTCTAAAAACAGAAACTTTACAAACTTATACAGCTGGCATTCCAATAGTTAGGAGGTCAACAGATATTTATCAAGGGTCTGCTATGTGCCAAGCACTGTTCCAGGCACTGAGGATACTACGGAAATCAACACAGATAGAGAACCTGTCCATCAAAAGAAGGAAGAGGACAAGAACTCCTTAAAATACATACTCTACTGGGAGAATGTTTCTGACGTTTGTGCTTAATTGTTGTGCTGAGGAGGTGTTAGATTTCTCTTGAGCTCGTTATTTACTCAAAAGTTCTACCCATTTATTTTGTTTTGATTTTTTTTATTATTTTTTTTAATATATGACATTTATTGTCAAATTGGTTTCCATACAACACCCAGTGCTCATCCCAAAAGGTGCCCTCCTCAATACCCATCACCCACCCTCCTCTCCCTCCCACCCCCCATCAACCCTCAGTTTGTTCTCAGTTTTTAAGAGTCTCTTATGCTTTGACTCTTTTCCACTGTAACCTCTTTTTTGTTTTTCCTTCCCCTCCCCCATGGGTTTCTGTTAAGTTTCTCAGGATCCACATAAGAGTGAAACCATATGGTATCTGTCTTTCTCTGTATGGTTTATTTCACTTAGCATAACACTCTCCAGTTCCATCCATGTTGCTACAAAGGGCCATATTTTGTTCTTTCTCATTGCCACGTAGTACTCCATTGTGTATATAAACCACAATTTCTTTATCCATTTATCAGTTGATGGACATTTAGGTTCTTTCCATAATTTGGCTATTGTTGAGAGTGCTGCTATAAACATCGGGGTACAAGTGCCCCTATGCATCAGCACTCCTGTATCCCTTGGGTAAATTCCTAGCAGTGCTATTGCTGGGTCATAGGGTAGGTCTATTTTTAATTTTCTGAGGAACCTCCACACTGTTTTCCAGAGTGGCTGCACCAATTTGCATTCCCACCAACAGTGCAAGAGGGTTCCCGTTTCTCCCCATCCTCGCCAGCATCTATAGTCTCCTGATTTGTTCATTTTGGCCACTCTGACTGGCGTGAGGTGATAGATCTGAGTGTGGTTTTGATTTGTATTTCCCTGATGAGGAGCGATGTTGAGCATCTTTTCATGTGCCTGTTGGCCATCTGGATGTCTTCTTTTTTCCAACGTTTTTTTTTTTTGGGACAGAGAGAGACAGAGCATGAACGGGGGAGGGGCAGAGAGAGAGGGAGACAGAGAATCAGAAACAGGCTCCAGGCTCCGAGCCGGCAGCCCAGAGCCTGACGCGGGGCTTGAACTCACGGACCGCGAGATCGTGACCTGGCTGAAGTCGGACGCTTAACCGACTGCGCCACCCAGGCGCCCCTGGATGTCTTCTTTAGGGAAGTGTCTATTCATGTTTTCTGCCCATTTCTTTACTGGATTCTTTGTTTTTTGGGTGTGGAGTTTGGTGAGCTCTTTATAGATTTTGGATACTAGCCCTTTGATATGTCATTTGCAAATATCTTTTCCCATTCCGTTGGTTGCCTTTTAGTTTTGTTGGTTGTTTCCTTTGCTGTGCAGAAGCTTTTTATCTTCATAAGGTCCGAGTAGTTCATTTTTGCTTTTAATTCCCTTGCCTTTGGGGATGTGTCAAGTAAAGGTTCTACATATTTATTAACGAGCATCAAAGATCTTCTTACTCCAAAATCAAAGTTAAATCTGAAGTTTTCTCCACTTCCTCTTTATATTTTACATAGTTGCTTAGAGTTACAGGTTTTCATCTTAGAGATTACTTAGATTACAAAATTCTCTACACACTTATGAGTCTTTCTTTAATAACAGTTTATAAAATAAATGTTGTCTATGAGAACATTTTTAAATGAGCAAACTAGTAATAAAAACAGGTGTAATTTTTTTGTTTTTCATTTTTATGTTTCTGATCTCTAACCCCTTAACAACAACAACAAAACAGTGGTTGAAACAAAACCACAAGTATCAAGAAGCTAAGTCCTTCTTGTTGGATGGACCTCCAAAGCCATCATGCTTTTATTGTATGATTTCTGCACCCTATCTTACCTAAGTAGTTTAGCTTTCAGTTTTATAACTTAGTAACTCTGGTTTTATCCTTTTCCTGCTTAACTTTTTAAATGCTTGCCCAGAAAAAGCCTCTGCCTATTTAACCACATCTGAGCCTTACCCGAGGTAAATAAGACCAATAACAAGGTGAGAGGTTTACATTCCACTTCCCTCACTGGTTTAAAAAAAAAGAAAAAAAAATATATATATACTCACATATATATATGTGTGTATATGTATATATTTTTAAACCATATATATATGTGTGTATATATATATATTTAAACCATATATATGTATGTGTGTATATATATATACACATATATATATATATTATATATAATATATATTTTTTTTACATTTACCAGTTCATTACAAAAGGATATGATAAAGGGGGATACAGATGAACATCCAAATTGGAAGAGAGGCGTAAGACAAGGTATGTGGGACTGGGTGCCAAGCTCCATGCCCTTTCTGGGAAAGCCACTCTCCCAGCACCTCCACGTGTTCACCAACCTGGTAGCTCTGTATGAATATTTTACTAGCAGATTGAAAGGGGGGTAGTTATTATGTAATTGCGAAAACACAAACACACATACATAATATATGTATGTGTATATTTTTTTATATGTGCATATTAAAAGGTACTTTTAAGGGTTTTAGCTTGATAGTCCAGAAATTAAATTATTTAATTATAGCATTTAAAGTAACCAAAAAACTCCCACAATTTGGGAGAATATTTAAATATGGCTATAAACCTGGGCCAAAGGAAAAGCTGGAAAAAATAAGAAATCCAGCTATTATAAAAAACCTATATGACAGTTGCTTATATCAAATAGTTCCCATTGAATAAAAGAACATTTTAACATTCTGATAGCTGGTAGGCCATTTGGGTTAGTCAATCCTTCAAAAACCATTTATGGAACATCTAAGGATACAAAGATTAACCTTATAAAGATTAAGACTTAGCCTTATATAAATTCATATATTGCACGGTATCAATGTTCTTATTCTATTTTATGTGTGGATTTTGTATACCTAGTTTAATATACAGTAGTGGCTTTTAAATTTGTTTTAGAAAAATATTTACTATCAGGTACTGTTCACCATTTCCACATAGCCAAAATACACACTTTATGACTTATTCCATGCTTTTTCTTAATAAAATTAATGCCTTTTTTTTTTTTTGTTAGAAATTTTGGGAACTATTCTACACAGAAAAAAAAAATCATGGCTATTTTCACCACTCAGAGATATTTACTGTTAACATTTTCTTCTAGAATTTTTTTCTACACATTTGAATGTAGGTAACAGAAAACCCAATTCAAACTTGCTTAAACAATAAAGAAAATTGATTGGCTTACATGAATGAGAAGTCCACAGGCTTCAGGCAATCATGGCTTCAAGTGAAGCTTGATTCTATAACTCAGTATGTCATCAAGGACCTTTTGTTTCCTTTTCTCTGCTGTGCCTTCCTTGGTGTCCGCATCATTCTAAGACTAGCTCCTCTCATTGTCCCAAGATGGCCACCAGTATCTTCCTCCTGTCCAGCAAGCAAGAGACAGCATTCTCAGCAAAAGTCCTAAGAGTCATTCATCAAACTACCTTAGAGCCAATGCCCACCCTGACTAAATCACCGAGTCCAAAGGGGTGGAATGTACCGATTGGATAGTCTAGGTTAGTCACACCACCTCTGAAGACAAAGTGAAGATCACTTCTCTGGAATCATATGTATCCCTAAAGAGAAATGGAAAGGTGATATGGAGTTTTAAAGAAACTAAAAAAAAAATCATATTAGACATGTCTTCCTCTTTGCACATCTTTGATAAGACTCTATGGATGGCCCAGAGTGCCACTTTTTCAAGGAAGATCATACTCAAAATTTCAATAGGGAATACTTGATAGATAAAAAAATTATATAGATCTATATATGGATAAAAATGTTAATTATACATTATTAAATTTAAAAGGTTATTAAAAACCATGCATATAAAAAAATCATATGATCCTATTTTCTTAATCTACATATGCATAGAAAAAAGGTACTTACATAATAAAATGTATGTGAAAGCATACAGAAATTATCTGTACGTGTTGTGATTTTTAGTTTCTTCCTTCCTTTCTCTATTATATTAATATTTCATAATTATTTATTACATTCAAAATCAGAAAAAAAATTAGAGCTACTTCATTACAGAAAAAAGCAAAATCTGCCAGGAATCTACATTATATGACACTGCCTCAACATCTATCCTACATGACCCTTGTCATTATACAAACCACTTGGTTTATTCCTCCTGTCAATCTTGATCGACCAGAGTTGGGGGAAATGAGGGTATCGGTGTTGCAGGATTTTTTTACTTCAATACCTAGGGTTTGTTGTCTTGCTGCTTCGAAGAATGAAGAGGTGGACACCAAATGAGCAGCAGGCAAAGTTTATTAAAGTACAAGATTAGAAAGTAAGGATAGTATGAAAGCTCTTTTTACAGACGGGACATTTGAAGGTGAATGCCTGTGACTACAGGCAAGGGTCCTTGTTTTATAAGGTACTGGTCACCCCCTGCCCCCTTTTACCCACCCTTTTGTTCCTCCTAAGGTTCTACCCTTATGGGCTCGATAGCTCTAGGTGCTGGTTGTTTCCTGATTGGCTCATTTCTAGTGTATGAGGGGTGGTCTATGGCCACACCTTTCCTTGTGGATCATCCATTTTATGGTCTACTTTTTTTAGTCAGATCTCTTTGTCAAATTACTGAGGGAAACCTGAGAGGGAGGAGGTAATGTCTGTTACATTCTTAAGAAGAACCTTACACCTGAGGGGCTTTGCTGTGGTCAGATCCTCCCAGCATTGTTCCAATATGTTTTCTCCACCCAGGGACCTCAGGTCCTATCCTTTCCCTCTCTCCCTACTGAATTGTATCTTTTCCTACCATATCAGTGTGTGTGAAGGAACAGGTCCTGTTTATTCGTAAGTAAGAATTGAGATTAATTTACAGCTTCCCTCCATTAGTTTGAATAACTTTTAGCTTTTCTGCCCTTCTTTCAGTTAATAGTATATGTAGGTCAGCATCTTACAGACTGATTAGCAGATATGAAAGTGAAATTGAATGGTTTTCTTCTGGCATTCAGTAATTATCTAAGAATGATTTTTTAATGAAGTCTTTCATCTCTGTACACATTCTATTCCTAGAATTTCCCTGTACAAGCTGCTCTTCTCAGAAAACTCATCTACTCCATACAGGTATCTCCAAACTACATGTTTAACTCTATTCTTTTTTTTTTTTTTAATGTTTATTTATTATTTTTGAGACAGGGAGAGACAGCATGGACGGGGGAGGGTCAGAGAGAGAGGGAGACACAGAATCCGAAACAGGCTCCAGGCTCCGAGCTGTCAGCACAGAGCCCAACACGGGGCTCGAACCCACGGACCGCGAGATCATGACCTGAGCCAAAGTCGGATGCTTAACCGACTGAGCCACCCAGGGGCCCCTACTCTTTTCTTTTTCTCTCTTGAGCTTCTGTTTTCTCTCTAGGTGTCTATCAGCAATCTCTACTTACATGTGTTGATACCTTCAGGAGCAGTTAGTTTACAGGACAGTGAGCACTTACATTCCCAATCCCTTGCACCAACTAGCTGGGTGTTCTTAGATCAACTGCTGAATCTCTAGGACCTCCGATGGAGAGGATGATGACAACTCCTTCAAGAGAGGAGACTGAACTAGATAATTTATCAAGGTTTTAGATTTTAGACCTAAAATCAAATTCATTATTTTCTTCTTGTAACTGCTTCTCTCATTTGAAATATTTTTTCCTTTCATCTTCAGATAGTAGAACAATAGAAAATAAAGGAACTTTAGAACTAGGAAGGCTATTAGAGGCTGCCTGGCTCAATTCCTGTTCCTTACTGTAATGGAGTAAGTACTTGGGTTCATTATCTCTTTACTCTTCTTTGGTCTTATCAGTAATCCAGTCCCCTCACTTCTCCTTTTGTGATGTCTCTCAGGCCATTTCCATTCTTTTCACTATCATCACTCCAGAGTACGTATGTCTTTACTTCCTAGAGTCTAGGTTCTTCCCAAAGTCTTTTGCTTTTCTTGCTTCCAGTCTTTCAACTAATCCTGGGAAAGCTTCCAGATTACATATCCAAAAACAATGTGATCATTATGACACATTCCTGTCAAAACATATTTAATGATTTTACTGTGGTCAGAGGATAAGGCCCAAACTCTAAGACCAACCTAAGGAACCTCCTAGAGGTTGACCTTAACTTACCTTTCCAGGTGTATCTTCATGTATTCTCCTAAAAGTCAAAACTCAGTATGTATTTAGTTGAACGAATCTTCATACTTGCTAAACAGAAATCCTTTTAGTCTTGAGATAGTATATTCAGAAGATTAAAAAAAAAAAAAAAAGTAGCCAGGTTCAAAGGGAAAATATAAGGCCATTAAGAGTGAAGGTAGAGAACAAAGGTGAAGTGAGAACAGGAGTAGAATGCATGACTTTTCTATAGTTTCAGTTTCCACTCATTTTTCCTGCTTAGTTTTCTGAACTTTTAACCAATCCTTAGCTTACTGTGATTTTTCAAGTTGAGCCATACAAATTTGTATCTTTGCACTAAAACTACCAAGATGATAGGAAGACACTGAAGTTGCCAGACTGAAAAAATTTAAAGATGCAAAGTAGAGCCTGTGGAGATATTAAATGTAATATTATAAATATCTTAAATTTGAAACGATATTGACTCTGAAAGACTAATACAAATACAAGCTTTCATCAGGTTTAAAATGGAGCTCTATATTTGGGACCACTTCATTTCAAGCTCAGGAAGTTTTCCACCAATATAAGGAATTTCCTCTCACTACACTAAGGGAATATGCACGTAGTTTTCCCACACAACAAAAACACAAATAGAGACTGGGCGCTTGCTTATTGTATCTAAATTAAACACAGTGCCAAAACTACATTTTAAGCTCTGATTTAGGAAGGTCAAGGTCGCACTGCCTTGGGAAAGGGGAAAGGCAAGATTCTAACCCAGGTCCTATTTTAAACTCTGTGCTACCAAATGACTAGTCAAACCAACACAGGAATTAGCGGGTCACAAGAAGTTGGGAGTTAGGCGGTAGGACGAGATGCTTCCACACCTGAATTGGAAACGACGAAAACGAGACTGGAAAAGCGCCCACCGCAGCCGCCATTTTGCGAGAGCCGGGTACCGGAAGTCTCGCCGCGGGAGTCTAGCACTTGGGCGGCCAGCAGCCGGCGGCGCGGGGGCGGAGCCAAGGACCGAGTTTTTCCCCCACCCCTCGGCGGCCGAAGGCGGTGCCTGAGGGCGGGACCAGAGACCCAGTGTCTCGGAGGCTCGCGGCGAGGGAGGAGCCTAAGGCGGGGCCGAGGACGTGTGCTCGGAGGCTCGTGGCGAGGGGCGGGGCTTGAAGGCGGGTCCAGGGGTCAGGAGGCTCGGAGGTTCCCAGGGCGGTGCAGCTCTTAGACTTGAGGCCGGGGGCGGAGCCTAAAGGCGGGGCGAGGCGGGGCCGCGCGGCCGGCGCGGGGAGGAGCTGACCTGGCCACCGCACACCCGCACCTCACCTTCTCGGAACGTGACAGAGCTGCTGTAGTCGGCCGCCAGCAGCCCGCAGCTCTCAGTGGAGAGGGCTGGGGTGGGAGATGACGGTGATTTCCTCCCTGGTTGGCCCACCACGAGCATCGACTCCCTTCTCGTGGCCCAGGGGCTGCAGACATAGCAGGTGAGATGGGGCCCCGGGACGCGAATCTGCCCGGCCCAGGCTCGGCCTTGCGTACCCTTGGTGCCCCCATCCCCGCCCCTCGGGTCTGGCAGGTGGGCAGTGCCCCGCCCTTGGCACCCTGGCTGCGTGCAGTCAGCTGTCGGCGCCTGTCCCGCAGCGTTCGCTTTTAGGACCTCCGGAGCCACCCAGGAAGACTTAACATAGGGGAAGGGACAGCTTGTCCCCTCCAGTGACAGACAGAACTGCCATACCCCAGTTTGAGGAGCACCTCATTGCACGTACGTCCACACTGTCATTCTCGGACTCTTCCTTTTATCCCGAGGGGTGGCCTCAGTATCTGCTCTGGGAGCTCCTGCCCTGGTACCTAGAGCACTGCACCGAATTTTCTTCCTTGCCCCTTTTTGGAGCATGTCAGTTACCATGACGTTGTTAATCCCATGTCCTGAGGAAGCTGAGAGACCAACTTTTTATCCCAGGCACAGACCCCATTCTGCCTTTCCGTTTCCAGTGCCGTCTGCCCAGGCATTAGGTGGCAGCTGGTCTCTGGGCAGCCTGTTTGGTTAAGGTCCCTCCACATCCTTATCTTGGAGGGCCAAAGTCTGTGCCTGCTGACAAGGGAAGAGGCAGTGCTCAGCGCTCCCCACCCTGGGTCTCTAGGGAGGACATTTGGTCCTCTGCAAGTAGGTGGGAGTGGGTGGATGGTGGGACTTGATGTTGAAGAGTGCTTTAACAGTACCGTAGTATATTATGCTTTTCCCACAGGATCGTGGATATTGGGTGTGTGAGAGTAGACAGTCTAAGAGTTTAACGCTTTCTCTTGGAAATAAATCAGAGCCCCCTTCCCCATTTTCACTTAATAGTGGCAGTTGTTTACAGTCTCAGTGGCTCCTTCACGTTATCAACCAAATATCAGTGGCTAGAAGTGGTTTGTGTACAGCATCTCTCCACTCCCCACCCCAGTGAGTGGCCAGTGAGCAGTCTTTTACTATGACAGGTCAACTTGTTTGTTCTGTTAGCAACCCTTGTTTTTAATGAGATGAAAAGACTGGGTGCGATTTTTTAAAAACTTCCGTTGCTGTGGTTCCTGTTCATTTTAAAAGAATGCTTTAAAAAGCATATACTCTTCCCACTGCGAGGGGGGGAGGGCAGGGGGGGGATGAGAAACCTTTGTAAGTGCTTTTTGGTGGTTTTGACCTTACCTCTGTTAGCAAGTATTGTTTTTATAATATGGAGGAACATTAAAGGAATCTTTATGGGTAGGGGCAGATTACTTTTCAAAGTCTGTCTTTTAATTTTTTAAAAAAAAATTTTTTTAACGTTTATTTATTTTTGAGACAGAGAGAGACAGAGCATGAACGGGGGAGGGAGAGAGAGAGAGAGAGGGAGACACAGAATCGGAAGCAGGCTCCAGGCTCTGAGCCATCAGCCCAGAGCCCGACGCGGGGCTCAAACTCACGGACCGCGGGATCGTGACCTGGCTGAAGTCGGACGCTTAACCGACTGAGCCACCCAGGCGCCCCTGTCTTTTAATTTTTGACTAACTGACAGTTAATCATGGGCAGTGCTACAACTATTTGACCATCACCTTGAGAAAAATGAAGAGCTCTCCCTTCCCTGCTATAAACTATTTGAGATCAAACTGAATTAAAGTGAACTCCTCTTAGTTTGGTATGAAACAAAAGTTGATAACCTATGACCCATCCCATCTCTCTATTGTTTTTTTCTTTTAGTTTATTTTTATATATTTTAAGGAGGGGGTGGGGTGGGGAAGAGAGCTAGAGAGAGAGAGAATACCAAGCAGGCTCCACACTGCTAGCACAGACCCTGACTCGGGGCTCGATCTCACAAACCACACCCATCTCTCTATTTTAGTTGGAGAATCTTTAATACCAAGTTTGAAGAACTGGCCTAAGACAATGAATTATATTTAATTTGTTACTGTTCTTAGGACCACAATTCCTGATAGCAGTTGCTACCATTTCTTGAAGACCTACAGTGTGATAAGCTACTGTGATAAGCTGGGTGTACTTACAAATTCTGAAGTGTGAACTTATAAAATCTGTGTGAACAATAAAATTTCCACTCCTCACAATATCCCTTTAAGGAGGTGTTTACTCTCATTTTACAGTTGAAGAAGCTAAGGTTCAGAGAGAGCACTTAACT
Source organism: Acinonyx jubatus (assembly GCF_027475565.1). NCBI lineage: Eukaryota > Metazoa > Chordata > Mammalia > Carnivora > Felidae > Acinonyx > Acinonyx jubatus. Next base: position 160,151,479 of record NC_069381.1, on the reverse strand, counting down.
TGCCCAAAGAGTTGACAAGTGAAAAGGCTCAAAATTGGGTTCAGGTCTATTTGACTCTTTTAATTGAACAGCCACTATTTGGGGCGCCTGGGTGGCTCAGTCGGTTAAGCAGCCGACTTCGGCTCAGGTCATGATCTCACGGTCCGTGAGTTCGAGCCCCGCGTCGGGCTCTGTGCTGACAGCTCAGAGCCTGGAGCCTGTTTCGGATTCTGTGTCTCCCTCTCTCTGACCCTCCCCTGTTCATGCTCTGTCTCTCCCTGTCTCAAAAATAAATAAAACGTTAAAAAAAATTTTTTTTTAAAAAAAAGAACAGCCACTATTTTAGTTAAAACTGTTTGTTAAAAAAATTATTGTAATACATCGATATGTGAGTGCGGTACAAATAAGGGGTAATGACAAGTATGAGTTATTAATATTCCAGGCAAATAAATATAGGGAATTTTAAAGAAATAACAAGACTGGACAAATTTGTCATCTTATTCTTTGGCATTGCCTTTTCAGGTCCACACCTGTTAGGGGCTCCAAATGTTTAATACCTTTGTTTACCAGCTCTTTACCTCAACTAATGGTACCTATCCCAACCATTAGCTTTCCCAGAATATAATTTGATGGTTTGGTAAACTTCAAGTATGTGATTATTATCGGTTTTGTGGATATTGACCACTCCTATCTAATCCTGGTAGAACAACACTTGTCCGGATCCAGATTACATGTAAGGTTTTTAAATGGTTCAGTTCATATGAGGGTAGCACGGAGAAAATTGTCTTGTCCACACCCCGTGTATTAGTTGTTGCTGTTCTCTGGCCTGCTATCTGAGTCTTTCTGATGTCATGTGGGTGTTTGAAAACTTACCCCTGGGCATTGTAAATTTCGGAAATCGTGAGCATTTTTACTTTCTACCTTATATAAGTCCACTTTAGATGGTTAACCCAGAATAATCACTTAGAAATTGGCAATTGTCACCATATTAATTTTGAGTTACTCATGAAAGCTGATTAGTTGCAAAGTGGCCCAAACCTCATGTTCATTGTGTCCCTGGCAGCAAGAGAGGAGTCTGATTAAGTATTGTAATGCTAGCATAACAAATTCTTTCTAGCTTTAGCATTTTCTGAACATCTTTAGGACATTTTACAACACACGTTGTGTTCTTTAACATTTTAGAATAGCTTTAGAACATTTTAGAACATATTTTGTGGTCATGGCCTGTTGCTATAGTGAAAAACTTAGAATACTTTATCATTCAGAAAAAAAAGATTTCTGTCCATGAACTAGATAGTTCCTAAAAGAGAACATTGGTCCATTAAAAGGCAAAAGGTTTGAGGTGCCTGAGTGGCTCAGTTAAGCGTCTGACTCTTGATATCAGCTCAGGCCGTAATCTCACAGTCATGAGATCGAGCCCCACATCAGGCTTTGGGCTGAGCGTGAAGCCTGCTTGGGATTCTCTCTTTCCCCCCCACTCTCTCTGTCCCACCCCCATGCATGCTCTCTCTTTCTCAAAATAAATAAACATTAAAAATAAAAGGTGAAAGTTTTAAGAGCAGATGAATATTTTAGTCATTCATCAAAATAATATATATACTATATATGTAAGTATATATATTTATATGTAAATATTTCAGTATAAATATATTAGTGCCTCCTGTGTGCCAGGCACTGTGCTAGGCATTAGGTATACAACAGTGAGCAAGAACATGCAGAGTCCCTACTTGTGTGGCACTTAAAGTCTAGTGAAAGAGATAGACATAAATCAAATAGTCACTCTAATGCATAGCGTAATTACAAACTGCAAAAAGTAGCCTACGGGTAAGGAATCGGATTCTATTTGGAAAAGGCTTGGCTATGGGGTTAGTGAAGCCTTACCTGATGAAGAAACTCCTGAACTATATGATTTAGAGGGTGAGCAGGTGTTATTACATAGAGAATGGCAGGTAGAGAAGAGAACATTTTAGACTGAACAGCATGTACAAAGTCCCTGTGACACAAAGGGAACTATGGGGCATTCAAGAAGGCAAATATCTGATGCTAGTATAAAAGGAACTAAGGGTAGCCTGGTAGGATGCCATCATTTCTTTTTCATTCTCTTTTATATACTACCAAAAGTTAAGTGATTACTTTGTGTCAGATGTGATTATAAGGGACTTGAATCATCTCAAATCCCAGTGAGGTAGATAGTATTATTGCCATTTCACAGATGAAGAGATAAAGTTGTTATGTGGTACTCTACTATATTTTTCTTCTTGTCCTGTACTCAAGTATGACCACAGGCTAGGCAGTACTCTCCTGTCCAGTATGTAGCCTTGAGAACTGAAATTTCCAGGGAATTTGGATGCAGGTGGACATTCAGGAGACACTCTGTGGGCCCCAAGCTCTTACCCACTAGGTGGAGCTCAAGTGTGGATCATGGGAGAGAGCCATGGGGTATCACTGCAGCTCTCATATTTGTGGATCTTATCTTAATCATGTCTGATACTGAAAATAGGACAGCAACATAAGTATTTTGAGCTGAGCCACCATTGAGAGTAAAGAGGTTATCGTTAGCAAACACTCTCGCCCCCCCACCCCTGTTTTTACATTGTAATTTTTCTCTGGTGGTTGTTGAAGAAAGTGTACATATTTGGCCATTTGATAAGTCTAGGTTTGCCAGTGTAGGCTTTCAACTAGAATTCGTCTTCTGATTTATTGTCACACTGAATCTTTTTTCCTTTCTTTCCAGAGATCTGGTTGGAGTTGGAGGGTGAACGAAAATGAATTCTTTTTCCAATTTACCTGCAGAGAACTTAACCATTGCAGTCAATATGAGCAAAACTTTTTCCTCCACAGTGATGCATAGATTTAATTCCACTAATGACCCACCTTCAATGTCAATAACAAGGCTTTTTCCAGCCTTACTAGAATGCTTTGGCATAGTCCTTTGTGGCTACATAGCAGGAAGAGCCAATGTCATAACATCAACACAGGCCAAAGGACTGGGAAATTTTGTCTCCAGATTTGCACTTCCAGCTTTATTATTCAAAAATATGGTTGTACTTAATTTTTCCAATGTGGATTGGTCTTTCCTATATAGTATCTTGATTGCCAAAGCTTCCGTATTTTTCATTGTATGTGTCTTAACCTTACTGGTTGCCAGTCCTGATAGTCGATTCAGCAAAGCTGGACTATTCCCTATTTTTGCTACACAAAGTAATGACTTTGCATTGGGATATCCTATAGGTAAGTTATTGTACTTTTCAACCTTTTAAAAAATTCAAATATTTTAGGAGGTAGCAAAATTTAATCCTTTAATGTATCTAAGCATTTGTTAGTGATAGATATTTATTCTTATATCTAAAAGAATCTCTCAGGGCACTTGGCTGGTTCAGTCAGTAGAGTATGCGAATCTTGATCTTGGAGTCATGAGTTCAAGCTCCAGTTTGGGGGTAGAGTTTACTTAAAACAAATCACAAAGCCTCATTCCAAACCACTGTACTTTGTACTACCCCACAGTGCCTACACCCAAAAGGGAATAAATCTTTTAATAAAATTTTAAAATCTCTCATATTTTTTCTTAACTATTTCTTAAATTAGGATTAATTCTATCTTTCTTCAACTTCAGAGTTTGAAGTTCCTTCAAGAGTCGACCTAAAATAAGTAGTCATATCCAAATAAACTTTATAAATCATCTTTCTAATATATTCTTTTTCTTCTCAATAATCACACGAAAGAAGTTCAGGTCCAGAAGGGATCAGATTCTGATTTAAATTATATAAAAAAGATAGACATATGTGTGTATAAAAATAGTTATTGTTAAATGTTATCAGTGGAAATGTGTGAGTGACTTTTTCTTACCATCTAGAATACATATTGTTTTATATTAAAGCTTGTTTTTGAGCTTGTTATTCAAAATGTCAATTTACTTCAATTGAGTTAACTTCTTGTTTAAGAACAAAAATGGTGAAGGCTTTTTGACCTTTTCAACTCTTCCTTCTTAACCTTTCCAACTCTTTAGGCTGCCTAATTTTATGTTTCTATGTGTGTTTGTTTTCCTGATAAAACATATCAATTTGGGATATTGAGTTATCTTGAACATATCCTTTTTTTTTTTTAGAACACCTACCACTAAGCAAATATCTCCTTAGTAGCTACTTTTTATATTTTTATTTTTAAGTTAAAAGTTAATGTTGTGCTTTGACCATGTATCATAATGTGAGGACCTGAGTATTGTGGATAGAGTCATTCATTCATTCACTCATTCATACGGACCTGTTAGGTTCCAATGATTGTACCAGCTGCTGCAAATACACCTGTCAACAAAGTTCTTGTACATATTGAATTTACACTTTAATGTGAAAGTAACATTAAAATTAAAATAATATCAAGTAATGGCAAGTACCATAAAAACAAAGTTGTTTGGATAGGAATGAAGGGGTCGGTAAAGACATCTCTGATGGTATATCTTCTGAGCAGAGACCGAAAGAAATGTAATGAAACAGACAACTGAAAACTACGATTAACTTTCAGATTCCTTATTCAGTAGTTTTAAAACTCTCCCCACCCCCCAAATTGTTATTATTTTACCACTGGCACCAAAAGGATTCTAGTGGATATATTTTCCTTTTTCTCCTCCTTTGGCCCTCCTTCATCTTGCTTACCAGAAATGGAGCTAAATCTTAGAAACTAAATAACTGTGAGTAAAGCAGGAGGTTTGTGAGAGAGGGAGAGTAGGCTCTTCGATGACTGGGCTATAAATAGAAACTATATAGGTGTTCCTTTAAGGATACTGAATTTTAAAATTAAGGATGAACCAAGCATTAAAATAAAAACTGGAAATAAAAGAGCAAGGAGTTAACGTGTTTGTCAATCTCTTCAGGAGCATTAATAATGTAAATTTGTCAAGGTATTTATGGCATAAGGACCTTACAAGTGGCTTGGTGTCATAGTGTTAAGTATTTAACAAATATTACATTATCTTAATTTAGCTATAATCTAGAAGTATATAGTTTCATGCTCTCATAGATTAGTAAATCCATAACTAAACAGAACTAACGTTTGTAACTTTATAGTTTATAGAGTATTTTCTCATATATTTATCTCATCTGAGGTAGGGCAGATATTTGTAATCCTCATTTTCAAATAAAGAGACAGGCTTACAGGGATTTGATTGTCTTATCCCAGGTCACACAGCTAACAGGTGACTGAGATCCAAACCTAGGCCTCTTGATTCTAAATCCTGGGACATTCTCTTATGCCACACAGTTATATAACATGCCCGTGTAATCTTCAGAAGACCTAACTAGCCTGTGTAACCCATTAATGTCAGAGAGAATCAAAGATACATTTGACCATGTATTATAATGTGAGGACCTGAGTATTGTGGATATAGTCATATATCTAAAAGTGTTCTATAAAATGAATAGCAGTGGAAAAAGACCTATTAGATGAGCTTATCCGTTTTTTAAAAATATAACTTATTGTCAAGTTGACTAACATACAGTGTATACAATGTGCTCTTGGTTTGGGGGGCTCATTCCAACAGTGCCCATCACCCATTTTCCCCTCTCCTCCCCGCCCCGCCCCCAGTCGATCCTCAGTTTGTTCTCTGTATTTATGGTTTCCTTCCTCCCTCTCTGTTTGTAACTATTTTTCCCCTTCCCTTCCCCCATGGTCTTCTGTTAAGTTTCTCAAGATCCACATATGAGTGAAAACATGATATCTTTCTCTGACTTATTTCACTTAGCACAATACCCTCCAATTCTATCCACATTGCTACAAATGGCAGGATTTCATTCTTTCTCCTTGCCAAGTAGTATTCCACTATATATATAAACCACATCTTTATCCATTCGTCAGTTGGTGGACATTTAGGCTCTTTCCATAATTTGGCTATTGTTGAAAGCTCTGCTGTAAACATTGGAGTACGTGTACCCCTATGAATCAGCACTCCTGTATCCCTTGGGTAAATTCTTAGTAGTGCTATTGCTGGGTCGTAGGGTAGATCTATTTTTAATTTTTTGAGGAACCTCCACACTGTTTTCCCGAGCAGCTGCACCAGTTTGCATTCCCACCAACAGTGCAAGAGGGTTCTCCATTTTCATTTTAAGACAGAATCTCCAAATCAAAAATGTAGTCTGCTATTTTCATCACTGTTTTCCTTATGTCCTACACTAGATCATTGAATCTGGTAATAATCATGTTCCTAGCAGTGTGCTAGTCCAATTTTACTGATGATTATCCTTCTAAATTTTGAGTTCTCATTCTTTGTTTTCAAATTACAAATAATATAAGATCTCTTGTAACATTGGGTTGTAGACAGTACCTTTCCAGAAACCAATAGTATAAACAAAAGTGCTTTCTCACGTATCTGCAGATTGGAAGGTATGATACAGAACTGTAGGGCTGTGTATGTGCTCCAATGGGCTTATTTATTACTGCTTCATGCCCATCTGCCTTCTGGACTTTTTTAGGATAAACAGAGAAGACTGTGTCTCTACAGAGAAGACCCTTTCTTTCTGTTTGTTATGTGGTGTCCCCCAAGGTATTGCCACTCTCTTGTTAACAGATAAGCATCATAGGTTTTAAAAAATGTCCTTTTAAAGACTGCTTTTGTTGCACAATATCAGTCCAATTTACAGGTGATTCAGGAGAAGGTGGATAAGTTAATCAAAGAAAATTAAGGACAGTCATGTTTCCTTTTTCTGTATATTATGACAATTATAACAGTCTATGAAATTACATTAAAATGATTTATCTATATTCAAATGACAGAATGCTACAGTACATTTAACAGACTAAAAGAGAAGCTTGCCATTTTTAGAACAATTCTTTTCAAAGGTACTTTAAGAAATATGAGTCTCAGAAGAAACCAAGAATCTACCAAGAAGAAATGTTGATTTCAGCAAATCAGAAGGTTCCCTACCTCTGTCATTACAAGATACTAATAAGGCATAGTTAAGTCCTATAATTTATTCTTCTAAACAATGCTGATAGTGTAAGTACCCCAACTAATCATAATTATGCTCTAGTGCTTGAGCTGTAAACAGAAAGGAAATGAAGCATTTAACTATATGCCATTAAATAATAGAATGATCTTGTCTGGGTCTTAGTGTTATTTGCTAGGGATTGAAACCTGGCAGGAATCAAAATAGGAGCCACAGTGGGTGGCTAATTTTTTTTTAGTTCCTCATAGTGGGATTCTCTCCTCCTGCCCAAGAGCCTTATTTGTAAGTATTAATTAATTAGAACTTAATAAGTGATATAATTATTAGAAATCGAATTTGTTAGTATAGGTCACTACTTTCATATATGTTTTTCAGATTTGGAAAACCATCTTTCAAAAAAAAACCATCTTTCAATTGGTAACAAAACACTGCCAGTTCATAGATAAATATATAACTTTAATTATGCAAATGAATGGCAGAATTGGACTGAAATTTCCATGTTGAACCTTATTCTTCTAGTAATTTAGCAATTATTTATTCATTCCCAATTTTTTGCTCTCTCCCACTAGATTGTACCTTTTTTTGCCTTCATATACCTGTTCAACTGGTTTAAAATAATAGTAATCTGCTTTATAAATACTTGGAATAAGAAAAAAGAAAAAAAAAACCTGTGTACAAAAAGAAACAGGTTTAAGAGATAACAATTAGATATAAATTGCTGTGTGTTACAAAATGCATTTTTAAAAAAATTATTTTAAGAGAGAGAGCACAAGTGGTGGGGGGGCAGAGAGCAAGGGAGAGAGAATCCCAAGCAGGCTCCAAGCTGTCAGCACAGAGCCCGACGCGGAGCTCAATCTCATGAACCATGAGACCATGACCTGAGCTGAAATCAAGAGTTGGATGCTCAACTGACTGAGCCACCCAGGCACCCCTACAGAATACATTTTTACTTTGAAAACTTTGACATTCATTGATATGTTAATTCCATTCAGCAAATATTTTTTGGATTTGTTCAGCACGATGCTGGGGACTGGGGGTTATGACAATGTGCCTTCAGGGAACTTAGAATGTGGTGAGAAACAGCTTCTATGAAACAAGGTGCCAGAGCCGTCCAGAGAGGAGACCCAGGATATAGACTGAAGACCTGGAGGAAGCATTGGTACCTGAGACAGGCCTTAAACTATAGGTAGGATTTAGGTAAGGAAAGAGAGACTTCAACAAGTTGGGGAATGATGATCAGCGTGTAGAACTTGTAATTATGAACCTGGTGTTTGTCCGGGGAAACTGTGTTATTAATCGCTGGTAGAGGCTTTGCACGAAAGAATAGTGAGCGATGAGCTGCATGAGGAAGGGACCCCTTGTGGAGACTGGACTATGAATGCCAATAGAAAGGCTTTAGAGCGATTCCCGTGGAAGGTGAGCACTGTGGGAAAATCCTAAGTTTTGAAAGGTAAGATTTAGAAGATACTGTCAGCAGTGAATAAAATGGATCAAGGGAGTGGTCAAGAAAAAACAAAAAAGAATATAAGTTGATAAACACATTAATCCAATTCTGAGATTTTTGACTAGTGGTTCAAGAGGAGAAAATACAAAAGATCCTGCAAAAGAAGAAAGTACGTGGTCATTGCTTAGCCATAGATAATGATAGGCTGCTGCTCAAATTTGTATTGAGCTCTTAGTTTTTATTTTTGTTAATGTTCTTTTATTCATTTTGAGAGAGAGGGAGAGAGCAAGAGACTGTGCGCAGGGGAGGGGCAGAGAGAGGAGAGAGAGAATCCCAAGCAGACTCTGTACTGCCACTGCAGAGCCCAATGTAGGGCTTGAACTCAAGAACCATGAGATCATGACCTGAGCCGAAATCAGGAGTCAGACACTTAACCGGAAGGAGCCACCCACGTGCCCCTGCACTGAGTTTGTAAAACAATCTAAAATCCATTTTCCTATGGTGATCAAGTGCTAGCATGCTGGCAATGGTAAATTTCTGGAAAAAGGCCTTTACTTAAGGGGATTTGTGTGATAAAAGTTGTCAAAGGAAACACTTTGTGCATTTTAGTGGCCACTTGAGAAAACTCTTGTACGCAGATTGAAAATACAAGGCTTTCCAAAATATGCTCTCTGTTTTAATAATTGAGTGGTGAGCAGGTATGGAAGCCTTTCTCCTAGAGATGCAATATCTAAGTAGAAGTGTAGCTGTCTAGAAATAGTTATCAAGAGTGCTGCCTTTTTTTTTTTTTTAAAAAGATAAAATCTTATGAAATGTGAAAGAACACCACTAAGAGATACAGATAGAGCTCATGTATCTAATTTGGAAATTAGTGGGCAGAATTTGTGATGTTTTATGTAATCAAATATGTTTTGTTTAGCCACTGCTTCATTTCAGAGGTATTATAGACCTCTGTAAGTGCTTAGCTAAAAAAAAAAAAAAAAAAAAGGAATGGAATCCTACAAAAAAGTAGGTTTTAGCTCATGAGAACCAGGTAGGCTTCTAAAGGTTATACAATCTAGTTATGTAACTTTAACAGGAAAGGTGCATGACATTAACTGAACTTATGTATCCTGAGTAAGTAAACAAATATAGTTTCCTACCTGTGAAACTTTATCTTAATGTAAATTGAGAAATCTAATCTTTCACATTTTTGCACATGATTGCCTCTGTCTTTGCGAGTGATTGTGGCTGTTCATTTTTTTTTTTTAATCTTTCTTTCTCAACCTCAAATCATTTATGAATCAACCTTTATATGTGGTAGGTTGAATTTCAGAACTCATTGCCAAATATGTGCCTGGAGACCAGGTTGCTTATTCTAAGGCTCTGTGTTGGTCCGATCACCCCCAAACCGGACCACTATCCCTCATGTCCACCAACAAACTGCTTGAAGTCTGATCCAACCCACCCACCCCCTTCCAAGGAGACTCATTTTATGCACTGGTTAGGTTCTAAAGTCATGCAGTCAAACTCTTGAAAATCTGTTAAGTCACCCGCAGAATACAGCACACATACTTTGTATATATTGTACCATTTCTCATAAGTCTGAAACAGCCAGATTTTTTTCTCTAGCATTGTTGTTCATCAATGAACAAGTGAAGTGATTAGTTTGCATTTGGGAACATGCTCAATGGGGAGAAAATGAAGCTTTTGTTTTCCTAAGAGAGCATAGTTGAATTTGTGTTAATTAAATGTGTTCTACTGTGTACTCAACTGTATTCTCCTCCCAAACATTCCTTAGATCACCTTTTCATTCCTAATTCTTCAACATCTACACTGGGTTTTCCTAAAGGCATTCATTCATTCCTTCTTATTCCTCTCAAATGGAGACCACTTATTTTCTCTTCACCTGCATCCTATATGAGCAATAGGAGGCAGAGCTGGCATTCTCATAGCCTCCTTGTACCTCTGACAGGCCATTACTCTGCTCTTTTGCAAGAACTGCTTCTTTGGGGTTCATGCTGCCTGCCTCAACTGTTCATCCTCATTGCTGTCATCTGCCGACCTCATTCTGATCACTCCTCCTCATTTAGTGAAGACTTTAATATCTGGCTCATTGTCATCCTCCACCCCCAAGTTTTGCCATTATCTTCTTTGACTTTAGCATCTGTGTGAACTACCCATTAAATTCTCTGCCCATTCAGTTCCCTGACTTCATTGTCTCCAGTGATGTTTACACCCTTTCAGCCATCAATTCCCACGCCACATCTGGGACCTAGTCTTCTGGGAAATACTAAGTTCAGTAGCTCACTATCTGACTTACTCTGAACTCCTAACCTTCCAACTACTTGTCATTCTAGGACTTCGTAGGGACCTCCAGTCCCTGATTCCTCAGCTTTTTATCTGAGAGCCATCTCCCATCTTTACTTCTTTTCCACCATAGCTTGGACTCTATCCTTTCATTGCTCATATTTTTGTTCACTGTCTCCTCCCCTCTCCTCCACCCTCTGTAGTCTGGCTTCAGTTCCCCACTCCAGTGAAACTCTCTCAAGGGAACCAAAATACCTTGTTGCTCTTATTACTTAAATGTTTAATTTCTTACTAGATGTTTTCTTTTAATAATTCTACAATTCTGTCCTTTTATCGAGACTACTCTTAGCCTGTACATAATAAAAATTAGTAGGTCTCACTAATGATAATTTTTTAAAGTTGATGATCATTTTATAAGCTAAATATCATTTAATATAATGTGTTTTTCTTTTCAGCTTTATTATTAAAATTTACTTTTCCAAAGTAGGCTAATGAGGTCATTGTGCACTATTTAGATTAATTTAAAATGTTATAATTAATCATGGAAAACATTATATGAATAATTTATTCATGCATTTCTGTGGTAATCATTTTTGAAACAATTTTAATTCGTGTTTTGCAGTTGAAGCCTTATATCAAACTACATACCCAGAATATCTCCAGTACATTTACTTGGTGGCACCAATATCTCTTATGATGTTAAACCCTATAGGGTTTATCTTCTGTGAAATCCAGAAGTGGAAAGACACTCAAAATGCTTCTCAAAACAAAGTGAAAATTGTAGGACTTGGACTTCTGCGTGTTTTACAGAACCCAATAGTATTTATGGTTTTCATTGGCATTGCCTTCAATTTTATTCTTGATCAAAAGGTGCCCGTATATATGGAAAATTTTCTTGATGGACTTGCAAACTCTTTTTCTGGATCAGCTCTATTTTATCTTGGTCTTACAATGGTGGGAAAAATAAAGAAACTGAAGAAGTCAGCATTTATTGTACTGATTCTTCTCATCACAGCTAAACTGTAAGTTTCACTTACTTAACTTGGGGACTGTCCTCTGTGAAAGCCTTATTTAGTCAATTCATCAGATGTGTCTGTGACTATTTTCTCCTTTAAATAATCTGAGAGTAATAATGCCTCCTAACTGAGTAGTTGTGATTTGAAGGAAAATGTGATGTTGGTATATTGTGGAAAGTTATTTCCTTATTCTGTGTAGATTATTCTTCCCATTTTCCTGACAGAAAATGAAGACTATTGGTTTCTCTTTAACTTTTATATAAATTTACTTAATATCTACTAACGTCCCAGTTGATCATATTTTTAAAGGAAATTTTACAAGATTTCTAAGTTTTCTAAATCTTTTAAAACCCTATTACTCGTGAGGAAAACAATAATTTTGAATATAAGCTTTTTTTTCATGAATTTGGGGAAAATATAATTCTGTGGATGGTTGAACTTTCTAAATATAGGTAAGTCAGTACAAATGATTATTACCAATCCTCTGATCCTAGACTATCAAGTAAAGTTTCTTTTATCAGTTTCTTAGTCAACAGTTTTTCAGCTTACTTAGCTCATTGGCCATGGAGTTATATTTCATGGTGCGGGTGACATAATTTTACTGTGACACTACCCCAAGGCACTTGGGGCATACTTAACTATTGAAAACATCTCTTGTATAGACAGTTAAATTCACACAAGAGCAGTGCAATATGAAATAGCATCTATATTTTCAAAATAATAAAAATGAATATAACTTTTGAAAATTATTTATGGTGTGGTATTCTTCTTGGAAATAAAGAATTAATTAGTATTGCCACAGTAATAAATATGGTTCTAATGATTGTCAACTTCAACTTATAAGTAGAATTTAAATATTCTCATTTAAAAAGTCTTTTTTTTTTTAAGTTTATTTATTTATTTTGAGAGAGAGAGAGAGAGAGAGAGAGAATCCCAAGCAGCCTCCACACGGTCAGTGTGGAGCCCAACATGGGACTTGAACTCACAGACCGTGAGATCATGGGCTGAGCTGAAATCCAGAGTCAGACGCTTAACCAACTGAGCCACCCGGGTGTCCCCAAAATCTTTTTCCTTAAAAAAAATTTTTTTTCTTGGTCTTTGATCCCTATTAGATATCTTTATCTATTTTTTCTAATTACAAAATACATGTAAGAGCAGTTCTTTATTCTATATAGAGCATATCTCTAGGTGCTACTAGGACAATGTTATCACCTGCCTGGCCTTTTTTTTTTTTTTTTCTTTTTTAATGTTTATTTATTTTTGAGACAGAGAGAGACAGAGCATGAACGGGGGAGGGTCAGAGAGAGGGAGACACAGAATCTGAAACAGGCTCCAGGATCTGAGCTGTCAGCACAGAGCCTGACGCGGCGCTCGAACTCACGAACCGTGAGATCATGACCTGAGCCGAAGTCGGCCACTTAACCGACTGAGCCACCCAGGCGCCCCTGGCCTCGTTCTTTTTAAGAGCTTCATCAGCTCAGCTTCCCTTACTTATATGGTCTTTCTATGGAATCCTGAAGGATTTGTTTAATCACTGACTCTTCACCAAGTCTGGATTTCGCCACTTCTCTGCTCTGCTTCATTGTTTCAGTTCCCTTTGCCAAACCCTTTGGTCTCTACAGTGATGCAGAAGTAATTGTAAGATACTTATTTTTCTGTTGGCTTTCAGAATCTAATTGAACAGCAATGTTATCAATACCTGAATACGTTTAAACCCCAAATCATAATAAAGATCAGGGTTTTTTTCCAAAAAGAAGTTTAGTAATTTTCTTGAAAAAAGTTTACTCAGGTTATCGATCCTTTTTTCTTTTAACATTTCAGTTTGTTAGTAAAGAAAACAAGAAACAGCAGCTACAACTACAACTTTCACACATTTTTTGTAAGAAAATTATTTGTAGAACAAAAACTGCGTTTTCTCCTCCTAATCTCTGATGTTGAAAGTATTTTTATTTTTTTATTAAAAAATTTTAATGTTTTTATTTTGTTTTTGAGAGAGAGACAGACAGACAGAGCATGAGCTGGGGAGGGGTAGGGAGAGAGAGGGAGACACAGAATCCGCAACAGGCTCCAGGCTCTGAGCTGTCAGCACAGAGCCCGACACGGAGCTCCAACCCATGAACCCCAAGATTGTGACCTGGGCAGCAGTCAGATGCTTAACTTGACTGAGCCACCCAGGTGCCCAGAAAGTATTTTTAGAATGTTGTTACACTTAGGGGCATCCGGGTTGATGCCTAATCAACATCATTTGATTAAGTGTCCAACTCTTTTTTTTTTTTTAATGTTTATTCATTTATTTTGAGAGAGAGAGTATGTTTGAGCAAGCAGGGGAGGGGCAGAAAGAGAGAGAGAGAAAGAATTCCAAGGGAACTCGGTGCTGTCTGCGCAGAGCTCAACTCAGGGCTCCATCCAGTGAACCAGAGGTCGTGACCAGAGCCAAAATCAAGAGTAGGACACTTAACCAGCTCAGCTATGCAGGCGCCCTAAACATCCAACTCTTGATTTCAGCCCGGATTATGATCTCACAATTGGTGGTGAGGTTGATGGAGCCCCACATCAGTGGCTGTGCTGACAGCATGGAGCCTATTTAAGATTCTCAGGGCAGGGCACCTGGGTGGCTCAGTCAGTTGGGTATCTGACTCTTGATTTCAGGTTAGGTCATGATCTCATAGTTCTCGAGTTTGAGCCCCGAGTAGGGCTCTGCACTCTCTTCCTCTCTCTGCTCCCCTGCCCCCTCCCCCATGCACACGTGTTCTCTCTCTCTCAAAAATAAATTTTAAAACTTATGAAAAAAGACTTTCTCTGGCCCTCTGCCCCCTCCATACCTTGTACAATCTCTCTCTCTAAAAAAATTAAAAATAGAGCACCTGTGTGGCTCAGTTGGTTGTGTCCGACTTATGCTCAGGTGTTGATCTTATGGCCAGTGATTTCAAGCCCCACATCAGGGCTCTGTGCTAACAGTGTGGAGCCTGCTTGGGATTTTCTCTCTCCCTTTCTCTCTGCCCCTCTCCCCCATGTGCTCTCTCTCTCTCCTTCAAAATGAATAAATAAACTAAAATAAAAGAGAACATTATTACACTTAAATGGCTCCAAGTTGAATTCTTGATTCTTTCAAAATGTTCACAAGTAGGCATGCAGAGAATATATGCATGCAAATAGATACTCCTTCTGGGCAGGAGAAGAAGAATAACCTAATGCCAAGTTCACTAGAACAATCTCCCCCTTGGGGACCAGCATGCTTTGATGTCAAGTGAATGACACATTTCTTGTTTTTTTCAGGCTGGTGCTGCCACTTCTGTGTAGAGAAATGGTGGAACTCCTGGACAAGGGCGACAGTGTAGTGAACCATACAAGTTTATCAAATTATGCATTTTTGTATGGCGTCTTTCCTGTAGCACCAGGCGTGGCTATCTTTGCAACACAGTTCAATATGGAAGTCGAGATTGTATGTATACACTGTTCTCTAAGTTTGACTGTCCAGTTAGGAGAAAAATGAATTTTTAAAACACAGAAATCAGCATTCTTTTATGAGAATTTGATATGTGTAAGCTACTTCATTGTAAATAAGGAGGCATCGTGTAACATCCTGTAATAATAGTTATTTAATGCAGGGTCTTTTCTCAGCCGTTGCTTTTTTCATTAGTCTTTTTAGATTTCAAATATTTCATTGTTGTACTTATACTGAAGCCTAGAGATTATCTACAGAATGGTAACTTGTGAAATTTTGGGTAAAAAAAAAAAAATGTTTCATTCACTGATAATTCAACCAGCAGATGCAAAACACCACATAATGAATTGCAGTAAATAGCTAAAATTAATTAATACCAAATTATTAACCTTGTCTAAGCATATTGTACATGTTACTTACTGTATTAGACTAAATGTTTTTGAAATATAACAAAGGAACTAAATTGCTTAACAAAGTTTAGTTCCATTATTTAATCTGCATGGTAATTTTTTTTTTCCGATTTTATTGCCCTATATTTTATGAAATAGTGTGGAAGAAAATTGGTCATCAGTTTAATTAGATCATTAATATGGTTTACTTTCTAGAACCTAGAAGATTACCATCAGCGTGGGATGTCTAGTATTGGTTATGTACAAATATTAATTGAGCATGGATTGGAAGAGCCAAAGGAACTTAACTGTGTTTTCTTTTAAGGACTCTCAGAAATGGGGAATGCAGCATTAGAGAATATGCTGGAATTTGTGATGTCTTTTTACTGACTCTTTTATTTTAGAATGTCTTCGTGTGGTGTGGCTATTTAAAGTTTAGAGTAATTGTTTATCGACAGCATGACCCTCAATTTGATTTCATTTTTTGCAGATAACCTCAGGGATGGTCATAAGCACATTTGTGTCTGCACCAATCATGTACGTTTCTGCCTGGTTACTAACCTTTCCCACTATGGACCCTAAGCCATTGGCATATGCCATCCAGAATGTTAGTTTTGATATAAGTATTATCAGCCTTGTCTCCTTGGTAAGTATGTCTCAGTGTAAAAATGAATGAAAACACAGAATGAGTTTGACAATAGCTTGGTAACAGGAGGTTAGGGATTTAAAATGTATTTAAAAAAATCTCTTAGGCAATAGAGAAAGCTAAAGCTTACGCATAAAATGTATATATCAGCCTTGCGAGTTGTGTCTTTTGTTTTGAGAGTTAGTCATACAGCAGACAAGGCATAAGATTTAGTCAGACCTGGATTTGGAGTGTGGCCCTGTCACAAACTAGCTGTGTGTCTCCAAACTTCAGTTTTCTCAGCTGTGAGCTAGAGATACTAATTTTACCCATTTCCATGGATTGTTTTAAGGATTACATGAGACAATATATGTGAAAAGCCTCTGCAAATGGCGAATCACTACACAAATAATAGCTGTTGTAGAATCATGGTTGGAAGGGATCATCTGTCCATCCATTTAATGTTAATGAAGCTTTCTGGATGAATCTAGTTCAAATTAAATACTTAAACATTTGACGGCTAGAGTATCCTGTAGCTCACGTTGCCTATGGAATTCAAGCGGTATTCTGGATGGGGGGGCAGGGGGAAGACAACTTTTACTGTTAAGGGAAAGGAGATAGGGATGAACATGTATACTGACAACAAATAAATGTGTGATTAATGTAATTTTTAGGAAATTTCACTTCTGTTACATATTGTTAAAATCTGTGCCCTTTGGTAAGAAGATTGGGGAGAGAGATGATATAAATGTTGATTGAAATGAGGGCAGAAGAAAGAAGGAAATTTACCAGCATCCTTAGCTGGCTACTTTAGAGGGAGAATAGAAACCCAATTCTTTTAAATATAAGGGATGCAAGACAGTTCATCTTAAGGTGGGCAATGTGTGTTGTTCCAAATAAGACTACCTGGAATTTAGTTACTTTATGAGCCAGTATGGTGGCATTTAAAAGAGGAAAACTTAGAATAATGCATTATAACTGCATCTCCCGCTAAAGATCTTTTCCTGAATAGTTGGTGAACCTGTGTGCTACCCCAGCCACCAAAAGTAGGCGAAGTTAGGACATGGCCCTGGTCAAGGCATTAGTTCTTAAAGACCCTGTCATTTTTGAACAGTTAATTTGTGATAGGATCTCCTCATTTTTTTTTCAAAGTATAAATGATATATAATTATGAGTTTCAGGAGTACATCATAGTGATTTGATATTTTTATACATTATGAAATGATCACCATGATAAAACTGGTTACCATTTGTCACTATTCAAAGTTATTGCAATGTTATTGACTATGTTTTCTATGCTGTACATTAAGTCCCCAGGACATATTTATTTCATAACTGGAAATTTGTACTTTTCAGTCCCCCTGACCTGTTTCACCTACTACTCAACTCCTCCCCCTTCTGATGGCCAACAGTTTCCTGTATCTATGAGTCTGTTTCTGTTTTGTTTGTTCATTTGGTTTGTTTTGGGGATTCCATATGGAAGTGAAATCATTTACTATTTATGTTTCTCTGTCTGACTTATTTCACTTAGCATAATACCTTCTAGGTCCATCTATGTTGTTACATCTCCATGCTATTTATATAGCATGGATATAGTAATTTACCTTAATATTTTGGGGGGGAACTAGGCAGATTAAAGTAAGTAAAATACTGGAATTTCTTTTGAACCAAGATAAACAGAATCCTTTAAAGAAGCTAATAAGGGGTATCTGGGTGGCTCAGTCAGTTAAGCGTCTGACTCTTGATTTCCGCTCAGGTCATGATCTCAGGTGGTGAGCTTGAGCCCTGCATGGGGCTCTGCACTGGGTGCGGAGCCTGCTTAAGATCCTCGCTCCCCTCCTCCCTCTGCCCCTCCTCTGCTTATGCACACCAGTGTGCAGTCTCTCTCTCTCTCAAAAAAGAGCTAATCAATGAGTTATTTGATAAGGAGTTATTAAGGTTTTAAAAACCTAAGTAACTTTTGAACCTTTTGTCTTTAAGATCTGGTCTCTGGCTATTCTTCTTTTGAGTAAGAAATATAAACAGCTCCCTCATATGCTTACAACTAATTTACTCATCGCTCAGGTTAGTAAACATATAGATATTTGGAATTATACTTTTTTCATTGATTATTTTACTGTAGAGGAGAAAATTATTTCACTGGGTTTTTCCAGTTATAAAGTCAAAAGTATTTTTTACTGAATGCAGTCAGTTACAACTTGATTACAATTAATTCATGCCTAATTTATTATATACCACAGTAGGTCTTGAACTGTATATGAAGGCTGATAATGGTGGGCAGTGATAATTTTGCATTTTTTAATAGAAATAACTGAATCATTAAAGATTGAATTCTCTCACATTTTTAATAGAAATAATTGAATCACTAAAGGTTGAATTCTCTCACAATCTTATTCTTCTAGTCAAATCGTTGCATATCTCAAATTATAATGGAAAAAAGTTTAGCACTTTTTATGTAACCCATTAATAATTATAAGGTTAGTATTTAGAATGTTGTCTGTTTCAATTATGTACATTGTTAAAGACTGTGTAAAAAGGGGTTTTATCATAAAACTTGAAGCTTTAGTATAGCTAGCATAATTATTCAGCAGTCCTTTAAAGTGAATAATTATATTTGCTGTGAATAAAAACATTTATGTGACTCATATGAATATGACTGACTTTGTTCATAATTTTTTCTTCAGTCTATTGTCTGTGCTGGAATGATGATATGGAATTTTGTGAAAGAAAAAAATTTTGTTGGACAAATTCTGGTGTTTGTTCTATTGTACAGCTCCCTCTATAGCACCTACCTGTGGACAGGTGAGTTGGATCATAAATGGAAGTTTAAGTCTTTTGTCATTAGAAGCTCTCAGCTGAGAGCTGACCTTTTTGAAGTCTAGTAGGATAGGATTAAGGCATTCTCTCGGCCACTACTGTCACTAGCACAGGCCGTCAGCAATGCTGTGCTGTTTCCTGGTGTACTGTATTCCTGACTGGATTCAGGGGGTTTCCGGTCACGTGGTCTTTTTCCTCAGGATCTTTGGCTCTCGGCCCCAGTCAGCACAGCTCGCCTTTGGACACACCAAGAGATCAGGTAGTGGAGGCAAGTGAAGAAAGGAGGGAGGGAATGGCAGACAAGTATGAGGCATGTGAGGTATGTCCCCGAGATCACCAATAGGGTCCAACAGAACTGAGTGAAAAATTCTGGCTCTGCCTTCAGCGAATGACTTAACTTTTACAACCTCAGTTTCCTCATCTGTGAGACTGGGTTATCACACCTTGCAGAGTTACTTTGAGAACTGAATGAGATATGGGTATTTATGCCTACTACATATTAGGCAGTCAACAACTGGAACTATATTATTAAACAGAAGGAAAAGTGGTTATATGAGAACAAGAAAAGGTAAGGAATAAAAGGATATGGAAATACAAGAGTACCCGGTAAGAAAGACTGTTTCTCATTTCAACTAGCTCCAAAAAAGGGATTCAACTGTTTTAGCATATTGTCATTTTGAAGTATATAATATTTATTTGGATGCATACATTCCGGTATGTTTGTGAAACGTTCTGTCTGACTGTATTGTATTCATACCAAAGATGTGAACCCATAAAATGGCACATAAGAGGAAAATGGTAGAATGGAAGCACTGGTTATGGTCACTGTTAGGAGGCAGGCGTCAGGAAGTGGCTTCAAGGGACAGGCCTTTGATTTCATGCCTTTAAGATCACAAGTAGGGCCCTTCCAAGTCAACAGCAGTGAAGTGAAGCAACACTGAAGTGCTTCACATTGCTTCACATTGCTTCACATTGCTTCACAATGCTTCACATTGAAGTGAAGCAACAATGTGAGGAGAAATTATAGAATGAAAAATTCAGTGCTAACAGGAGAAGGTATGCGCTTTCTAAAGGCAATATATCTGTACCTAAACCAAGGTGAGTTCGCTCCTTGGTGAGTCACAGATAGAAACTACACCTGGTGAGTCGTCGCACAAAGGAAACTTTATTTGCAACAAATAAGGAGATCATAACTTTCAAAGCTGTGACTCCCTGCAGGGGTGAGTGGGTTCCTTTTATTTAGGGTTAGGATGCATATTTAGATAGGGAAGCCTTGTCATGGTATGTAGAGGCAGGCACATGGTCACACCTTCAGGAGACATGGCTATACGTACATTGTATGTTATGTAAATGAGGCTGTGCTCCTTCCTGGGTGGAGATTTTAATCCACTTAAATCCATTTAATTTAATCCATTTAAAGGTAAATGTTGATCATCCCAGAGGTCACTCCATGGTCCATCTGCGCAGGTGAGAGTCAGGGGGTTCACTCAAAGTGGTCTGGGTGGGTGGTCTGGGTCACCAGAGCTCTTCCTCGAGCAGTCATTATTGCTTGAGTGGTAGTTTCGGTTTGCATCATGGGATGTTAGGCCTGTAGGATCCTTTGCCCGAGTTAAGAGGTAAGTTGGAAAGAAGAGTTTAAGGGAAAATGTGGGACAAACGTGGGTAAGTACAAGCATGTGAGCAGTAAGGTCAGGTCTTGGGATCCAGCTGGTGCACATCTTGCATAGCCTAAGAGTTTTCATGAGATGTCAAGTAAAAGAGCCTAAAGATTTCTATTTACAAATACAGATGAACCAACTTGATCTCGAATACTTAGGTTTATTAATGGTAAACTTATCATATGAATAGGAGAACAGCAAATAGATCAATATATCAAAAATCCCCCAAGTGTCCTTGAAATCCTATTTAAGCATGCATGCCAAAATCTATCCAGAGACCTTGTTCTGAATTCCTGGATCCCAGTGAAGGTGCCCCTTACCCTTGTTATTATTATGCTATAACAGAATTTTAAATCTAAAGTGTCATTGTAAATCATCTGTTCAACATTTCCAATTTCATTCATGTGCATACTGTCTTTGCAATTTTTTTATGTTTATTTATTTTGAGAGAGAGAGAGAGCAAGCAGGGGAGGGGCAGAGAGAGAGGAAGACAGAATTTCAAGCAGGCTCTGCACTGTTGGCACACAGCCTGATGTGGGACTTGAACTGACAAACCACGAGATCATGACCTGAGCCAAAGTCAAGAGTCAGACCCTTAACCGACTAAGCCACCCAGGTGCCCCCATCTTCACAATTTTTGCCATATCTGCATACCACTTGTCCTTTTTTTATTTTTCCCTAAAAATTTACTCCCTTTTTTTACTTTAATAAATTGAGCCTTATATTAAAATCCCAGGTTTTGGCCGCCTGGGTGGCTTAGTCAGTTAAGCATCCGACTTTGGCTCAGGTCATGATCTTGCAGTTCGTGAGTTCAAGCCCCACATTGGGCTCTGTGCTGACAGCTCAGAACCTGCTTGGGATTCTCTCTGTCTCTCTGTCTCTGTCTCTCTCTCTCTCTCTCTCTGCCCCTTCCCTGTTCGCACTCTGTCTCTCTCTCAAAAATAAATAAACATTAAAAAAAAAATTGAAAATAAAATAAAATCCCAGGTTTTGGGCGCCTGGGTGGCTTAGTTGGTTAAACATCCGACTTTGGCTCAGGTCATGATCTCACAGTTCGTGAGTTCAAGCCCCACATTGGGCTCTGTGCTGACAGCTTGGAGCCTGCTTGGGATTCTCTCTGTCTCTCTCTCTCTCTCTGTCTCTCTCTCTCTCTGCCCCTTCCCTGCTTGCACTCTGTCTCTCTCTCTCAAAAATAAATAAACATTAAAAAAATGAAAATAAAATAAAATCCCAGGTTTTGTGTGCTAGTTTTTCAAGTACCTGTTAAAATAAATATGGAGTGCCTAGGTGGCTTGGGTTGCACGTCTGACTTCGGCTCAGGTCATGATCTCATGGTTCATGAGTTCGAGCCCTGCTCAGACAGCTCAGAGCCTGGAGCCTGCTTCAGATTCTGTGTCTGCCTCTCTGTCTCTCTCTCTCTGCCCCTGTCCCATTCATATTCTCTCTGTCTCTCTCTCTCTCTCTCTCAAATATAAATAAACGTTGAAAAATTAAAAAAAAAAACAAAAACCCAAAACTAGTCAAAAAATTTCACCTTCGTACCGCCTATAGTCTCTACAGTTTGGAAACCCTAGTTTAGTTGAAGTCCTTTGTTTTTCAAATGAGTTAAAAAAGGCCTCAAGAGATTAACTGATTCTGGCAGGAACTCTCAAAGCTTCTGCCAGAAACTCAAGAGAGATCCAGGGCTAGCCTGGGCCTATTGGTATATCCATCGTTTCATAAGGCAGGAATGATGACCTTTAGAACTTTAAAGAGTACCCTCATGACCGTAACACAGCTGGCACACTATTGTGTACCTTGTTTCCTTGGCACTTTGAAAACCTAGAACTATAGAGTGTCCAAATGTACTTAGGAAGGAGCAGTGGTATTAAAGTAGCTCTTGAACTTGAGTAAGGTGTGGGTTCCCTGTAAAGGAAAACAATTCTCAAGAACCTCGGTGTTGATTTGTATTATTGTAGCATAGTGTTACTTAATCTGTACCATCTTGGATCAGAGTCTGGATTCCTTATATACAGCTAATATACAACTTTAAAACCAAAGCAAATTCACAGATGAGAGTCCCAGTTACAAACTCTGTGAGTCTAATTAGCAACATTCATTGACATGACAAAAGATGTTGTTTTGCTAGTCTGAATCACAGCTTGGAATGTAAAAATGGAATTCATTTCTCTGGTGAGGGTTTTGGTTTTTTTGTTTTTTTGTTTTTTTTTAGTGTGGCTTGCCTTTACTTTCGTGTTTGGATTTATGACCTGGTTCATCTCACTGCTTTTCTCTCTTCAAACTACCACAGAACCTTCCCTTGGGCATGCATTGTGATATCATTTGGCCTTCATTTGGCTCAAACTTAATGTAAAACCAAATGTAAGCTCTAAAATCATGAGACTATACTTTGGTTATTAGATGGGCATCTCGATGATTATCGATGAAAATATATCAGATAGATTTAAACTGTCCCGTAAAAATTTCTAGACCCTGCAGGATATGTCTTAAGAGCCCTAGGGGTCCATGGATCTGAGTTTTAGAAACTGATAGAGTTGGACTTAACCTTGGATCAGAAGGCTGGGTTTGTAGTCCTGCCCTGCCCTCTGCTGGCTATGTGGCTTGGGCAAACCTTTGCTTCCATAGCTATAAAATGAAGGTGTTAATTTAAAAGTGGTCCCTTCCAACTCCCAAGTTCTAAGATTGTATAACCATGTAGGACTGATTAAATTTTACTTGTATAAATAATTGGATTTATGGTATAATGTATGCTCAAGAGTTTTAAAACATTTGTTTTTGTATTCAGTTCATATTATATTTGTATTAAGATCTGTCATTTAGACTTGGGTCATTTTCCAAAAATTAAACCTGTATGAGAATTGCCTATACTTTCTTACCACCAGCAGAGTGGGGGTGTTTTTATTTTTAGACTTGTTCTGTATCCACTTACATTTTTTTAAACAAATATACTTAGATTCCAAACATATCAGTCAAAAGAATAAAATGATTTGGGCTTTTGAAAAAATCCTCATGTATAAAACAAGAAGATTTGAGCAAAAAAAATGACACAGGAGGGAAAACATGAATGATTTTGAGGAAATCTTGCTTCAAAATATTGGGGACAGCATTTCTTGTAAATTGTAGGGCAAAACCCACAGACTACCATTGAAATAAGTTTGGTTAAAGTTCTATGAAGTCCAGTCAACATCAAGAGTAATTGTCTGCCTTTCAATCTCTATTTCTTGTTCATAGGCCTTCTGGCAGTTTCTTTGTTTCTTTTAAAAAAGAGAGAGAGTGTACAAATTCCTGTTGGAATCATCATAATATCTGGCTGGGGGTAAGTTGATAGTTTTCTGTTTGCTTACGTGTTTCCATATATACAGTTCCTATTCATCCTCTTTTTCTCTCTCAAACCCTCATTACAGAATCCCTGCTCTCCTTGTTGGTGTTCTTCTGATAACTGGAAAACATAATGGGGATAGCATTGACTCGGCCTTCTTTTATGGAAAAGAGCAGGTAAGAGGAGTTTACGGACAATTCTGTTCTTGGGAATGTCTCTTTCTAGCTTGTTACTGTGTTTTGCTCTACTTACATTAAAAGTTATTTTACAAATCTGTTTATTTATTTATTGCACATCACATTGGTGCTAAGGATTTCCAAATGCTTCAAACTTATTGGGTCTTCTTCTTTTTTTTTTTTTTTTAAGTTTATTTATTTTGAGAGAGAGTACGCGAGTGCTCGTGTGAACAGGGGAGGGGCAGAGAGAGAATCCCAAGCAGCGTCAGCACAGAGTTCAACATGGGACTTGAACTCACACACCGTGAGATCATGACCTGAGCTGAAATCAAGAGTTGGATGCTCAACCAACTGAGCCACTCAGGTGCCCCAAAACTTATTGGGTCTTCTTAAACTCACTTATGAATTATGTTTCCTCTACTGGAGGAGAGAGTGATTAATGTATCTACTGATCAGAATTCTCTAGGGCTAGGGCCCAAAGATGTGTGTTTGTAAATAGGTTTTTTTTTTTTTTTTAGTGTCATTTTTGAGAGAATGCAAGTGGGAGAGAGGCAGAGAAAAGGGGACAGAGGATCTGAAGTGGGCTCTGTGCTGACAGCAAGCCGATGTGGGGCTCGAACTCACAAACCAAACTGAGGTCATGACCTGAGCCGATGTCGGAGGCTCACCTGATTGAGCCATCCAGGTGCTCCAAGGATGTGTGTTTTTAAAAAGACCGTCAAAAGATTTTGACTTCCTATCTCCTTTTTTCTTTTTTGTAATTTTGAACTTTATTGGGTTGTTGTGAGAATAGATAAGATTATACATTTAAAGGACTTAGACTAGTGCTGGCATATAGTTAGTACTCAATAAGTATTAGCCAGAATTATTTATGTTTAGTATTATTACCATAACAGAGTCTCCAGCTGAGGTACCCTTGAACTTAGGTATTAAAACAAGCAAAAACTTTAAATTAAAAAAGGCCTGTGAGTAGTCATTTAGATTACTTATAGAAGAAACCAAGATATTGATGTACAGTGAAAGAAGCATCTAGAAATCTTACATGATTACAAGCAAATCCTAGTTTCTCTACAAGTAACCTATATCCCTTTCATACTCTTAGTCTTTTTTTGAGAACTACTGTTCTAAAGCATTTGTAGCTGTGGGGATATTGTATTTCCCACCAGAAAAAGTTCTCTTAACCTATTCTACTGAGATTATCAAAGATGGGATTACGCAAAGTGCCCTAATGTGTCTTTGCAACAACTGGCAGATGATCATCACGGCAGTCACCCTGTTCTGCAGCATTGTGATAGCGGGCATATCACTCATGTGTATGAACCGCACCACCCAAGCGGGACGCTATGAAGGCTTTGACCAGTCTCAGAGCCACAAAGCAGCAGAGCCTGGGAACACTGCTTTTGAGGAGAGTCCAGTGCCGATAAACGATCCGGAACCTTTTACAAGCTCTATCCCGGAAACAGGTACGATCCTTAAATGTAAAGAAACGCTTCCATGCCTGTATAGCGTGTATCCCGAGTGTTTCGTTTCAGAAAACTCCCTTGAACTATCTGGAATATCACAGGTATTTGTCAAATGAGGGACTTGAATCATAGTCAAGAGCAGAAAGAGCTTGCAGGTTCTTCATTAGATTCACGTTTGTAAGTCTCTTGTGAGGATCATCTTGTGTTAAATCCTAAGACTTCTTTGGACCTGAAAGTTTAGGAAAAAGTAACAACTGAAGGAAGTCCCCTTCCAGGAAACCCAGCACTTAAAACATTTGTTAACTTGACAGTCTTGTATCAGGCAAGCACCGTAATAAAATGAATTAAAGGAGGCCTGATGAAACAGAGTTAGTAGGAATTGGCAAACTGTAGTCTGCAGGCCAAATCTGGTCCCTTGACTGTTCTTGTATGGCCCAGTTCTTACATATTCCGTGTTCATGATGTTTTGTTCGAACACATCCGTGCTCACTTATTTGTGTATTTTCCATGGCTGCTTTCATGCTGATGCTGGTAGAATTGAGTCGTTCACCAGAGACCAGGGGCCTGCCAAGCCTACAGTATTTATCATCTAGTCCTTTATAGAAAATGTCTGCCAATCCTTGGTATAAGTGAAAGTATGATCTTAACTAGTAACTTTGTTAATAAGCGTCAACAATTGTTGTGAGATTTGCTTCAATTCATGAAGGGAACTCAGCAACAGAGTATGCATTTTGGATTCATTGCCGCATGTGGAGATTTCATAGACGTAAAACAGTGTGCCAGGAAGTGTCAGTGACAGTACCTATTTTGTTCAGAGACTTTGTGGAGTAGAGGGATGACTAATCTCAAAACTGTTAGCTGTAGGGGCAGCTGGGTGACACAGTCTGACTTCAGCTCAGGTCATGATCTCGTGGTTCTAGGGTTCAAGCCCGCATTGGGCTCCCCGCTGTCCAGGCTCCGGGCTTTCTGGGCTCCCTGCTTTCGTGCTCTCCATCCTGCCCACTGTCAGCACAGAGCCTGCTTCAGATCCTCTGTTCCTCTCTCTGCCCTCCCCTGCTTGTGCTCGCTCTCTTTCTCTCTCTCAAAAAGAATAAACATTCTAAAAAACCTATTAGTTCTAAATATCAATAAAAAGAGAGAGAAAGAAAGACAAAGATCTTAAAAATTTAACTATTTTTGTCTTAAAAAAAAAAAAGAAAACCCCACAAATCTTACCGTTTTACATTGCCCCCTTCTCCCTCTCTTCCTTCCTCCATCCCAAACTGGAAGTATATAGCACAGTAGCTAAAAACAGAGATGGGAGCCAGACTGGCTGGGTTCAAATCCTGACTCCACAGTTTCCTGCTCTTTGATCTGGGGCAAAGCTCCCGGTGCCTTGGCTCCCACATCTGATGCTGCCAATGTTACTACATAGGATGACAGGGTCCTGCCACACAGGACCATAGTTTGCCAACTCCTCACTTACACACTATCCCTGCCTCACTTGGGACTCATTTAGTTCATATTATTAATGGTGCTCACTAATTTTTTTTTTGTTAGAACCTTTGCGATTACAGCATCAGAATTTCATTCTTTTGAGCCTTCTTGACCTATTTCCTTTTAAAATGGAGGTTCAAGGATTCTATTTATGTTTTCACTAACATTTTAAAAGCTGCTTTCCCTAAGTCTGCAGTATTTTCTGATCCTGCCCATCACCCTTTCCTTCCTCACTTTCTTTATGGACTCTTTCAGTGATCCTATAAAGGATCCTGAAGACCACCACTCTGGCTGGCTCTCTATGCCTTCTTTCCCCAGGACTGTTTCAGAACTGGCTACAGAAAGCCTGACAACTTGTGCGGGGAACACGAAACCAAGTGTCTTAAGCCCAGAACCTTTTGCTGCTACCTCTACCTGTATTTTAAAATTTTTTTAAGTTTATTTATTTATTTTGAGAGAGAGAGAACCACTGGAGGAGGGGCAGAGAGAGAATGGGACAGAAGATCTGAAGCAGGCTCTGAGCTGTCAGTGCGGAGCCTGATGCAGGGCTTGAACCCACAAACCATGAGATCATGACCGGAGCCAAAGTCAGACGCTTAACCGACTGAGCTACCCAGGTGCCCTCACCACCCCCGCCATGCCTGTATTTTAAAAATAACTAGTAAAGTGTACCATAGATATTCTTTAAACCTTGTCATCATCATCTCTGGCAGGAAAACTAACTTGCCCTGTAATGTAAATAAATGAAGAGCCAGAGGACAACTATTGCATGGTTCCATAGGAAACCTTCCCCAGTGTTTACATTTCCCTCTCCTTGTATCACACTGTTTATAATTGCCTTTCAAATAGTCTGTATAACCCACTTGACGGTAAGAGCTGTGACTGACCTGCCCAACGTTACGGCCTCAGCACCTAGCATGGTATCAGGCTTACTGTAAGTGTTTAGTAATATTTGCGAAATGGGTGGAGTGATGGATGGGTGCATAAAACACACCACGATTTTCTGAAGCTGCCCTACAAATTGCCATGGCAAAGTACGTGTTTGTTTACCCATTCATGGATGTTCGCAGCGAAAAGGTTTTAAAATCCACATGGTTATTCTCCTTCCGCAAATCCTGCCGTCTTCTGCATTGCTAGTAGTGTTAACACATAACACATTACATATGCAGCCTGGCCTCCCAAACCTTAGTAGTACAACATAGATCGTTCATCTCTACCTCTTGCCACACATTTGTCCAAGACCCGTGATTTGCACGTTATAAATGTAGAATCATGATTGAAAGGAAAATTAACCTATTTTAATACGAGCTTGAAGGTTTAGTTAGCAAAGAAAAAGCTAACAGTCTAGTTATACATCCTTTGTATGTTAGAAGATAAAAACGGCCATCGCACTTTCTGTGGTGGCTGCGATATTATGCATGTACATTCACGCCCTATGTGTATGTCACTGGAACCGGCTGGCTTTATACCTGTCTTCTGAACAATGTTAGCTTAGCTGATATAAGCCTTCAAGTTTCTGAAGATAGGAGGGCCAGGCCAGATGATCTCTGTATTTTCTTTTCTACTATGCTGTGTTCTATTTTCACCTTGAGAGGTGGCATCATTATCTTAAATTTAGAAAGACGCTTGTGATAGTTTATTCTACATTGTAGTTTTTATACTTCAACATTTTTTTTTTTTTTTTTTTTTTGGTTAAGAACATTACTGAAGAATCGAAACATATTGTCAATGAAAGTTTCAGCCTAGGCATTATTCCTTTTTCTAGCATATTAAATTTTAATGCAGTTTATCACTGAAGTTATTATTCTATTCGAATCCATTGTCACGGAGCACCACGTCTTATATACGTGTGAAATGTTGAAAGGACACTGCATGTGTTCTCTGACTATGTAGAGGAAAAGTTACAGCTCTATAGCAGGTCTCTCGGTGTGACTTCTGTAAACCAGTCTACCTATAAAGCAGCAAGAGATTTTCAGCCGTATATATTTGAAAAAACAAAAGAATATAATTGTTTTTACTGCATCTTCTAGACGCATAGAAAACACATTCTTGAAAGAAGTGAGTCTTGAGCTGAACGTAAAGGAAGAGAGGACTTCAGTGAATTAATAAGAGTGGGAATTGTATGTGTTTCTAACTAGGTCCGGAGACCCAGATAGACATGGGATTTGTGGAGGACACTGAAGAATTGTCCTGAGAGAAGGGAAAGGCCTTGTTGAGTAGTGGGGGCATTTGGATAGGGAGAGAGGGGCCAAGTCCTCATGAGCCTTTTAAATTCAAGCTAATGAGTTTGAATTAACTACAGTAAACAATAGAGCAGTCGTGCATGTTTTTAAGGAGTGATGGAATAAAGGCTCTATTTTAAGAAAGTGTTCAGATGCTTAGTTCTCAAAGCACAGTGGTAACTCATGAAACAATATGAGTTGTCTCATACCACAAGGAGACAATATATAAAGGAGCTGAGCTTTTGTCTGCCACCCTTTAAATGTTAACTTCTGTATAAGCACGTGCAAATTCTTCTTGATAGATCCCATGTGAAAATATTGTGGCTGCGTGGGAAATGTATGTGTGTGTGTGTGTGTGTGTGTGTGTGTGAGAGAGAGAGAGAGAGAGAACGGGTTGGTTTTTTTTGGTTTGTTTTGGGTTTGTTTTGTTTTGTTTTGTTTGACATTTCTCGAAGCTGTTCATTTCTGCTGGGGTTGGTCCTTATTCTCGAATGCTGTCTTACTTATATAGGTTGCTGCTCCTGCTCCATGGGAAATGGTGGATTATGCTGCCCATCCGCGGAGCCGGTAGCAAACACAAGCACCAGTGGGCTTGTGACTCCTTCCTCTGAGAAAAGTAAGTGCCTCCAGGCTGTGAGGATGCGCTTAAGGAACAGAAGATTCCTCTCCTTAGAAAGCTGGACTGATTATGCATTCTCAAATAAGATGGGGAAGAGTGCTAATAGGATAATAGTTGTGCATAGATAGAATATTCATGAAAAAAATAAAGTTCTTATAGTAACTGGTGGAATTCTACACACATTTTCCAATAAATGTAACCCATGTAATAACTCCAAGAAGTTTGCCCCAAGTGCCATTTTTTTTCTCAGATGTTTTTCATATTTTAGCAGCTGAGACTCCCCCTCAACTCATTTCCTCCAGGGCCAGTGCTTAATTACATTTTAAATCTGTATACTTTAAATATACCCTTTCTCATAAAATAAGAAAAATCTTTAAAAGTAATAAGTTTTGACATATAGACTAAGAGACTGAATTACATTTGTGGTCTAAATTTCAAGGTTTTGTTTGTGCCCAAATTGGAATATGACATTATATTAGTAGAAGGTGTACAGCATAATTCAATATTTGTATACATCACAAAGTCATCACCACAATAAGTCTAGTTACCATCGCTCATCATTGACCCCCTTCACTCTTTTCACCCTCCCCTAACCCGCTTCACTTCGATAACCACAAGTCTGTGTTTGACCCTGTCCTAGCTCTTGGTGGTCTCTAGAACCTTTGTGATTGTCTAAGTAGCCTGATTTATTCTTGAGAGTCCCAGTTGTTGAGGGTGTGGTAGGTCCCGTCAGCATTCCAAAGGGAGTGATCTCGGTCACCGCCTAGATTCAGGCTGATTGGAAGCCAGACCCTCAGGCAGCAATTTTTCAAGTATGCAAATGTATACAGTTCTGTGAGACCCCAGTCATAGACCCTGCTGATCTCTAGACCAGGAGATCTGAAGGTATCCTCTGGGCAGCAGGTGCCAAGAATCAGAGCTTGAGACCAGTGTAAAAGATCCTGTCTAGGAGACACTAGAAAGCTGTGGTGAGGCCAAGTAGGGGGCGGGGGTGGGTGCAGATGGTGTCTCCTTGCCTACATCCTCTGAGAGTGCCTTTAGGTGTGTGGCCAACCTGAATCCTATCCCTCAGGTTGAAGTTCCGGGGTAAATAAATGAGTCTTTGCCACGTGCAGACTGGGGGTGTGTTTCAGTCTACTGTCTGTGTGTTGTGCAGGATATGGTGTCCTGTCCAGAACTGTCTTCCCAATTGTTATAGACCCATAGACCCCAGGAGTACAGGCCTCTCGGCCACCAGAGCCAGGCAAACGAGAGTGGCCTCTCTGTGGGCTGAGTTCATCCGTCAGCCTTTAAGCAAGGCTGCAGGAGAGTGTTGGGTGTGGGGCATGCCTGTGCCAGGAAGGAGCATGGGGGACACGCTTGCAATTTTAGCGATGCTGAAGAAGAGCATTCTGGGAGAGACATGCCTTGGTTTTAGCCATACATGCCTGCCCTAGAAAGAGAGGGAGAGTGCGAAAACTGGCGCTCTCCAACAGCACTCTCCCCCTCAAGGAAAATTCCAGCGAATCTTTAACAATTGAATCTCCTTCACATATAATCCAGTCATCTCTCAAACCAGTGCTGGTTCCCCAGATGGGTGAGTCCCTGCTGAGCTCCCCATAGCCCTTGGGTCCCCTGGACATACGCCCCATTGGTTTCCAGAACGAGACTTTGTTGGGGCCTCATCTGTGTGGTGTAGGTCCCCAGGGTCAGGGTACCTGATACGGAGCACAGACCCCTCACTCCTCAGGGAGAAGCTCTGAGCCTGTGAGAGCCTTCCCTATTGTGGGTTGCTGCACCCTGGGGTGAGGGTTTTGGTAAGACTATAGCTCTGCCTTTCCCACCTGGCTCCATGGGGCCATTTTCCCCTCATTGCAAAGGAAGCTGCTCAGCTAGTTTTCAGCTCTTTTCAGGTGGGAGTTATCGCATAGATGGTGGTAGATTTGGTGCGTCTGTGGGAGATGAGTTCAGGGTCTTCCCGTGCCACCGCCTTGGGCCATCCCCATGCATACACAATGGAATTCAAATTATTTAAAACAACCGAGCACACTTATATGAAATTGCAATGCACTGTCAACTAATTATGCTCATTTATAATCAAGTTAGAAAGGGAAACCCCCCAAAGCCCTCTCTTCATGATGAAGCATATGCCAACTGTATTGTTGCCAAAGGCATTTCATTTCTATATAAAAGCTGTGAGGGTTATAAATAAACGTGTGCAAATCACCTAGCACAGCACGTGGGGCACATAGTAAACGCTCAGCAAACAGCGGTCACAGTGGTAGCAGTTGCTATTAGTCCAGCAGGGTTTATGTTTGGCTGCCAGCTGCTGGCTAGGAATGGATTTTAAATCGTGGAACTCCCGTTTCTCCAGAAAGAAGTGAAAATATATCAGATGTTGGGCCTTTGCTGGCTTTCTGATAGGAAACCCCATTGGGCATTCAGTTAAACTGTCTTTCAGTTTTGGGGTGCCAATTTTGTAAACTAATGTTTCTTTACATCATAATTCCCAAGGCTTTCCTTCTTATTTTTCCTCCCTACACAATATACCTAATAGTAAAGTCCATAGACAAATTCCACATGTAATTTAATTTGACATTTCTTTTGTCTCTGAAAATTGTTTTGCTTTGCTTATCTGCCATGTTCTTCGTTAATAATGCTGATTCCTGAAAAACTCTTTTATAGGAGCTTCTTACATTTTCTGATCCTCTTTTGCAAAACTTACATAGAAGGAAAGCCATCATCTATGGACGTTGTCTACTCATCCAATTTAGTATCATTCCTAAGCCTGAAACAAAAAAAGGGGAAAAGAAATCAGACCATGGACAAGTGAGAATTCTTAGAGTCTGATAGTATAGTTAGTTCCTCATCCCCAAAACACCGGTACAGCACAAAGGCAAAATCAATATTATGATTTGGAAAAGGGGCAAATGGAAGATAGTAAAATTCATTTTTATCCATTTTTGTCATGTCGGTACACAGTATTTTGAGACCAGATTTATTATGTATACCGGCAGAATTTTTCCATACCAAGATATACACGAATAATTCTTATTAAAATAGGACCACACCACAGCAATGGTTTGGCAGCCTGCTTTCTTTTTACTTAGCACAGCACACTTCTGCATGCCATAGCTGTGATGTTAGACCGTGTTTAAGGACGCCATGTGTCTTTTTCTAAAAAGTGGCTGTGGGAAATACAAATTGTTATTGTTACCTTGAGGGTTGAGAGCTATAATATTGTGTTTTTCATCTTTCGCTGTTTAAAATCAGACTGTGTGTTAGGCTAGACATCCATTTGGTAAAAAGAAAATGGTTTCCCCTGCTTTTGAGACCATGTATATGGTGGAGCTGAGGCAGGAGAACAAAGGTTTCTTGGGAAAGGCCCTTCCCCTCTACTCTAGGCCACACAAGGGTCGTTCGTATCTGTGATTTGGACTTGGTTCTGTATGTGAACAGAACAGTGTATAACAGTTTTTATTTGCTTTCTTAAAGGTGTTTTCTAAGGCAGATTTTAAACTCTTTAATGAAAGGCAAAGGGAAATAATTAAGTTTGTGTTACAGTTAGCCAAAACAGGATATTCATGACCAATATGCAGATTTGTTATAGATGAAACACGAGTTATTAATTTAGTCTTACAAAAAAGAAATTAAGATACATAGAGGGTTATAATATATAGCTAATGGCGGTAACAACAGCTAACGGCATGCATGGGGGAGGTGCATAGTGTTGCTAAATAAAAAGAAAGCAGCCTGCCAAATTGTTTGTGTAGTATGATCCTACGTCAATGAAAATTATTTGGGTATATCTTGGTGTAGAAAAATTCTATAAGTATATACAGTAAGCCTGGTCTTTATATATATATTAACACCATTGAATAGTGTAGACGGGAACTATGGCATACTACTTGTAGTTTTCAGATAAAAACACTTGACGAGTACAACTCTCCTGAAACCACAAGAAGGAGCCTTCCTCAGATTTCATCTAAAATAATACACTGATTCTGAGCTGAATGTGCATATGTGCTGGTTTGCTTCGAAAGTCATTATGAATTTGAAATGCATTCAAATAAAAAGCTCTGATTACAAATTGTTGTACTTACTGTCTTATAGATGAGCATTGTGTGAGTCGCTGTAACTCCCAGAGCTGCATGTTAGTCCAGGAAGAGGAGCAGTATCTACAGAGTGGAGACCAGCAACTGGCTCGACATGTGTTGCTGTGTTTACTTCTCATTATTGGCCTGTTTGCTGTAAATGTTTCTTCTGATTTTGTTTTGGGGCCATTTCTTTAAATGTTTGGCAAAGATTTTATTCAGGCATCTGGGAGAAACTTAGTTCCTGCTTCGGGGCGTGGCAGCGAGGCCAATCTGAATCCCCATCTTGAGCAGTTTGGTGGGGAAGGGGGCAAGAAGGATTCACAGCACCCTGTCACCTAAATGGCCCAACAGCCTATGTTGCTTAGAGTCATTTCCTCATTCTATGCTCTGAACCTAGAATTTGGTAAAACTGGGTATCTCCACGCTGTGTGCAGGGCCACTCAGTGACTAAATGCCTACGTGGCCTCCCAGAAGATAAACTTTTAGAAAGAATTTTTAATTACGAAAAGAGCATAACCACTTCATGCCATAGATATTTGCACAATCACTGCCTTCTCTTTTTTCATACATTTTTCGTGGTTCTAAATTGTACCTAGAGATTTATACTCTGCTTTGTCACTTGTGTCAGTCATTTTCTTTTTGCTACATAGTTGTTCGTAACTGTTACTTTAAATGGCTCCTCAGTAAACAGTAGAGGAGATACATTATAATTTACCCAACCACTTCCTTATGGATGATTATTCCTAGTTTTTCCAAATGCTCAAATAAACATCTCCATGCAATATTTCATTATGATAGAGTCTCAGACTTGGGAAACCTGGATCAAAGAGTATAACGATTTCTGTGCCTCTGGATGCATTCTACAAAATTGTGTTCGGAAGGAGTAGTATAGATTTGTAAAAGGACTCCCACCAGCACTGAATGTTATGAATTTTATTTTTTTTAATACTTATTTATTTGAGACACAGAGAGAGAGAGAGAGAGTGGGGAAGGGGCAAAGAGAGAAGGAGACAGAGAGCTTAAACCCACGAACCGTGAGATCATGACCTAAGCTGAAATCAAGAATCGGGTCCGTACCAACTGAGCCACCCAGGCGCCCCTGAATGTTATGAATTTTAAAGTTTGATAACTTTATAAGTGAAATATAGCCCTTTATTTTCTAAATGTGTTTCTTTGATTACTAAGGGATTTTAAAATCAGTTTTATGTCCTCTTGTGTGAATTATCATTTATTATATAATTCTTTAAGATGGTTCAAATGTAACTTGCCTGGGTCCTCCCTAGATGGGAGATGGACCATATATATAACCAATGAAGAAACCTTTTTACATTGGGATGTTCATTACATAGAATGCTGTCAGCCAGCACCATTTTAACTGCTGTTTAAGAACAAAAATCAAAAAGGGGCACTGGGGTAGGTCAGCTGGTTGGGCGTCCGACTTCGGTCCAGATCACGATCTCCTGGTTCATGGGTTCAAGCCCTGCATCGGGTTCCATGCTGACAGCTCAGAGCTTGGAGCCTGCTTTGGATTGTGTCTCCCTCTCTGTCTGCCCCTCCTCTACTTTCCCTCTGTCTCTCTCTCTCTCTGTCTCTCTCTCTCTCAAAAATAAATAAACATTAAAAAAATTATCGAAAAAAAAGAACAAAAATCAAACAGTAAGAAATGCTGCCAAGAACTGCTGCTTAGTGATGTGATTGTTTTCATTGTGTAGAACTAATTTTAAAATCGGTCCTGTCTTAGGCTGGTTGGCAGTCCTGATATATTAAGTAAGCTTCCGTATTATGGCGCATGTCTTCTTGCTTCGGATCTGATCAAATTAGATGCTGTTTGAGTGACATCTGTCAGGAGGAGAGGTTGAAACCTCTTGTTCAAAAGACAAAGCCTCTATATTCTCTCGGTGTTTTTCCTTTTAGTCTCCCCCCCTCCCCCCAATTATTAAGCAGATAAGTTATTGTACTGTGTT
Organism: Acinonyx jubatus; assembly: GCF_027475565.1. Taxonomy (NCBI): domain Eukaryota; kingdom Metazoa; phylum Chordata; class Mammalia; order Carnivora; family Felidae; genus Acinonyx; species Acinonyx jubatus. The sequence goes on along the minus strand of NC_069381.1, from coordinate 160,115,567 downwards.
CTGGATAGAAAGAAATGATTAGCTAGCTTCATTTTAAAATACTATTTTCACCTTCTTTTACAGAATCTTTCCAGTTGTTTATGGTGGCTATTCAACCAAGAACCTGGAAGGCTATATGTTGAGCTACAGTTTTTCTGTGCTGTGTTTAACTTTGGCCAGGTATTTATGTACTGAGAACTTTGAGGGCTTTTTTGTTTTCCTGGATGGGTTGTTTGGGGGGTAGTGGTGTGGATGTTGTTGTTTTCTTTTAAATCAAAAGGGTTTAGTTGGTTCGCCAGCTGCCGGCATGCGTGACAGCTGACAGCTGCATCCGATCTCCATGTTGGTTCTTGTCATCAGAATGCACATTGAGTGTTTCAGTCACAAACACCAAATCGTTTTTTGCTTTGGTTTTAAAATGAAGAGTGATCAGTTAAGCAGGAACAAGATGTCCCAACTTCTTTTGAAACTTTGTTATGGTCTTAATAAGTCACTTTGGGAAAAAGACTTCCCTTCTCTGAGTCCCTTAGTCGAGTCACTTAAATTGATGAACATCATTTCATTTACTTGTTGATGTTTCTCGAAGGATAGGTGCTTAAATCTTTGTTAGAAAATCATGTGATGGATAAATACATTTGGGCCAGGGATCGTAGTTACCATTCCTTGACAGTCTAAATGCCAACCATTATTAAGGATTTTACATTAGTCCTCTTACTTAGACGTCACAGGAACACCAACCAAGTGACATTATCATTCCCGGTTTTAAAAATTAGGAACTAAAATTCCATGAAGAACTAATATGATAGGTGCTGTTGTCTTTATGTCACTAATAAAATGGATATTGAAGAATAAACGACATTTTACATATTGGGAAAGTATTTTTATGTGAAAATTTCAAAGTGTGATTCTGTTTTCAATCTCTTACTTTTTAATAAAGAAAGAGTATTAGTCCCACAGATTAAGTATCAGGTTGAAAAAAATAACTCTGTTTGAAATCACTGGTTTTGCCTATTAAACCTGAAATAATCGACTACCTGAGTCAGTTAACATTTATTAGTAGACATTCCTGCACATTTTATCCTAACATTAATTTCTTGAAATATTTCCAGTTTGTTTTGCCATGATGGTGGGGGCAAAAAGACTATGTCTAGATAGATAAGTGACCTAATCAGTTTATTACAGACTGGCTTGAGTATCCCAGGCTACATGAATCTAAGTGAATCTCACTTTGTGAATCTAAGATCTGATTTTTGTACCCAGGAACTATAAAATCCTAGGTTCAGAACTCGTAGTCTCACTCAGCCTTTTGATTTCAAGAAGCCCACTCCAGGCTGTCACCCCAGGACTGGAACTGAGAAAGCTTCACAAATGAAGAAGCTAATGCCAGGAATGTTGCATTTGAGATGATGCCCCCATAGCTAATGGTCCAAGTGTTTCAAAGGAGAGAGAGAGAGAGAGGGAGAGTTATACAAACACTCCCCACCCCCTCCCATATAGGTGTTATAGTAAGGTCATTCCTTTTTGGCTGTTTATAGTTTGGGGGTGAAGCAAGGTAGAGCCTTCTTGCAGTATATCGCATTGTCCACCCTGCCTCCCACCAGCCTGCACTGAGATCCTTAACCCACTGTGCCTGGCAAATGGCAGTTGCCAAACTTCTGTCTCCCCAGGCAATTCCAATTGTCCTTACCTGTGGCCGCTTTCTGGTGCCAGTTTTCCTCATCACCCCCAAATCCCTCAAACCCTTTCCCTAAGCACCTAGCCAATTTCATGTCACATAAAGTTTGTTCAGTGACTTCACTGTAATCAGACACTATGTAATTCTCTACTTGCTGAAGTGTTAACGGAAATATAATAAACACTGAAGCACAACGGGAGATCACTTATTTTCTTTTTTCAAAAGGGAAAACGAAGACATGAAGCTCTTAAATGTTTTCGTTTTTCTTCAGTGAGCTAGAATACAGATGTGGCAGCTCAGCCCTGGGTTAAGTCAATGATCCAACCTAACTAGTAGGATACATGACTAAGAAGAGGCAGCCAAGTATCATACCTGCCTCCAGACACTGACCTTTAGAGGACCTGCCTTGTGTGGTCCATTTAAAATACTGCTCTAATCACTCTAGGTTAGCTTCCCCCAGCACTAAACATATGGTGGCTTCCATAATTCCTCAGTCTTAACATTCTACTGTTGAACTCATGACTGTAACCTTTCTTCTTCCATAGGGATTTATTTCCTTTGGCATCTTTGGATTGGACAAACATTTAATCATTCTACCTTTCAAAAGAAGGTAAATTTAGTTTTGAAATAAATCTATATCTGGGGACACCTGGGTGGCTCAGCCGGGTAAACGTCCGTCCGACTTTGGCTCAGTTCATGATCTCATGGTTTGTGGGTTCGAACCCTGCGTCGGGCTCTGTGCTGACAGCTCAGAGCCTGGAGCCTGCTTTGGATTCTTTGTCTCCCTCTCTCTCTGCCCCTCTTCTGCTCATGCTCTGTCTCTTTCCCTCAAAAATAAACATTAAAAAATTTTAGAAAGAAATCTATACCTGTAAAAGTAATGACAAGGCCATTCTATTAACACACTGATATTTTTAAACCTATAGTAATTGCTAGACCACAGAAAGATTAAACTAAACATTGTGTTGATTCACACATTTGTTGTAAATAATTGCAGAGAAGGGGCACCTGGGTGGCTCAGTTAGTTAAAGCCTCCAAATCTTAGTTTCAGCTCAGGTCATGATCTCACGGTTCATGGGTTTGAACCCCGCGTCAGGCTCTACACTGCTGGTGCAGAGCCTGCTTGGGATTCTCTCTCTCTGCCCCCTACCAGCTCGCACCTGTTCTCTCCCTCTTTCTCAAGATAAAGAAAAATAAACTTTAAACAAATAAATAATTGCAGAGAAAACTTTAGAAAAACTCTTATTACTCCCACATTGTCATTTGCATTTCAACGAGAATTGATGGGTGAGAACTTCTTTTTTTTTTTCATGTTTATTTATTTTTGAGAGAGAGAGAGAGAGAGAGAGAGAACACCAGGGGGAGGGACAGAGAGAGGGGGGCAGAAGATCCAAAGCGGGCCCTTCACTGACAGCAGAGAGACTGATGCAGGGCTCGAACCCACAAACTGTGAGATCATGACCTGAGCTGAAGTCGACCGACTGAGCCACCCAGGTGCCCTGATGGATGAGGACTTCTATCTATGCCATTAACTACATAAAGTAAAGTGAAACGTGAAAAATATATTTAGGAATGGAAGTGGTAGATTGTGCATCCCCAAAGGTCGGTATTTGACAATACAGATTCTCCTTTGACAATAGGATTTCTCTTTCTATCAAACTGACAATTTATAGAAAATGCAAGTCCCTTCTTTCTAAATTGTTTTTCTTAGCTTGGTGAGGAGTTTCTTTGGATTCAGATTAGTAACTTCTTTAAAAGAAATAATGAAATGGGAATTCTGCAACTCAGGAGTGGAAGGAAGGGGGAGGCACACATCTTTGTTACTCTCATTTGTTTTCAAAGTCAAACTCAGTAGAAACTAGAAGTGCTAATGGAATTTATCCTATCCACTACCTAAAAAGTGCCCAGTATGTGGTCACTGTTCTTTCTTCTACTTCTTTTTTGTCGTCATTAACATCATCACACTATTGAGACACAGTTGCTTCATTTCATGAAGGAGGAAAAGCAATAGGAAAGTCATTGAACTTAGTTATCAGCTCATAATGTTGATCAGTTAAAATGGTCAACACATGTATCATCTGAGCTGGCAGAAACAGAATGATGCTGTATTCCGGAGCCCAGTATTTGTCTCTCTGGTACTGAAATTGGAGAATGGTTAAATAAAATACTTGATCTCTGTAAGTTATTTTTGCCACTTAAAACAGTAGAATGTGGAGTAAGGAAAGAACTTCATTTTTTTGGTAGAAACTGAAATAGATCAAATATGCTTGGATGGCTTATAAAATGTTCAAGTCTCCACCTGCTTGGACCAGGAAACCAAGTGCGGGTTAGGTCTTTGCTTCGGACACTAACAGCATCTGGATGTTGTCGATGACCGCTTTGGAAGAGCTGTGTCGATGGGGTGATAAGCAGGAAGGGGTTCTCTCTGAGTGCTTTTCATTCCTTAAAAGTGACCTCCTTAAATTTTGGCTTTTAGACTTGAGTTCCTATGGAATAATAAAGATACAACAGACAACAGGGGTTCTCCTGTTCCTGAGGAAATAAAAATGACCTGTCAACAATTTATCCATTATCATCGTGATCTGTGTATCCGAAACATTGTCAAGGAAAGAAGGCAAGTACAAATTCTAGATAATTATATTTTAGATGATTAATTTTGGTTTGTAACAGGCTAAGTAATATGGTTGTAATTAACTATATGGTTGGTTTTTTTTTTTTTTTCAATAGCACAATTACATGTAAAAGTTAAAACAGTCAGTTTATAGTTTAAGAAACAGCATATACTGGGGCACCTGGGTGGCTCAGTTGTTTGGGCGTCGGACTTTCAGCTCAGGTCATGATCCAGCCCCATGTCGGGCTCTGTGCTGACAGCTCAGAGCCTGGAACCTGCTTCAGATTTTGTGTCTCCCTCGCTCTCTGCCCCTCCCCCACTAGCACTCTGTGACTCTCTCAAAAATAAATAAAAACGCTTTTTAAAAAAATTTAAAAAGGGGCGCCTGGGTGGTGCAGTCGGTTAAGCGTCCGACTTCAGCCAGGTCACGATCTCGCGGTCCGGGAGTTTGAGCCCCACGTCAGGCTCTGGGCTGATGGCTCGGAGCCTGGAGCCTGTTTCCGATTCTGTGTCTCCCTTTCTCTCTGCCCCTCCCCCGTTCATGCTCTGTCTCTCTCTGTCCCAAAAATAAATAAACATTGAAAAAAAAAATTTTTTTTTTTAAAATTTAAAAAAAGAAACAGCATATACTGGGGTGCCTGGGTAGTTTAGTCGGTTAAGCATCCAACTTCAGCTCAGGTCATGATCTCACTGTTCGTGGGTTCGAGCCCCGTGTCGGGCTCTGTGCTGACAGCCTCAGAGCCTGGATCCTGCTTCGGATTCTGTGTCTCCCTCTCTCTCTGCCCTTCCCCTCCCCCTGCCCTCCCCTCCCACCACTCATACTGTCTCTGTCTTTCAAAAATAAATAAATGTTAAAAAAAATTGTTTTAAAACAGCATATGTAAGATTCTTACACTTTTTAGAAGTTACATAACTTCCAATTTCCATATAAAATGTGAAAACTAATTTAGAATGAAGGAAAATGTAGTAAAATATTAACATTCACTTCATGTTGGCCGTTAGTGTCTCTCACAAAACCAGAAGATACACTGGATTTAGAAGTGACTTTCTATTCTCTGTCTCCTAGGGGTATGTTATTTCATATTATTAATGACATTGTCAGGAAAATGAAATGAAATTTGTCCTTTTATGTCTATAGCCACAAATTTGAAATTGCCATTCAGGATGATATATGTACACATATCCTATGCCACTATATTTGTTTAGAAACAGGTAGCCTGGGACAGTTAGTGGAAAGGGGACTCACTGGGCACTGATACTAGAAGTCAGCTCCTGAATCTGCTACTTATTAGCTATGCGACATCATTGGGCAAGTTCAGTTGTCTAAACCTTAATTTTCCTCTTCTTTAAAATTAGATAGCATGTTTTTGAATCGGATAGCAAAATCTGTACGAGGGTCCTAGCCCGGTTTCTGGAAATGGTAAACTATGAAGAAAAGTTAGTTAAAGAGCCAAACAAAATTATTTCAAAGTTCCACTAATGGACAGTTTCAACAATTTACAGTTGCTTCTTAAAATTAAAGGGGGGCTCCTGGGTGGGGTGGCTCAGTCGGTTAAGCACCTGACTCTTGGTTTCAGCTCACGTCATGATCTCATGGTTTGTAGGTTCGAACTCCGCCTTGGGCTCTGCGCTGACAGCATGGAGCCTGCTTGGGATTCTCTCTCTCTCTCTCTCTCTCTCTCTCTCTCTCTCTCCCCTCTCTTTCTGCCCCTCCCCTGCTTGTGCTCTCTTTCTCTCCCTCAAAATAAATAAATAAACTTCAACAAATAGTAATGAAATGAAATGAAATGAAATGAGATGAGATGAATAAAGGGTGCTCCACGTCAGCTCTGCCAGGCCCACTGTGATTGCGTAGGTGGGAAGCACGGCGCTTGCAGTTGGCAGGCTGCCTCGCGCCCAGACGGCCGAATGGGCGCTGGCTGGTAGTGGTGCTGCCCTGTGACCTGTAGGGTGGCACATGCTCTGCCACTCTGTGCGGTTCCATGGGCTGTGGTTGTAGCTGCCTGATCAGTCATCAGGAAGCAAATATTCTCCAGTTGGTGTCAGGGATATAAGGTGTTGGGCTATAAATTAAAAATCAGCAAGCAGGGAGAAGGATCAGACAGAGGTCATAATATTCCAGGTGATGTTTGTAGTTGTAAAGCATAAATTAAGATATCTTATTACTAAGCAAACTACTGATGTTAAAACATTTTGACTTATGTACTTGAGAAGATCCTTCATGGATATTAGCCTCTTCTCTAATTTCTATGGGAAACTCTATATTCATTAGTGGTTAAATGCTTTAAAATTTTTGTCACTTACTTCTCATCTCGTCTTGATTTTCATCCACTGTTTCCTGTTGTCAAGCACTTTAGGTTTTACAGCTTGACTGATGCTTGTGGACAGATTCATGTTGTCTATTGCATATTTGTATGAAAATATTAAGAGTTCATTTAATTGCTTCTTTCACACTTCTCTTCCTCTTGTTTATTTATTCGTACCTGAGGCACCCCACATTTGCATTAGGAAGACCAATTTTAAATAATCAAAAAATAGATTCATAATCAAAGCACATTTTAAAGACCTTAGATTTATGGCAAGACAGATCACACTTATTCTTTCCTTCCTTCCTAATGCGCCAAATTCCTGACAAATATCAGTAAGATTGCCTTGCTGATGAAGGCAAGAAGAAAGACTATTTGTGGGCAGTGTGATAAACAGAAAATAATGAAGTGAGATTTGAGTAGTTTAGTGAAAGTAGTCACTTTGTAAGAGCTCGTAAAAACGTATCATTTAATGTTCCTGAGACTATTCAATTACTTATTATACCTAAGAGTATATCATAAAATAAGTAATATTCAACTGTCTACAGAATAGATCTGGTTATAGCCAGCCAGCTACTATAAAAAAGAATGCTTCTTTGTAGATGCATTTACATTGTCTCCTTTTTTTTTTTTACATGTTTCTGTTTTCACAAGCATTATCGGCATTTTTTTTTTCCCTGGTGGGTCTTTCTAGGGTCGGATGAGTTAACAAACCCTTTATATTCAGAAGAGTTTCATTCCTGCCACACTTTTAACTATCATGCTGTGTTTCCCTGTCTCCTGTTTTTCCTTGCTTGTCCTCTATCATGCAGTGCTGATACCAGGTTTACAGAACATATGGGTGAATCATTCCTTTGACATACAGGTGTGGTGCAAAGACGTCTACTGGGACCTTCTGTGGCTGTGACCTGGTGAACTGGCTCATTGAAGTCGGCCTTGCCTCCGACCGTGGGGAAGCTGTGATATATGGAGACAGACTGGTGCAAGGAGGAGTCATCCAGCACATAACCAATGAGTATGAATTTCGGGATGAGTACTTGTTTTACAGATTTCTTCAAAAGAGTCCTGAACAGAGTCCTCCTGCTGTTAATGCCAACACTCCCCCACAGGAAAGATATAAAGAGATCGAGCATTCATCCCCATCCCCTAAGACCTAAATTATGAAGGAGACACCCCTGGGCCATATTCTGGCCCCAGATCTGTTTCTTATTAGCTGTCTGACCTTGGGCAAATTGTAACCTCTCTAAACCTCAATTGCCTCTTCTGTAAAATTTGACGAGGTGTGTTCCTACCCCTTGCTAACATTCTGTGACTTCGTGTGTTTCTAAAACACACAGGAAACTGACAGGAAAAAGAGAAAACCAAATCAAAATGTAAAGTTCTGATAATAAATATGATAATTACTATAAACTAGTTATGCCAACATTTTAAAACATTGCTCCCTACAGCCGTTTGCTATAATTTCAAGACGAACATCCAATTTATTATTGCTTTAAATTGCCAAATTTGGCAGGTATATTGCTGGCAGGAAATGGACCTTAAATTATGACAACTTTGCACTTATTGATAGCACCTCCTGAAAAAGAATTTTAATGATTCTGATAAAAGACCTTCTTATTCTATTTTCCCCATTTTCTTAACAAATAGTACTCATTTAAAAACTAGAAGCAATATTTTTTTAAAGTTCATCTTTTCCTGCTTTTCTATCCAAAGTACTAATCTGTGTCATTAGGAGACGAATAAGAACCACCATAAATATTATCTCCAAAATCCATCCACAGAGGTATAATCTTTAACATTTGTACTGCAAATAATTTCAGCAGATTTGTTTAAATTTTATCAACAAATCTGTTGCCATGTATCGATTCTGGTGTTTGCATAAAGCACCACAGTGCAGAAGGATAGCCCCATTCCCTTCTTCCCTGCAGTTAAAGAGAAAAAGCTATATAGTTCAAGCCAAGATTTAAAAATGTTAAGCCTAACACCCTACTTTTACATCTAGAATTTAGTCTTCTTAAAGTGTCCATGTATAAAAAATCTACAAACTTGAAAGTTATTCAGTGTTGCCCTCCGATAAGCTTTATCTTCAGTAAATTAAAAAGAGATCTATTCACATGACCTTTGAACCTATACTTAATTATTAGGTGTCAGTGCTGGTTTACCTTATTTAAACTATGTTTCTAGTATTTATTTTTCTCATACTTTTAGTGTGTCATGTAAAAGCCATTTAGAAACTAATTTATAGACTTAAATCATTGCTCTTTTAATGCAACAAATATGTAATTTTTTAAAAAACCTGCATGGAAGCCTAGTGTATTTAACAAGTAAATTACACTTTATTGTGTAGTATTAACCTGTACCAACTTTACGTTACGATTAGGGAATGGGGATTTTTTTCAGCAGAAATGTCTTGCTGCAAGACTTTTTTTTTTTTTTTTTTTAATGACCACATTATAACTCTCAGAACGCTCAGGAGTAAGCATAAAGCCTCATTGTTATACCAGGAGACTTTTACAATTACAACAATACGGATATTAATTCACATGCATGCAGGCAACTCAAACTGGAGAATTTGTTTTGTGAACAAATCATACTACACCTGTTCTATTATTTGCATGAAGGGAATAAGCAGCATCTTTTTCCATGGGAAACACTAAGAGAAAACCCTGGATCAGAATGATCTGCGGTTTCAGATAACAAAGGCTTTTAAGGGATATTTTTAGGGTTATGGATATGCTAATTTTATTAAATGAAAATATTTGTAACTTTTACTCTCACTGACAAAGCAAGTTTCTCAATAAAATACCTATTTTAACTTGCATTGCCAACATCTTCTTTGAGTAATCTGAAAAACGCAGAAGCCATCATAGAGGTCTTTTCTGTAAGTTTTCACTGTTTTCTTAAATGGGTCTCCTGAGATTGTTCTGTTCTTCATGACCTTCTGGGATCTATCTGCACAGGGCCTTGCCCAATTATGCACTCAGTAAGCACTTTTTATTAATGAATCAATAGGACATTGGAGTCCTTTTCACATATTTCATAATTTTTAATATGCAAGGTCACAGCTGGGAAAATTATCTGATAGAATTTTGATTAAAATCTATCTAAAATCTTTTAGGTGCCTGGCTGGATCAGTCAGTAAATCAGGTGACTCTTGATCTTGGGGTCGTGAGTTTCAAGCCCCATGTTGGGTGTAGAGATTACTTAAAAAAACAAATCTACCCCTTTTTGGCTAATATTCAATACGGTCAGTTGTTCTTTTCTTTGTTCTGAATAATTCCATGACTAGCTTTTGTTTAAACTTCAATATTTTCAGAATAAGGTAAAGTGTGCTTGGCATTTTAAGAATAATGACTAATGACAGTTAGTTTCTAAAAGCAAGACAGATGTAAAACTATTATTTTACATGTTTGCTATACAGAATAGTGTTTGCCCCATCAATTCTAATATGATGTTAAATATTAAATTACTTTAGACCACTGGGCATAGGTAGTCAAGTGATGTCTGATGGTTGGAAACACAGTTCAGGATCAGAAATATCATCACCATTCTTCAGGAAAATGCGGAATGATAAATTTCTATGATTGGTATGAGAAAAGCCTGAAGTAATTAATTAAGAAAAGAACACACTCACTCTGTAGAACCTATTTTTCATAAATGTTACAAGTGGGAACTAAATTTCCAAAATTCTAGGCTGAATAATTATTTCTAGGGTAAAATTTTTGGTTGATCAACAAAACTAAAAGCCTACTGAATGGAAGAAGATATTTGCAAATGATATATCCAATGAAAGGTTAGTATCCAAAAATATATAAAAGAATTTATACAACTTGACATCAAAAAACAATCCAATTAAAAATGGGCAAAGACATGAAGAGACATTTCTCCAAAGAAGACATACAGATGGCCAACAGACACATGAAAAGATGCTCAACAGCACTCACGATCAGGAAATTGAAATCAAAATCAAGAGATGTCACCTCAGACGTGTCAGAATGGCTAAAATCGAAACACAAGAAACAACAAGTGTTGGTGAGGATGTGGAGAAAGAGGAACCCTCTTGCACTGTTGGTGGGAAGGCAAACTGGTGCAGCCACTGTGGAAAACAATATGGAGGTTCCATAAAAAATTAAAAACAGAGAAAAAAATTAAAAATAGAACTACCATATGATCCAGTAATCGCACTACTGGCTATTTACCCAAAGAATACGAAAACGCTAACTTGAAAGGATGTGTGTCCCTATGTTTATTACAGCATTATTTGCAATAGCCAACAAGTGTCCATTGATAGATGAATGGATAAAGAAGATGAGGTAGGGGCGCCTGGGTGGCTCAGTTGGTTAAGCGTCTGACTTTGGCTCAGGTCATGATCTCACAGTTTGTGAGTTTGAGCCCCACATCGGGCTCTGTGTTGACAGCTCAGCCTGAAGCCTGCTTCGGATTCTGTGTCTCCTCTCTCTGCCCCTCCCATGCACATGCTCTGTCTCTATCTCTCAATAATAAATAAAACGTTGAAAAAAAAAAAAGGTGTGTGTGTGTGTGTATACACAATGGAATATTATTCAGCCATAAGAAAATGAAATCTTGCCATTTGCAACAACATGGTTGTATCTAGAGAGTATAATGCTAAGCAAACTAAGTCAGAGAAAGACAAATACCATATGATTTCATTCATATGTGAAATTTAAGAAACAAAACAACAACAAAAAAGAAACCAAAAGACAAACTGTTAATGATAGAGAACAAACAGATCATTTTCAGAGGGGGAATGGGGGTGGGGGGTGGGTGAAACAGGTGAACAGGATTAAGAGCATATTTACCTTGATGAGCACTAAGTAATATATGGAATTGTTGACTCAGTCTATTGTATACCTGAAGCAAATATAACACTGTATGTTGACTGTACTGGAATTAAAAATAAAAGTTTTTTTGGTTGAAGATTAATATATAAATTGATGTTTTCAACAAAGATCAAACAAACTAGCTTTCTCTAAAGTACTCAGCTTAAGGTTCCCGGCTAGCTCAGTCAGTAGAGCATGAGACTCTTAAAGTACTCAGTTTATTGGTTATTCCCTTGGTTTATTACATCATGGTAAATAATAAATCATACCATTGAAGGATTAACCAAAAAAAAAAAAAAAAAAAAGCTTAATTGCAAAAAAAAACTATATTTTTTATTCCTAAGAAACACCTGAAATTTAAGAAAACCTTACATTTTTAGCGTGCCCCGTGGCTCAGTCAGTTAAGCGCCCAGCTTCAGCTCAGGTCATGATCTCACGGTTCATGAGTTCAAGCCCCGCCTCAGGCTCGGGCTCTGTGCTAACAGCTCAGAGTCTGGAGCCTGCTTCGGATTCTGTCTCCCTCTCTCTCTCTCTGCTCTTCTCCTGCTCACACTCTGTCTCTCTCACTTTCTCAAAAATAAATAAACATTTAAAAAAAAGGAAGTCTTAAATTTTCTAAAATATACTATAAGGCATTAATTACCCACACAATTACCAAAACCCAAATACCATATTGGATTTACATAGTGAAAGTCTCCTAAACTTTCTTAATTCACATATCCTTATAATACCAGTCTTTAGGGAGTTGTTATTCCCATTTTGAATATGCAAAAAAGCAACAGGTTGACCTGAGACTTAACAAAGGTTACCAAGTTGTACAGATAGATTGTCTAAATAATTTGCTCAACTTTACAGAGGACTGGGTACATTATTTCCATCAGCACTTCAATGTTCATTTAACAAATATTTATTGAGCCTCTAACTTGTGCCAACACAATGTTGAATACTGAGCACACGATAGTGGGGTTCCTAACCTCATAAAGCTTCTATTTTACTGTAAAAAACAGATGTGAAACATATAATTACACTTGTGATCAGGATCACATGTGGCTCTGAGGGTACGTAACAACAGACTTGACCTTGTGGTATGGGGAAAACTTTCCTGAGGAACTCCTGCTTCAGCAAAATTCTAAAGGATAAAAACAACTAGTTACATAAAAAGGAGGACGTGAAATGAATGGTGCAAGCAGAGGGCACAGCCATTGTGAAGGAGCTGGGCACATTCAAGGATTTGAAAGAGCAGTGTAGGGGCGCCTGGGTGGCGCAGTCGGTTAAGCGTCCGACTTCAGCCAGGTCACGATCTCGCGGTCCGTGAGTTCGAGCCCCGCGTCAGGCTCTGGGCTGATGGCTCAGAGCCTGGAGCCTGTTTCCGATTCTGTGTCTCCCTCTCTCTCTGCCCCTCCCCCGTTCATGCTCTGTCTCTCTCTGTCCCAAAAATAAATAAACGTTGATGAAAGAGCAGTGTAGTGAGCGAAACAAGCCAAAGAAAGACAAATATACGATGATTTCGCTCATATGTGGAGTTTAAGACACAAAACAGATGAACATAGGGGAAGGAGAAAAAAAGATACGGAGGCAAACCATGAAAGAGACTCTTAACTTTAGAGAACCGTGGGTTGATGGAAGGAGGTGGGTGGGGGATGTGCTAAATGATGAGTATTAAGGAGGGCACTTGCTGTGATGCGCACTGGGTGTTATATGTAAGTGATGAATCACTAAATTCTCACTAATGTTACACTCTATGTTAACTAATTTAAATAAAAACTTGAAACATTAAAAAACCCCGAAAGACCAGGGACACCTGGGCGGCTCCGTCAGTTAAGCATCCAACTTAAACTCCGGTCATGATCTCATGGTTCATGGGTTCGAGTTCTGCCTTGGGCTCTCTGCTGTCAGCTCAGAGTCTGGAGCCTGTTTCAGATTCTGTGTGTGTGTGTCTGCCCATACCCCACCTGTGCACTCTCTCTCTCTCTCTCTCAAAAATAAATGAATAAACTTAAAAAAAAAAAAAAAGCATTATAGTAAAAGCTTTTTAAAAAGGCAATAGTGTACAAGGGTTCCTTTACACTGTCAGTGAGAATGCAAATTGATGTAGGCACTGCAAAAACAGTACAGGGGTTCCTTCAAAAGTTAAAAATAGAGAGGCACCAGTTAAGAGTCTGACTTTTAAGTTTGGTTCAGATCATGATCTCATGGGTTGTGAGTTCGAGCCCTTCATCAGGCTCTGTGCTGACAGCAAGGAGTCTGCTTTGGATTCTCTCTGCCCCTCCCCTCCCCTCTCTCTGTCAAAATAAATTAAACATTTTTTTAAGTTAAAAATAGATTTGCCATATGATCCACTAATTCCACAACTGGGTATTTAACCAAAGAAAACAAAAACACTAATCCGAAAAGATATATGCACCCCTATGTTTATTGCAGCATTACTTACACAGCCTAGATGCAGAAGCAACCCAAGTGTCCATTGATAGATGAATGGATAAAGAAACTGTGGTGCACATATACAATGGAATATTATTCAGCAATAGGAAAGAATGAAATCTTGCCATTTGCAACAACATGGATGGGCCTAGAAGGTATAATGCCAAGTGAAATAAAAAAGACAAATACCATATGATTTCACTCATGTGCAGAATTTAACAAAACAAAGGAACAACAACAACAACAAAAACCAAACAGACTTTTAAATAGAGAACGAACTGGTGGTTGCCAGAGGCGGGGGTGGGGATCGGTGAAAGAGAGAAAGGGGATTATGAAAAAAAAAAAAAAAAAAACCTAGCAAAAGTATAAGAAGATACAGATAGGCAGATCAGCAAGATCTCATTGATAGTTCTTAAGGACTGGGACTTATCTCAATGACTTTTTAAAAGAATTTTAGATTCAACAATAAGAAAATGAACAGCCTGATTTTTAAATTGGGCAAAATATCTGAACAGGTATCTCACCAAAGAAGATATACAGAGGGCAATTAAGCATATTAAAAGATGCTCTGCAACATAAGTCATCAGGGAAATGCAAATTAAAACAATGAGATACTACTACACATCTATAAGAATAGCCAAAATCCTGAACACTGACGATACCGAATGATAAGTAAGGATGTGGAGCAACAGAAACTCTCATTCATTGCTGGTGGAATGCAAAATGATGGTCACTTTGGAAGATAGTGTGGCAGTTTCTTACAAAACTAAACATACTCTAACCATACCATCCAGCACTCATGCTGCTGGTATTTATCCAAATGAACTGAAAACTTACGTCTACACAAAAACTGGCACATAGATGTTTATAGCAGCTTTATCATAACTGCCAAAACATGGAAGCAACTAAGGTGTCCTTCAGTAGGACCTATGGTTTTATGACTGGGTATCCGCAATCAAAATATCCAGAATACTATTCAGCACTGAAAAGACATGAGCTCCCAAGCCATGAAAAGGCATGGAGGAATCTTAAATGCATATTACTAAGTTAAAGAGCAAATCTGAAAAGGCTATATACTGTATGATTCCAACTATATGACATTCTAGAAAAGGCAAAACTACGGAGATAATAAAAAGGTAAGTGGCTGTCAGGGATTAGGGGGAGGGAGAGATGAATAGGTGGAGCACAGATATTTAAAGCAGTGAAACTATTCTGTATAATACTCACTAATGCATGTCGTTAAACATTTGTCCAAACCCATAGAAGGTACAATGAATGAACCCGAATGTAGACTATGGCTTTTGGGTGATAATGATATGTCAGTGTAGGTTCATCAATTGTAACAGATGTATTACTCTAGTGTGGGATGTTGACGGGGGGGGGGGGGGGAATTGGAGGTGGGACAGGACGTATGCTGGGACTCTGTACTTTCTGCTCAGTTTTGCTTTAAACCTAAAACAGCTGTAAAAAAATATTTTCTTAAAAAGTTTTAGGAAGGAAATGTATTATTAGATTTACATTCCCAAGAGATCACTCTGCTGCAGTGACCCATGTGAACAGAGATAAAAAACAAAAATGGGTGTAGAACAGTTCACTGCAGTTGTCCAGGTGAGAGACAGTGCTAGTTGAGACTAGGGTGGTATGGAAGGAGGAAGAGAAAACATGTGAGCCCCAGAGAGAGAAATAAGATTCAAGTATGTGCCCCTGGATAAATGAACAGCCTGCTTACCCTTAGTTTCCCCATATATTAAGAGAGAGAAAGGAGGTGTATGGGGGTTGGCCAAAGGTCTTCATGATTTGGAGAGAGGCTTTCACTGAACCATATGTAAAGCAAACACATAATTAACTGAGTACTTGAGACAATCTCTTTTCTTTTGTAATGGTAGCTCTGTATTAGACGAGCAAAATCAAGCAGATTGTAGTTTTTACATTTTTTTTTTACATTTATTTATTTTTGAGAGACAGAGAGAGACAGAGCGCGAACAGGGAAGAGGGAGATAGAGAAGGAGACACAAAATCCAAAGCAGGCTCCAGGCTCTGAGCTGTCGGCACAGAGCCCAAGGTGGGGCTCGAACCCACAAACCACGAGATCATGACCTAAATCGAAGTCGAACACTCAACCAACTGAGCCACCCAGGCGCCCCTAAGCAGATTATGGCTTTTATGAGAGAACTTAAAAAAAGAAATTTTCTTTAATCATCCGCTACTTTAGTAATAATCCTAATTACAATGATAGCAACCAATAAATACGATAATATAATAAAAAACCTAAAATAGATATTTCTAGAAACCAATAAATAATGTTGAGTTGGATTCTTCTTTTGTTTTATAGTTGCAACTTTGAGTCTTACTTGGTAATCTCTATGTAACTTTAACAAAGTTTTATAAACTTTGGGTAAATATTACTTATTAATAATGTTCATAATACATTATGCACTATAATGTTCTTCATGCTTATAGTACACTAATAATTCTATTTCGTTGCCACTATCTCATTCCTGTTGCTGTTTTCACTGAGTGAAGAGAAACAAAATTTGAGAAAGATTCAAGACACAGAAACAGTATCTCCTGAGGTCTTGGTTCCCTTATCCCATTTCCTAATCCCCCAGACAAGCTCTTCTAAAAACATTACCGTAAAAGCCTATAAGGGTGCGTGGCTGAAAAAGTGCTTGATAATTAGAGCTAAAAGCTCACTGATGCCAAGTCTTGACAAAAAGCATGTTTGTGTCTAATGAAAGCACATTTGCAGGATTAATACACTGTAGTAAGACAATGTATAAATCTAGAAAATTTTGTTAGAGATGATTAATATTTGCCTAATGAGAAAAAACTCATTACTTGAGAAACAATATTTTCCATTACTAAAGAAAAATCTATTTTCTTGCTGTAATTGAGAAAATTATTTGAGGACAATACATAAATATACTAAATATAAACCTATTCATTATTATTTTTTTTTTCAACGTTTATTTATTTTTGGGACAGAGAGAGACAGAGCATGAACGGGGGAGGGGCAGAGAGAAAGGGAGACACAGAATCGGAAACAGGCTCCAGGCTCCGAGCCATCAGCCCAGAGCCCGACGCGGGGCTCGAACTCACGGACCGCGAGATCGTGACCTGGCTGAAGTCGGACGCTTAACCGACTGCGCCACCCAGGCGCCCCACCTATTCATTATTTTAATATTTCATACTTTATGCAGAATTGAATATTTAATTATTGTAATTTTTAAAAAGGTATTATGGCTGGAAAAAAACCACATACACATACACACACACATACACACACACACACACACACACACACACACACAAATACCTGAAATAACTCCTGGCTATTCCATGATATATGTGCCTAATTCTAATGTTATTTTCTTTCTCAATATTTCAGCAAGACTATGTGTAGTTTTAATAGGCCATTAGGTAAATGCTATTAAAGAAAAATCAGATCTACTCAAACTAGGTTATATCATTTACCAAGGTGATAGATTCTGACTTTGAGGAAGATTGTTGACCATTTATATGACACTAAGAACTAATGTTTGACTTATAAATTCTAATTTCATCTTTTGCACACTGGGGAAAGAGATTAACAATTTTATCAACATCAAGATGCTTGTTTTGAAGAATTGATTCCATTTCTTTGAATAGTTCTTTCTCCAGTTTCCTCATGTTGTCCAACATAGTTTTGGCCTTTTCCTGAACAATGAAAAAATAAAAATAAGTAAATACACACACACATATAAGTCTAACCAAATTCCAAACCACCTCTACAGACAAGTTTTTTTTTCATTCTGGTTTCCACTTCTAGTTTGGTTCCCCTCTCATTCTTTAGATACAGTACGGAATGAAATTCTTCAGGAAAAATCTTTGTTCTATATTGAATTAATGGATTAACTCCAACTTATCAGGTATTCTTAGTAGAAAAGATTAAGCATAATTGCATAGGATTAGTCTATAAGCAAGAAACCTAAAAGAAAAATTTACAGGACCATTGAAATTATGATATTGTGTCTGGGGAAGGTTGCTGAAAAATGAGGCTAAGATATTTTTATGACGGTGGATCTTCTATATTTAAAATCAATATTATCAGATTAAACAAAGGAAAAAGAACAGTAGTATTCAAGGGAAAGAACAACTAAAAAAGACATTTTCTCTATGATTCCTCCCTGTTTCAAGAATCGGGGGAAAGGTCATTACTCATATAGAATAAAGGAATTTTTAAGTTATTGGTGAATTACCATGACCAGTTATAGGGTAGGTACTGAGAGGAAAAATATATAAGAAGAAAGTTACTAGAAAGTAAGAATAATTTTAAAAATTCTGCTCTATAATGATAGAGCAGAATTCCACAAAACAAAGATGCTTAATCTAAACATGGACTTTAAAATCAAATTGGATCAACTTTTTCTGATGAAACACTACATTACATATTAGTGAGAAAAAAATATATTTTGTCTATAAATGGTATTGAAATAATTGGTCACCTCTTGGAAAACAAAGTTAGAATCCCTACTTCATAACATACACAAAAATAAATTTCAGGGGCACCTAGGTGGCTCAGTAAGTTAAGCACCAGACTCTTGATTTCAGCTCAGATCATGATCTCAGGGTTCGTGAATCCCAGCCCCTCGTTGGGCTCTGCGCTGACAATGCGGAGCTTGGTATTCTCTCTCTGCCCCTCCTCCCACACGCTCTCTCTCTCTCTCTCTCTCTCTCTTAAATAAACATGAAAAAATAGAAAGAAATTTCAGAAAAATTCAAGAACTAAGTATTTTTTTCAAACACACACATACATACTAGAAGAAAATACAGAAGTTATATTTATTTTGAGATGAAGCAGGCCTCTAGAAGCATGAAATCAAGATGCCTTAAAGGAAAAGACTAACAAATGTAATTGACTTAACTTAAAACTTCTGTGTGAAAAAAAGTTAAACAAACAATAAACTGAGATAAAAAATTGCAATATAACAAAGACTCAAAATTCATATAGTTTTGCCTCTCTGAGGCAAAAGACAAAAACAACCAAGCAACAATTGAAAAACAGGCTAGGGAAAAGAACAGGCAAGTCATTTAAGAGGAAATACTAATGGCTAATAAACATCTGAGAAGCTTTTCAACCGCATCAGTAATCAAGAAACATACATTAAAACTACCAGTAGCACTGACTCTCCCTAAGTCATAAAAATAGACTAGAACTAGAGAAAGACAAATATCACATCATTCTGCATAATATATGTGGAATCTAAAAAACAAAACAAATGACAAAAAGCAGCATTAGACCCATAAATACAGAGAACAAAGAAATTGATGGTTGCCAGATGACAGGGGGTGAGGAGGTAGACAATATGAGTGAAGAGAAGAGGAAGATATAGGTGCCCAGTTATGGAATGAATGTCATGGGGATAAAAGGCACATAAGGAATATAGTTAATGGTATTGTAATAGCATTGTATGGTGACAGATGGCAGCTACACGTGGGGTGAGCATAGCATAATGTATAGATATGTCCAATCACTATATTGTACACCTAAAACTAATGTTAACATTTTGTGTCAATTATACTTCAGTAAAAAAAAAAAAGTAGACTAGAATCCAGCTCTTTGACACTTCTTCCTTCAGGTTCTATGGTTTCTCCATTACTTTCTGTTGTCAATCAACACTTAATGGCTATTAAATAAAGCCTAAGATACTAACAGCTTTTAAATTTTAATTTCAATATTACTTAGAAAAATGTCAATCAGCATTTTAATTTAACAAGCATTTAATAATACGTCTACAAAACCAACCTTCCAGAAACAGTATTGAGGGGAAAGGAAGCTGACAATGCTGAGAACTAAGTAAGCGATTAGTGGCAGTGTGGAGGCTGCTCAGGGAGAAGTGAGGGAAAATCCCTCCAGAGCAGACATATCTCTTGAAACATATCACTGAGGAACTTGAGCAAAGGCAAGAAGGACCAGGGGGCTCATTTGTCCCAGGACTGTGCTCAGTCAGGAGTGTAAGCCAAGCCCACACAGTGGATGACACCACTGGCCAGTAGACTGGGCTCTCATCAGCGTACTTAATGCCCCTAGAACAACTTGCCTGCTTCTCATTCCATGCCACCGGCTACCTACAAAAAGTGTTTATACTGTAAGTTACAAGTGAAAACAAAGTAGTCCAAGATAAAGCAAGTGTCAAGAATCCACAGCAAACAGGAGGTCTAGACAGAGTTCTCTGCTTTAAGTGTAAGCAAAGCGGGTGGGGGAATGGCAACCATGCAAACATACTACAGACAAAAGTAAATAAATAATTACCTGGAAGACAACTGATACAATGCATTTTATGTAGAAAGAATGTAAATGTATATATCTCGAGGAAGTAAAAGGAATGATAGCAACAGAAATCGGGAGCCGGTACAAACAGGTGTGGAAAGGTACAAGATGGCCAATCTTTTCCTCCCTGGAGGGAATCAGTTGATGGTTCTGTAAAAAACCTCCAGCTAGCTCTTCCATTTCCTTCTAATCTATATTTTATTTCTGGGGCAGAGAGGGAAGAAAGCTGAAGAGGTATGGATATTAGAAAATTATTTGTCAATCTGTCTGTCTGCCCAAAAATATATCTGCTTATTTCTAGAGATGAGATTTTGGATGATGTTCATCTTCTATACTGCTTACATTTAAAAAGAATAAGCACTTACCATTTTTTTAAAAAGACTCCAATTCATCATTATTATTAAGTCTAAGGAGTGTTAAGCATTTCCAATAAAAATTAATCTGAGGCTATCTGATTAAGAACATTTTGTATGTAAGAGATGTTAACTGCCCTCCAGTAGCTCTGTAATTTTTGGTGTGAGATATAAACTAAGCAAGCTACTTAAACTCTCTAAGTCTCAGTAAATGGAGATTCCTTATCAGTGAAATGGAGATAACAATAGTATTTACCTCATAAAGTGGTTTGAAGATTAAATATTCTATTTTGTGTAATGATACCATGGTGCTGAGTGTATAAAAAGTGCCCAATAAATGTTACGTATTGTTATTATGCTTAATATACTAAATTTCTCTAAGAGATTCATAGTGCATTCTTAACCATTATTTTAAATCTTTGGTTTGAGCTCTACTATAATTGAAACATCTAAACTATTTTATTTTTATTTTATTTTTAAAAGCTTTTATTTTTTTAAATGTTTATTTTTGAGAGAGAGAGAGAGTTTAAACTATTTTTAAACCTATTTTTACATGAAGCAAGGAAAGAAAGGTGAAGTTCCAAAGTTCAAAATGTGGACTGAATCACACTTTAAACTGTTCTTAATGATAAAACAGAGAATATAATTTAATCATACCTCCTTTTTGTCTATTACTTCCAATGCCTGTTGATGTTCTTGATAGAGTGGGTGTCTTCTGTCAGGCTTAAACTGAAAACGTGGTTTCTTTTTAACTGGGTCTTCAAGATCAAATGTTGGTGAGCTGGTATCCAATAGTTGTGAAACATTTGGCACAAATATGAAAGGCTTAAAAACAGATCTAGAAGAAAAAGTCATAGAGTTGGCTTGTGGGGATAGTGGGGATAGGAAAATATTTAGCATTATGCTAAATCTTCTACGATTCCCTCTAGTTAGAAGGGCCTGGCACAGAAACAGTGTCCAGTGAAATTATAGTCCATCATTTTCTACTGAAAACTCCATAGTTGAAGGGTAAGAACAATCCTCAGTGTTACAGAGATTGAGGATTAGGATCTGGAATGAAATCACAGCAGCAGTATTAATAAAGTGTCCTCAGGTCTCACTCCATCTTCTTGAAATGATCTTTAATAACATGAAAGACTATAACACTGACAGAATATAAGATCATTTCTCAATGTAATGTACATTAAGTTCTATGAGAGACACTAATGACTTAAGACAATTTTAACATATCTAAAATCCAATTTTAGATATAACTTCAACTACTGATAGTTTAAGTTTTACAGGCATATATTTTCTAGATATGAGCGGATAAGTAACCATCTAAATCCAGCACAACTACATCATTTAATCTTCTTAGTATTCTTAACCATCTAATATTATAATACTGAAATCTGCAAAAGAAAACCATCTACTTTCTTTTCTTGACAATTTTAAATATATTTGGCCAAAGAGAGTAAGGATAACTGCAGACAAGAAACTATTAACATTTTTGTCCTAAAAAATGAGAATAGTCATGGCAGGAATGCATATATGTAAATGGCAGCCTACCACCCGAACAGAAAATATATCCAAAAATTATTGTCATATTTGTGTAAGAAAAAGTTAGCCTGGCAAAATCACCAACAGACTGATGACTATCCTAGCCCCTGACCCCTTGTTGGTTTACAGTATTTTGTGACTTTACCTCTCAGGATCAGGAGTCCCTGTAAAGAAGTGAATGCAAGGAAGGTTGGAGTCTTGAGGTAAAATAGAAACCATGCTTGCAGTGGTCAGGAATTCTCCCTCCATATTAATGCCACTTGGTTTATCTCGGAGAATTTCCATCATTGTTTCAAAAGTTATATTTCCTAGGAAAATCATTTTAAAAATCATCAAATACATATGAATTTGCAGGTTGACATGCTGCAATCATGAACTGCTTTCTCTGTTGATAATATATAACATGAGATATTGGGATAAATTAGATATTGGGATAGGGATAAATTAGAGATTGACTACGAACAAACCTTGTATCATAACTATTAGTCTCATTCCACTATCATAAGGAAGATTTCTTAAAAAATATAAAACACACTAAATCTCAAAACCATTACTATCAGGTAAAATCTGTAACTTCCTAAGAAGGAATCAAAAATGCAAAATACACTCAATCTCGTTGCCCTTACAAAAATTTTTAAGGTGTATTTAGTTAGCAGTGAACTGACAATATCAGTAACTATCATCTGAGCCTATCCATTCTGGGAACCAAATATTAAAAGAATACAGTGCTTGGTTTCCAGTATTATACAAGGTGTTCTTTATAAAATAAAATACTCCTTTTCCTGTAATTTCTGTGGCTGATATTAATACTCTTATCTGAAAGTGTGAATTGAAACCTGAGTGGGAATGAAGGAAACAAAACACATTATTAGTTAGTGGGATTTTAATGAACATAAATCTGCTGGACTACTTAAAATATTTAAATGTCCATTGTGTGTGATAAGACAGATGGCATTATATTTTGTTTTCTGCTTTCATATGTAAAGTTTGATATTTTAAGGAGTTTTTTATTTTAGAAAAAGAAACTATTTTATCTCTTTAGCCAACACAACATGACCATGGTTACAGAGAGCCTCAGAATTCCATATTTGCAAGGCATTTCCACCAAAAAATTTAAAAAGCCATCGTGCCTTTGGACATCTCTGCTCCTTGCTATACATATCCATGCTCAAAGATGTGGTTCAGGATCTAACTACCTCATGAAAGATGAAGAATCTTACCCCCTTACACAATGCAGTCCTCCAAAACGTAGCCCAAATATCTTCTACTCACATGTCATAATTCTCTTCCCTAAAATTTGACTCTCAATTCCCCCTGAATCAAATTAAAACTCCTTCATTTTAAAAAAGTATTTATGTTTAGAGAAAGAGAGAGAGAGCACAAGCTTGGAAGGTGCAGAGAGAGAGGGAGAGAGAGGATCCCAAGCAGATGAACGGTGAGATCATGACCTGGGCAAATCAAGAGTCAGACGCTTAACAGATTAAGCCACCCAGGTGCCCCCAAACTCCTTCAAATTAAAATTTACCATTAAGATGAACTGAAATAAGCTTTTCCCTTCATATAAGCATTCTTGATTTTTTGCACATATAGCTTCTATCTCTGCCATTAGATTATAAATTCTCTAAAGACAAAAATGAGATTTTTCTCTATTTAGTTCTCATTCCTCCAACAAATACTTATTGAGCATCTACTAAATTCCAGGCACTGTCCTAGGAAATAGAGAGATAGACAGATTGATATTGATGCACTTTGACACAGATATGTAGCTCTGTGAATGTAAAGAAGTGAAAGTTCCCTCATCCAATTTCAGTTGGAGGTAACCACAGTTAACAATTCAAAAAGGATCTTTTAGGAAGACTTTCAGAATAGGTTTAAAAGCTTTCAAACAGGAAATTCTCATTATCAAAAGAAAAGTGGTACAAGAAAATAGCCATTTAAAGCAACACATCTAAGTGCTCGCTTTGGCAGCACATACACTAAAATTGGAATGATACAGAGATTAGCATGGCCCCTGAGCAAGGATGCCATGCAAATTTGTGAAGTGTTCCATATTTTTTTTCTTATTCTTTGATACAGAAAGAGAACATTTTATTTTTATTTCCCGTTAAAAATTTTTAAAAATTTTTTGCTATAGTTTTTATTTTTTGTAATTTTTTAAATTCTACTTTACTTTACTCATTTCATTTTATTCTATTTTGTTGTATACATTTTTAAATTTTTTTAACACTTCTTACTTTTTTTTCTTTTCTTTCCCTTTTTTCTCTATTCTGTCAAGCTTCTTTCAAAAACCAGGCCAAAACGCACCTAGGATCTAGCTTCCTTTATTTGATTTTTTGTGTTGCTTTTAATTTTTTAATTTTAATTTTTTTATTAATTATTTTTCTTCCTCAAAAATGACAAAATGAAGGATTCGCTCAAAAAGAAAGAACAGGAAGAAATGACAGTCAGGGACTTACTCAACACAGATATAAGCAAGATGTCTGAACCAGAATTTAGAATCATGATAATAAGAATACTAGCTGGGGTTGAAAAAAAGCATAGAAGACACCAGAGAATCCCTTTCTGCGGAGACAAAAGAAGTAAAATACATTTGAGATTGCATCTCAGTTGTATGCCACGGCAGCAAGGATGGATGAAGCAGATCAGCGATACAGAAGACAAAATTATGAAGAACAATGAAGCAGAAAAAAGAGGGAAACTAAGGCAAAAGAGCATGATACAAAAATTAGAGTACTCAGTGACTTATTAAAAAGGAATAACATCTGAATCATAGAAGTCCCAGAAGATGAAGAGAGAGAAAAAGGAGTAGACAGTTTATGTGAGCAAACCACAGCAGAAAATTTTCCTTACCTGGGGAAAGACACAGACATCAAAATCCAAGAAGCACAGAGAACTCCCATTAGAGTCAACAAAAACAGACCATCAACGAGGAATATCATAGTCAAATTCACAAAATACACAGACAAGTAAAGATTATGAAAGCAACAAGGGAAAAAAAAGTCTTTAATCTATAAGGGAAGACAGATCAGAGAGCTTATGGAAGAAACTGAAGAAGACACAAAAGAATGGAAAACTATTCCATGCTTATGGATTAGAAGAATAAGTATTGTTAAAACGTTGACACTACCCAAAGCAATCTACATAGTCAATGCAATCCCTATCAAAATCACACCAGCCTTCTTCACAGAGCTAGAACAAACAATCCTAAAATTTGTATGGAACCAGAAAAGACTCCAAACAGGCAAAGCAATCCTGAAAGTGAAAAGCAAAGCTGGAGGCATCACAATTCTGGACTTCAAGCTATATTACAAACCTGTAATCATCAAGATAGTATGGTACTGGCACAAAAACAGACACTCAGATCAATGGAACAGAATAGAGAACCCAGAAATGGACCCACAAACGTATGGCCAACTAATATTTGACAAAGCAGGAAAGAATATCCAATGGAATAGACAGCCTCTTTAGCAAATGGTGTTGGGAAACCAGAACATCAACATGCAGAAGAATGAACCTGGACCACTTTCTTACACCATACAAAAAGTAAACTAAAATGGATGAAAGACCTAAGTGTAAGACAGGAAGGCATCAAAATCCTAGAGGAGAAAGCAGGCAAAAACCTCTTTGACCTTGACCGAAGCAACTTCTTACTCAACACGTCTCTGGAGGCAAGGGAAACAAAAGCAAAAATGAACTACTGGGACCTCATCAAAATAAAAAGCTTCTGCACAGCGAAGGAAGCAATCAGCAAAACCAAAAGGCATAAACAGAATGGGAGAAGATATTTGCAAATGACATATCAGATAAAGGGTTAGTATCCAAAATCGATACAGAACTTATTAAACTCAATACCCAAAAAACAAGTCATCCAGTGAAGAAATGGGCAAAAGACACGAATAGACACTTCTCCAAAGAAGACATCCAGATGGCCAACTGACACAGAATGGCTAACATTAACAACTCAGGCAACAACAGATGTTGGTAAGGATGCAGAGAAAGAAATCTCTTCTGCGCTGCTGGTGGGAATGCAAACTGGTGCAGCCGCTCTGGAAAACAGTACAGAGGTTCCTCAAAAATTAAAAACAGAACCAGCCCATGATCCAGCAATTGAACTACTAGATATTTATTCAAAGGATATAGGAATGCTGTTTTGAAGGGGCACATGCACCCCAATGTTTATAGCAGTGCTATCAACAATAGCCAAATATGGAAAGAGCCCAAATGTCCATCAACTGATAAATGGATAAAGAAGATGTGTTATTTACAAACACACACACACACACACACACACACACACTAGAATATTACTCCTACCATCCATCACAGCTTTCTGCAATCTTTGGTTCACTGGCTAGCTGGTGTATGACTAAAATGAGGTCTTTTTTTTAGAAAGTCTCTCCCCAATTTTCCTCTATGACCTCCTAGTTTTATATGCTTGGAAAAAATTTATATTTCTAAAAGTATAATTCTACTAGAAAAAGGAAGTAGGACCACTGATACATAATTACATACTCGAAAAGCCAAAGAGTATGGAATTGAAGGATTTTTTTTAAGTTTATTTATTTTTGAGAGAGAAGGAGGGAGAGAGAGAATCCCAAGCAGGTTCTGTGCAGAGTCTGATGCAGGGCTTAATCTCACGAACCATGAGATCACAACCTGAGCCGAAATCAACAGTTGATACTTAACCGACTGAGCCACCCAGGTGCCCCCCTAGAGGACAGATTTTAAAATTACCAATTCAATAGAGTATCAGTGAGGTGTTCCTTTAAATAAATGAAAACACTCAACAATTTTTATAGATAAAAAAACAACTACTTAGCAAATATAATAGAAAAATATTCCATTCACATTACCAGCCAAAAATATAAAATATTGAGAAAAAACTTAAAATTTTGTCCATTGCATCTCATGCTCCCACCCTAACAAACGAGGAAAAGAGAAAAATAAGCCCAAACCAAGCAGAAGGAAATCATAAAGATAAGAGCAGATGTCAATGAAACTGAAAGAAGAAAAAACAATAAAGGAAAGTCAACAGAACAAAAATCTGGTTCTTTGAAAAAAATCAATACAATTGACAAACCTCTAGCTACACTGACAGAAAAAGAGAGAAGACAAAAATTACAAAATTACCAATATCAGGAATGAAACAGGGATATCATGACAGACCCTGCAGACATTAAAAGCAAAAGGGAATACTATGAGCGACTCTATGCACATAAATTAACAACTTGGAAGAAATGGACCAATTATTTGAAAAGCACATATTACCTAAACTCACTCAGTATTAAACAGATTATTTGAATATCCCTATAACTATTAAAGAAATTGACTTTGTAGTTTAAAAACCCACAGAAAAGAAATACCCAGGCCCAGATAGTTTCGCTGAAGAATTCTATCAAATATTTAAGGAAGAATTGACAGCACTCTACACTGTCTCTTACACAAAATAAAAAAGGAGGGAACACTTCCTGATTCACTGTTAGGCTGATGTCAAAACCAAACAAAGGCAGTACAGAACAAAACAAACAAGACAGACCAATATCTCTCATAAATATAGATGCAAGAACCCATAACAAAATGTTAGCAAACAGAACCCAGCAATACATAAAAAGAATTATATACCACAACCAAACTGGGTTTATTCCAAGGATACAAGGCTGGTTCAATATGTGAAGATCAATGTAACTTACCATATTAACAGGCTGAAGAAGAAAGAGAATCATATCAATTGACACACAAAAAAATAATAAACTTCAACGTCTATTCATTACAAAACCTCTCAGCAAACAAGAAATGGAGAGAAACTTCCTTAACATGATAAAGTTAAGCATCTACAAAAAGCTATAGCTAACACTAGACTTAATGATAAAAAAAACTGGGGCACCAGGGTGGTTCAGTCAGTTAAGCATCCGACTTCAGCTCAGGTCATGATCTTGTGGTCCGTGGGTTCGAGCCCCAGTCGGGCTCTGCACCAACAGCTCGAAGCCTGGAGCCTGCTTCAGATTCTCTCTCTCTCTAGTCCTCCCCCAGTCACACTCTGTCTCCTTCTCTCTCAAAAATAAATACTAAACATTAAAAAAATGATAAAAAGACTAAATGCTTTCCCCCTAAGACTGGGAATAAAGCAAGGAAGTCAGCTCTTACCATTCTTATTCAATATAATCCTGGAAGGTCTAGCCAGAACTATAAGGCAATAAAAAGACACAAAAAGTATATGGATTGGAAAGGAAGAACTAAAACTGTCCCTATTTGCAGATGATATGATAGTGTATATAGAAAATCCCAAGGAATCCACCCAAAGGAGAATCTGCCCAAAAACCAAAAGCTCCTAGAACTAACAATTTCAATGAGGAAAGTCACAGAACACAAGATCAACATACAATAAAATAATAACAATTTGAAATTTTGAAAAAATGTTCTAATTAGAGAACAATTTATTTAGGCTCTATAGAAGGGAACTAGAGAACTGTTTTCTTGTTTAGGTTAAGATTGCAAATACTATAGGTCCTGCTTCCCTTCTACAATCCATCCTAAAGAAACAATTTTGGGGGTGCCTCAGTGGCTCAGTCCATTAAGCGTCCGACCTCCGCTCAGATCATGATCTCACAGTCTGTGAGCTCGAGCCCCACATCAGGCTCTGTTCTGACAGCTCAGAGCCTGGAGCCTGCTTCTGGGTTCTGTCTCTTTCTCTGTCTCTCTGCCCCTCCCCTGCTCATGCTCTGTCTCTCTCTCTCTCAAAAATAAATAAACATTTAAAAAAATTTTTTTTAAAAAGAAACAATTTTGAAATGCAGACAAAACTTAATACACCAAGATGTACACTGCAACATGGTAAAGACTGGAAAACGACCAAATAGCAAACAATACTATCTGTTACTTGCCTGTGTCCTACCTTCCACTAGTTATTATGTTCCAGAAGGTCACAGACCATATCAATCATATCTGCTGCTATGTGATCTCATGTCTAGCATAGAACAAGTTTTCACAAAAGATTTAACAACAAAAAAAGTCAATATGGAAAACCTAGATAAAACTACACAAGTCTTAGAAACACAAAAGAAAATTTCAATAAATAGACAGCCATATCTTGTTCTTGAATAGGAAGGCAATATTATTAGATGTCAATCCTCCCCTAAAATAATCTATAGTTTTGATTCAATTCCAGTCACACCTCAAAGAATGTTTTGGGAGGAGAAGCTGAATAACATTATTGTAAAATTTATCTGGAAAAATGATCAATCAAGGATTGTCAGGAACATTTTGAAAGAGCAGAGTAGTGAAGATATCCTTGTCCTACCACGTAAAAAGAAAATAACAGTATTGCAAATTCCCTCATTTTGTTCTTTGTTCATACAACAAGTATTGAGTACTTACTGTGTGTACTTACACTGTTTTAAACAAAACTGGACAAATACAGTAATCTAATTTACACATGGGTTTACTTAGGAATTAATTCGATCAAGTTGGTTGACATTTCAAATCAGTAGAGAAAGATAATCCATTTACTCATTAGTACTGGGATCACTGGATAATCATTTGAGTGGTGAGGAAAACGGTAGAATCCTAATTCATACTTTATTTTAGAATGATTCTAGAATCATCATAATTTAAATTTACAAAATAAAGTTATAAATATAAGATGTAGATAATCATTTCTGGGGGCACCTGGGTGGCTCAGTCAGTTAAGCGTCTGGCTCTTGATTTCGGTTTGGTCCGTGAGATCAAGCTCTGTGTTCGCACAGAGCCCGCATGGGATTCTCTCTCCCATTCTCTCTGCCCCTCCCCTCTCTCACACACTCTCACACACTCACTCTCTCAAAATTAAATAAACTTAAAAAAAAGATAACCATTTACAGTATAGTAAAAACGACCTTTCTCAAAGGACATCAATGCTAGAAACCATTAAGAAAAATTCCATATAGTGCAGTGTCTGAGAGACTCAGTCTCCCTCTCCCTCTGCCTCTCCCCTGCTCATGCTCTGTTTCTCTCTGTCTCAAAAATAAATAAACGTTAAAAAATGTTTTAAAAAAGGAAAGATTCCATGTAGGACAAAATCAACCATTATATTTTTAGTTTTCTATTTATGCCAGCTATTTTTCCTTTTTTCTCCTTCCTTGCCCTCTTGAATTTTTCAAGTGTTTATTATTTTACTTCTCCCCTGTTTATTATTTATACATTCTTTTATCATTTTGTTAGTTTCTCTTGACTTATTGCAGTCTGCCTTAAATTAATTATCCATTAACCCAAGGACCTTACAACACTTTAACTCCACTTACTGCCTCCAGTCTTTTGTGCTATGCTCAGACATTTAATTCTACTGTGTTTGTCTGAGTCTTCTGAGAAGCAGATGCCATGACATATGGTTAAATGTACAAGGACTTTATTAGGGAAAATGACTATGAGGGAAAACGCCTGTGAGAGAAAATGAGGAGGAAGCTAGAGTATGATGGAAGTCTCAACCTGGGTTTGGAAAGTTGAGAGGGAAGAAAAGTTGAGTTGGAAGTGTCCTAGAATGCCACACCATCTAAGAAAACCTTGGCAAGCCTATCAGGGGTTCCTTGACCCAAAGTCGGCCATTGGAGGATTCCCATGATCCCAGGAATTCCTTAGTCTCCCTGCCTCTTTCAGTCATTGGCAAGGAGCAGCCTGTGGGAAGCATAGTCTCAATACTACACAAAATCCATGCATGACATATTTTGAACACTGAAGCTATGGCCGTTGGTCATAAAATTATCATTTTAAATACTCAATATTCATTTAGTTTTACCCACTTATTTCCTGTTTTTGTTGCTCTTCATTCACTCCTGCTTACCTTGCTGATATCCGAGATCATTTTTCCTGCCTGAAGAATGACTCTTACTATTTTAGTGCCAATTGGCTACTGACAAATTTTGTTTTATTTCAACTTCATTTTTGGAGGAGATTTTCACTGGAATTGAGTTCTAAATGACTAGTCATTATTTGTCTTCATCACTTTAAAGGTGTCCTTTACAGTCTTCTGGATTCCTTCCCATCTAGTAAAAAGTTAATGGTCAGTCCCATATTTGCTCCTTTGAAGATAATATGTATCTTTTCTCTCACTGCTTTTAAGATTTTCTCTCTGTTGGTTGTTGTTTGGTTGGGCTTTTTCCTTTAGAAATCTTACTATGATGTGCCCAGGTATGGTTTCTTTTCATTTATTCTTGTGGTGTATAGAGCTTGAAGCTGTGGATTAATGACTTTTATTAGTTTTGGGAAATTCTTGGCCAGTATCTCTTCAAATATTGCTTTTGCCCCTCCATGTTCTCTCTGTCCTTTCCTGCTGAGACTCCAATTACATATGTGTGAGACCTTTTCACAGAGTCTGAGATGGCTCTCACACTTTTTTTTTTTTTAATGTTTATTTATTTTTTTGAGACAGAGAGAGACACAGCATGAGCAGGGAAGGGGCAGAGAGAGAGGGAGACACAGAATGTGAAGCAGGCTCCAGGCTCTGAGCTGTCAGCACAGAGCCCGACGCGGGGCTCAAACTCACAAACTGTGAGATCGTGACCTGAGCCGAAGTCGGACGCTTAACCGACTGAGCCACCCAGGTGCCCCTCTCACACTCTTATCTATATTTTCTAAACTTTTATCTCTCTGCTTCAATCAGGAGAGTTTCTACTGATCTTCCAGTTAATAATTTATTTTGCTAAGTCTAATCTGTTATTAAACCAATCCATTGAATTCTTAATTGCAGTAATTAGAATGCTATAGTTCTATTATTTCCACTTGATTCTATTTATAGATTCCAGTTCTCTGATGAAATTCTCCATCTCTTCATCTAATTTTCTTGAACATATAAAACATACTAATTTAAGTCGTTGTCTGATAAAGCTATGTGGGGAAATACGTTCAAGAATTCCATATATTTACATAAATGGATTAGAAAAAAGTTTAGGGTGGAAAGCTGCCACCATGGGGCGAAAGCGCCCAAGGTTAACTAGTGAGATTATTGTAATGGAATCACGCGTAACTTGTTATATCACCTGCAGGAAATTACTTTCCATCTGGTGCCAATATACTATTGTGCTTTGATCACAAACTCCACTTGTCCCCCCAGACCCTTTGCTTCTTAGACACACAAGTTAACAATTACTATCTGATTGTTCTCTTCATGTTCACCACGTGTGTAAGATCTTGTTTTCTTCACATCACCATGTGTGGAAGATCTTGAGGGCTCAATAAATACGCAGACAAAAGCTTTGTTTGGGGCTCTTATCTCCTCCCAGACACTAGTCTCTCTCGTATTCAATTCTATGTCTGCTCTCTTGCTGCACAGGAGAGAACTCCAGACTCCTAGTCTGTGACAAAGCTAGTTTGTGGATACCAATGGGTTAGTTTCTATTGTCTACTTTCCCTTGGTTTTTGGTCATTTAGTCTTATTACCTGGCATGTCTGATAATTTTTTACCCAATGTTGGAAACTATGAATGAAAATTTGTAGAAGCTCTTCATATTTTCAACAGAGGATTTAATTTTCTTCTGGTAAACACACAGAATATAGGTAGATTACCTACTGATCCAGTTGTGACTGGCCTGGTCCCTGTTTCTTCTTTCTCCTAAGTGTAGCTTTTCTGGGCTGAAAGGCTGGGGTGTTTCCCAGGCCTCTTCTTGATTGGCAATCAAATTTAAGTTTTGTCCCTAAAGCCTTGTGAGAGTCCCACATCTCTACTTAGCTTTTTAAGCAGTTAGCAACTACTTTGGTCTTGATTTCTCAGTGTCTCATCCTACATATGTGCCGCTTAGAAGTCAATGATTGCTTTAAGGAGAAATTGTGACAAGAAGGTCAGGTGCTTCTCAGAGTGTAGATAGTCTTTTCTCAATCTGTTGAACCTAGACCCTCATGTCCTAACTGTTTCAGGCATTCACCTATGCCTTCATACAGTGGCTTTTATTCCTCCAGCTTTTTTGTTTTATTCTTCCAGATTTTATAGGTATTCTTGGAGGGAGGTTAGTCTAACACTAATTACTCCTTAATAACCAGAAGCAGAAGTCCAGCTCTGTGCTTTTAACCCTCCACTGTTGTGCCTCCCACCAGTCTCTTTTTACCCTCACGTAGTATCAATTTCTCAATAACAGTAATGAACATGATAGACCCATATTGGAACAAGTACAGTTACAATAAACCCATAAAACATATAGTTCCTGGTATCAGATATTTTCAGATACTTTATATTGACAATGTTTAGGAGCACCTGGGTGGCTCAGTCAGTTAAGCATCTGACCCTTGGTCTCGGCTCCGGTCATGATCCCAGGATTTGTGAATTTGAGCCTCACATCAGGCTCTGCACTGATGGCACAGAGCCTGCTTGGGATTCTCTCTCTCCCTCTGTCTCTGTGCCCATCCCTGCTTTCTCTCTCTCTTCCTCACAAATAAATAAGTCAACTTAAAAAAAAAAAAGAGGAAATGTTTGACTACTGCATTAAAATTAGTTCTAAAGAAACAAGTAACTTCAACATGGTTGACCACAGCTATTTGTTTGCTCTCTCCTAATACCCTACTACAATGACAGTAAAGGAATAAAAAACGAAATAACCCACAAAGAAAGCATGAAAAGCAAGCATTTCTGCCCCCTCCCATTCCCATGATATATGGGAATAATTAAAAGAAAAAAGCTTACAGCAAGTCTGTACTCAAGATGTGATTCTGTGACATTTCAAATTAAAATAAAACTGACTTCCATATAAAATTATGTTCCGTCCTCAGTCAGTCAACATGTTACCAACTGTTTTATGTTAATAGCAAATTTTCCATTTCTCCACAGGATAGCTATGACTTCAAATTCAAGAAAAATAATTTATAGATAACTTGTTATAGGAGCAAATCTTTCTGTTAATTTTGAGAAAATGCAGGAAGAAAAAAAGGGGGGTGTACCTGAAAACAGCCCTTCACATTAAAACTAAACAATAAAGCAACTTCTATCTATCCACTTCTATCAGACACATAGCCTCTGCACCTAGTGAGATTTTAAAATGATTCAAATCTAAATTCCTATAAATGGCAAGTTTTAATGAAAACAGTGTCAGAACCATAACACTGCAATAATATAGGTATTATGAAAATGTTTTCTGTATTCAAAACCTGCAATTCTCAAAATGAAGGGAGGATTTACATGATCACTTGACTAGGATAGCTATAAGTAATCCACTAGCACGCATTGAATAAGTACTGAGACCGCAGTAGCAGGGTTCAGTAAAATGAATGCAAAACACAGGGTGCAATTTCATTGCAATTTAAACTAGTTATTTAAAATACATGAGTGAATATAGATACAATTTGGATATACATGCAGCACAGTTAATAGCTATCAGGTAGCTGAAAAGACGAGAGGTAGGCTCTTCCATCCAGAAAAATCATAGGAAAAATTAACTATAATGTACTAGTAGACAATTTTCTATGAAAGTATTGGGAAGACATTTATTCTTTTGGCAAAGCACAGAAAGCTGGATGAACTGTACTTTACACTTGGGAAGAAAAATAAGTTTCATGTCAGATGCAAGTCTTGCTATAATCATGTATGCATTTTAAATCTATAACTCAGTTATTCTGTAGTTAAATATAACAGAATTAATTATTCTGATGCAGTGGCTAATTAATTTATAATTACCTCTATTTTTTCTTTTGTCCAATTACCCTAAACCTTACGATTCCTGACATTTTCCTCTCCACCTGAATTATGTGTTGTTATTCTTCATTTTTTAAAAGGAATACCTGCTAATTTATGTCCTGAGCCTCTAAATTTATTGCCAGAAAAAAAGTACACAACAGCAATCTTTGTTACATTATCTGTAAGTTATGGCTTAATCCAACCAACAATCCTTTGTCAACTTCATCAAAAACACTCATGAAACACACACAACATATTACTGCAAGACACTGAACTAGGTGCTGAGAGAAATGTTAAGTTCAAATAAGAGAGTTCATTTTTTTCAGTTTCATAGAGGAGACAAACGAGCAGTTTCCTCATTCATAAAATGAAGCTAATACCCAATTCATAGTTCCCTGGAGAACATAATGTAATCACTTAGCACAATGTCTAGCCCTTGATAGCTTTTAGTAAATGGGAATAGATATGCTGCAATTGCTACTCCGTCTCTACTTTTACAACAATAGTAAGTCTAAAATTATAATCCTTGGGATAACACATTTTGGCATTTTCTTTTTTTTTTTTTTAACGTTTTTTTTTTTTGAGACAGAGAGAGACAGAGCATGAACGGGGGAGGGGCAGAGAGAGAGGGAGACACAGAACCGGAAGCAGGCTCCAGGCTCTGAGCCATCAGCCCAGAGCCCGACGCAGGGCTCGAACTCACGGACCGCGAGATCGTGACCTGAGCTGAAGTCGGCCGCTTAACCGACTGAGCCACCCAGGCGCCCCCATTTTGGCATTTTCTACATATCCATCCACATGAAAAAAAAAGATCATTTAAATAAACTATTTATTAAATGACAAACTAACATTAAGAAACTTTACAGGAAACCTTTCAAACGGTAAGACATTTTGCTGGAAAGCAAAATGTAAGTAAGATACTAAATACTTTGAAAACAATGATATTAAGGCATTCTAAAAAGTCACAAAATTTTTTCTGCTATACCAAATAGATAACATAATTGCTTTGTTTAATGGATACCTAAGAGGCAAATACCAATCACTGATCTCTGAGTAGTTGCTTTCTCATTGATTTACAGAACCATATTATCCTTCAAGTGAAGGAATATATTAGTCACATATTTTGGAATATTAGTGGAATGACCCATTCAGTAGTTATTTCACTCAATAATCTTCTAAATAAAAGGTGTTTTTCTGGAGTTCTTCAGAGGCAAAGGGACAAAGATACATTACAAGTTATTTTTTAAGAATTAGTGGTAACTAGAGGAGGCTGGCTGGCTCAGTCAGTTAGGCATCCAACTCTTGATTTTGGCTCAGGTCATGATCTCAGGGTTTGTGAGATTGAGTCCCACATCAGGCTCTGTGATGTCAATGGGGAGCCAGCTTGGAATTCTCTCTCTCCTCTCTCTGTTCCTTCCTCTGCTCATGTTCTAACTCTCTCAAAATGAATAAATAAACATTTTTAAAAAGAGTAGTAACTAAATATAAAAATGGAAACATATATTAATTAACAGGCAATTTAAAAATCACAATTTTTTAACAAACATAAGAATATGTCTAATCTTACTAGTAACAGATCTATATTTTAAAATAATAACATGTCATGAATAGACACTTCTCCAAAGAAGACATCCAGATAGCCAACTGACACATGAAAAACTGCTCAACATCACTCATCATCAGGGAAATACAAATCAAAACCACAGTGAAATACCACCTCACACCTGTCAGAATGGCTAACATTAACAACTCAGGCAACAATAGATGTTGGCGAGGATGCGGAGGAAGAGGATCTCTTTTTGCACTGCTGGTGGGAATGCAAACTGGTGCAGCCACTCTGGAAAACAGTATGGAGGTTCCTCAAAAAACTAAAAATAGAACTACCCTATGACCCAGCAATTGCACTACTAGATATTTATCCAAGGGATACAGGTGTGCTGTTTTGAAGGGACACATGCACCCCAATGTCTATAGCAGCACTGTGAACAATAGCCAAAGTATGGAAAGAGCCCAGATGTCCATTGATGGATGAATGGATAAAGAAGATGTGGTATATCTATACAATGGAGTATTACTCGGCAATCAAAAAGAATGAAATCTTGCCATTTGCAACTACATGGATGGAACTAGAAGGTATTATGCGAAGTGAAATTAGTCAGAGAA
The DNA here is from genome assembly GCF_027475565.1 of Acinonyx jubatus. Taxonomy (NCBI): domain Eukaryota; kingdom Metazoa; phylum Chordata; class Mammalia; order Carnivora; family Felidae; genus Acinonyx; species Acinonyx jubatus. Next base: position 160,078,741 of record NC_069381.1, on the reverse strand, counting down.
AGTCAAGTATCATATGACTTCACTCATATGAGGACTTTAAGATACAAAACAGATAAACATAAGGGAAAGGAAGCAAAAATAATACAAAAACAGGGAAGGGGACAAAACATAAGAGACTCTTAAATATGGAGAATAAACAAAGGTTACTGGAGGAGTGTGGGAGGGGGGATGGGCTAAATGGGTAAGGGGCATTAAGGAATCTACTCCTGAAGTCACTGTTGCACTATATGCTAACTTGGATGTAAATTAAAAAATTAATTAAAAATAAATAAAGGCAATGAGATATTTAAAAACTGTTTATAGAATAGGGTAAAAATAGAGATAGAAGAAAAGAAAAATAAAGATAAAAACCATACAATTTAAAAAATAATAAATAAATAAAATAGTAACGTGTCATTTTTGCCTACACAATTTATTAAGGTTGAACAAAAATAATATCCTACATTGATAAATATATTAGAACGGCACTCAAATATTACTGGTAGAAATTTAATTTGATGCAACTTTTCTGGTGGCCATTTTGACAATGTGTTTCAAAAGCCTTTAAACATGCATATGCTTTGACCCTACATTCTACTTCTAGAAACATATTCTAGGAAAATAATCATGAATGAGAAGATAAATCAGGTATAAGCATATTACATAATTTTCAGTACTGAAAAACTAAAAACAACCTAGATAACGGGGAATTTGTTAACTAAAGTATGAGTCATACAATCAATCATTACTATATAATGATTATAATACAACCATATGGAAGTAAACAAGATATCACAATATTAGAATACTATGCATCTTTAAAAAAATTTTTTTAATGTTTATTCATTTTTGAAAGACAGAAACTGAGCACAAGCAGGGGTGGGGCAGAGAGAGGGGGGGACACAGAATCTGAAGCAGGCTCCAGGCTCTGAACTGTCAGCACAGAGCCCAACATGGGGCTCAAACTCACAAACCACGAGATCATGACCTGAGCCGAAGTGGGACACTTAACCACCCAGGCGCCCCTAGAATATTATGCATCTTTTAAAAATGAGAATGTTCTGTACATATCAAAACAGAATTATCTATATTATATATTTCTAACTAAAGAAAAGTTATGTGCAGAAATGTGTATATGGCATACTGCCATTTCTGTAAAAAAAAGAAAAAAGAAAAAATTACATACACATATTTGTTTCATTAAGCATATATCTGGAAGACATTAGGGAATACCTACGGAAAAAAGAAATGAGTATCTAGAGACAGAGTAGGAATATACTCTTGTATACTCTTGTGTACCTGTGGATTTTGAATCATGTGAATATATTTCTATTTCTATAAGTAAAATAATGTCATAGAATATTAAATAACATAGGAAGGAGTTCTGCTTTCAATTAAGCTAAGTTCCTATCAGACCAACCCTCCCTTAGATAACTATAAACTTGGGATGTAATACAAACTATCAGGCACCTGCGTGGCTCAGTCGGTTAAGTATGTGACTTTGGCTCAGGGCATGATCCCGAGAGATCATGGGTTCAAGTCCTGAATCAGGTGAGCTTGAGCCCCACTTGGGTGAACACAAGCCCCACTTTGGGTGAGCCCCACTTCTCTCTCTCTCATTGTCTCTCTCTCCCTCCCTCCCTCCCTCTCTCTCTTTGCCCTCACTTGCACCCTCTCTCTTTCTCAAAAAAATACAGACTACCTGAAGGTTCTTTACCGTGAACAAAAGCAGGAAAATTCTGGAGGGGGACATTTGGAAGATGGGATGAAACACAGGATAAATTTCCTATTTGTGTTCTGGCTTTAGCTCAAGGGAAGGCCACAGTCAATGCTGTGCAGTATTGTGAGGTATTTACAGAAAATCTCCGTCTTTCTGGCTTGAAGAACCAGAGGTCAACCACAGGTACTAGAAAGGGAAGGAGGAATCCCATAAAAGAATTTTTCCAAATTCTGTGGAAAAAAAAAAAACCTGCCCAAATCTCCATCTGCTGTGTGAATCGCCATGTCAGGCAGTTTGCAAGCAGCTCAGCTAAAGATGAAAGAACTCAGCTGAAATTTGAGTTGCCCGCCCGTTGGGTTTACAGATTGAGTACAACCAATTAAATTGTCTGCCAAATCAAGAGTTATTTCTTTTTAGGTGAGTTTTGGTGGTTTGTGGCTTTCAAGGAATTAGTTCATTTCCTTTACTTATTGAATACACTTAGAGCTGTTTGTAGTATTCCTCTATTACCTTCCTTATTGTGCTGTGGTTGATAATGATATTTCTCTTCCTGACATATAACTTGTGTTGTTTTCCTCTTTTTCTTTGTCAAACTGTCTACAGTGTATCAATTTTATTGCTCTTTTCAAAGAACCAGCTTTTGGTTTGATCAATTTTCTCCACTGCTTTGTTATTTTCAATGTTATTGATTTCTGCTCTTGTTTTTATTATTTCCTTACTTGACTGGGATTTTTGTTTGGTTTGGTTTGTTTGATTCATTTTGTTTCCTTTCTTTTTTTTTTATTTTAAAAAAATTTTTTAATGTTTATTTTTGAGAGAGGGAGAAACGGACCACAAGTGGGGGAGGGTTAGAGAGAGGAGACACAGAATCGGAAGCAGGCTCCAGGCTCTGAGCTGTCAGCACAGAGCTTGACGTGGGGCTCAAACTCACAAACCAGGAGATCATGACCTGAGCCCAAGTCAGACGCTTAACCACCTGAGCCACCCAGGCGCCTCCATTTTGTTTCATTTCTTAAGGTTGAACGTTTAAGTATGTTATTGATTTAAGACCTTTCTTACTATGTTCTGTGAACACTAAATGCTATAAATTTCCCTGTAAGCACTATTTTGCTGCATCCCATAAATTTTGGTATATTCATTTTCACTTCATTCCACTCAAAATATTTTCTAATTTCCCTTGAGACTTCTTTTTTTGACCCACAGATTAAAAGTATGTTGTGCAATTTCCAAGTATTTGGGGACTTTCCAGATATCCTTCTAAAATTGATTTTTAATTTAATTTCATTATCACCAGAAACCATCCTTTGCTCACTGTTTCTTTTAAATTTGGTAAGATTTGTTTTATGACCCAGGATATGGGTAATCTTGATGTTTGATGTGCACTTGAAAAGAATATATGTTACACTGTTGTTGGGTGGAGTATCCTATAAATAACCAGTTAGATATAGTGGTTGATGGTATTATTCAGGTTTTTTATTATCCTTGCAGATTTCCTGTCCAGTGGTTCTTCTGATAACTAAAAGAGAAGTACTGAAGTCTCCAATTATAATTATGAAATTGTCTATTTTTCCTTTGAATTCTGTCAGTTCTTCATGTATTTTGAAGTTTTGTTGTTAGATGCATATATATTTACCAGGGAAACATAATAAGCCTAAAATAACCTTTCTTTGATTATGTAGTGTCCCTCTTTCTCCCTGGTATCTCATCTTGCTCTAAAGTCTAATTTGTCTAAGGGCACCTGGGTGGCTCAGTCGGTTGAGCATCTGACTTAGGCTCAGGTTTGTGGGTTCAAACCCTGCATCAGGCTCTGTGCTGATAGCTCAGAGCATGGAGCCTACTTCAGATTCTGTGTCTCCTTCTCCTTCAGCCCCTCCCTGCTCATGCTCTGTCTCTCTCTCTCTCTCTCTCTCAGAAATGAATACATGTTTAAAAAAATTTAAAAATAAAAGAATTATTATCCTCTCAAAATTATATAGTGCTTCAGTCATCTCAGAGGAAAAAAAAGCTTACAATATCAGTTTACAAAATTTCAGTTTAATAAAACTATATCTCTACTAAGAATAATTCCCCCCAAACCAGATTTTATCATATCCACATTATACCTAGACAAAATATAATTTTTCATTCTGATATTATTTCAATGATAAAATTACCTTTGTGCTTATTCAGAAGCTTGTAGCCTTCACAGTATCTGCCTGGTGAAAGCATCATCTTGGCTGTGTCAAGATAAGAGTATGTTGCAGCAAAATCAAACTCTGTTTTACCATCCCACCAACCTTTCTGCTTAGCATAGTTTCTCAGGTCTGGATGTTCCCGATCAATCTTGGTTGTTATAGAAAGCTGATTAGAAATATTACGAACTCCCTCTGTTTTCAAAGAAGAACAAGGAAAGGGAAGAGAAAAATCACATTTAACATACTGTATTTATCTGTACATTATAATTATTAACCACTATTTAAATGTGAATGTAGACTTCTATTACACACTCAAAGACATAAAAGAATTACTTAAAAAAATTTTTTTTTAAGTTTATTCATTTTGAGAGAGACAGAGCATGTGAATAGGGAAGGGGCAGAGAGAAAGGGAGAGAGAATCCCAAGCAGGCTCCATACTGTCAGGACAGACCCTGACACAGTGCTCAATCCCACGAAATGTGAGATCACGACCTGAGCTGAAGTCAGACACATAAGTGACTGAGCCACCCAGGCACCCCCTAGAAGTTACTTTTTAAGAAGTAGTCATAAATAATATTAGAACAGAAATATAAGACTTTGCAAAATATCATGGCACTAAGTTATAACAAATTTTCAACTAAAAAACAAAACAGGTGGGAGGGAGGGGAGGGTGGGTGATGGGTATTGAGGAGGGCACCTTTTGGGATGAGCACTGGGTGTTGTATGGAAACCAATTTGACAATAAACTTCATATATTGAAAAAAATAAAAAATAAATAAAAAATAAAAAACAAAACAGAAGAAACAATAAAAACCAGTTCTAAAGAGATCATAGTAAATAAAAGAGATCACGAAAAATGAAAATCGATGAATGTTTTAAAACAGATTTAGAATAACACTCTGACAAGTAGAAATCAATTGCCCCCCAATTAGAAAATAATAAAATGTCTAAATTCACTTTTATATCTTAACAAACACACAGGCAAAATATAAAATGAAATGTCCATCAAAACTGGCAATGACTTATTTTGAAAAATAACATCCAAATCCTCCAAAGCTCAAGGCTACCTTCATGAAGACTTTCTGAATTTTTCCAGTCCACAATTACTTTTCCCTTCTCTAATTGTTCACAGCATCTATGTGCCTGAATCATTCATGCAACATGTAATATTTTCTCATGTGTACCTTATCTCCCCTGTAAAACTAGGAGATCCAGGAGGTAAGTACATAGGAAGTACATGATCATGCTTAAGCACAAGACTGTACTCTAATGCAAGAATATTGAACTGAGAGTCAGGATGGAAAGATTTAAATTCTAAGCCTTTCAATCACTGCCTTGAGTAAATCACATCCCTTTTCTGGATTTCCTTACTTTAAAAATGAAAGGAATATTTGATCACAAAGAAACCACGAAAAACATGTAAAGCATCCCAAAACAATCAAATTGTGTTACTTTACTCAGTGTTTATGCTTTACTATAATATCAACATATTCTTTCCAACCCTAATGGACAGACACAAATCCCCAGCAACACTCCCCTTGCCTTACCTCCTTATGCATGTGTGATCAAATTTTTGAGTTCAGCCCAAAGGTAAATGAGGAAGAAATGGCAAGGGGAAAAGTACTATAAAACAGCCAAGAGCAGCTGCACAGAAAATATAGACAGGTCATATAAAATTAATATCATAATATGAAAAAGAGATAACATCATCTTTTCCTCTTTTTCAGAAAAGTTTTTTATAGTGCTCTTTCACTATTACATTCTTTCACATTTTTTTTCATTTCCCCTGCACTTTAACCCTTTATTGCACTGGATTATAAATCTTGAGAAACAATTAAATGCAACGTCTACAGTTAAGGGGGTTATTTTATTAATTGTAAAACAAACTAAAAACAAATTAAATCATGAGAAGTTGTCCATACCTTGTACTTTTTCTGCTGCCCAGTACTTCCCTGCAGTCTCCAGAATCCAGGCTTCTTTCCTATCAGCTATCAGGAAACTATTGTGATAGCTGAATACCATCCTACCCTCTGAACAATTTCCACCCTGGCCATATTTTTCTAATAGATCAACAATGACATTGAGGGCTTTTTCAGCTGTATCAGCTCTTTCAAGGCCAAGTCTAAAATAAAAATATTAAAGTTCTCAGATTAAAATAAATCTCCATTATTTTTCTTAAATAATTTCATGTACATGAGATTTTATTTTATATTCAAAATAAAAGTTCTTTTTTAAGAACTTTATCTGTTTTAAGTTAACAGATAAACTGAAATCCAACTTTAAAAAAAATTTTTTTAACGTTTATTATTTTTGAGAGAGACAGAGAGACAGAGACAGAGCACAAGAGAGGGAGGGGCAGAAGGGAGCGAGAGACACAGAATCTGAAGCAGGCTCCAGGCTCCAAGCTGTCAGCACAGAGCTCAGTGCAGGGCTCGAACTCACAAACTGTGAGAACATGACCTGAGCCGAAGCTGAACGCTTAACTGACTGAGCCACCCAGGCACCCCTGAAATCCAACTTCTAAGCCATTCCTTCTGAAGTCAGTTTGAAATCATGAAAATAAAGTTCTTGGAGTGAAGTAGCTCAATGTTAAAATTCCAATGTGGTAACTTATTGCCAAGTCGCTTTATCTCTGTACCTCAGGTATCTCATCTGTAAAATGAGGATAATAATATATAGTCCATGAGGTTACTGTGAGAATTAAGGTCTGATAAAGTATATTTGGTATTTCCAATAAACCATAATTTTCAACCCCTTCTCTCAATGATATTTGAGTCTTCAAATTACATGCCTATACGGGCATACTTTGGAGATAATGCAGGAGCAGTTACAGGCCACTGGAATAAAATGAATATTGTGAAAAGTGAGTCAAATGAATTTTTTGGTTTCCAAGTGTATATAAAAGTTATGTTCACACTATACTGTAGTCTATTAAGTATGCAACAGCATTACGTCTAAAAAAACAATTATATACCTTAATTTAAAAATTAATTTAAAACTATTGCTAAAAAATGCTAACCATTATCTGAGCTTTCAATAAGTTATAATCACTGATTACAGATCACCATAAGAAATATAATAATAATAAAAAGTTTGAAATAGTGTGAGAATTGGGGCGCCTGGGTGACTCAGTCAGTTGAGCATCCAACTCTTGGTTTTGGCTCAGGTCATGATCTCACAGCTCATGAGTTCAAACCCCACATCGGGCTCCGTGCTGACAGTGCAGACCTGCTTAGGATTCTCTCTCCCTCTCTCTGCCCCTCCCCCACTCATGCTGTCTCTGTCTCCCTCAAAATAAATAAATACACTTAAAAAATATACAAATAAAAAAAATAGCGTGAGACAGAAAAATCGTGTGAGATACCAAAATGTGACACAGAGACACAAAGTGAGCAAATGCTATTATAAAAAATGGCACCAACAGACTTGCCTGACACAGCATTGCCACAAACCTTCCATTTCTAAAAAATGCAGTATCTGTGAAGTGCAATAAAGGAAACCATAATAAAGTGAGGTATGCCTGTATTCTAAAGCATTTGAACACAAACTATGAAGTATCGACATCCCCAAAATGGGACAAAAATAGGAAAATAAAACTGGCAAGAGTTACACCAAAATTAAAATTTTAGACATGGTCTATACCAGAAAAATATAATTAAAAAATAACCTGACAAGATCCATGCCCAGTAGCGCCTCTTCATCACACACTTCTTCTCTTCCCCATACAGCTTCATTCCCAATGCAAACTCCATGCTCGTTGGCTCCCATTTCTGCGCCCCATAACCAAGCTGGGCGACTGAGGACAACAGCATATGTTTCAGGAACTTGATCGATTTCTATGTAAGTACACTGTAAAGAAAGGCATAACAACCATAAAACCAAAAAAGAAAAAGTTACCAAATTCTAGAATCCTAAAAATCAATCAGAAGACATGTCCGTTATGAAATAAAGTATAACTAACTTGAAAATTTCAATAATAAAGTCATTACCCTTAAAACATATTCAGAACTGACCCTAAAGCTTTTATTCATTCAAATATTTACTAAGCATCTCCTCTTATAAAGTACTCTACTAAGAGATATGTTAGTTACAAAGATGAATTAGATACAGATCTTGCTTTCAAGAAACTAAGACTTGCACATTAACTAAAATATAACAAAATGTAAAGTATAAGGGCTGTGAAGAAAAATAAAAATGAGGTGCTAACGGAAGCTCAGTAGAGAGATAGTTTCTAGTTGTGAAATCTTGAAACATTTTGTAGAGGAGGATGTATTGAGTTGATGCTTAAGGGAGGAGACCTCAATCTCAATGTCTAGTATTTCTTAATTAGTGACCTAAGTCCCATATGTTAGCCCTTACATACAAGAGAATTATGTAGCATGTGAAAGTCAACCATCTGGTATGTCCACAGTAGTGAAAAGAATAAGAACCACTGGCTTCAGAACAGGAGAAATTTAAACATAAAGAGAGAAAGTGGAAAGGGACCCATGGTAAATAAATAGTCTCAGCAAAAGAAAAAAAAAATTTCCCTGTATACAGAAAACATCTAATATTTAATATATTTTATTATTAGAATATCAATAAAATGAAATCTAAAAAATATATGTTAGCAATAAAAGCATAATGTGAAACTTTAAGTTCCGTGTTGAATGGGTTTTTAATAAAAATTTTTAAAGGATCGTTTAATTAATGTGTATACTACCGAATGATTGCATAAAATGCATATTAATAATGTAATCACAGGGCCCCATAAACCTTTTTGATGTTAAAACTGTTATTTCCAGAGATTGGAATGACTTTCTCTATTCTACACCAATCAGAATCCTTTTTGGCCATCAAACTCCAGCTGAATCCCAGCTCCTGGGGAAGCCTTCCTCAATCTCTAGTCTGAATTAATTGCTCCTTCTCTATTGCTGACACAACTTGTGGCTCTTATTAAAGCATCCCACTTTACAATGGGGTTAATTACATATACATCCTATTCCTCTACTAGACTCTAAGCTCCTGGAAGACAGAACTAGTCTTGACAGCAGGCATTAAATCCTTGCCCTATTTGACATGCTTGCATATGATAAACATTCAAATATTTGATCAAAGAATCAACAACTATTTCTATTGTTTTTTCAGCTTCCTCCCAATCACTGAAATAAAAGACCAGAAGTCTAATTCTGACTCAAATTATTTTTCAAATTTAAATTCTTGAATTTTATTTTATTTTTTTTATTTTTTATTTTTGGGACAGAGAGAGACAGAGCATGAACGGGGGAGGGGCAGAGAGAGAGAGGGAGACACAGAATCGGAAATAGGCTCCAGGCTCTGAGCCATCAGCCCAGAGCCCGATGCGGGGCTCGAACTCACGGACCGCGAGATCGTGACCTGGCTGAAGTCGGACGCTCAACCGACTGCGCCACCCAGGCGCCCTCTTGAATTTTTAACTTCTAGAGTCTCTGCCAAATAACTAGCTAATTAAAAAGCTGCTTATGATACTTTTAAAGAAAACTATTGCTAACAAAACATGTACTTCACCTACCTGAAGATGTTCTCTCAGGTTCTCATGAACTGCAGCAGGAAAATAAACTACCTCCTGTACTTCATCACACAATCTATCTGAATTTTTTCCAAAAATAATCCTGTTATCAACCGTTGCTGGAGGTAATGCCACAAAAGTATCACAGGAACAAGGTTCCATTTTTTAAAAACTAAAAAACATATAGAAGATTCAAAATAAAAAGGGAGAAACATTTTTAGTATATACAAAACAAAGAGTTCTACTTGACAACCAAGGGATGTTATTGCCATATCAAATAAAGAGTGTTCATGAACGTTTTAAACTTTATACTGCACTACAAAAATCTGTAAGAAAATGACTTGGGAATGAATCTTGTACTACAAGAATCAATAAGAAAATGACATTACAAGTAACTTCTTCTAGTCTATAGGTTAAATTTATCCTCTAAGATCTTTCTCTCCCGAAGTTTTCCCTGAATCTCCTTTCAGTATTTCCATATTTGGGAACCCATGCACTTAACTCTACTGCTATGAAGACTATATTTGTGTACGCCTATGAGTTTCCATATTTGCGCACATATATGAGTCTCCTTCTGGACAATAAGATCCATGAGGGCTGGGAGCGTGCTTTATTAATCTTTGTATTCTCATCACCTGAAGTTATGAAATGTCCCAGTATTTCCTCAAAGGAAGGAAGGGGTCTCCTTTGAGCTGGAGAAGAATACACCCAGATTATAATACTGAGAAGACTGAAATTTTAAGACTCACTGAATCAGACAAATACAAAAACATGTCAATCAAAATACCAAACTGTTGATATGTCTAGGAAGAAGTTCACATACATAACTTATAAATCCTGATTGTTGAATTTAGTATCAAGATTGTGTCTTCATTTGTAATTTGGAAAACCTGAAATCCTCAGTTTTGGTAGATCATATTTGCTTCCAGAAGGGACATACTGTTTTAGAGTTTCCTGCTTTCCCTTATTTTATAATGCCCAAACTTTAGAATCGCTTTACACAAACAGATACTAGCAGTTTATTTTATTAAAAAAATTTTTTTTGAGAGAGAGAGAATCTTAACCAGGCTCCATGGTCAGCGACCCTGGGATCAGGACCTGAGCAGAACTCGAGATTGGATGATCCACTGACTGAGTCACCCAGGTAACCCATACTAGCAGTTTAAAAACAAAAAGTAAGTTTAATAAATGTTTCATTCAAAAGAAAACAAGTGACTCAAGTAAGAAAGAAACACATTCAGCCTGAAACTCCTAACACTTTACTCTTTTCTTGTTGTTGAAAGAGGGAAGTCACGATTGCTGCTGTTCTTTTCTATGTAAATTTCAACCTTTATGTCCTAGGTCCAGTTCTATTTGTGTTCCAAAGTTAGTTATACCACTGCATGACCTTGGCAAGCTATTCAATCTCGAAATAAGCCTTCTGCCTCATCGGTAAATATCTCAGGAGGTTGTTATTAGAATTTAAAAAGACAGTGTGTAAAGCGTTTTTGCACAGTGCAAGGTACATATCAGACACTCAAATGAAAGCTGTTATTATTGGGCATAAGAGTATATTTCTCATAAAAGGCTTCTTCTTGTTATCATACCCACCCCCTCCTTGCTGAGGATTTGGTTGGTGGATCCCCTACAGCAAAGCAGCCATGTCCACTCAAAACCCTGGAGTCTGAAGGGCCGTTAAAATGCACTAGATGATCTATGCTAACTGGAGTCATACGAGAAGCTAAGGAAACACGCCACCTACTTAGGAAAACGCCTAGCACGTTTAGAAGGGGATGGCTTGAGAGTCTTTATTAACTCCCAGTACGCATTCATCATCAACAAATGTTTAGGAACATCTTTCTGAACCAGGCACGGTACAGCTGAGAATCCTCGCTCTTATGGAGTTGACATTCCATTCTATATGCTTTAGCGTTTTTAGAAATATCACATCGTTTGATCCACCCGATCCGTACGTACTACAGTTCGGACGAGAAGTACTATTTTCAAAACGCAGACGAGAAAACTCGGTGCGAAGAACTTTATGTACCTGGAGTCAGAGTTCACAGAATAAAGAGGACGAACTTCAAGCACCCCTTGCCACCCAGCACACACTCTGCACCCCAGCTGGCGGCGCTCAGCCCGCAGCCGGCTCACCCCAGACCCGGGGCCTCTCCCGGAGCCCCTCGGTCCCGCCGCGCTACAGCGCGCGGCTTCCCACCTAGCACCACAACTTTGCACGCCCCTGCCCCTTTCACGCCCCTCACCTGGCCTAGGAGCTACCCTCAGAGGAAGGGGTAAGGGGTGTGCTAGGGCGGGCGGAGGAGCTAGCGGCCGGAAGCTGTCACCTTTGACCGCGGAAGTTCCCGCTGCCACTGGAGGCGCAGTTCCGGTTAGGCGGCAGTATTTGTTTACGTTGTTCACAGTTCCAGTGGCCGCCGGCCCCAGCTTAGGCTTCAAGATGGGGAAGTCTTTTGCCAATTTCATGTGCAAGAAGGACTTTCATCCCGCCTCCAAATCCAATATCAAGAAAGTGAGTAAGGGGAGCCGGGTAGGGTTCTGGCTCTTGGCGCCTGGGATCCCCAGGGCTGGAGGTGATGAAAGTGGTTGTGTCTGTGGGATTTCTGGAACAGTCGCCGCTTCCCCAGGCCTGGCACCCTGGTCTTCCCGCCCCTTTTTCTCTGCTGAGAAACTCGCTAATAAAGCTGGCCTCGACGCTTATTCTCCATCAGCCGGGAGGCGGGCAGCCTTCGTCTGCCCGGTCGGCTTGTCATCTAGAATGTGTAAATCTGTAAGATACGAAGTATGATCATGTGGTTCCTCGTTACTTTCTCAGCTGTTTTTGGTTTTGTCTTTTCGGATCACAGGGATCGTGGCTTCTGAGCTCTGCTTATCCTGTACAAAGGTGATTCCCTGTTTATTTAAGATAGCTCTTAAGAGGGAAATAAAGGCACCTCTTCCTGTCTTTATCCCACCCGATAATGTAGCGTCTGCCTGGTGAACTCTTTGAAGTTTGGCTGTTTATTTTACTTAATATTTTTTTAAATTGACGTGTATACAACGTTACATTAGTTTCCGATATACAACGACGTTTGACTTTTTTTTTAATTTTTTATTATTTTTTAAAGTAATCTCTACACTCAACGTGCAGCTCTAACTCCTGCCCAGGAAATCAAGAGGCGCTTGCTCTACCAACTTGGTCAGCCAAGCGCTCCCAGCACAATCACTTTTAGCCCTGAGATCTTACACAAATACTTAATATCCTTTATCCTCAGCCTCCTAATCTATAAATTTAAAATGAACAGTATCAGTTGCCTTGACTTGTGAAATTGTTATGAGGACTAAATAAGCTGGTATAGATAAAGGCTTGAAACAAAGTACCACATAGAGGGATTGCTCAATAAAATGTTAATTTCTCCTATACACATACTTATTTTTAGCCTGCTCCTAAAATGCATGTATTACTCAGAGCTTCATCCTTGGCCTATGCCTTACTTTATATGCTTTCCCAGGCAATCACGTCCAATTTCATGGTTTTAACTACTTCTTTACCCAGGACTCTCAAATCTACAGTCTCACATTTCTTCTCCCAGCTTGGGGCATGTCAAGACAACTACATACTGGAAATTATCATCTTGACATATTACAGGCATCTCAAGCTCAACATGTCTGAAATGGATATGTCTTTCATTCAAAATCTGCTCTTCATTTTATACTTCCTATCTCATGAGTAGGAAATAGAGGTGGTAACACACATCCTGTCACCCAACCCAGAAATTCAAGATATATCCCTTTTCCGTTACCCCCTTTATCTAGGTAGCTAATAAATTCAATTTGTCTTACCTTCCAAATATTTCGAATTCATCTCTCCTCTTTATCACTACTACCTGTTTTTTAGCTCAGACCCTCGTCATCTTCCACCTGAACTATTAAATTTCCTAACAGGTTTGGTTTTGGGGGGGCTTTGTTTGTTTGTTTTGGTTTTCTTGGCCTCCAGTCTTGACCCCTCTCAAATCCATTCTCCACATCGCTATCAGAATAATATGTTTTATTTGGCAACTTTATTGAGGTACAGTTCACATACTAGACAATTACCCACTTAAAGTGTACTGTTCAGTGGTTTTTAGTATATTCACAGATTTGTGCAGTCACCACCACAAACAATTTAGAATACTTTCATCATCTCCCCACAAGACCTGTATCTGTTAGCACTTATTGTCCATTTGTCCTTACCACCATCCCCGCCCCGCCCCCATCCCGAGGTAACCACTAACCTACTTTATTTCTGGGGGTTTGCCTATTCGCGATGTTTCCTAAAAATGTAATCATGCAATATATGGCCTTTTGTGGCTGGTTTCTTTCACTTACCATAACAGTTTTGAAGTTCACCCATGTTGTAGAACGTGTCAGTATTGTATTTCTTTTTATGGCTTAATAATTCCATTGTATTGATATAGTACATTTTATGTATCCATTCATCGGTTGAATATTTGGGTTGTTTCCATAGAGTGATCTTTTTAAAGCACAAATCTGATTGCTTGGCTTCTTAGTAAAATACTACAGGATTAAATCCTAGTTATTTGGATTCAGTTTATTTTTCCTTCTTCAATCCCCTATTGCTACTCTCTTACTTCAGATTTTACACTCCAGTAATATTAAACTACTTAATTCTTATTTTGCACCTTTCGGCCTTTGTCTGAGCTTTTCCCTCTGCTAGTACTATCTTACCGTGTTTTTTTCCTTGGAAAATTTTGATCCTCTTCAAAACCCTGCTTGACATGTATGGTATTACTTATGTAGAGGGTTATTTGTTGAAGCAGAGTTTGTAATAGCAAAAGATTGGAAATTTCCTAAATGCCCATCAGTACAGCAGGAGATTGGTTAAGTAAATGATGGGATAGCTCCACAGTAAAATGATATTCAGCCCCTCCTCCCTCCAAAACCAAGAAACTTTTTTTTAACTGACCTAGGAGTGATCTCTATGATACTCAATTTTATTTTATACATATTCTGTGTATACATGCAGTATATGTTACCATTTATGAAAAGAGTGAGAAAAGAATGTGTATGAGATATATATATATATATACACACACATGTATGTGTGTGTGTATATATATATATATATATACACATGTATGTGTGTATATATATATACACATGTATGTATATATATATACACACACATTGTTTTCTGTATATATGCATTAGAACATCTTTGGAAGGATATAGAAGAAATAATATCATTGGCTGCCTATGAATATATTTACTTAACTTAAAAATTAACTTCTGGAGCATCTGGGTGGCTCAGTTGGTTAAGCGTCGCATTTTGGCTCAGGTCATGATCTCGTGGTTCATGAATTCCAGCCTCACTTCAGATCTTCTGTCCCCCTCTCTCTGCCCGTCCCTCACTCATTCTTTCTCTCTCTCTCTCTCTCACAAAGTAAATAAATAAACTTTAAAAAATATATTGGTAAAAAAAATTTAACTTCTGAAAACCAAAACTTAGGCACCTGGGTGGCTCAGTCGGTTAAGCATCTGACTTCAGCTCAGGTCCTGATCTCATGGTTCATGAGTTTGAGCCCCACATCAGGCTCTCTGCTGTCAGTGCAGAGACCACTTCAGATCCTCTGCCCCCCCCCGCCCCCCGCTTCTCCCTTGCGCGCTCTCTCTCTTTCTCTCTCTCAAAAATAAATAAAAATTAAAAAATAACAAAATAAAAACCAAAACTTGCTATAAAGTATTCCATTATACCAGCCTTCCTCCCTTCCTCTAAAATTAATCACCGTCTTGTTCTATTTCTTTACCTTGTGTGTATTCCTATTATCCAGATAGCAAACTTTGTTATCACTTACACAGTTCATTTTTTTATTCTGAAATAGCTTAAACATACTTTTTTATTAGCAGATTCTGAGCATTTTGAAGGCTAAGAATGTGTTTTATTTTTATTCCAGTCCATGATACTCAGTATGTATTTCAGCTCTTGAGCAATTGAGACTGGTGAAATAACATTGTAAAATCTAAAACTTTAAATAAATGATAGTTATTCTGTTAGAAATGCCATGTTATGATTAGTGCGTTACTCTCCCAGGCAGTGACCCCTTGCTTGTCTTTGTTGCAACTGTTTTCATTTTGAGCTGCAGTGAAAATTCCAAACATGTGCTTTTTACTGCCTATCCCAAGTGTAGGTTTTTCTTCTGTAACATTACACTGGTAAGTATGAAGTCAGTGGAGAAAACATTCAGAAACTTATCCCAAAAGAAATTTTTGGTATATTCTGTCCCTGAAGAATTCTTTTCATTTCTGTTTTTGCTTTCACTTCCATATGAATTCCTACTTGTCCATCTCCCACTGTGTCCCCTTGGAACCTTCCTATTTCATCACTACTAAAATACTGGTGGGGCACCTGGGTGGCTCAGTCAGTTGACCTTCGAAACTCTTGGTTTCGGCTCAGGTCATGATCTCATGATTTGGTTCAGTCTTAGCACTGATATTGCAGAGCCTGCTTGGGATTCTCTCTCTTCTTCTCTTTCTGCCTGAATGAGCCAGCGAGTGAGTGAGTGAGTGAGTGAGTGAGTGAGTGAGTGAGTGAATGAATACATACATACATGCATACACACATACAAACAAACTGGTAACTACTCCTGTTTTGCTTCTAAAATTAACTAACGGCAGCCTTGTCCCACACTTATTTGCCCCCACAGTTAATGACATAATTTTATCAATGTAAGTATTTGTCCTCTAATTTACCTTCTTAAAACCTAGCATGTTTAGAAAGTTTTGTGTGTGTGTGTGTGTATCTGTGTGTGTTGTTTTGTTTTTGAGAGAGATCGCAAGTGAGCTCAGGGCAGGGAGAAAGGTAGAGAATCCCACAAGTGGCAGAGAGAGGGAGAGAGAGAGAAAGAGAGAAGTACGGCTTACCCGAAGTGAGGCACGTGCTCACCCAAAGCAGGGCTCAAGCTCACACGCTATAGGACTTGAACTCACGAACCGTGAGATCATGACCTGGGCTGAAGTTAGAGGCTTAACAACTGAGCCACACAGGCACCCATGGATAGAAAGTTTTGACTTGCTCTTTACGTTGAATGATTGTCAAATACTGTGTCCTTTACTGTAAAGGCAGTTGGAAGGCATTTGATACCTTTTCAGTCTAGAAATAACCTGATTAAGTATCCTTGCTTAAGTTGTGTGGGCTTTTTACCTCCACCACATTTATGATTTTGAGGATTTCATGTAGGGATACATTCAGCCTGTGATATTGGTGCCCTTGAGCAACTCCAAGGCATTTCATGCATCTCTCTCTTATCTCTGTTTCCTCTCTTGTCTCTTCCCTTTTTTCTGCAACTACCTTTCAATTCCTTTTCTTTTTTTCTTTTTCTCATCCTCCATTTCTCCTCCATTGGCATTTGGGAGCATTGTTTAATCCTACTGGCTGTGCCTTGGGTGTTTTCTGGACTAGACATACTCCATATAGAAAGATTATCATTCTCTTCTCCGAAATAACACAGAGACTAAGTGCAAGAAGCTGTTGTACCACAGGTACTTAAAGTGGTTCTTAAAAAAATTTTTTAATGTTTATTTATTTTCGAGAGACAGAGATGGGATGTGAGTGGGTTAGGGGCAGAGAGAGAGGGAGACACGGAATCCGAAGCAGGCTCCAGGCTCTGAGCAGTCAGCACAGAGCCCAATGTGGGGCTTGAACTCACGAGCTGTGAGGTCATGACCCAAGCCGAGGTCGGATGCTCAACCGACTGGGCCACCCAGGTGCCCCCTAAAGTGGTTCTTAAATTTGATTTTTTCTTGAAAGCTAGCTATTTTGAATAACTAGATTTTTTTCCTTTTTTTAAGTTATTTTTTTTTTAATTTACATTCAAGCTAGTTAACATATAGTGTAATAACAATTTCAGGAATAGAATTTAGTGATTCATCACTTACATATAACACCCAGTGCTCATCCCAACAGGTGTCCTTCTTAATGCCCCTCTCCCATTTAGCCCATCTCCCCACCCAAAACCCCTCCAGTAACCCTCTGTTTGTTCTCTGTATTTAAGAGTCTCTTATGGTTTGTCCCCCTCCCTGTTTTTATGTTATTTTTGCTTCCCTTCCCATATGTTCATCTGTTTTGTATCTGAAATTCCTCATATGAGTGAAGTCATATATTTGTCTTTCTGTGGCTGACTTATTTTGCTTAGCATAATACACTATAGTTCCATCCACATTGTTGCAGATGGCAAGATTTTATTCTTTTTGATTGCTGAGTAATATGCCATTATATATATATACACACACACCACATCTTTATCCATTCATCAGTTGATGGAGATTTGGGCTCTTTCCATACTTAGCCTATTGTCCATAGCACTGCTATACACATTGGGGTGCATGTGCACCTTCAAATCAGCACTCCTGCATCCTTTGGATAAATACCTAGTAGTGTAATTGCTGGGTCATAGGGTAGTTCTATTTTTAATTTTTGAGGAACCTCCATACTGTTTTCCAGAGTGGCTGCACCAGTTTGCATTCCTACCAGCAGTGCAAAAGGGTTCCCCTTTCTCCACATCCTCACCAACATCTGTTGTTGCCTGGGTTGTTAATTTTAGCCACTGAATGTGTAGATTTAAGGACCTGTATCAAGGCACAAGTCAGACTTTTCAGTTGTCATCTTATGATGTCATTATGACCAAAATAGATTATATTGTAAACTGTATACAATAACATTTTATATTTTGTTATAAAATACGAGCAAACTTTCTGTTTTAATTTTTTACTTCACTACTTTAGGTATGGATGGCAGAACAGAAAATATCATATGATAAGAAGAAACAAGAAGAATTAATGCAACAATATCTTAAAGAACAAGAATCATATGATAATAGGTAAGAAATTTCACTATGCTGGTGTTTTTAGAATGATCAGTTGCATGAGAATGATCCCTTACTGAATCATATATTAAATTAGCTTTTTTGAATTGAATACCCCAATGATAGGATTCTATTTCCTGTGAACCCTCTTTACTCTGATATCTGTACGTGGCCACTTTTTCCAACCTTACCAATAGTTCACAGAAAATATACATTGATGTGACTCCATATACAGCTTATGAGGAAGTCCCAACTTAGGTAAAGCTTGGAAGAACAATAAAAGTCTACACTTGAACTACTGACACCTCTTACAGAGATATTTCTTTAGTATACACTGAAATGAAAAGATGCATAGGACACCATCAAAAGTAAAGTGTCTCTACTTGACCTGGATATCATTGCTCTGTTAATGGCAGGATCATAACTAGAGTTCTTTGTTGGTTTATTCCAGCACAGTGCCTCCCGTTTAGCTCTTGTCATTTTGTGTTTATATTAGCAAGTCTAACTCTGAAGCTGGTTGCTCTTGGTTAATCAAACAGGTGAATAGTGATGTTTTAATTATATGGACCACACTGTCTGCAGCTCAGTTCTGTTTCTCATCAAAATATAGAACATAAGTAAAGTACTACTAGACTATTACTTAATATTCTCTTTAAAATCTAATGTAGTGTCGGGCACCTGGGTAGCTCATTTGATTAAGATTCCGACTCTTGACTTTGGCCCAGGTCATGATCTTATGGTTAATGAGATTGAACCCTGAGTGGGTTCTGCAGTGGCAGTGCGGAGCCTGCTTGGGATTTATCCCTCTCTCTCCCCCCTGCCCCCTTGCTCTCTCGCTCTCTCTCTAAATAAAAATAAACTTAAAAAAAATATATGTATATGTAGTGTATCAAGAGCAAAATTATAGAAATAAAACTTTTACTTCAATTAAATACTTTTCACAACAATTCTATTCAATCTGGTTAACTTTTATTGAGTACCTCCTTTTGTGCAAGACAATAAAAGGCCCCTTTGTTATAGGGGCCTGTAAAGTGGGATATGTAGTTTGTCTCTGCCCTCAGGAATTCTCTCGTAAGTGATACGTACATATAGTTCAAAGCTGAATATAATAACAATGTATTAAAAACACAAGTTTTAAAAACAATAGCATGCTAACATAGGACACAGTAATTCCATTTGGGATAACAAGGTAAGACTTAATGAAAGAAGGGACATTTGAGCTGAACTATGAAGAATGTTAAGGATTTAGATCCATGGTTCTCATCTGAAGTCCATTATCCACCCCCCTCTTCCCCCTCCCCTGCCAGGGGACATGTGGCAATGTTGGACACGTTTTTGATTGTCACAGCTCAGATGTTGGATGCTACCAGCATCTAGTGGGTGGAGACTAGGGATGCTGCAGAACAACCTACAATGTACAGGACAGCCCCACCCAACGAAGAATGATCTGGTCCAAAAGGTCAGTAGCACCACTGTTGAGAAACCCTGATTTACATATAGTAAAAGCTTATTAAAGATCACAGTGGGAAAGTAGAGAGGTGTTCAGGGAAACAGCCTATAGTTGCGTTAGACTGATAAAGAGATAGTGGAGGTGAGTGGCTTTTCAGCAGATTATTCTGTTTATTCTTTTTTAAAAAATTGTTTTTTAATGTTTATTTTTTGAGAGAGAGACAGAGCATGAGTAAGGGGAGGGATAGAGAGAGAGGGAGACACAGCACAGAGCCTGACACGGGGCTCGGACTCCAGGACTGCGAGATCATGACCTGAGCCCAAGTCGAATGCTTAACCAACCGAGCCACCCAGGTGCCCCATACTGTTTATTCTTGATTTTTAAAAAAGTTACTTTACTCTCTTTGTAATTAAATACTTGAAGCCATGCAAATAATCTATTTTTTCTTGAACTTTTGTCCACTAATTTAGCATTTATTGGTGGATACTGCCTGCATTAGTTATTACCATGGTATTCTAATGGTGATTTTCTATTCCTCTCATTCCCTCTACATTTTAAAATTTGAATTTCTCTGGAAACAAGAATTTTCCCTTTCCCTATTTAGTTATTTATTTATTCATTTATTTCTATCAGTATGGACTCAGGTATTTATTTAATGGGTTATAATCCAGGGGCACCTGGGTGTCTCAGTCGGTTAAGTGTCTGACTGCAGCTCAGGTCACGATCTCACAGTTCATGGGTTCGAGCCCTGCTTTGGGCTCTGTGCTGACAGATCAGAACCTGGAGCCTGCTTCAGATTCTGTGTCTCCCTCTCTCTGCTCCTCCCCCACTTGCACTCTTACTCTCAAAAATAAATAAACGTTAAAAAAAATTTTTAATGGGTTATAATCCAATACTATTGTTGTTTATTTTGTTGCTCAAATTGTTTCAATTTTAGCCTTTGACTGCTCTACCAGCTTGGCTCGTATAACCATTGCAAATGCCCCAATCTTATTTTATTTTATTTTTTAAAATTGTGTTGGCTTTCTAAAGTTTTTTTATTTTATTAATAATTTTGAGAGAGAGAGCATGCACTCACATGTGGGCACAAGCAGGGAAGGACAGAGAAAGAATCCCAAGCAGGCTCTGTGCTATTAGCATAGGAGCCCCACGCAAGGCTCTATCTCACGAACCATGGGATCATGACCCGAGGTGAAATCAAGAATCAGTTGCTTCACCAACTAAAACACCCAGGCATCCCCCACCCCCAGCCTTTTTTTAAAACCACTTCCTGGCACCATAAGATGGTCCAAATTTGTCTTTTATTTTTCCCTGCTCTAGCATTGGAATCAACCAAATTGATTGGACCTTGATTCCTTTTATTGGAAAAAGATATTTAGAAACCAGGTTCTGGACACTAGATGTGTTCACTGCTTCTCTGTTTGGTTATTCAAATGCACATTTATGAGTAATTGGTGATTTACAAAGGGTTTTTTTTTTCTTCATTCAGAAATGTCCTTGGTAGCCAATTTTGTTCTTTAGTAATCTAATTTTTCTCTTTTAAGTTTTTCCTGCTATAGAGATGTTTCTTAATGTTTATGAATATTGATTCCTACATACTCTTTTTAAAGATGACAGTAACATTTATTATTCTCATTGGATAAAAAAAATTTATTGGGATGTCAAAAAATCTATATCCATTCTGTATACAGTCAACAGCAATAAAAATAATAATTTTTACAGGTTTTTAATTGAAATTAAAATGTCAATATCATAGCTTTACTTTTTATTTTATATACCTGTAGAGTTTTGCATGAAGTGGAAATTGGATCTTCCAGTTTTGATTTTATGTTATTTTTATGTCAGTATAAACAAAATGCTTTTTTGCAGGGGTAAAAAAAAAAAATATATATATATATATATATATATATATATATATATATATATATAACATTTTTTAAGTGTACAGTTCACAGCATTAATTACATTAACAGTGTTGTGTACATTTCCAGAATTTTTTCCATTACACCAAATAGAAACTCTATACCTATTTAACAGTAACTCCGTATTCCGCCTCCCTTCTGCCCTTGGTAACCACTGTTTTACTTTCTAAAGTAAAAATGAATTTGCCTGTTACAGGCACCTCATATAAGTGGAATCATGAAATATTTATCTCTTTGTGTGTGGCTTATTTCACTTAGCACAGTGTGTTCAAGATTGATCCATACTGTAGCATGTATCAGAACTTTTTTTTGTTTTATGGCTAAATAATGTTCCATTATATGTATACACCCTATTTTGTTTCTCTCTCCACCCCTGGATGGACACTTGGGTTGCTTCTATCTTTTGGCTATTATGAGTTAATGCTGCTATAAACACTGGCATGTAAATATCTATCTGTTCAAGTCCCTACTTTCAGTTCCTCTAGGTATATACCTAGGAGTAGATTTGCTGGATTGTATAGTGATTCTGTATTTAGCTTTTGAAGAACCACCAAACTCTCTTCCATAGTGGCTGCACCATCTTACATTCCCGTCAGTAGTGTCCACGGATTCCATTTTCTCCATATCCTCGTCAATGTTTCTTATTTTCCTTTTTTAAAAAATTTTTATAAAGTTTATTTCTGAGAGAGAAAGAGAGCAGGGGAGAGGCAGAGAGAGGAAGAGAGAGAATCCCAAGCAAGCTAAGCACCCACCATCAGCACGGAGCCTGACGCGGGGCTCGAGCTCACAAACTGTAAGATCATGACGCGAGCCAAAACCAAGAGTCAAATGCTCAACCAACTGAGCCACCCAGGCACCCCATTTTCCTTTTTTTTTTTTTTTTTTTTTTTTTTAATAATAGCCATTCTAGGGGCGCCTGAGTGGCTCAGTCAGTTGAGCGGCCGACTTTGGCTTGGGTCATGATCTCGCAGTCCGTGAGTTTGAGCCCCGCATCAGGCTCTGTGCTGACAGTTCAGAGCCTGGAGCCTGTTTCGGATTCTGTGTCTCCCTCTCTCTGACCCTCCCCTGTTCATGCTCTGTCTCTCCCTGTCTCAAAAATAAATAAATGTTAAAAAAAAAAAAATAGCCATTCTACTTAGTGTGAAGTGGTATCTCATGGTCTTGATGTATACTTCTCTAATAACCAGATGTTGAGCTTTTCACGTGCTTGATTTTAATTTTTAAAATGTTGTTATTTGAAGATATGATTTGCACACTTGTTAAAAGGTATATTGTTTTAAGTATATATATTTACAGAGTCTTGGAGCCATCACCCTAATCTAATATCAGAACATTTTCATCATCCAAAAAGGAAATATTGTACCCATTAGCAGTTACTTCTCTTTCCCACACCCTGTCCCTTCTACTTCTCCACCTTAAGCAGTCACTAATTTATATTCTGTCTCTATAGATTTGCTTATTCTGGACATCTCATATAAATGGGATCATACATATAAATGGTCTTTTGTGACTGGCTTCTTTCACTTAGTATAATGTTTTTGAAGTTCATCTATTTTGTAGCGTGTAGTTCATTTCTTTTTATTGCAAAATAATATTCCATTGTATGGATATAGATCCTGTCATCTTTTTGCTCTCTTCCTTTTTTTTTTTTTTTTTTTTGGTAACAGTTCTTTATAAATTCCAATGGAAATAAGAGAAGAATTATAATTATGTAATCCTTTGTGATTGCCTTTTTCAAATATAAGAGGAAATTCTATTCACTCTTTAGCTTTCATCTTTATTATCAGTACTTTACTTGGATCTTATGAATCAAAACTTTAATTCAACCAGCCCTTCAATTTATTGCAGAGCTTTAAAAAAAAAAAAAATGATAGCATTATCTCTCTAAACAGAACCTAAACTGAGAACTTTCAGTGTTAAAACAGAACTAAAAAGAAAATGATTTTTGAGGTGCCGCAGACATTGATTCCATCATAGTAATTAACCTGTTGTAGAATATCTCTAAACTATATTCTCTTCTTTGGCCTCATCAAAGAATGTGATTCTCCTATTGACTTTGACTTTTATTACAAGCATTAATTGGATTTGACTTTTAAAGAAATTCCAGAGAGACTCATTTTTCCAAAACTGTTTGATCCCTCACAATTAAGAAAAAATGTTGGCACTATTTAACTTAATTCCAAATTTGTGCTGGCATATAAGATTTCAAAGCTGTCATTATTTCCATAGCATTTCAAAGTTTAAGAAAAGCATGTGAGAGTGACCATGGCATTTTTCCCCTTTTCTTCTGGGAGGGTGAGGATCTCTCAGGTAACAAGAAAGTCTCAGAACTTAAAGCCAGTTACTAAAGGGGCAGCACTGTTTGAATTTCCATTCATGTATTTCAGATGTTATCTAATCAGTGAAATAAAGTTTTGGAACTTTCTCCCTAACAAAAATATTTTCTATTAATTCCTTTAGGGATTTTGGAGATGGGGAACAGTTATTCTGTAATTTTTTTCCTCCTACATAAAATTGTTAACTTTATTTCTTATTTCATTTAGGTTGCTTATGGGAGATGAGCGTGTAAAGAATGGCCTTAATTTCATGTATGAGGCCCCACCAGGAGCTAAAAAAGGTACTTGCCTCATTTGCTTTTTTTTTTTTTTTTTTTAATGTCCTTGATGTGTTTGCAACTAAAGATAGAACTGCTATCACAGACATTTTTTAAAAGTTGCTCTTCATTTTTTAAAATGGCTGTTATTCTGTAAAGATAATTTTAAAATACTGTAATCAATACAATTGAATAAATACTAAAAAATTTGTCTAGTAATATTTCATGACGACTTTTTTTAAATGACTTGATCTTTGAAGAGGAAAAAAGTCAATATCAACAGAAGTGCGTTTCTTCTTTTATAATTTGTGTATATATCTTTAGTCCTTACTGATACGAATAGAAAGCATAATATTCTGTCAGTGAAAAATATAAAAGCTTAAAAATTAGGAATTAATGTGCTTATTACAGGCTGTCTCATTCAATATTGTATTTATCCTTTAGTGATTTGAATTTTATCATGTGAAAGAAGGAAAAAAAAGTCAAACCAATAAATTCTTACAAGTTACAATTAAGTGCTATGACATCATACTATAGTATAGTGTGGATAGCCAACTTGAATGTTGAAGTTTTTAACTTGACCTTTTTTTTTCACCCATATTTTGATATGCAATCAAGAAAACAAAGAGGTAAGGTACTATTTTCTGTGTTTAGATTTACTTGCAATAGATTGTAATTTAATGGAAAAGTTGAAAGACTTCCTAATGAATGTTTTTAGAAAGAAGAAACAGAAGGAGAGACTGAATACAAATTTGAATGGCAGAAAGGAGCTCCAAGGGAAAAGTAAGAACCAGTTTTCTTCTAAGATAAAATATATTATCACCAGCTTTATCTGATATCCCATCTTATGTTGCCTTCTCGTTCACTAGAGAAGGCAACTAAAGTGAAAATGTATTTTATGTGATTTGTCTTATACAATTTATTTGATCATAGACTTTTTTTTTAAGTTTATTTATTTTGAGAGAGAGAGAGAGAGAGAGAGCGTGCACCTGTGGGGGAGGGGCAGAAAGCAAAAGGGAGAGAATCCCAAGTGGGCTCCCCCATGATGCAGAGCTCAGATCCATGAACTGCGAGATCATGACCTGAGCCAAAGTCGGACGCTTAACTGACTGAACCACCTAGGTGCCCCTTGATCATAGACTTTAATTTAAATAGTTTTTAATTTTTTTAATCACAAATCATCAAACTGGACACTTAATATGAAGTGATGTCTAGAAATACTAAGTAGATTTCATAGTTCTGTGTTATACATTTTATAATGTTTTTAGAACTAGAAAACTATTTTCAGAATAACTGCTGTTTATTAAATTGTTCTTAATATTGTGTTTGTACATTTTTTCTACTTAATAGATATGCCAAAGATGACATGAACATCAGAGATCAGCCCTTTGGTATTCAGGCAAGTGACCCATATTTTACTCTATAAGAATAATTTCTACTTAATAAATACTTCTTTATTGTTGTCCAAAAGGTATTTAAGCTGAGAAAGGGATCTGTTGTTTTGATTTATATCAGACAGTAAAAGGACTTAGAGGAGAAAACATTAAGTGTAGTAGGTTGATAAAAGATAGGAATCAGGAATTTCATGTCTATGTAGATTCCCTGTATGTATGTCTATTAAATTTGATTTTCTCCTGTTTAAAAAAAAAAAAGGTAGGAATCAAAGTTTTGTACTGAGGGTTGTAATGATAAGGGTCTCTTCAGTTTTCAGGAATTTAGAGAATTAGCACAAGATCAAGAAAAGGTGTAAAACTATTTTTTTAGAACCCAAACATAATATCACCAGAGGGCCACATCTTGTTAGAAAAAACATTTTTTGGAGTCCTGCCTTCCTTATTCATTTACATATTGTCTGTGGCTGCTTTCCTGCTACATTGGCAGAGTTGAGTAATTGCAACAGATACCTCTGGCCCATAAAGACTTACATACTTAATATCTGGTCCTTCACAGAAGAAGTTTGCCAAACCCTGGTTAGGAAACTGAAACTTTAAAGATTAATTAATTTATTTATTTTTTAAATGTTTATTTATTTTTTAGAGACAGAGGGAGATAGAGCGTGAGTGGGGGAGGGTCAGAGAGAGAGGGAGACACAGAATCCGAAGCAGGCTCCAGGCTCTGAGCTGTCAGCACAGAGCCCGACGTGGGGTTTGAAGCCATCGACCATGAGATCGTGACCTGAGCCGAAGTCGGACACTTAACCAACCGACCTACCCAGGCGCCCCAAAAATTAACCTTTTTAAATTAGAGAATTTAAGTTTAAGCCATGACGTAATTCCTTTTTGATATTTTACCATTTCTCTTTGGATCACATTGTTTTGTTACCACCAAGTAACAGTCAAAAAGAGATAGTATTCAGTTTAGCTTTTAGGCAGAATTTACAAAAGGTTTTAGTATTTATGTTAAATTACCAAAATAGTTACGGAATCTCTGTCCCTGGAAATCTTTTAAAAATGAAAAGTAATTTACCTTAAACTCTGCCAAGGAGTAGGGATTTGAACATTGCTTAGAGTCTCAGTATTTTAATAACTAAAATAATGTTCACTATTTCTCAGGTTCGAAATGTGAGGTGCATTAAATGTCACAAATGGGGTCATGTCAACACAGATCGAGAATGTCCTTTGTTTGGTCTTTCTGGAATAAATGCAAGTTCAGTTCCCACTGATGGCTCAGGTATGCACTAGAGATGATTTATTTGTTTTATAATTTGTATCAAGGACAAACAGCATTTTTCTTTAATACTTCTGGATATTGTTTTCCTTTGGTTGGTTGGTTTGTTTGTTTTGACAAAGATATGTACCCAAAATATGATGGTCAGTGGGAAGCTCATATGTTTTAAATTTTATTTATTTATTTATTTTTAATTTTTTTTAACGTTTATTTATTTTTGAGACAGAGAGAGACAGAGCATGAATGGGGGAGGGTCAGAGAGAGAGGAAGACACAGAATCTGAAACAGGCTCCAGGCTCTGAGCCGTCAGCACAGAGCCTGACACGGGGCTTGAACTCACGGACCGCGAGATCATGACCTGAGCTGAAGTCGGACGCTTAACCGACTGAGCCACCCAGGTGCCCCTAAATTTTAAATGCTATGTGTTAGAATTTAATTTAATTTTTCTAGCCAAGGGCCCTATAAACTTGATATTAAAGGTAAAATACTAGGGCAGGGGTACCTGGATGGCTCAGTCACTTGAGCATCAACTTTGGCTCAGGTCATGATCTCATGGTTGGTGAGTTCAAGGCCTGCGTCCGGCTCTCTGCTATCAGCACAGAGCCTGCTTTGGATCCTCTCCCTCTCTCTCTGCACCTTCCCCTCTTGTGCTCTCTCTCTCTCAAAAATAGAATAAACATTATTTAAAAAAAAAAGGTATTAAGCATAGTTCATCAGGTTAGTAACCTAAAAATACAAGGAAGAAATGGTTCTTTCTCATATTCATGTTCCCCTGAATTGTAAATGTAGGCTGATGAAAAGACTCAGCAATTGCCTCATTTAGTTCACAGATAAAATCAAAACTGAATTTTAAAAGATGTTAAATATCAGGGATGCCTGGGTGGCTCAGTTGGTTAAGTACCCAACTTCAGCTCAGGTCATGATCTCACAGTTTGTGGGTTCGAGCCTCTCATCAGGCTCTGCACAGTGTGGAGCCCGCTTGACATTCTCTCTCTCTCTCCCTCTCTCTCTGCCCTTCCCCCACTTGTACTCTCTGTCTCTCTCAAAATAAATGAAGTTAAAAAAAAAAAAGAGGGGCGTCTGGGTGGCTCAGTTGGTTAAGCGTCCAACTCTTGGTTTCGGCTCAGGTCATGATCTCATGGCTTGGTTTGTGTGTCTGTGCTGACAGCGCAGAGCCTGCTTGGGATTCTCTCTCTCCCTTTCTGCCCCTCCCCAGCTTGCTCTCTCTCTCTCTCTCAAAATAAATAAATAAACTTAAAAATTTGAAAAAATAATCATTGTCAAGTTTGACACTGTTTCTCTCTGTCTCTCTCTCTCTCTCTTTTTTTTTTTTTTTTAGAGAGGGAAAGAGAGTACAAGCTGGGAAAGGGGCAGAGGGAGAGAAACAGAGGGATGCGGGGGAATCTTAAGTAGGCTCCATGCTCAGCAAAGAGCCCAATGCAGGGCTCAATCCCATGACCTTGGGATCATGACCTGAGGCAAAATCAAGAATGGGACACTCAACCCACTGAGCCACCCAGGAGCCCCCTGACACTGTTTCTTTAATGGTGTTAGAATGGGTAGAAGAAGTACACATAAAAATATTAAAATTAATTTTTTTTTAATCCTTACTCCTCTAAAAAAGATTAAGAAACCACATTTTAAGTAGAGGGAAACTATTTGCTCAGTAGTGAGAGAATGTTGGTACAGACCTTGGTCTGGCAATCTCTGACAAAAGAATGTTCCACTGATGACACAGTGCAGGTACTCTTAAAATCCACATACTGATGTTCCTTCCTCACCTGCCCCCACTCAAATGGTGAAAGGAGAGCCCCCAAAATAAATAAACCCCTAAAGAACATGGGAGTACACTAGATCATATATGAGGAACCCATTGGCTTAAATATTTCTGACTGTTAATTTTAGTAGTAACAGAAACCTGATGTTTATATCTGAAAGGTATATATGTTTTCTGGAAGGGGTTGCATCTTGCTCACTTTTCCTTCACTCCAGCCTTGTGGTGCCCTTACAACTGCATGACTTCCGTATCGGCTAGCGGCAGGCAGTGGTAGTAGCTGTCTTTGTGCCCCAGCCTAGTCTTACTTTGATCCTGCTTCTGAGAGAATGAGGATAGATTCCAGACTTAGCCTTTTATTTAGTAATCAACAGACTTGCTTTGATTCTTTTTTTTTTTAACTTTTTTTTGAGAGAGAGAGTGTGTGAGTGGAAGAGGGGTGAGGGGAGAGAGAATCTTAAGCAGGTTCCATGTCCAGCTCAGAGCCCGACATGGGGCTCGATCTCACGACTTTGAGATCATGACCTGAGCTGAAATCAAGGGTTGGACGCTTAACCAACTGAACCACCCATGCACCCCTCGATTCTTTTTTTTTTTTGTTTTTTAAAGATTTATTTATTGAAGTAATCTCTACACCCAACATGGGGCTCAAACTCCCAATCCCAAGATCAAGAGTCACATGCTACCAGCTGAGCCAGCCAGGCACCCCTACTTTATCTTGATTCTATATGTTATTTAAAAAAATTTTTTTAATGTTTATTTGTTTTTGAGAGAGAGAGACAGAGTGGAAGTGGTGGAGGGGCAGAGAGAGAGAGAGACAGAATCTGAAGCAGGCTCCAGGCTCTGAGCTGTCAGCACAGAGCCTGATGTGGAGGTCAAACCCACAAAACTGAGACCATGACCTGAGCTGAAGTCGGACACTCAACCGACTGAGCCACCCAGGCACCCCTGTCTTGATTCTATATTAGAAAGTCTATAACAACCGGAAGAACTTGTGCTATTTACTTAATCTGTTTTTAAAAGTATTGGAAACAGTGAACTCACATATAATGAAGCTGGTTATTAGCTCATCTCCAGCCATGCATTTATATTCATAAACCTTGAAGTAATCATTCATTTTATACAAAATTTTTGCACCCCATTTGTGGTACAGTTGTACTGTAGTACTATTCTGCAATCAAATGAACTTTTTCAAAATAAAGTGAACAAAGTAAAAAAAATACTCTTATTCTTTGGTTCCTAACAAGTTTTAACATATATGTAACCCAACTTGTGATGTCTGCAAATTAGTGATTCTTTATCTGTGTCTAAATGAATTGAGCAGTGGAGTGGTAGAGGGTAGAAAGTATTAACTTTATTGAAATACTATAGTTAACATTCCTAGTATATAAAATGTCCTTTCAAGTCAATATGGTAAAGACGAACATACAAACGCAAAGGAGCAAAGGACAAAAGGAGGAATCCAAATGGCCATTAAACCTATGAGGACATTTTCAATAGCATTAGTAACCAAAGAAATGAAAACTAAAATAATATATTATCTTTTTTTACCTATTAAATTGGGCAAAGATTTAAAAGAATACATCTGGTGTTGGAGCAAGTGTGGTAAAATGAATTTTAATCCACTGTTGATAAATTGGAACACCATTTTTAAAGTCATTTGACCATAGGTATCAAAAGACTTAAAAACATGCATATCCTTTTACCTAGAAATTCAGCTTCCAAGAATTCATAATAAGAAAGTGGGGGCGCCTGGATGGTTCAGTCAGTTAAGTGTCCAGCTGAGGTCATGATCTCATGGTCCGTGGGTTCAAGCCCCGTGTCAGGCTCTGTGCTGACAGCTCAGAGCCTGGAGCCTGCTTCGGATTCTGTGTCTCCCTTGCTCTCTGCCCCTCAAGCTCTGCTTCTCTCTCTCAAAAATAAATAAACATTAAAAAAAAAATGTTTTTATAATAAGAAAGTGATAAGGTAGATGCTCAAAGGTTTATGGTACTGAAATATCAGGAACAAACCTGAATGTCCATCCATAAGAGCTTGGTAAAATAAACTCACTCATTTATTCAGCAATCATTTATGGAGCACTTACTCTGTGCCAGGCATTTTTCTAGGGTCTAGAATACAATAATATCAAGACAGGAAATGTCTTTACTTTCATTACATTGAAATGACACAAAATAAACTGGTAAGAAAATACTGGGTATTTATAAGTTCTGTGATGAAAATTAAATTGGATACTGTGATGAGAGGTAAATGGTGAGTAATTTTGTATTAAGGAGTCAGGAATGGCCCCCTCTGAGGAACTGATGTTAAACTGAGACTTAAATGACAGGAAAGGTACAACCATGTAAAATCTGGGAGAAGAGCAGTTGGCATCGTACAAGGAATGGCCTTTTTTTTTTTTTTTTCTAAGTTTATTTATTTTGAGAGAGAAAGAGCATGTATGTGCACACAGCAGGTGCAGAGAGAGAGAATCCTAAGCAGGCTCTGTGCTGTGAGTGCAGAGCCCAATGCAGGGCTCAGACTCACAAACTGTGAGATCATGACCTGAGCCAAAATCCAGAGTCCGGATGCTTAACTGACTGAGCAACCCAGGTGCCCCCAGAAGGAACGGCCTTCTAGAATTGGGAGCCATAGATTCTGAGAGACAGTATGCATAGTGGTTAAGAGCACACACTGTGGGACTATGGGGCCTCCTAGATGCCTGATTTGGAACATCTGCTCTGCTACTTAGTAGGCCTGTATTTTCAAGCAAGCTACTTAACTGTTGTGTGTCTGCTAATGTCTATGAAATAGATATTCTCGCACCTACCTCATAAGGTGGTCATGAGAGCTAAACAAGTTAATGTGGAGTGCTTGCAATAGTGCCTGGCATATAATAAGCATTTCTTTTTTAAAATAAATTATGGTACATCCCCCCCAATGGAATACCATATAGTCATAAGATATAAACAGGGGAATAGAGCTGTATGTCTATGTTGACATGTAAGGATATACTAAGGTATATCAAGTAAAAAAAGTTAAGAAGCAATATTGTTTAAAAGTATGTAGGAAAAAAAAAAGTATGTAAGGTTAAAAGATAAAACAACCAGGGTGCCTGGGTAGCTCAGTTGAGTGTCTGACTCTGGCTCAGGTCAGGATCTCATGGTTCGTGGGATCGAGCCCTGCATTGGGCTCTGCTGACAGTGTGGAGCCTGTTTGGGATTCTCTCTCTCTCCCCTTCCCCTGCTTGCTTGCTTGCTCTCTCTCTCTCAAAATAAATAAACTTTTTTAAAAAAGTTAAAATGACCTTTTTGAATCAAGTTATTTTTGAAATCTGTCAAATTTTATTTATTTTTTTCAGTTTATCTATTTATTTTGAGAGGGAGAGAGAGAGCATGCCCAAACAGGGGAGAGGCAGAGAGAGGGAGGGAGAGAGAGAATCCCAAGCAGTCTCCTTGTTGTCAGTGCAGAGCCTGATGTAGGGCTCAGTCCCACGAAATGTGAGATCATGACCTCAGCCAAAATTAAGAGTTGGATGTTCAGCCAACTGAGCCACCCAGACACCCCAAATCTATGAGATTTAAAATTTTTTTCAGTGTTTGTTTATTTTTGAGAGAGAGAGAGAAAGAAAACACAAGCGGGGGAGGGGCAGAGAGAGAGAATCCAAAGCAGGCTCCAGGCTCTGAGCTGTCAGCACAGAGCCCGATACGGGGCTCAAACTCACGAGCTGTGAGATCATGACCTGAGCCGAAGTCGGAGGCCCAAACAACTGAGCCACCCAGGCGCCCCATAAATCTGTAAGATTTTAGAAGCTCTGCCTTTGATAGTGAAAGAATGGCACACTGATTAAGTGCCCTATATGAAAATTAATTCTTAGAACTACTAAATTTCTTTTTTACTTTATGAGATAATTTTACTTGGCACTATGTATTTGACATCCCACATATCAGCCTTAAGTTTTATTTTTTGAACTTCTCTGTTCCAACCTCATTAAAGATAAGGGTTCTACTCCTAGTTTACAATCTAATCATTTTATAAGAATCTATTTAATAGAGAGTAACTGAGTGTTAATAGGGGAGACAGGACTACAATGACCTTTGAGGAATTATTAAGATTGAAACAGTTAGAAAGATGGGCCAGAAAGAAAGACCAGAAGAAAAACAAGCATAGAAGATTTATCTTGGATGACCATGAATGAACAGAACCAGATTTGAATGACTTAACAAGTTTTGCCATTGGACACTGCAGCCATCATTTCCCAAACTTGCCTGATGTAAAGGATCACTTGAGTATTTTGTTAAAGGTTCCCAAGGCCCTATTGAATCAGAGTACTGAGAGGATTCTGAGACGCTCACCCTAGAAGATGGTGATGATCTGAAAGTTTGGGAAAACAGGTTTAGGCAAAAATGATATGCCATAGAATATTCTGGGTGGGTGTGGTGTAGTGTGTGTGTGTGTGTGTGTGTGTGTGTGTGTGTGTGTGTGTGGAAAGGGAAAAGTACAGAGAAGGAAAAATGATAATGTGCTAAAAGAGCTTTTTTTTTTTAAGGGAAATATTCATTTCAGTATCATTTCTAATTTTTTCCTGTTGTAAACTAAATATCCAGTCCTAGAGGAATTGCAAAATTATTTGTTGATATATTTAGTGAATTAAGGATTACTAATTGAATCTACATTATGATTCTGATAATATAAAGCTACATGCATATACATTAGGACTGGAAGGAAACATGGAAGACTGAAATAGTTAATAATTTGGTGAAATTACATGTGACTGTCTTTACTTTTATATTAAAATGTGTGATTAAAATTGGAAAAGAAACTGGGGCACCTGGGTGGCTCAATCGGTTGAGCGTCTGACTTTTGATTTTGGCTCAAGTCATGATCCCCGGGTTGTCGGGGTCTGCACTGTCAATGGGGAGCCTGCTTGGGATTCTCTCTCTCTCTTCCTCTGCTCCTCTTCCTTGCGCTCTTTCTTTCTCTCTCTAAAATAAAAAACTTTTTTAAAAATGGGAAAGAAACAAGATTTGGCTTTTCAAACGTTGAATATCTCTTGCATTCTTGAGAAGGTTGATGTTTCCCTTTGTTCTCCTGTATTAAATTTATTTTCAGAATAGTTAGAACAGCTGAAGAAAGGAAAGAGTTACTGGTGTGTCGTAAAAAGCATATTCATGATGAGAAATAACTAGCAGACTGAATTAATTCTTTGCCTCTTTATAGAAAAAGGCATTAGGAAAATTTCCATTTCCAATTTTTCCTTTAAAACTGACAAATATAAGTGTGAGAACAAATACTGGTAAATACACAGGATATTTTTAATTTCTTAAATCCTGTATCTTACTCATCTGAGAATATCTCAACACACTGAACTCTATGATAAAATTATGGTAAAAATAGATCAGTAACTTTCACCATCTGTGATACCACAGAAGATGATGAAAGTTACTGATCTATTTCTGATGCACTGTCAAGGTTGAGAACCATCAGCTTCAGCTGTATGTAAGAACAATTGATATGATATGAAGATCTCTTAATGATATGGATGTTGTTTACAACATTTGGTCAAATTAAAAATGCAAATTGTAAAACAAAGTGGCTACATGGATTCCATTCATGTTTCTTTTGCTGTCTTTAGGTAGACATATAGACAGATACTTGTAGAAAAATGACTGGCAGGAGATAGACGAATATATTAACAGTGGTTATACATTTATAGTTTTTAAGTGAGTATTAGAAGAATTAAAAATTTTATACATAAAAGTAAATTATTTAAAATTTTATTGCTCAGTTAATACGTTTGAAGTTTGACCTGCATTTAGCATGCCACTTAACTAACACTAATAGAAACTCTTAAAGGATTCTCAGAAACAAAATAAAAAACTCTAGTATATCAAATAGGAAAGCAAATAATAATGATGTTGTATCCTGAATTTGAATGCAGTGAAAAATAAACTGGCCAATTTCCTAATCCACTTGCTGATTCAAGCTAAAAAATCTTTTCATTTTAAAAAATCACCTATTGAATAATGTCTCACCAGTGAATAGAGATTATTTTTGCAATAATGCAATTTCAGTGGATGTGGTTATCATGGGATAATCACACCCCTGGGGTACAGCCTTGTGCCTGTAATCTCCCAGGAGTGTAATTATTTCATGATAACCGCACCCCCCGGCGTTGCATTATTTCTATTATGAAATTCTAAGTTTAGTATATAAAGTAACTTACTTTGATCACTGGTAACTGCAAGGTGCTGTTAGAATGTTCCAGCTGTGAGGTTTACAGAGACCAGCCATAAGATTTACTTCTCCTTTACAAAGTTAAATTAGGCAATCAAAATGCTTCTTTTGGCTAAGCTGGTTTAGAATATCTTTTCTACCGATAAGATCATCTTAACTTTGTAAGTTTCCATGCACTCTGAAGTACATCAGAATTATATGTAAAACTTTCAAGCTTCAGTGGTGACTAAATGTTTATAAAGTATTTTTATATTACATTCTCATTAGATGTACTGTCCACCTGCCTTCATGTGTATTCTTTGGCCCTTGTTCTTATCATTGACTCTTACCATCTGTCTCTTACATTTTTAGTGTATACTGATATTAAACATCAATTTTTTTTAAATCCACAAGGTGGGTTTTCAGCAAAGCAAGTAGGGTGTTTTTGGTTTTGTTTTTGTTTGTTGCTTTCTTAATAGATTTAATAGTGGGGCGCCTGGGTGGCGCAGTTGGTTAAGCGTCCGACTTCAGCCAGGTCACAATCTCGCGGTCCGTGAGTTCGAGCCCCGCGTCAGGCTCTGGGCTGATGGCTCAGAGCCTGGAGCCTGTTTCCGATTCTGTGTCTCCCTCTCTCTCTGCCCCTCCCCCGTTCATGCTCTGTCTCTCTCTGTCCCAAAAATAAATAAACATTGAAAAAAAAATTAAAAAAAAAATAGATTTAATAGTTACATGTATCTGTATGCCTTTTACTTAATCATTTTGTTTCATTTCTTGTTTGTGCTTTTTCTTAATAGACTTTATTTTTGAGAGTTTTAGGTTGAGAGCAAATTTGAGAGGAAAGTACAGAGTTTTCCCATAACAACCGACCCCCACAAATGCACAGCCTCTCCTATTATCAACATTCTCTACAAGAGTTGCACATTTGTTATAATTGATCAACCTACACTGACACATCATTATCTCCCAGAATCCATTGTTTACATTATGGCTAACTCAGCATTGTACTTTTTCTGTAGGTTTGAACAAATGTATGATATGTATCCATATTATAGTATCGTACAGAGTAGTTTCACTGCCCCAGAAATTCTCTGTGCTCCCTCCTCTGTTCATACCTCCCTTCCCTCTAGCCTCTGACAACCACTGACCTTTTTACTATCTCCCTAGTTTTACCTTTTCCTGAAGATCATGTAGTTGGAATCTTACAGTGTGTAGCCTTTTCAGATCGGCTTCTTTCAGTTAGTAATATGCATTGTAGGTTCGTCCATGTCTTCTCATGACTCATTTAATAGTTCATTTCCATGTAGTGCTAAATAGTATTCCATTGTCTGGATGTACCACAGTTTATTGATCCATTTACTTACTGATGGACATCTTGGTTGCTTCCAAGTTTGGGCAGTTAGGAATAAAGCTGCTGTAAACATCTATGTGCTGATTTTTGTGTGGTCATAAGTTTTCAATTCCTTTGGGTAAATACCAAGGAGTGTATGGGTAAATACACTTGGGAAATACCAAGAGAGTGTGGTAAGAGTATATTTAGTTTTATAAGTAACTGACAAACTCTTCTAAAGTAGCTGTACCATTTTACATTCCTATCAGCAATGAACAAAAGTTCCTGTTATCCATATCTTTGCCAGCATTTGGCATTGTCAGTGTCATGACAATGTCTTTGTATGTTTTGGTCCTTTACTAGATGTGTCTTTTGCAAATACTTTTTCCCAATCTGTTGCTTGCCTTTTCTTTCTTTCTTTCTTTCTTTCTTTCTTTCTTTCTTTCTTTCTTTCTTTCTTTCTTCCTTCCTTCCTTCCTTCCTTCCTTCCTTCCTTCCTTCCTTCCTTCCTTTTCTTTCTTTCTTTCAAATGTTTTATTTATTTTTGAAGGAGAGAGAGACAGAATGTGAGTGGGGAGGGGCAGAGAGAAAGGGAGACACAGAATCTGAAGCAGGCTCCAGGCTCTGAGCTGTCAGCACAGAGCCCGACGTGGGGCTAGAACCTACGAATCGCGGAATCATGAGCTGAGCTGAAGTCAGACGCGTAACCGACTGAGCCACCCAGGCGCCCCTTCTTTTTCTTGGTCAAGTATTTTTTCAGCAGCTTTATTGAGTTAACATTTGCATACCATACAGATCACCCCTTTAAAGTGTACAATTCAATGGCTTTGAATTTGCATATTCACAAAAGTTGTACATCCATCACCACAGTTAGGTTGAAAACATTTTCATTACCCCAAAGGGACCCCTCAGCCCCTTACCCTCCAGCTCCTAGTCCCCCCAAGCCCTAGGCAGCCACTACTCCACTTTCTACTTTTTTTGTAGATTGCCTATTTTTGACATTTCATATAAATGAAGTCCTACAAAATGTAGTAAAGAAGGTAGATTTAACATCATTTTGTTTGCATTTAAATTTCACACTTAGAGGCACCTAGGTGGCTCGGTTGGTTAAGTGTCTGACTCTTGATTTCAGATCATGAGTCTCACAGTCATGATGAGTCTCAGGTCATGATCTCACAGTCGTGAGATTGAGCTGTGCTTGCACCCGCATGCTCTCCCTCAAAAATAAGTAAACTAATTAATTAATTAATTTAATACTTAAAGAATTACAATTGCCTTTCTCCCCCCCACCCCAAACCCTTAACGTCTAGTGTCCTCTTCCCACGGAGTCTAGGCATGTCACCTCCTTACACATCAATTATACACAAAGTATTGTTAACCAGGGAAGCTCACCTAAGCCAGAGTTTTTATTAGGGTTCAATTATATGGTCATGATTGACTGACTCATTGACCATATAGTTGAACTCCTCTCTAGTTCCTCTCCCTTCTCCAGAGGTCAAGCTAATATCAGAGCCCCAACCCTCTACTCACATGGTTCGTCCTTCTGGTGTGGCCAGCCCATCCTGACTCATCTCCTTAGCATAACCTGTCTACGTCACCTCAATAATGTAAACTATCAGATCCCATTATAAATAACAGACACTCCTATCACTCAAGAAATTTCAAGGATATAGAGGCTCCTTCCCAGGAATCGGGGACAAAGTACAGCCAAGTTCTTTACTACACAGCAGTTGTTGTTTTTTTTTTTTCATTTAGTTCAAAATATTTTAAAATTTCTGTTGAGACTTCTTTAGCACGTGTGTTATTTAGAACTGTATTGTTTAATCTCCAAATACTTTGGGATTTTCTGACTCTTCTTTATTATTTCTAGTTGAATTCCGTTTTGGCCTGAGAGCATTGTTTGTATGATGTCTATTCTTTTACATTTGTTAAGGTGTGTTTTATAGCCCAGAATGTGGTCTCTCCTGGTGATGTTCCATATGAGCTTGAGAAGAATATATATTCTGCTGTTCAGAATACTTTATCCAATATATACAATACTTTGTACTGTATTGGATAAAATACTGTATATATATCAACCAGATCCAGTTGATAATGCTATTTAATTCAACTATATCATGTTGATTTTCTTCTGTTGCTCTCTGGATCTGTTTCTGATATAGGGGCATTGAAATCTCCAGCTATAATAGTGGATTTGTCTATTTCTGAAAACATTTCTATCAGTTTCTGCCTCATATTTTGATGCTCTAATGTTAGATGCATACACATTAGGAATTGTTGTATCTTGCGGAGAATGAAACCCTTTTTCATTGTGTCATTGTCTCTTTATTGTTGATAAATTTCCTTGGTCTGAAACTTGCTTTGTCTGAAATTAACATGGATACTCCAGCTTTATTTTATTAGTGCTAGTGTGTGTGTGTGTGTGTGTGTGTGTGTGTGTGTGTGTAGTATATATATATATGTATATATATACTATGTATATATAGTGTATATATATATATACACTATATATATATATAGCGTGTATACATATATATATATAGTGTGTGTATATGTATATATATATTTCTCCATCACTTTAGTCTGTGTCTTTATTTGTTTAAAGATTTCTTTTTTATTTATTGATTGATTTTTGGATTTTTTAAAAAAATTTTAATTTACATCCAAGTTAGTTAGCATATAGTGCAACAATGATTTCAGGGATAGATTCCTTAATGCCCCTTACCCATTTAGCCCATCCCCCCTCCTATAACCCCTCCAATAACCCTGTGTTTGTTCTTCATATTTACATGTCTTTTATGTTTTGTCCCCCTCCCTGTTTTTATATTATTTTTGCTTCCCTTCCCTTGTGTTCATCTGTTCTGTGTCTTAAAGTCCTCATATGAGTAAAGTTGTATGATACTTGTCTTTCTCTGACTAATTTCACTTAGCATAATACCCTCTAGTTCCATTCACATAGTTGTTATTTATTTATTCTTTAATGTTTATTTATTTTTGAGAGACAGCGTGAGCAGGGCAGGGGAGGAGAGAGAGGGAGACACAGAATCTGAAGCAGGCTCCAGGCTCAGAACCTGATGTGGGGCTCGAACTCATGAATGGTGAGATCATGACCTGAGCTGAAGTCGGATGCTTAACCGACTGAGCCACCCAGGTGCCCTGTAAAGATTTTTAAAAATTTTTTTAAGTAATCTCTACATCCAACGTGGGGCTCAAAGTCACAAGCCCAAGATCAAGAGTCTCATGCTCCACTGACTGAGCCAGCCAAGTGCCCCTGTGTCTTGATATTTAAAGTGGATGTGTTGTGGTGCCTGGCTGGCTCAGGTCACTAGAGCATGCAACTCTTGATCTTGGGGTCATGAGTTCACACCCCACATTGGGCATAGAAATTACTTTAATAAATCAGAAAAAAACAGTGGGTTAGTTTTAGACAACCTATCATTGAGCCATATATATGTAATAATAGGTCTATTATTGATATAATTATATTTATAATTGTTATCTATTTGTTGCCCTTGTTCTTTATTTTTTTGCCTTCTGCTTTTTCTGCTTTTAGTCGAGCATCTTATGTGATTCCATTTTCTCTCAGCATATCAATTGTACTTTTTTTTTTTTATTTTAGTGGTTGCTCTAGAACTTGCAATGTGCATTTACAACTAATTTAAGTCCACTTTCAAATAGCACTGTACCACTTCACAAGTAGTACCAGTACTTTACAACAGAATAAACCAGCCAGACCAGGCATGACCAGGCACGGTCATTTATATAATGCTCCTGTTATATAACACAATTCCTTTTCTCTGTCCCTGTTAACATTGCTGCCATACATTTACTCATAAGCTATAATCAACTAGTATATCCTTGCTATTATCATTTCATACAAGATGTTATCTGTTAGGGACGCCTGGATGGCTCAGTCACATAAGTGTCTGACTGTTGATTTCAGCCAGGTCATGATGTTATGGTTTGTGGAATTGAGTCCCACGTCGGGCTCTGTGCTGACAGCACAGAGGAGCCTGCTTGGGATTCTCTCTCCTCCCCTACTCTGCTCCTCCCCCACTCATGCACATGCACTCTCTCTCTCACTCTCTCAAATAAACTATAAAAAAAGACACTTTCTCTTAAATTTTTAAAAATATTTAATTATTTTTGAGAGAGAGAGAGAGAGAGAGAGTGCGAGTGGGAGACACAGAATCTGAGGAACGCTCCAGGTACAGAAACTGACGTGGGGCTTGAACTCATGAATCATGAGATCATGACCTGAGCCAAAGTAGAACGTGTAACCGACTGAGCCACCCAGGCGCCACTCTTATTCTTAAGATAATATTTTATCTTCCATTTATTCCTTTTCAAGTGCTCTTTCATTATGTAGATCCAAATTTCTGATCATTGTCATTTTCCTTCTCTCTGAAGAACTTCTTTTAATTTTTCTTGCAAGGCAGGTCTGCTGGTGACAAATTTCTCAATTTTTGTTTGTCTAAGAAAGTCTTTATTTCTCCTTCACTTTTGAAGGACAGTTGCTCTGGATACAGAATTTAGTGTTGGTAGGATTATCTTTCAACACTTTCAATAGTTCACTCCATTCTCCTGTTGCTCCCATGGTTTTTTAAGAGAAGTATGATGTAATTTTATCTTTGTTCCTAACTAGGTAAGAGTTTTTTGCCCTCTGACATCTTTCAAGTTTTTCTCTTTGTCTTTGATTTTCTGCAGTTTGAGTATGATATGCCTAAGTGTAGGATTTTAGGTATTTATCATGCTTGGTGATCTCTGAGCTTCCTGAATGTGTGGTTTGTTGTCTGTCATTAGTCTTGGGAGCTCTCATCCATTATTACTTCAAATATTTCTTCTGTTCTTTTCTCTCCTCCCTTCTCCTTCTGGTATTCCTGTTGTGCATATGTTGCACCTTTTGTAATTGTCCCACAGTTTTTTTTTTTTGTTTTTGTTTTTAATGTTTATTAATTTTTGAGAGAGAGAGAGAGAGAGAGAGAGAGTGAACAGGGGAGGAGCAGAGAGATAGGGAGACAGAATCAGAAGCAGGCTCCAGGCTCTGAGCTGTCAGCACAGAGCCTGACGTGGGGCTCGAACTCACAAGCCACGAGATCATGACCTGAGCTGAAGTCAGATGCTGAACCGACTGAGCCACCCAGGCATCGCCAGCCCCCCACACAGTTTTTTAATATTCTGGTTTTATTTTTTTCATTTTCTTTGCCTTTGCTTTCTGTTTGGGAAGTTCCTATTGACATATCTTAAAGCTCACTGATGTCCATGTCGAGTCTGCTGATGAGCTCATCAAAGGCATTCTTTATTTCTGTTAGTGTTTTTTTTTATTTCTGGCATTTCCTTTAATTGAGTCCAGTGTGAAGCTTGAACTCATGACCCCGAGATCAAGACTACTCCAACTTGGAGCGCCTGGGTAGCTCAGTCAGTTGAGCGTCCGACTTCGGCTCAGGTCATGATCTCACACTCCATGAGTTCAGGACCCGCATCGGGCTGTGTACTCAGAGCCTGGAGCCTGCTTCAAATTCTGGGTCTCCCTCTCTCTCTGCCCCTCCCCCACTCATGCTCTGTCTCTCTGTCTCTCTCTCTCTCTCTCTCTCAAAAATATTAAAAAAAATTTTTTTTTTAATAAAAAAAAAAAGACTACTCCAACCAACTGAGCCAGTCAGGTGCCCCTAAGCCTCATTCTTTTAGTTAGCATGTGTGCCCCTGAGCTGTAACCTTCACAGGTGCTTCTCAGCTTTTTTTCTCCACTTCCCCCCCCACCCCCCACCTTTTTCCCCATGTAGGTTAGGTTTTGATAAAATAGATTCCCTTGAGGGTAAGCATATGTTCAGGACAACAAATGCTGTAGACATATTTCAGACTGGTTATTTTTCCCTTCTTATTGTTGGAAGGTAAATACAAGGAGATTGTTCTTTGATAGAAGTGTAGCGGCTTCAGGAAGTAAAACTCATGAAAGTGTGGGGGCCCTATGAAGGTTGAGCCCCCAGGAGTTTTTAGTTCTCAAGCTAGTCCTTGCGTAGTCTCCAACAACAGTATATTACCCTTTTAAGGATTCCTAGTAGTTCCTGACTCCATTGGTGGTTTCTGGTCCTGTTAAACTGTGATTGTCTGTACCACTTGTCTCTCCTGTTTTGGGGATAATGTCCTACCCTGTGGTCTCAATTCTTTAATACTGCTAAGAAGGTTGGTTGATTTTCAGTTTTGTCAGCTTTTTGTTGTTGTAAGGATGGGAGGACTTTCAAGCTTTTTATATATTGGATGAAAATCCAAAAGTTGTAAAAGCAACATAAAAGTGAATAAACGTTGAGTCCACATTTGTTAACATTAGTTTCATATTGTACAAATTACTTAGTACAATTTTGGTGTTTCAGGCTTAAGTTGCTATATATTTAAAGTTACTTTGCCATTTTTTAACTTAGATACACTTTTTTAAATGTTTACAACGGACTCCATAAATATGCAAATTTCACATTTTTAATAAAAGTGAATTTCAAATTCAAAATTCAAATTCAAATAGTTTTGACACAGACAGAATTTCTGTTTTCTTTGTAACACGTAAGTCTGAGAACCAGCCACACCACAAATGGCTAACATGATGTTAACGTTTCCTGTGTCTCTATCCACTCTTGTGTGTGCCATAGCCTTTCGTGTGTAACAATATGAAAATGAAGAAATAGCTTAAATTGGGGCGCCTGGGTGGCTCAGTCGGTTAAGCGTCCGACTTCGGCCCAGGTCATGATCTCACGGTTCGTGAGTTCGAGCCCCGCATCAGGCTCTGTGCTGACAGCTTGGAGCCTGCTTCCGATTCTGTGTCTCCCTCTCTGTCTCTGCACCTCCCCAGCTCGTGCTCGCACTCTGTCTCTGTCAAAAAAAACTTAAAAAAAAAATTTTTGTTTAAAGAAATAGCTTAAATTGAGGAAAGCATCATTTTACACTTATTGGAAAAGTTTGCCTATGAACACTCTTCCTTACCTAACTTGATTTAATTTCCTTGAAGAATGTCACACTCAGCGGTCACTCTGATGGAAGTTTCCTGCAACACAGCTTTCACGTGCTACTTCTCCGTCTTTTATTCAGCCTGCTATGTTGACAACATTTTGTTGCTTGAGGACATGTATGGGAAATGTAACAAAATAATGGTCTGATCACCATGCTAGAGGGACTTCCCATAGCAAGAAAGATGATAAACTCAGTTGCCCATCTGGCAAATCTCCCTGAATCTATTATGGAGTTCCCTTAACAACTCCTTGGAAGAAGTTGAATCCTACCAGCACAGCTACTAGGATAGACCTACATCTGATGGCACAATTTTTGTTTAATTTTCCAG
Source organism: Acinonyx jubatus (assembly GCF_027475565.1). Taxonomy (NCBI): domain Eukaryota; kingdom Metazoa; phylum Chordata; class Mammalia; order Carnivora; family Felidae; genus Acinonyx; species Acinonyx jubatus. The sequence continues at coordinate 160,035,249 of NC_069381.1, read as the reverse complement.
CATAATTCTACTGCAGAAAAAGTATTTGTGTTACCGGATTCTCATTAAAGCTAACCTCCTGGGGACGCTTGGCTGGCTCAGTCAGTAGAACATGCAACTCTTGATCTCAGGTTCATGACTTCGAGCCCCATGTTGGGTGTGGAGCCTGTTTAAAAAAAAAGAAAAAAAAAGCTAAACTCCTAAAATAGGCAGATATTAAAACTAATAAATAAAGGATTGACCTCAGAATAAAGAAGTGATGCATCATCTCTTTCCTTTGTCTAGTTGATCAGTCAGGGACTAGGTTTTTTGTGTTTGTTTGTTTTTAATGCAGGTGGAAGCTAAGTAGCTGACAAGAAGTGTTGACCTTTTAAAGAGCCATAATTCAGTAAAACTTGTCAAGTTATGGTGCTCCAAATGCCAAAGTGGTACTCTTGATTAATACTTGAAATTTTGGCTATTTTAAGTGGTTACCAATGGTTACATCATTTCTAACTATTTATAAGCACTAGTATAATTCAGTGCTTAAATTTGTTGTTACAGTGGCTAGGCCTTGAAATTCCACTGTCATTAGCAAATTAAATGTAATCCTGTTCTGTCAGTAAATTACTCTGCTCTGTGTTAAAGTCACGTGTGGGGTAGTGGGGGCTACACTTCTCCATAATCTCCAAGGGGTATTATGATTCTCAGATCACAGTCATAACTCCCTTTTACATGATTCTTCCTATTAACATTGTTCCATCTACTCAAAGTCTGCCAGCTTCAAGTAAAGGAAATGAATTGATGATTACCTGGAAAAGGAAAATGAATGAAATATAGTCCACTTAGTAAATATTAATTCTACACAAATCAAACTTAATGAAGTTAACAACCTTCATTGTGTTACGCTCACTTACAACGCCTCACTTTTTACCTTTTCCTAAATCGTATGAGAGTTTGAAAATCAAATTCAGCTTCTTATTCTTTCCTGGAAAATACAAGCTTTTCTGAATTAGGGACTGTATCTTCTTTATCTTTGTGTCCCTAATGCCTTGCACCGTGTACATGCTTAGTAAATAATACTTTAGAAATAATAGTTTAGTGAGTGACTGAATGAAAAGGTTTTGCTAACTATATAAACATCACTGTTTATCATCTTCTCTGAATATATCTTATAACATACGTTTACAATTCATATTTTTCCTGTTCTTTGATATGAACTGATTTTCCAAAAAAGATTAGAAGCTTGAAAGCAAAAACTAAGTTCTCCATTCTCTAAAATGCTAACAGAATAAAATAATAAGCTCTCAGTAATACATACTGATTTAAAAAAAATTTTTTTTAACGTTTATTTATTTTTGAGACAGAGAGAGACAGAGCATGAACGGGGGAGGGTCAGATAGAGGGAGACACAGAATCTGAAACAGGCTCCAGGCTCTGAGCTGTCAGCACAGAGCCCGACACGGGGCTCGAACTCACGGACCGCGAGATCATGACCTGAGCCGAGGTCGGCCGCTTAACCGACTGAGCCACCCAGGCGCCCCTACATACTGATTTTTAAATCACTTTCTAAGTTATATACTAGGGAGGAATAAGCTGAAATTCCTTATGCCAGGTTCCCTCCATAGTTAGAAGGAGATGTAATACAGAAATGTGGTGAGCGTCTAGCATAGTCGTTGAGTAATTATTGTTGACTGATTTAAAATATCATGTGTAACTATTTTATAAAGTAAAATGTACTGGTCAGGCTGCCTGGGTGGCTTAATGGGTTGAGCCTCCAACTCTTGACTTCGGCTCAGGTCATGAACTTGCAGCTGGTGTGTTCAGACCCCACGTCGGGCTCTGTGTTGACAGTGCAGAGCCTGCTTGGGATTCTCTCTCTCTTCCTCTCTCTTTGCCCTTCTTCCACTCTTGCTCTCTCTCTCTCTCTCTCAAAATAAATAAAGTTAAAAACAAAAAGTACAATATACTGGTCGTATAGAGTTTGACAAATACGTACACCCCTGTAACCAATGTCTCTGACAAGCAAGATTCAGAGCTTGAATATTACCATAACCTAGAACATACCCTTCTGTCCCCTACTGGTCAGCCTCCTCCACCCACAACCGCTGTTCTATTTTCTAACCTCGCACGTTAGTTTTGCCTCTTCATGAACTTCGTGTAAATAGAATCATACGGTATGTATTTTTTGTGTCTGACTTCTTTGACTCAGCATAATGTTTCTGAGGTTCATAGATGAATAATGTTTAAGAGCTGTCATATTCTCTCAGGAGCAATCATGTTCTTTGTTTTTTGTTGTTGTTTTTGAGAGAAAGGGAGAGAGTGGGGGAGGGGCAGGGGAGAGAGAGACAGGAGAGGGAGGGAGAGAGATAGAGACACAGAGAGAAAATCTTAAGCAGACTCCACGCTCAGTGTGGAGCCTGATGAGAGGCTCCATCCCACATCCCTGGGATTGTGACCTGAGCTGAAATCAAGAGTCGGGTACTCAACCAACTGAGCCACCCAGGCACCCCCTGGAGAGCATTCATATTCTTAACTAAAACATAGTGCTAACTTCTACTACCTCATGTTCATCACAACACAAATGACTTTTCTCATATGGACTGTGAATTCACTTTATCACTGCAAGTATCATCACTAAAATATTTACATGTAAATTAAGTTGAAGATAGAAGTTTGAAGATATAATCAAATGTAAGTCATATATTTGTAACTTATTGATTCTGTAAGGGAAAGTTTTTTTATTTTTAATAGTGTTCTTTACTAGCATACAATAAGGGCAGTTTTATCTTTCCTTGTTTTTATGTATTTTCCAGACACATAGATTAAAATGAAATGCTTCATTTTTCCTTTACATTGTATGTTTTAATAGAGATCAAATTAGCTGTCTTCAGTATGAACTTGAGATAAGGGCAATAAGAAACACTTTTGTTTCCAGCCTCCACTAAGCTGCACTGGCAGTGTTTCAGGAAAATTCCCAGTATGGAGCAGTTTTATTACAATTCGGTACAATTGGTTCTTGCATAACCTTTGGAAAATCATACGTAAAACATTCTCATCTATATAAATAAAAATCACCCACACACTTTATTAATAGCTTTGTTCACTTTTTCCCTGGGACTTGTGCTGCATGTTCCCACTGTGCCCCCTTTTTCAGTCTTTTTTAAGGATAACTTTCTATACGCTTTCTTAAAGGCAAAAAGGTTAGGTAATATTAGGAATCATATGTATACGATTCTTGATAATTCCCACTAGACACAAATCTCCCCGTCGTGTTCTATAACCAGTGTCTCTGTGTGGCCTTTTTACCCTTAGTAACAGGGAGTGGCTTTTTTACTAGATTCAGTCGATTTAATTTCAAGGAAGAAAGACGGAAAAAAAGGGTGTACTCCCATGGAAATAAGAATCATAACATATTTAATTTGTGATCATATTTGGGAGTTTATTTTAAAACGCACATTTTTCAGGTTCTGCCCCCTCCACTATTACTACGTAGCGACAGCAAAACATTCTAGGTTGAAGTCTCAGCCTTTTGTCCTCAGTCTAGTTCACTGGCCAGAAATGTGTGTGTTTTCAAGTGTCATTTTTCTCAAGTCCAAATGTAAGAAGACTTGCTATGTAATCCTCCTAAGTATATGGTATAACATGCCAGAATAACTTAATAATAAGCCTGTAGATCTAACTACCAACTTACAGGAAATACAAAGACTAGAAGAACATATTAAATGACATCACTATCCAGAATGTGGGATACTCTGCAGGACAAATAACCCAGTTTCTTCAGCAAACGAATAGCGGGTGGGGGTAGTGAAATTTTTTTAGATGAAAACAGACTTAAGGTATGTGTCACTTATACCTCAGTTTCTAAAGAGGGAAAAGAGGGGCTCCTGGCTGGCTCAGTTGGTAGAGCATGTAACTTTCAGTCTCAGAGTTGTGAGTTCAAGTCCCACATTGGGCATGGAGCCTATCTAAAACTAATTACTTAAAATAAAAAGAGAGAGAGGGGCTCTCAGGTGGCTCAGTTGGTTAAGCATCCGACTCTTGATTTTGTCTCTGTTCATGATCTCACGGTTCGTGAGTTGGAGCCCCACATCGGGCTCTGCGCTGACAGTGTGGAGCCTGCTTGGGATTTTTTTCTTTCTCTTTCTGCCCCTCCCCCCACTCGCACTTTCTCTCTCAAAATAAATAAATAAGCCTTAAAAAAGATAGCGAGATTTAAGAGATATATGAACTAGATGCAGTGTGAGGACCTTGTTTGGATCCTAATCCAAACAGCATGGACAGGTGTAAAAGGTGTTAGGGTTTTATTTTTAAGAAATACTCCTTGTTTGTTAGTGATTAAATACCAAAGTGATATCTGAGATTTCATCTCTATCAAAATCTGGATCTGTCAAATACTCTGTCAATAACTCTATCAAAAAAGAAACACAGGAAGTTGGAGGTCATAAAGTAAGAATGGCAAAATATCATTGTTGAAGCTAAGGAATACATTAGGTTCATTACATTATACTCTCTAGGTTTGAAATTTTGTACCATATAAGGTTAAATACAGATCCACAATGAAAAGGGAAAAATTGATCACTTAAAAAAATTTTTTTACGTTTATTTATTGTGAGAGAGGATTTGAGCAAGTGCAGGGGAGGGGCAGAGATAGCGGAAAAGAGAGAATCCCAAGCAGGCCCTGCACTGTGAGCACAAAGCCCAACGTGGCTCAATCTCATAAACCGTGAGTGCTCACCACTTTAATAGCAAACAAAACTATATTCATTTTAGGAATAGCAGACACTTGCAGCAAACAGTACATCCCATAAGGTATTGTGTTAAATTTTGGGGGAGAAGGAAAAGGCATTTCTCATGCAGCCTTCCCTAACCTGCAGGTCAGTGCCCTCCCTTCTCCCGCTGAATACCATGAAATTGTAGAGGGTAATGTTTCATTTCAAAAGGAATGAGGAACTTGGAAAGGAAGATACATCTGTTCTTGGGAAGAGCAGATTGACCTCGTGCTAGCAGTGAGACACAAGTGTGTCTGCCTTCGACATTCAGCTTCCTGCTGAGCTGTTTGTGGGCGTCAGCTGGGACTGCTGTCTAACGGTGAAGTTGGTGATGGGGCCTTTCTCATAGCCAGGACTTTTTAGTGTCCTCCAATAAAACATGCATTTTACTACACAACATTTCTTACCTCCCGTTACTTTTGCTGAGTTCTATAAAAATGAATGCTCTTAATGAATAGATTAGCCCCTGTCCAAACATAATTTTGTACAACCTAATTTGCCTTCTGGGGATTTTTTTTTCCCCCTGAGACACTGACCCCATGGTATTTTTCTAGTAGAAAATAGTCTAGGTCTAATCAGGACATGAAACTGAATACCGTAGTCACAATCAGTATTCTGATGCTTACCTGTATCACAGCAGAGAAAGTTTGCAAAATGTAAAACAGTTTTCGTCAGTGGACCTGCTTTTCAAAATTGGAACATCGGTTTTCATGCTCTGGAGGCTTGACCCAGCCTGAGTGAAGTGATCTAGAAAGGAGTCCTCACAAATCTACATTTTAAAACAAATGTCCTCTTCCTGAATTCTCTATAGAGTTATTCAACCATAGCAAATTTAAGAGCAAACCAAACATTCCTGGGCTCCGATTCCAGTTGTAGTTTAAACTGTTAAGGCACAGACACCAGAGACCAAGGTGGTAAAAAAGGAGGACTTGGGTGGTGCTGCCCTTTCTGTAGCCTTGGGTGTCCGCGCCAAACTTCCACCAGTGCTGTTGGGACAGAGCGCCCGAGGTTCGCAACGTCCGTGGTCCCTAGAAGCCACTACTAGGAGGGCCCACGGACCAATTTGCTATTTTCAGTGGAAAACAAGTGGCGGTTACTAATTATGATGACCCTGTACTTTGGATCTGGATTTGCTGCACCTTTTTTTATAGTAGGACACCAACTGCTTACAAAATAAGGACGTTTTAATTAATCCATTACACAGATGTGAAAAGGAGTATTTTAAGAGATGCAGTTTCTTTGACAAATAGATCAAACTCTTGAATTCAGCATAATATGTTTGTAAATAAACTTATGGTGTGAATCTTTAACGCCTCTTCTCTGAAACATGGAATGTAAAAAATAATAATCATTAGGCACTATACATGAGAATAGTCATTTTGCATTGGAATATATTGTAAAATCTGTTTTTTCAACATATCTATATAATCTAGGATATCAACTAAACATTGAGTTCTCAGAGAGCTGGAGTCATTTCTATCAATTTAACTCTTCATAGCCACTGTCACAATAATGGGAAAGTATAAAGATACCTTGCTAAATATACCTCAATTGAACCTGACTTGTCACATCTTCTAACCCGGAACTTTTGATGATAGAAAAAGGTTTGAGTATAAGAATATATGAATAAGACTGGATTTTGAAAAATACTACTCTAAAAGCGTTTCTTACATCATGAAGACTATATAATAAAATAATCATAAACATTTTTATAGCTACTGGCAAAAATAATAATTGTTACTGTTTATTGAATACTGTTTGTCAGGTGGTTCCCTAAGTATTTACAGTCTTTAGTGTGGAAGTGTATGCCAAGCATATGTACTACCCAGAGTTCGCTTGAGGATTTGGAAAAATATAGACGCTACAAGAGTAATGTTTGTCTCACAATCTGTCAGACAGGCTAAAGAGAGATCATTTTCTTGGAGTAGTTGGAAGCACTGTAATGAAAATATAAAAAGCGTGTTTTTTAAAACTTCCTGAGAGCACCCGTGTTTTGATGAAATTAGTAACCTCTCATCATAATGGCCAAACCCTTCGGCCCCTTACCGAAGTAGCTTTTATCCTAATCCTTAGCATGTTTGCTTTCTGAATTCATTTGACATCTTAAAAAATTGTTAACAAGGAAATGGAGCTTTGACGCTTCAGAAAACATATTTTCTACTTTATAAAATTGTGTTCTACTTTCAGTTCTTGGTAATGTGAATAGAATGGTGTAAAGCCTGTAGAGCCCAGTAACAAATAGTAACCCACCCAACTTTACCACAGATGCTATTGACAAGTGAGTGGATTTGAATTTTATTGTTTTTTGTCTTCCATGCTAACGTATAGGTGAATGTGCAAATAACTGGTAAAAGACCAACAAAGCAGTGAAAAGAAAAATAGGTGAAATATTTAATCAATGAACTAGAGAATCCATTTCTGAAGTTTCTCTGTCCCCCACCCTCCCTTATGAATTGCTTGTTAGCAGGAACTGTCTTTATTCTTCCTTATATTCTGGATAGATCACCCAGTGTAGTTCATTTAAGAAAGTATAAAGGATTCTAGGGCGCCTGGGTGGATCAGTTGAGCGTCAACTCTTGATTTCGGCTCAGGTCATGATCCCTGTGTTGTGAGACTGAACCTCACGTTGAGCTCTGTGCTGAGTGTGGAACCTGCTTGGGATTCTCTCTCTCCCTCTGCCCTTCTGCCCCATTCACGTGCACTCTCTCTCTCTCTCAAAAAAAAAAAAAAAAAAAGGAAAAAGAAAAGAAAAAAGTAAATTGATGATTTAGGCCAGAAACTTTAAATAGCTTCTATGAAAAGTTGTTATTTGCTACTGCAGGGAAAACAAAATGAAACTGAAATATACGAAAGAATGAGGAAAGGGTCTCTCCTTCCATATGGTCAATCTAATAATGTTTGAGGGAAGGACACCAACGTTTTCTTAAAAAAATTACTTTTTAATTGTATCTGTCTTTAGTCCATACCTATTTTTAGTATGTAACCAAAAAGGAGTTTGCTTTTCAAATTGGGATTTTGCAAAAGTAGAAACAGCAGCTTGTGAAAAATGTAACATATAGACATCTATCGCCAGCCTAAAATTGCTTGTCACCAACCCCAAACTTACAACTAGAAATTTCAAACTCTGAGCATATATATCTATATATGGAAGATTAATTAGTGCTTTGTAGTTATCTGTAGCATGTGTGTATGTACGTGTGTGCACGTGTGTGTGTGGTGATAATTAGCAAACCATATGGCAGCGTATTCAGTATTGATATTTGATAAACGAGGATGAGGAATTTTGAATTAGAAACTAGAATAATAAATTGCTCATGTACCTTTAAAAGTATCTTTTTTAAATTGAATTCTTACTGAGAGAATAACTATTAAAGTTTAATTGCAGTTTTTTGCCATTTTCCTTTGATTTTGTACTAAAAACTGCCAAGCAGATAACATCTAAACGTATCTTTTCAGTGTGACAAAGTTACATAAGAAGAGAATCCCCTAGCACGTAAAGAAAAATGCAATTATTTTCTATTCTGAATCTCCAGACTGCTGTTTTAGAAAATCATATCTGATTATTTGCTCAGCAGAAGATTATTGAGTTGATTTAGCTGTGATTTTACTTAACAAAGCTTCAACTGCATTCCTACTGTGGAGTCCAAAAAAGGTAGAGAGATATAAATGATACATTCAAACTGCGATTTTTGTGAACAGGGCCATCGATGCACCCCTCGGAGCTAATAGCGGAGATGAGAAACAGTGGGTTTGCACTGAAACGAAATGTACTGGGGAGAAACTTGACCGCAAATGATCCATCACAGGTAATGATCTTTTTATCGGTAAGCTGAAAATGTCTATAAATCTAAATGTGATTGCTTGTGAATTGCTACTTATTGTTTTCCAATATGCATATATCCATAGGAAAGCAAGATAGAGCAAAGAAGATGCCTAAAATGTACTTGGATTTTGATTCTTTATTATTTTAACCTAAATGAGAAATTGTTTTTAAACCTATATTTTTAATAAATGAAACTACTCCTCTAGGTTTATGTGGTTAAAGTCTCTGAACTGGTGATAAGGTTATTTTTTACTTCCTGCTAACTTACATTAAATAGAACCAATAGGAAGAAATGTATAGAAGCAAACTCCTAAAATTATAGAAGATATTTTAAACTTAATTTATTGAACTGTACATAGATCCAGAAAATGGTTGCGTTTGAAGGGTTGTGGATATTTTAATGCAAAGTATTTTATTTAAGGAGGAAACTGGAGCCCAGAGAAGTTAAGTGATTGCCCTTGTGGCTCATGTGGCTGTCTAGAGATAAAACTGACACTAAAACCCACACTCCCATTGGCATAATCTTGTGGTACTCTGAAAAGCGGCAGATTACTTTGCAAACACTGCTAGGGACTGTTCATAGAACCTGTATCATCATATATTTGTTCTGTTTGGTATATTGGTGTGTATTTGATAATCATATATTTGATAATGTACTGTTAAATTTATAAATGCTAACATTATGGATGTTTTGACCTTCCTATAAAGTTCATGATCGTCTTGGTTTTAACATTCCATTAAATTAAAAATAAAATAGTTTAAACTCTTATATCTTTAAATTCAAACTCAAGAGATAGAGAGCAGAAACCATGTTATAAACGTTTTATTTGTGTTTCTCTATCTTCTGCTTTCTGATAAAGTTTGTTAATGCTGACCAAGCAGTTATCTTAACCTCTTGATGTATCATGATCCTCCTTGACAGGAGATTATAAGAAAATTTTTAATCCCCCCTCCACTTCTCAATCCAGAATGTCATACTCATTTCTAGTATAGGTTTGACAGAATTTCTTTATGCTTTCTTTCCCATCTGATAACTAATTTGTCTTGCCGTCTAGCAATTTAATGATGTCTTTGTTGACTCAGGAATATGTTGCAAGTGAGGGTGAAGAAGATCCGGAAGTCGAATTTTTAAAATCACTAACAACCAAACAAAAACAGAAACTTCTCAGGTAATTAAACAGTGTATATTTAATGGATTCAACTATTTTTTTCTTATATTTCGTCCTGTGCATCCTATTTACTGATTTATTCCTCAGCTATAATAATACAATTTTGTCTTTCTTTCAGTAACATGAAAATGAGCGTAAGAGTATATACTCAGAATATACCACAAAATCATTGTACTTTCCAGAACATTTAGTTTGGAAGTAGATTTATTTGTAGGTTTTACTTTTTGTACTAGATTTGTATATATCTTTGCATACAGTTCTTACAAAGTATTATGGGTCATGTATTACTATTTTTGTGATTTTTTATGAGGAATGCTGAAAAATGTTTAAATATGAATCTTAGTTGAACAGACTACCTCTGGATTAAAGAATCCAAGAAATGTCTGCTGAGTCCAATAGAGGGAGCTCATGATGTTTCAGTTTGTGGAGTTTTGAGAATGGCTGGACAGAACCCAGTGAAGACATTTTTATTTTAGAGTAACTCAAGCACCAGAACAAGTTACTCTTCTGAGAATGTGAAGTACTCTTCAGAAATTCAGAATGCCTTAATAGAATTGTCCTAAACAGTTGTTGAAAACCAGTATGTGATTATTTTATATAAGAAGAAAGGAATCCAAAAAATGTAAAGTGTATTCTTTTTTAGAATTCCTGGAAAATAAGCCCTTCAGTTTTGATAATGCAATGTTGATTAATTATTTCATACTTTAATATAGTACAACATTGGGGCGCCTGGGTGGCTGAATGGGTTAAGTCATGATCTTGTGGTTTGTGGGTTGAGCCCAGCATCAGGCTCTGTGCGGACAGCTCGGAGCCTGGAGCCTGCTTCAGATTCTGTGTCTCCTTCTGTCTCTCTGCCCCTCCCCTGCTCACAGTCTCTCTCCCTCTCAAAAATAAACATTAAAAAAACCCTTTTTTTTAAATAGTACAACATATAATTAATTTTTCATCTGATTATAGCTATATATTTAAATTTACATTAGCATGTAGCTAATGTTTTATAAAGCTTTCTTGAGGTCAGGATGTCCATTTATTTAGAGTGCTATATAATTTCAAAATCTGAATCAGTAAGAATTTTTTTTAATAGTCATTGCTATTGAGGAAAGAATAGTGAGATAATTGGCTTAATGCATTTAATTTTATGTGTGACTTGAATAATTTAAAAGGAAGAAAATTATTTTTCATTTAATAAAGTATACATTTATATTTGAGTCCCACTTTAAATAGTACCTAGGAAAATATATTGTCTATTTAAAATTTTATATTTGTCATCAAGAGAACTATTTTTACATAGTATGTTATTACGATTTTCCCAATAATAGGAAATTGGATCGACTTGAGAAGAAAAAAAAGAAAAAGAAAAAAGACAGAAAAAAGAAAAAGCTTCAGAAGAGCAGAAGTAAACACAGAAAACATAAAAATAAATCCCCCTCCTCCTCCTCTTCCTCCTCCTCCACCTCCTCCTCCTCCTCCTCCTCCAGTGAGACTTCAGAAAGCAGCAGTGAGAGTGACAGCAAAGAAAGAAAAATACAAAAGAAGAAAAGAAAGAAAAATAAGTGTTCGGGGAATAGCAACAGTGATTCTGAAGAGAAGGACAAGTCTAAGAAGAGAAAACTTTATGAAGAACTTTCTAGCAGTCACCATAACAAGGACAAAGCCAAGGAAAAGCCTAGGTTTTTAAAACAAGAGAGTTCTAGAGAGAATAGCAAGTGGAGCCATGCTGATTCTGACAGAAAGTCCCGAAGCCATAACCAGAGCCCAGAGAAGAGAAGATCTGCAAGAAACGAGAGGAGCAGCAGGAGTCAGAGCAGGGACAAGAGGGGTAGGAGAAGCCGGAGCAGAAGTCATGGTAGTTACCAGCAAAGAGAAATAAGAAAACGGCCACAGCGAAGTCCCAGTGAAGAGCAGGATGGAAGAAATGGCCCCAGAAGCCACGGCACAGACGTCTGCAGAGGAGGAAAACCGCACAGGGAGAACCCAGGAGATAAGCGTGCCGGAGTGACGCAAAGCGAACGAAGCAGAAGTAGAGAGAATAAAGAGAGACTGTATGTGACAATTACCTGGGAATAAAAATATCTCTGCTCACTTATCAAATACCTGTGGCAAGGGCTAAATTACATACTATTGTCTTTCTAATGAAAAAGCTTTGTTTTAATTTTCCGTCCCTGAAAACTGGCATATCAAATACAAAAACTACATGAGTCCTATAGGAGTGAACTTTGCAAATATTTGCAAGTAATCTCTTTTGGGGCTGTAAAAATATTTTCTGTGGAGAAATGTCTCTTGTGCCCTCTACTAGATAAAAACCCCTATAACTCTGTGGCATTTTCTTTTTTCTGAAACATCATTAAAAGAATGGCAATACACTGAATGGGTACAATTTAATTTTCGTTACTTTTTTCTGTTCAAATTTTTACTTTTAAGATTTGAATTTACTTGAAGCAAAGTATAATCATTGTTGAAATTCTCTAGTATGAATTCAGTAGTGGACGTGATCACTATTTCCTTGAGACATTTAAACTCCCTTCAGGTGTTCTGTTCTACCGATTTACGCTTGGATGACACCCTCGTTTTCTCTGTTGCCAGAACAGATTACCTCACACTTCAAACAACATAGATGCATTGTACAGTTCTGGAGATCAGAAGTCTGAACTGTGTCTCCCTGGGCTAAAATCAAGGTGTCGGCAGGATTGATTCCTTCTGTAGGCTCTAGAAGAAAATCCGTTTGCTTGCTTATCTCCAGTTTCTGGAGCACAGCTGCATTCCTTGGCCCCTGGCCCCTCCTTCCATCTTCAGAGCTGACAAGGGTGAAGTGAAGTCCTCACATGTCATCCCTTTGCCACGTACATCCCTCTCCCACCTTTGAGGACCCTGGTGATTAGATTGGGCCCACCAGAGAAACTCCCTACTTTAAAGTAAACTGATTAGCAACCTTCATTCTGTCTGCAACCTTAATTCCCCTTTGCCACATAACCTAACATGTTCATAGTTCCAGGGATGGGAACATGTACATCTTTAAGGGACCATTCTTCTGCCTACCACTTACGGCCTTTCTACGACTGGCATACAGCTAACTATTAAAGACTTCACTTCTAAAGGCTACAGCATTTATGTAATGTCATTAATGGACTATTGTAAACTATTAGTTTACATGAGTATAGGTATTAATAGTTTTTCATGAGTATAGGTATATAAGGCATATTTAAATGTAGCTGCACATTTTCCCTTGTGTTTCAAAGGATATGGTAAACTATAGAAAACATTACTTGGTACAAATTGCAAGTAACCTGCAATTCCAAAAAAACACGTCCTACAGCACCGCGGACAAGGCATTTCTGTTACCAAGGTTCCGCATTTGAAAAGACATGGGTCATTTAATACAATGCAAGGGTTGGTTGGTTTGCGTGGTTCTGAGGGTTGACGGTCATGATTTCATAAATTCCATAAGTCTGTTTGAAAGGAGTTAAAAACCACTGCATTTAGTCTGATATATAAGCCTTTGTCATGCATATACACATACACAGGTGTCCTTTGGTTTAGAAGAAACTAAAGGCATAAAGGAACCCTTTGATTATTTAGATTTTTAAGAGAATTGGAGGTAAGGGCAGAACTTGAATTCCTTTTACACTATTCTTTAATAACTTAGCGCACCTCAAAGATCCCTTTCCTTCATTAAAAAAAAAAAAAGCATGCATTTGAAATTGATAAAGACTGCTAATTTACACCTTGAGTTCATCAGTGTTGCACTGATTATTTTCTATCTTATGCCTTTTTAGACTTTATAATTTTTATAATGTCAAAACCTATGCAACACTTAACTGTCTCAAAGGGTTTCTGAACCAATACAGTGTTTATGAAGAGAAATGTTGAAGTGCATCCTGTAATTAAAAGTGAATTAAAGAAATACATTTGTCATTTCTTCCACTTCTTTCATTTGACTTTCACAAGAGCGTGATCCACTTTTAACTTCATAAGTGGCCATGAAAAAAAAAGTGGCCACGAGAAATTTTTTTTTCATCTCTGGTTTGATTATCCTTCATTGTTAAGACTGAGAAACTATCATGTACTACCAATAGCCCCAGTACTCTTACCCATCTAATGGTACAAAAAGTTCCTGTGTGATTATGGAGGATGTTGGTTTGCTACTTGACCTTCAGCTTTGGTCACCCACGGGTGCTAGACAGCCCACAAGGGGCTAGCATTCCAACTTTGCAAAAGGCAGAAACCGAAGGAAGGGATTTTCACGTACAATCCTCACATGGTAGCTTTAAAGAGGCTCCCTTGCTCTGCGTACTCATAATGATAAGGGTTTAAGGAATTGAAAGTGATTTTTTAAACTAAAAAATGTTACTACATCTAATTCTACTTTTGCTTTTGAAATACAAGGTAGAAAACAGAGATAAACACCATAATAAAAAGGCCATCTAGTTGTAGGTGTGGAGACTCCCCTCAGTACTGAGAGCCAAGGAAGAGTCCTCCCCACTTAAGAAATCTATGATCCAAGAACCCAAACAAGCCCTCCACAGTGACATATTTTAGAAAACCACAAGAAAAGTGTGGTTATATTGGTCATTCTCAGCCTTCCTAGAGAAGTTCTTGTAAAGCAATCTGGGTATGCCTAGTGACATTTGTCCATGGGCCTCAGACTGCACTTGAGGAACACGGGAGCAAGCTCTGGGGCACCCTCACTTCCCCCCGCCCCTTTCCCTAGCCTAACATTTAACATAATTTAACACGATAGCAAATTAATTCCTGTAGGAGGTGCTGTCGATTTACAAATGGCCAGGAAAGCTCGGGTTACTAGGTTAGGACGCATTTGTTTATCCGGATGTCTGTGTGGTGAGTTGGCCCTAATTTCACTTAATAAATGTGCCAAAATGGGCAGAGGTTGCTGCAGCGTGGTGGCAGGTCTGCTTACCTTGCAGTGTGGAGTAGAAATCTTGTTTTGAGTCCTACGGTTTTAAGCTGAAGAAAGCTTTTTATCCGTAAGGCTTGGAGAGACCTCTCTTGCTGTTCTTCCACGAGACTGCTTGCTGATAGGGAAGCAGATCAGGCCATGCTGCTGGGAGCCCGCGTTTCCCAGCTTTAATTACCGAGCATTTCATCTGCTTTACATCGAAGCTCAAAGATTTCAGAATCCACCTGAGCCATTTCACTCCCCTCCTTACCTAATGACCACTGGGCCAAATGGCTGGCTGAAATCGCTGGGGGACGCAGCTCAGTAAGGCCGCCTCCCCTCCCCGCCCTCCCCCAGCCTGTGCTTAAGATCAGGGAGAAAGCTACATTCTAGCAGCAGCAGCTGAAGGATCTTCAGCAAGCTTTTTTTAGAAAACCTTGGTAGTTGCCACTCCTTAAAGGCACGCAGGCCTTGGGAGCGGGTTTTTTTTTGGGGGGGGGGGGGAGGTTGGTTTTGATCAAAAAGAAATGCTCTTTAAAAGTTGTGAGAGACAAATAAGACCGAGGGAACTCTAAGGTCAGGGAGTGCGAAGGATGGCAACTGAGAGTTCTCCTGCCGTGGCTCCTAAAACCCGGCTCCTGCTGACAGAAAAGGAAGCTGAGAATGACTCTTCATCACCTCCCGCCTTTCTCCTCCCTTCACGCCACACTTAGCATCCCTCCGAACGTAACAGTAAGAAAGACAGCGAGGTGCGGGATGAAAGTCAGGAGCTGCTTATAATGAGAAGGAATCCGCACTCCGGCCCAAACTGCCAATGAGCCGCCTTCCCCCCCACTCTTAGACTCGGAAACCCCCCAGTCCCGTCGGCTCCAAGGCCTCCCCGAGCGGGTGGAGAAGGGGAGGTCCGGGGCCTCGGGTGTTGACCAGTGCAGACTTCGCCCTAAAGCCAAAGGAAGCCGGAAGGGGGACGGAGTGAGTCCTGGGCTGGGGTTGCCCTGCCCATCCCAGAGGCGACCACCCCAGCGTACTGTGCTTGGTGATTTCCTTCTAGACATGCATCTGGCAACCTTCTGATCGCATCTCAAGCCCAACTGTAAGGCGCAGAATTAGGGGGCACGTGTCTCCTTCCTGGAAGATGGGCCTCCCGCGTCAAGAGGCCGCTGGACTCCTCACCCACTAAGTATAACGGGAAGGGGTCCGGGTTAGCCCGCAGCACCGGTCCCCGCCCCCCGCCCCCGCCTGTGGCCCTAACCTGCCCAGAAGAAATTCCCGGGCCACTCTGCCAGGCTGCCGGCCGAGGGAGCTGTGCCCTGGGGACCGGCCGCTGGGACCGCCGCGCGCCCTCGCCCGCCAGTTCCCGCCTAACCTCGCTCGGCCTCCGGCGCGTGTCTCCTGCGAAGATCGGAGGGTGAACTCGCCTTCGGTGGTTGGGAAAGCGAGTGCCTTTCTCTCGTCGCTCGGCTCCACAGGTGAAGAGGGCGCTTTAGGACCCCGACGCTAATCTCTCGCTCCTGGGGCAAAATGGAAATATCACCTCCAGCCGGCAGCCTGCAAGCAGAAAACGGACTGGGGCAAGACACCCTATCTTTTATATATGAGCCACCCAGAAACGGTTAGGTGTTTGCAAAACATTGCAAAAATCCCCTATATGAATTTCCAAAGGAAGAGAGTGCAGGGATCTTAGAAAATCTAAAAACTGAGGTGCTTTTCTTTCCTGGGTCGCAGAGAACAGGCCCTGGAGGAATGCGTCCCCACGGACCTTCTGAAACCTTCCCCTTAACAGGAGTTGCAAACACACTGTATATATTTATATCAATAACATATAGGGTAGGCATGTCTGTATGTATTTACCTCATACATATTTCTATAAACTCCAGCGTCTAGAAAGGGTGGGGGTAAATAACACTGAACGGTTAAAATTATGGAGAAGGGATAATAACTGATTACTAATTTGAAAGTAAATAAACAGGTGACTTTTTCAGATCAAATTCCTCCTTGGATCGTTACAATAAATATCTCTGAAGGAAGCTCTCTATTTATGTTGTCATTGATTAATTCTTCACTACCTCATTTGATTTCGATTTAGAACGATTTGATTCTAATTTAATTAGCATGTAATTTGGATGTACATAATTACTGTAATTATGACATTCAGGTAAGGCAGCTTTAGGCTGAAAGGCAATTTCAAATTTTCTAGCAACCTACTTTGTACTGGGAAATGGACAAGGACTTTGCGCCCTGCTATCCAAGTAGTAATTAGCACATCTTTGAAATAGGCAGTGCGGCGGGGTTTGTATTAAAACAGCAAATACAAACCCAGCCGAGTTACTCGCTGCAAAGGTGGCTGCGAGTCTCCGGAAACGCGTTGCGTTTCCCCGGCTGGAGATCGGGGAGCCCGGCGCCCCAGTGCCTCGGCCGACTCTCGCTGTTGCGGGCGACGGCGCTTTTGCCGCCCTGGGCGCGGAATTTGGAGGTGTAGCTTTTAAGATTAAAATACAATAAAGGCTCAGGGGAAGGGGTGGGCAAGAAAGGAGAGGAAGAAGCCGCCGCACGACGTCTGAAGATGAGGGGTGGGGTAGTGGACTGGGAAGAGGAGGGAAAGGGGCGGCGGGGGGAGGGCGATGCATAGACTGGAGAGAAAATTGGTCAACGCCCCCAACTGTTATCCGATTTTAGATTTGGGTTTCAAAGGGGAAAGGTGGGGACAAAAGGGGTCAGTTTCCGCCGGCAGGGAGTGCAGACCCTTCGGGAGGGGTTGGGGCGAGGGGTTTCGGGGCTTCTGGCTGCTTTCGGGGGCCCTGCGCCCCTGCTCCAGGCCCCGGGCTGCTCAGCAGCCCCCAGCACCAGACTCGGAAGGGACAGTCGCCTGGAGGGCGGCGGCAAGACTAAAGGATGCTTCGGCCATCCCCAGTCTGGCTGGTGAAAGCTACGGAGTCCTTTGCGTTCCTCCCCTTCAAAGGGGGAATCTGGGGACCTGGGACGGTCTGGTAGCCTGCTTTAATCAGCCTGGTTCCGATCGGTCCTGGATAGTCCCCGTGGGCCTCGCCGACCGGGCCGTTGAGCCAAGGGCTCGGGGGACTGAGCCCACGGCTGCGTGCCCATCCAGGGGTCCACGTCGCCGTCGACAGCGCCCAGCGTGCTCAGCTCCGAGTTGTTGGAAGAACCTGAAGTTGCCTTGAAAGGCATGTTAAATGCGGCAATTTTAAGACTTGGGCCAAGCGGGGCGTTATTTTGTTTGTTTTGTTTGGGTATTTCGTTAGCACGTTCCAGAAACGACCGCCTTCCTGGAAGCAGCAATACCGGCCATTGCTAAGTAGTGCCCCTCAAAAGCGAGGCTCGTTCCCCCTCCCCTGGTACACAAAAACTCGCTTTTCTTAGCTTGCTTCACTGGGTTGCTGCTGTTCGCGGCAAACGCCGGTCTCCCGGCGCTAATAGCGACAAGCCAGGCGGGCAGCGCGGCCTTCCCGGCCCGGAGCTCTAGATGGCGCCAGCGAGCCGCACTCGCCAAGCTCCTCTTAAGGGAATCAAGAGCGACTGTCAAACATAAAAGCAAATCAGAGTTTTCAGTTTTTTTTAATGTGTTAAGAATGTTATTCCTTAAGAAAATTTGTAGCTAAATTATTCTCACTTAAAATAAACACTTAGTATACCAATTACACAAATGGGCGGGATTTATGTGAGATTTACTTCATCTGCATTTTTGTAGTGGGAGAGAGCCTTGGTGAATACAGATAATAGATGCAAATAAGATTAGAGTTAAAATAAATAAAGTTTCCATCTGAATAAAAAGAAATTCAATTTTACGCGACTTATAACGATTTGACGAAATGTCCAGACACGCCGTTCAGGTGCACAATAATCTCGCCAAAATAATGATGTGTCTCCTGGACGAAAGAAAATCTCTCTTTTCTTCTCTTTTTCTTTTTCCTCATCAGGTAGGCTCCAGTTCAGTCTACGGGGGCCCAAACAGACCCAGGAAAGGTAACCGCGGGGGGAGGGTGGGCTTGGGGGCTGGGTGGGCGCAGGGCTGGGGAAAACTTGTTCTCCGCTCCTCCACTGCGCAGGAAGCTACAGACCAGGATACGCTGGGAGAAACCGGCTGAAACGAAATCGCATTTCCCCTCACCCGGGCCACGCGGGACTCAGAGACCCCGGCCGCGGCCCCAACAGCCCGGCCGCCGTCCCCGCCCGGGTCTGCGCCCGGACCCCTCCCTTGGTCTCGCGCTCCTCCCGGGCCCCGGGCCGGAGCATCCCATGCCGCCCGCCGGAACCCCGAGGTAGCCTTGGGGAGTCGCTGACCCCTCTCAAGGGGAGACCGAGTTCGTCTCCCCGCTCGTGGGCTCTCCCCTCCCACGCACGCCCTCTCCAATTTGCTTGGCCTCAGCAGGTAGCCACCCGCTCAGGTCCGGGCTTCCCCGCGCCCCCAGGGGCCCCTGGGGCTGAGGGTGCGGAGGCTGGGAGGCCTGGGGTCTGTTTTCGCCTGTCGGTTTGGGCCAGGGAGCAGAGGCCCCGCTTCCTTCGGGTGCGGGTTCCGCGAGCTCTGGTCTCCCGGCTGGACGCTCGGGCCGGGCCACCGCCCGCCGTTCCCGGAGCCGCGGTGATGGACGTCCGCTGACCCTCGGGGCAGAGGCAGCGCGCAGAGGCCTTGATCACTGGGCTGCGGAGGGAGCCGCGCGGGGAGCGGGACCTGCACGGCCAGGCCCTTTGATCTGCCTTTATTATCCACGAGAAACAAAGCTGCCTGGGACAGACGCCCGGGCGCCCTCTTCCTCAGGAAAGCCCACCACACTCTCACCTCCGTGCCGCCGGCCCGCAATCCCCAAACGCGCCCGGCACCCTCTCTCGGCCTTCTGCGCCGCGGCCCAAAGCCCCCGGAGCAAACGCACCCCTGCCAGCTTCTCCAGAAGACCGGGCCTGACCCAGAAGGCGCGCGGGGGGCTGGGCTGCGAGGTCCCGGTTATGAGCTGTTTGAGTGGGGAGAGAACATGGTCAGAGAGGAAAACTCGAGGAAGAAGAGCGGGGTTCCGAGGCTGCGGGGACCGCAAGAACGAGGATAGGGAAGAAACCACGGAACCCCACGCTGCAAAATGCCCCTCTGGGGACCTTAGCTCTATGTTTTGTCGCCACTTTGCTACTTGGCTTTTCAGAGCAGAGTTTGCGAGAAAACAATTTGTTGGTTGTTAATAACAATAATTTATTTTTTCTTCCCCCCAAATCAAGCCTCCATTCAAGTTCTCAAGATGGACAGTAATAATAATTTAAAAAAAAAAAATTCCACTGGTGCTGACTTTGTTTCCTATTGTGTGGGGAGCCTTTTCGAAATATTTTTATTCTGTAAATATGTACTTTATTTTCTAAATTAACATTTTCGAATTGCGAAATTATCTCATTTACCAATTTTCTTTTTCGTCTCTCCCTCTCTTCTGCCTCTCTTTTAAACTGGGGCTGTTAAGTTGGTGGTCAGGAGACAAAGAGAGTGAAAATAATTTTCATTTCAATAATTGCCTTCTGGTCAATTTAACTGTGCCTTATTTTGAAAGAGACTGTCTAAATGAGATTCCTGTCCCAAATGTGTTCCCAGGCCTGATCCCAGCCTTTAATTATTCCTGAGTTTTTTTTCTTCAGAATAAGACGCCGCACTGAGTAATCACAAAGAAGTCAGAGAGCATCCTTGAACCTTTTCAGAAGCAGCGCCACTGATATTCAAATAACCTGCGAGGGCCATTTGACGGCGCGGGGACCTAGGCATTTCCAATTCACTATTTGCATAGATCAGCCGTCTTTGAAAAGGAAAGGAGCAGTTGTCTTCCATAACATTAAAAAGCCTAGTTATCAAATCAAGTGCTTAGTTTGGGGGCTTTTAAAACGTTTACATTTTATCTCAGGTTGCCCTTTACCGTTTGACATGCAAATTTGGTGCAGTTAATTTAGACAATTAAAAAGATCTTCAAGGGAGCTTTGTCACGGAGAATATTTGGAGTTTTCCCCGTGGACCAGCTGAGATAAAGTTGGCCAGAACAAATGATGTCTAGGAGATTAATTAGATATTTGATAAGACATGAATCCCTAATAAGGGAATACAAGGCACAGGGGGCTGCTGTGTGCTCTAAGTCAAAATTAATAACATTTAACAAGATTTTCATTTAGGCATGAAATGTCTTTTCCGGGGTATTGACTCTAGCGATTTATTCCCCTGAGTCACCTCCCAACGTAGAGGGCCTTGGGAGCTAAAAGACTTCTTTTAAAAAGCTTTTTCCTTTCACAGATTGTTTTTAAATCGCTTCTTAAAAACAAACAAACCCACTGGAGTTTTGTCTGACCCCTCCCGGGAGGTGTAGACACCTACCCAGTTAAAGCTGCCAAGGATCTTGGTTTTATTTTAGGCGCTCCTAGAGTTTTAAAATGTCACCTTTTGAGAGCTCTCTCATTAAGTAATACAACTACACATTCTTATAACCCAATTTAATTTACACTATTGATATACAAATAAATAATTTTGACTTCTCAAAAACGTATATGTATTATGGCTTTTATAACTCACATAAACCTTACATTACCTAAAACTAACATTATAGGAATTTTTTCCCAACAAAAAAAAGTCGACCCACATGAAGGATATTGACAGGGGAACAGGATTAAAAAAAAGGAAGTGTATTGTTCAGAGTCCTTTAATAATACCAAAATGAAAATATGATGTCAAGATTTTCTTCATACAGATAAACGCATTTAATTTCTTTAGATGACCTTAACTTACGTGTTTGTGAGTGAAATGATAACTCAACATCTTAAATATCTTTTACATATATACTGACTTTCACAAAGTGCATCAGAAAATTAAAAAAAAAAAACTCCCTGAATTTCAGGAATTCACCAAAAAAAAAAAAAAACCTCTATTCGAATGAACATTTACAAGAAAATAAAAAAGAACACAATCTTTTGAACCCTATTTATACAGATGTTATGAAATACAGAGAAACTGTCACTAGACTTCCAGTTTAATTTCTCACCTTAAGCCTTTTTTGATGCTTCCTTTTTAGGAAAAAAGTCTCATTGTAAGTAGATATCAAGCAGGACTTGGAGCATTTTATATATAATATAATCCACACAAAGGGTCTGTTTTTATAGGTCCCGTTTGTTTTCAAATATTCTGACAGTCCTTTGCAGAGTGGTGGCTTGTTTTTTGAGAAAAGGAAAGAGAAGGGTAGTGGGGGGGGGCGATGAGGGAGGTGGGAGCGTTTCTGTGTATTGCTCTTCGCTCGAGAAGTTTGTGCGAGTGTTGTGTGTGTGTGCGTGTGTGCGTGCGCGCGCGCGCGCGCGCGCGAATGTGCGTGCTTGTGGTTGTAGGTCTCCGGTGTGTGTTCATGTCTGTCTGTGTGCAGTTTTTTTAGTGTTGTTTGTGTCGGAGGGTGGTTTGCTTTTGTTCCAGGATCACGAGTTCGATTCTCGTCTGGGCTGGGATAGCAGAGGGGAGCTCCTGGCTTGGCCGGCAAGCAGCGGCCGGGCAGCCGGGTGCTGCTGCACTTCGTGCTGGCCCGGGGGCGTCACTGGAGCCCCCACCCGTCCGTGCCCCGCTCGCTGGCCCTCCGAACCTCTCGCTCGCTCTCGGTGTCTCTACTCGCTCGCTCGCACCTCTCGCCCGGCCTCTAAGAGTCGTTGGGGCCAGACGCGGCTTCCTTGCCTCCCGCCGAGGCCGCCGCCGCCGCCGCCGCCGCTGCCGCCGCCGCCGCCGCCGCTGCTCGGGCGGCACTGACGCCGGAGTCGTGCAGGATGAGGTCAGGGGACTCGGAGCGGGGCGTCTCCAGGTTGCTGGCGTCCGTGTCACTGTCGCTGCCCTTTTTGCCCCCGCCACCCCCGTTGTGCGTCTTAATGTGTTTGCTCAGGTGGTCGCTGCGCATGAAGCGCTTGTTGCACACTGGACAGGCGAAGCGCTTCTCGCCCGTGTGAGTCCGCAGGTGCCGCTGCAGCTCGTCCGAGCGCGTGAAGCGCTTGCCGCAGAAAAGCCAGTTGCACACGAAGGGCCGTTCGCCCGTGTGCCAGCGCAGGTGCGCTTTCAGGTGCGACGTCTTGCCGTACACCTTGCCGCAGCCCGGGATGTGGCAGCTGTGCAGGCCCTTGCGCCGCAGGCTCGCCCCGGCCGGGCCCAGCCGCTCCGCCTCCTGGCAGTTGGGGCAGTCGCAGGTGGCGCGGCCGGAATAGCGGCGGGCTGAGCGCGCCGAGCTCCCCCCGGCGGCGGCGGCCGCGGCGCCCGAGATCATGGCGCTGGCGGCAGCAGCCGCCACCGCGGCGCTGGAGTCCGAGTAGGAGGGCAGCACCGGCTTGAAGCCGTCCTGAGCCAGCAGGTGCTGGCTGGTAGAGAGCAAGTGCGAGGCGGCGGCGGCCGAGGAGCCGAGGCCCGTGGAGCTGAAGGCCGAGTGCGTGAGCGAGCTGAAGTCGGGGTTGTAGGTGCCGAGCTGCGAGTGCAGCGAGGCCTGGGGGGCGCCCGAGTGCAGCGAGCTCTGGAGCCCCCCAGCGGGGTTCTGCACCTCCAGCCACGAGCCCGGGCTGCTGTGCACGTCCCACCACGACGACGCCGCGCCGTTGGTCACCTCGCCCGCCGCCAGCGTCGAGTGGAAGCCTGACTTGTACCACGACTCGTACGGGTGCGCCATGCCCACGCGCGGGTACAGGCCGTCGGCCGCCGTCGTGTGCACCTTGGAGATGAAGGCCGACTGGCCGCCCGCCTCCTGCGGGGACACTCCGGCCGCCGCCGCCGCGGCGGCCGCCGAGTTGGAAAAGAGGCCGCCGTAGTCGCTGCTGAAAGCGGACGACGTGGGGGACGTGGAGGCCAGGCAGAAGGCGCTGTTGGCTGCGCCCGAGCCGCCCGCCAGGCCGCCGGAGCCGCGGCCACCGGTGGCCACGGCGAAGCCCGAGAGGCTGGAGCCGAGGTTGCAGCTGGACGAGGAGCGCTTCCAGGGGTGGAAGCCGCCCTTGGCGAAGGCGCTCGACTCTGGCAGCGTCGTCAGCGGGCTCGTGTTGCCGATCTTGTTGCAGGTCGCCGCCAGCATGGCCAACGGGGTTGTTCCGAAGCGCGGCTCTTCCTAAAGTGGGTGGGGTGAGGGAGGGAGCAAGGAGAAGGAGGGCAGGAAGAAGTGGGAGGAAGACACAAAGTGCACCCGTGAGCAGCCTCGTTTCCCCTCGACTGGTCCCGGGGGGTCGTGGCTCCTGGGCTCGCGCCTCCTCCCCGCGCGCTTGCCAAGGATGCGCCGCGCCCCGCACGGGGCAAGGGCGATCCCAAGGGTGAGGGTCCCGGCGCTGGAAAGTTGTTCTCCGGTGGGGCTAAAAATCAAAGATGTCTCGGTTCTCCCCGTCTCAGCCGCTGCAACCCCTACGCAGGGCCGGACTCGGGTTGCTCGCCTCCCGCTCGCCGTAAGCCCGATCCTCTCATTCAGGCCCCCAAATCGTCCTTCGGGTAAAGCACGGAAGTAAACACATCGACAACAAACACCGGGTGAGGGCGGAGGCGGCCGAAACAGCGGCTCAGGGGCGGAGGAAACTTGGGGGCACTCCTCCCAAGGGTGACTACGACTTGACTCTTTTTAATAGAAAACGTTGTTTTAAATGTTTACACCCCCCCCCAAAAAAACGCTTGATTATGAAAACAAGAATCCGAGGAGAAGGGACCCAGCGATGGATTTCAAAGTCACAGGCAACTGGGGAGCCACAGAAGTGTAAATGTTTGTTAACGTGACTACATGGACTGAAAAACGATTAAGGCTGTTTTCTGGAAACACCACTGTCGCGTAATTGCAACAATCCCCGAAGCAAGGGGGGGGTGGGGTATAAATCACCAGGGGAAGAAAAGAAACCTCTAGATTTTCTTTTAAGCCACAAAAAAAAAAAAAAAAAGGACTAGCTTAACAAATCATTTTCTTACAAAGGCATCTCCTAGGTTTCAATAACTTGGAAAGAATCAGTCCCAGAAATGTGGAAAGTGCTAAAAGGAGCTGAAGCTGCAGCTGCAGTCCAGCAGCAACAGTTTTTCCGGAGCTGCGGACGCGGAGAAGCCATAACGAAAATTTGCTGCAGTTAAAACAAGCAAATGCCTTGTCGCACTTCCGACTTACCCCGAGTATAGACGTGGCCATAGCAGGTCCGTAGGCTGCGCGGCGGGGCCAGGAGCGGGACTGAGCCTGGCGGCTGCTCCGGAAGACTGCTCCGATCCCGCGCAGCTCCCGCGTCCCCGCGCTCGCGCCGAGCGGACTCCGGGCTCCCGCCGGCTAAACTCAGCCTAAGTGCGAGGAGCACCCGCTTTGAAGTGCCGCTGGCTGCGCCTCTCGCCCAATGAGGGCGCAGGCGGAGCAGACGGGAGCTGCTCCGCAGCCAATCAGACGCGCCGAGGGGCCCAAGCCAGGGCTCCCGGCGCGTGCCAGTCAAGGCCGCTAGCGCTGTGTTGGGGGGGGTGAGGGGGGGCCGCGGGCTAGAGACTGAAGAAATTACAGTGCAATTAAAAATTTACACTCACGCACTAAGCCAGGTTTAAGTAGCGTTGAGACTGAGACACAAGCCCCCCGAACCACCCCGAGATGATGCAAGTTAGGACTGACAGTCCGATTCCACTCCCCACTTGTGGGAAAGAAGGCAAGAGGGGAGGGGGAGCCCTGGCGGAGGCCGCACTGGCAAGGCCCAAGTAAAGACGGAAATGTCAACGCTCACTTTGTGTGTCTAAGCTCTCGCCTGCGCAGCACAACTTCAGCTGGAATCCATCATTCTCGCTCGCAATTTTATCATTGTTGGTGTTCTACCCAGTTCCTTTTCCCCAGTGGATTCGGTTTTACCCACTCCAGAGTCACATTGAGGAGAGGGCGCGAAAGGACAACTCCTCTGAGAGGAGAGAAATAGGCCTCTGTGTCCAGGTCTACACCCACAGACTTGTTGGGAGGGCCTGGAGCCTGCGCATCCCGCTATTTTCCCCCAGAGGTCTAAGTGACTTCCTAATTGTCGCTCTGGCCTCTGACCCAGGGGGTAATACAAGTGCCACTCACACCAGAAGCTTCTAGTGGTAATTGAGGGCACCCTTTGTACCGTTTCGCCAGCGCCTAGATACCAGGTTAACCCAGTTGTCAAATACGACTAAACAGTGGGAAGTGCTGATTATCTGCCGGGTTTCGCTGGGGGCTGCGTGGGGGTGGCAGGCATCAGCCCATACAACACGCTGCACGAAGCCGCTTATTTTCACGTTGTAACAACTTTGGAAACAGAGACCGGCGTGAGCTGCGTCCGCCCCCACCGCCACCCGCGCTGAAGCTGCAGTTTGCTCGGCTGTTTGTTTAGCCGGGTGAAGATTTGCATGTCACGTTTCACCCTGGAGTCGAGTTTTCTTGCCCCAGCTTCAACCCGCTCCCACTCCAGAGCCCCTGGGCCTATAGAGGCTCTTTTGCACAGCAAGGGCACCGTGTTGAGAGATGGGTTCCCCCATCCAGAGCCCTGCTTTCCTGGACACGCTCCAGGAGCCTCTTTCGGGGACCTCCATCCCCGAGTGCGGGGGACAAGGCCACACGTGGGCGCCTCCACGTTTTGTAGGCTGAAAGCATCATGAAGTCCTCTCCGGATCTTGTCGGTGTGAAAAGAGGTGTCCTCAAACTGACAACTGCGCGTGCTAGAGTCCCTCAGCAATCGCTGAGCTGTTTGTTTTTCTTTCTGGATCTCACTTTGTCTTTCTTCTTCAGGGCAGTTGGAGCTGCTTTTGAACCAGAAATGCCAGCGTCCTCGGACAGACCTGGGTACTACGGGTTTAATGTACCACATTCCCCTCCAAACCCACATCCTGCTTTTTAAGAGACATTGTAAACCACAACCTCCAAATGCTTGGGTGCAAAAGAGTTGTTGCGGAGGGGAGTAAGTGAGCACGAGTGGAACTGTGCCCCCAGTGTTTTCTCTCCTCTTTGCAATATCTCTTGGCCCAAACGTGCGACCACTGTGGCTCTTCTCCCGGCCCTAAGATGGAGCCTGCGTGCGTCTCAGTGCACTCGGTGGGTGGGAGGGCTGTAAGGATTGCTTTCTTTGCTTATCGTTATAATACCTTCGCTCAGAATGGTGCCCTCCCCCCCTTTAGTTTAAGGTGGCGAAAGCACCGAGGAAAATGTGACAGAGAAAGAGGGGGAGAATCGGGAGACTAGCGCGGCGAAGCTGGAGCACTGAGCCCTGGGGGATTGTGGTGGAAATCCGCGGGGGGAGGAGGGAAGGTGTCAAAAGCCTCCCCCCCCCCGGGGGAGGGGGGACTCGGGGTGGAAGGTTCAGGGAGAATCCTGGCAGACTGGAAGAGCCAGAAAGCCCGGCAGGGGGACCCGGAGCCGTTCCCAACAGGTGACTTCTGCCCTGCAAGGGGAGACCGGTCTCGGCTTCCAGTAGAGTCTCCGTGTCGATTTACTAATAGAGGGATTGTTAAGTGGCAGCGAGGCGTTTCCGACTCACCCACCGCAGCCCAGTAGGAGAAGCGCAGAGGTTTCCCCTTACCACCTCCTCCCCCACCTCCAACACACCCCCTCCTTAAGGAAACCTGACAACGTAATAAATAAGACAGTCCGAAAAGCCACTTAGCACTAGTGACATTTTCAAGTCAACCATTTAAAACAGCTCACGCTGGTACCTAGGGCTCCGGGAGCCCTGGTCGTCTTCCTCTTCTCCTTCTCCTCCTCTCCTCCCCTCCCCCTCCTGCCGTTTTCAATGTGGTTCCAGCTGTCAGACTCTCTACGTGGGTACTCGGATATTCCTTTAGATACACGCATCCGGATCACAATAAAAGTTAGGGGAATCTTCCAAACGAACGCAGGCAGATACCCCGGCCACTGTAACTCTAAGGTGGGGCCCCAAGGAGATCTTTCCAAAGAGGTCCAGTTTTTTTTTTTTTCGTGTGACAGATTTTTTCATCCTCTAAAAAATCTAGTTTTTAAACAAAGATCAATGTGTTATGCTAAAGTGTTGAGCTGACTGTTAAAACATTTGGGGAAATAATGACAATGTAACAAAGGCCTGGTTTGGAGTGAATCATCACCCTTTTAAAAGTTAAAGCAATTTTCGGGAGAATAGCTTTCAGCAAACGCTTTACATTATTCAAAACGGCCAAATAATGCTCTATTATAGCGCCTGAATGCTGCCAGTCAGCCCCTAAGTGCAATTTGTGCAAAGGCCCCGGTGCCTTATCTCCACTTCTTTATAAAGAGGTGAATATAAAACAATTTCTTCCAAACCCAGACAGAGAGCACGAAAATTGCTTCCCTTTCTGCAATCAGGGCAATTTAACTGGAGTGCAATTAGCACTATTAAATGTCGATTCTGCATAAACAAATCTGACTGAGCAGCGAAAGTGGGGTGAGAACCTCATATACACTGAAACTGATTTTTTAAAATTATGTATCCGGGTCCTTTACAATTGATCCGTGACGTTTTCATCTTGGAATATATTTACATCGTAAATACACTATGGGAAATCAACATAATTTTTTTTTGCAAAAAAAAAAAAGCAGTAGGAATCCTAATAAAGAAGAATAGGGTAATTAAAGGGAAGAGTTCACTTCCTTTGAACAAATATTGTTTCTCCCATTTTGCCTCTCCCGAGAGCTTTGATCCGAGCAACTGCTCAAGTTGCTGCATTTAGAAGGCAAAGCCGGAGAAACAATTCCGTCATTAGCGCTGATCCAAAGGATTGGAGCTCCTACACTACAGGAAAAAAAAAAAAAATGCTTCTCCCCGATGCACAGGAAACAGGGTGGGGACGGGGAGGACCAGCTATCTTCGGAATAATTCGAACTATTAGGTGGCTGTCCAGTCTCCCTGGGGCTTCGGCCAGTCTCAGAGTTAGCAGCGGATACACAGCACCAAGGTGGGGTGAGGTGGTGCTGGGGAGACTTGAGGATGTGGGCGGGAGGGGAGGCGCTGGGGGAGGAGGAACCGAAGGTTTTCACACAGGCCCTGCTGGCTGCTGCCAAAGCCTCGACCACCAGGACAGAGATACCCCGGGGGCGGGGACAGGGGAGAGGGAACAGAGAGGAGCCCGTAAAAAGCATTTATCTGACCTGTCCTCCTCCAACCTGCCTTTATTTACTTATTTGGTAAGCCACAGCGCTCCCTTTTTTAATCATTTGCTCAGTTAATTACGCTTTTCATTTGCATGATCTACACTAGAGCAGTGATTATCAGGTCAGCACGGTGTGGGAATTGGGGAGATACATTAATAACTTGAGTTAAAAAAAAAAAAAAAGGCTACCCCTGTGTACCATAGTCGCCTGCCATGAACAAGGGCGAAGGAAGCGGGTACAGACGGAAGCGCCTGTTGAGTGCGATGAATCCTTTCCACAGTTGGAGCTTGCCAGTTGTGGGTGCAAATGAAATGCAGCTTTTGATTAGAAGGGAATCTTTTATAGCTAACACATATTTATGTTTTAAAAAGCGCCAGCCTTGAGATCAAATGAATGGAGAAAATTAATTGAAAATTGAGGAACTCTCCCACAATTTCTGCTGAGCTTTCATTTAATACTTGTTCTATAACGCCCTAATTCCAGCCCAACCCTGGCAAATAAAAGAGCCAGGAAGGATATTTTCTCTGCCTCAGGAGTGTTACTCCTGTTTAGAGGGGGCAGGAGATGCAAATCCCTCTTGCCTATAAGGTCTACTGGAGAAAGTGAAAACCCCTAGTCTATTAAGTACACTCCAAACATTTGCTATACAACTAATTTTCTGCTGCTAGATGTATCTGGGCCTCATATTTTAAGCCTGCCTTGATCTGTTTATCGGAGCCAAAAATGCATTAACAATTAAAGGAAAGACTCTGGTGTGTCAAAGGAAGGAAGGTGACTGTAGACTGTGTGATGATTTTAATGACTGCAATTATTGGAAGATTATTCAACAACATCATAGATTTGTTTACTGCATTACTCGGAAACTATGGGGGGCCTATTCAGATTGGAGTTTTACCTTCCTCCCTCCCTTACCAACTACCACAGAGGGGTCTTAGACCTAAGCAAATGTGTCATTCAATGTTGGCTTTCTTCTTTTTAAGAGCATTCCTACCAAAAACGAAGCACAATTTGTTGCCTTAGCCTGAACTTAAATGGAACCACCTTTGGAACATTAAAGTCATCTTTTGAGCTAATAGTAAAACATTTTAAAAGCCAAAGGCTAGAGGATTCTGCTCATCGTTCAGCTCCCCCAGCCAGGGTAGCAGTTCCTTCCGTTTTAGTCTTTTGTAGGCAGCTTTTGAGAATACTTCCAACTTTACCTCTTCCATCCAGGGCTTGGAGGAGACACTACAACCACACAAGATGTTACCCAAGAGTCTAGGCATGTCTCAAGGATTCCATGTTGGAGAAAGTTTGGCTTTTTCTTCCTTGCTTTTAGCATGCCCCTCCCCCCATTTATTTCCTATCCCAACTCCTGGTGTTACCAAGTTAGAAATAAGTAAATAAAAAGAAATGTATGACTAAGAGAATACCGGTTTGCAGCTAAGGAAGTTTTTACTCTACGTACAGATATAAATGACGCAAATAAGGAAAGTTTCTCATCTGATATAAGCAATAATCAATAAATCACAGCCTGGGCTTTGCTCATTAGAGAATTACTAATTTACTAAAGAAAAAAAGACAATTATAAATTTGGAAGTAAGCTTTGAAAAGAAAAGAAAAAAAAAAAGAATAGTAAACATCTCCAGTTAGCCCCCTTTCTCCCTCCCCTGAGGCACTGAGACTGTGGCCTGGCCACTGCAGTGCTCTTCCTTGGTCTGTGATCACCCAGTTTCCAGATTAAGGAGGACTTGGGCTGGAATGAAACCTTCCCCGTTCAAACAGGAACCTGCAGAACTCTGCAAGTGGCAATTAGGAGCCTATTACAAGCCGTTAGATTGATCAATGTACCTTAAACAATGCGAATGATTTATATGGCTGATTTATTGGGGGGGGGGCGGGTGGATAGGGTGGACGACTCCAGCTTCTTTATATCCGTTGCACTGTTCTGGAGAAGACCCGGGTTCAGCCTCTGTTCATCACTGCTTGGAACCAATTTATTTAGAAAACTTTACAAGCACAGATACAGGCTCGCCTGGCTCGTCCGGTGGGTGGCGAGATGCACATTCTTTGCCCCTTTCTCTACTTTCTACGGAAGAGCTTAGAAAGACCAGGGCCAGGAGGAGCAGCCGGGGGTCACAGCAAGCCACTCCCCTAACGGAGGACACACCGCCCGAAGCGGTCCCAGCAGCCTTCCTTCCCCCGGTCTGTCCCCGGAGAGGGAGAGGATGACTTACATACTTGTTTAACGGAGTGTTGGAGAGCTGTGTGGCCTCCTAATTACGGCAGGAACACAGAACCATTAGCCCTGGAAGTTTCAGGCGTGACTCGGGGAGGAGCAGCTACACAGCTCCTCGCGTGCACATGACGCGGGGGTGGAGGGGTGGGGTGGGAGCGGATTCTGCGGAACCGAACTCCCAGCTAGGGCTGACTATTTTGGCTAATCTGGAGAAGACAAAATTACAACAGAGTTGAAGCCATCAAAGCTGGCCCCCGCCACCCCTCCTCCCGCCCTCCTCCCTGGCCCAAAGTCTGAGGTTGTCTTCTCCTCTGCAGACGCTCGTCGGTCTTCTCACAACAAGGAAATTCCTGCCAGTTTTTCCAGAGCCTGCAAGGAGAGGACAGATGCACTTCACACTTCTCAGAGGAGAATTCCCTTTGTCTTATCTCCCCCTCCCCCAGTCGGCTTCAGCTCTGCGACGAGGAAGACTCAGCCCAGGGAAAGATCCTGGGCGCGGAAGGGGGCGTTTGTAACCGAACCCCACGCCCAACTCTGCCCCTGCGGGTCCCTCCTCTTCCTCCTTCCTCTTCTTTCTCTTTCCCAGGCTCCTCTCTTCCTTTTCCCCCTCCCACCTTCCAGTCCTCTAGATCTTCTTACCACTCAAGTCTTCTCCCGGGTTCCCGCTCCCAGAGTTGGAGCAGGCACCGCTTATTCCCCAGCCTTAGTGGTTTGGCGGGAAAGGGCTTCGTCCTGGCTTGTTCATGGATGTCTGGAACAAATCCTTGCGTGCGTGCCTAAATGTGGAATGGGAAACATAATGCGTCGATAATGAGGCACAGAGGGAAGAGGGGGAAAAAACAGAGAAACCACTTGCTTTGGGAAAAGTTGCTACCTGGGTCCTTTGCAGCCAGTGTGGGATGGGAGCCCAGGATTTGCAAACTCTTCTAGGTGGGTCGCGATTTCACACACCCACATCGTATTACTACTGCTGCTGCTACTACTACTACTACTCACACACACACACACACACCCAACTGCTCTCATCTGCCCTTTATAACCCCACATCTCGCTGTCCTGAGTTCTTCTCTGAATTAGTTCCTTTCAATCCTCTGCTTCCTAGGACTGATTTCTCAGGGCCTTTCAGGTCAGTGAGAGGCAGAGGAAGAAGGTCGGTTATAAGATTCCTACCAAGGACCCAAGGACCCCTGGGCTGTGATATCGCTGGGAACAGGCCTCTCCTAGGGTCCACACGGTCGTGCTTTCTGGAGTCCTGCCACTCTGGAGTCCAACCCTGCGTGCTGGCCTCTCCTGTCACACCCACCGATGGATGTCACACCCACCCCCATGGCAAGGCCAGACTGACACCTCCACCCTGACTCGCTTCTTGGAGTACACACGGGGGAAGAGGGAGGCTCCGCACGCAGTAGACACGTGCGCCTCCTCCTGCCTTCCTCCCTCTGCCGCACGCAGAATGCACATTGATGACACAGGCACACTTACTCGGGCACGCGCCAGCGGCGTCCACCGTCCTTCCCAGCCAGGCGGCAGCAGGCGAGACGGCCTCGAGGCAGGTGACACCGCCGCAGGGAGGCGGGCTTGGCGCCCGAGATGCCTACCTGGGCGCGGAGATGTTCAGGTCCCCCAAAGCCCGCTGCGGGCCTCCCCGGTTTCGTGGCCGGCGGTCTCGCTGCCGCTGGGCCTCGCCTCAGCCTCCTGCCGCGCTCCCGGAGCGGACTCCCGCTCCGCGCGGGGCTCCGCACCTCCGCCCGCGTAGCGCCCCCCACCCCCACCCCGGAGCTCCTCTCTTCCAGAAGGCTGCTGCCCGCCCGCCTTCCATAGGCTCAGCTACATCTGGGATGCATTGCCCCCTAATTGTCAACCCCATTATTGTGATCAAGCGAACGTCGCTAATCTCTACACTTATTGTGTAGGTAAATAGAGGCTGCGTTTAATCAATACGCAGGGCCCCAGCCCTCGCAGCGCCAAGTAACTTAAGTCAACAGTGAAGATTTCAGTGTGTGCGTAATTATAGAGCACGCGGAATATTCACTCCAGCCTAATCCCGCAGCTCTCCTCCGACCCGGGGTAGCGGGAGGAGGGAACGTGAGGACTCTCCACCCTCCAAGAGATCGAGGGACGGCTCCCTCCGGGGAAGAAAAGGATTTTGTGGCAGTGACGCCGTGCACCCGGCGCAGGGGCCTGCGGCTGGACTGGGGACCGCTCTCACTTCCCAGCGGCCAAATCCCGCGCTCGGCGCCCTCTCCCTGCGGCCTTTTGGATCCCGCCACTCCAAACGAATCTGCCGCAGGGAGGAGGGTGGTTCCGCGCTCGTCAGGTCCCCGCCGGGCGGGAAAACCGAGGGCGGGGCTCGGGAGGCGGGTCGCCGGGTGCTCCAGTCGCCCGGGCCTCCGCGAGCTGTCTCCCTTTCCCCGGGCGTCTCCCTTCCCCGCCGGAACTCCCGAAAAGGCCAAGCCTGGGCGCGCGGAGAGCGGGCTATTGGCGCTTCTTCTTAAATAGTTATTGTTTCTTAATTAAGAGGACTTTAGCCCAACCCGTGGGAGAGGATCCGGGATTCGCAGCAGGGGATGGTCAGGCCTGGGGAGCTTGGCTCTGGAGACAGTCGGTGTCGGCTCCAGACTGCAGCCTGGCTGCTGGAGTGGCCTTAGAGTGAGGGCCTCAGGGCCACGGAGGGGAGAGGGTCGGTTGGAAATCTTTCCGGTGGCTGCTGAAAGCACCCGAGCTCTCCCGACGCTCTGGAGTGGAACCCAGGAGGTTAACCCTACAGTTTGAGACACTAACACTTTCTCCTTGAGCGTTTTGTCGCTGGCCTTTCGCGTTTCTCGTGGTGCCTCTTTCTCTGCTCCATTCCCAGGAATGTTGGATATAAACAACCAATAACTCCGGGTGTAATCAGATACCCGCCTTTTTCGTGGAGTTGTCCCGCTTTATTTAAATAAGCTGGATTCTAAAGTCAACTCATCATTTGCAAGTTTAGGGTGTCGGGCGCAACCACCGAACTAAATTACAGCTGGAGCTTGAATGAAGGCCGACAGTGCTGGATGGCAGCTGGCTGTTTTTAATTTTTGGAATTGAACAGCCCTCCTATAAGGTATCTCTCTCTGCTTTCTCTTTTCCTTAAAAGTGGAATAGCATTTAGAACAAGAGGAAAATTAAACACAAATGTCAGTACAATCCTCAAATCCTTTTTCTTTCTATTACTTCTTCCTGAGCCTCTTCTCTGCAGGCCCCAAGCTTCCATCCAAGCCCGTGACTCTCCTCATCTGATATTTAGAACTTTCACCACCCTGGCTGCAAATCAGTCACAGGACAGATAACTATGACTTCAGACTCTTTTGATTGGAGATGTCAACGTAACTTGTGGGGGGCCGTGGTTGTTTTTAAGGTAGGACAAGGAAAAGAAAGGCAAAGGAGCTGATGGCCAGGACTGCTGGGCCCTTTGGGACTTTCAGGAGCTTGGTATGAGAAAAGGTCCACCACCTAATGCTGTGATCTTGGGCAGACCAGGAAACTTCTGTTTCCTCCCCTCTAAACTGAAGCTAATAATTTAGATTTGAAAGGATTGTTCTAAAAGCTAAATAAATTATATAGGGCTACCCTATATGTAAATATGCTAAACATTTAATAGTTGAGCTCTAAAAAAGTTCTTGCCTTCTGTTTTCCACTGAAATAGCATTCCCACCTAAAACTTACTGGGGAGCTAAAGCCCAAATCAACAGCTACTGTAAGACAGAATTTTCATTTATGTGTGGAAAGCACAGGGTCTAGTACAGAATTTGGTTGGGTAAAGATGAATGCAGTAAGAGCTAAGGGCTGCCTGTCTTGGAAGGAGTAGGGTTAGCTGCTCCCCAATCAGCAGCACATTTCATGGTCTGGCTTTCACAAGTCTGCACATGGGAAAGAGGAGGCCTTGTCTCTCCTAGAGATGGCTAACATTTATCCAGCACTTATTATATGCCAGGCACTCTGCCAGGTGCTTTACACACAGCATCTCATTTAATCCACATGATAATCTTATCAGGTGAGTATTACTGCTATTTCTCTTTTTAAACTTTTATCATGGAAAATCTCAAATATGTATTTAAAAGCAGAGAGAAGATGATAAATGAGCCCCTCTGTGTTCATCACCCAGCATCAACAATTGTCAGCTCATAGCCAAGCTTGTTTAATCTCTAGCCCATCCACTTCCTCCTCCCTTATTTTGATGCAAATCTCAGACATCATATCATTCATTTGTAAATATTCCAGTTGGTCTTGAAACAGCAAGACTCTTTAAAAAACCCAAAATCATAATACCATGTTATAATCATGCCTAAACACATTTGAAATAACTCCTTAATATTATCAAACATCTAATCAGTGTTCAAAGTCTCCCCAGTTGTCTCATAAATGCTTTTTACAATTGCCTTTTTTCCTTTCAAATCAGATCTAAGCAATACCCACACATTTCGTCTCTCAAGTCTCTTTTAATGTATAGGCCCTTCTCCCTGTTTCTTTCCTTGCAATTTATTTGTTGAAGTAATGATGACATTTGTCCTGATATCTTTTTTTTATAAATGAAGAAACAGGATCCGAGAAGTTAAAAGAATTTAGTAAAAGGTAGAAAAGGAATTCAGTCCTAGCTATGTCTGACTCCAGAGTCCAAGCCTTTACCAACTTTATCATATGCCCTTTAAATCAAGTGATGAAAAGCAAGACACAGGAAAACACAATCACCCATAAAAGATTTCAGAACACGCATGACTCTCCTAAGTAACCAGTTCCCTTACCAAGTGCCCACACAGAAAACCATTCACTTAAAACCCAGGCAGGGTTTGAAGTGTGGGAAAAGAAATTGAAAGCAGGATAAGTCAGTATCCTCCTTATGTTTCGAATCTGACTAAATAAGTCTTGTATGCAAATGTATCCGTAACATGGTGATGGGGGGGGTTTATTTCCAACAAATATTTAGCAAGGCAAAAATATTTCTTGAATCTGCCAGTTGCTTTTTCCTCTCTTCTCCTCCTTGAGTTTCCTCCTATCCACCCCCCCCACGCCCTTTTCCCCTGTCCTCTATAGCTAGATAAGGAGAAAATATCTCTTTTAGGTAGTTATTTTAAAATACCAGTCAAATTAACAATTTGGTAGTTTGATATGTGATATCTGGCTTTTGTTACAGTAGTTTTGAAACCACAGTTACCCTAGCAACTGAATACATTTTTTTCTTTTAAAAAATTTTAGCTGTCGAGAAAAAAAAAAAAAAAGAAAAAGAAAACTTCTTGCCAGAATTTTCCCATAATAGCTTCCATTAACTGCAGTGACTTCTATTGGAGAGGCCAGCACTGCTGTCTCCTGCTGTCACCAGTCATTCACTGATCTAGCAGATGTTTTGTTTGATAAGGCCAATTTGAGCTTTATAAAACATTTATTTTTTCACCTCCAAGGAGCAAATACCAGTAAGGATGGGATTCAGCATCCATCACTGGATACCATACAAGGGCCTCAACCTGCCAGTGGAGTTTCTAGGTGAGAAGAAATACTAAAACAAATCTAAAGTCTTCATTTATTTTTTCTTTAAAGAGGGGGGATGGTTAAACACATTAGATCAGTCCCTAGAGAGTTAGCAAGAGGAAAAAAGTGAGTGGAAGAGCCAATAGTCTACTATGGAATCTTTCTGGAAAATACCTTGTAGATGCATGCCCAAAGAGGGTGATGATGCTGGTTGGTGACATGAGGGAATGAGAGAGGGAGTGATGCACATTGCATTGAGTTTTATAGAATTGATAAACTGCGTATTAGCATTTCAAGGAGGTGAAGCAGAGAAGAACAAGCAAGGGGAAAGGTGTCCATTAGGGCTTTTTGGAACAAGTAGACTTTGAGCATTTGTGAGA
Source organism: Acinonyx jubatus (assembly GCF_027475565.1). Taxonomy (NCBI): domain Eukaryota; kingdom Metazoa; phylum Chordata; class Mammalia; order Carnivora; family Felidae; genus Acinonyx; species Acinonyx jubatus. Next base: position 159,998,491 of record NC_069381.1, on the reverse strand, counting down.
ACACTCCCTTGCTTCTGTCATAATTATGCTTCTAATGCACATAACTCAAAATTACCCTTTCTTTCCAAAAGACAAAACAAAACAAAAAACCAACCACTGATTGTATAAAATTACAAATATCAGGGCACCTGGGTGGCTCAGTTGGTTAAGCTGATTTCAGCTTGATTCAACTCTTGATTTCAGCTCAGGCCATGATCTCATGGTTCATGAGATCAAGGGATCAAGCCCCACATCAGGCTCTGCACTCACGGTGCAGGGCCTGCTTGGGATTCTCTCTCTCCCTTTCTCTTTGTCTGTGCCCCTCCCTGCCTCAAAATAAATAAATAAACATAAAATAAAATAAAATTACAAATATTCAAATCCTTTCTCTTGAGTAAAAGGAAGTTGGTTTCAAGACCTGGGGCTATGGTGTGAGTAAATCAAAAGAAGTAGTGGGTAGTTCTGTTCTTGTTGGTGAGATGCCTCCTTTTATTTATTTATTTATTTATTTATTTAACATTTATTCATCTTTGAGAGACAGAGAGAGACAGAGCATGAGCGGGGAAGGGGCAGAGAGAGGGAGACACAGAATCCGAAACAGGCTCCAGGCTCCGAGCTGTCAGCACAGAGCCCGACGCGGGGCTCGAACTCACGGACTGCTAGATCGTGACCTGAGCCGAAGTCGGCCGCTCAACTGACTGAGCCACCCAGGCGCCCCGAGATGCCTCCTTTTATGAGTCTCCTGTGAAATTGTTTATTTTGTCATTCTGCAGAAGACCAAAAAAAGAATTCCAGTGCAGGAAGTCCCCCTTTGCAAAATAATGGCTCAACAAAATGAAGGTTTCAGTCCTTCGACTTTACTTGAGATTGCCCTACCTAGGTAAAATATTTTGATTTGAGGAATTATATTTGTAGCCAGGATGAGAACTAAAAAGAGAGGAAGAGAATGTCAACTCCATTTGCAGAAAATGTAATTTAAAAAAAAAATTTTTTTTTTAACGTTTATTTATGTTTGGGACAGAGAGAGACAGAGCATGAACGGGGGAGGGGCAGAGAGAGAGGGAGACACAGAATCGGAAGCAGGCTCCAGGCTCTGAGTCATCAGCCCAGAGCCCGACGCGGGGCCGAACTCACGAACCGCGAGATCGTGACCTGAGCTGAAGTCGGACGCTTAACCGACTGAGCCACCCAGGTGTCCCGAAAATGTAATTTTTCTACAGTAAACTCACCCTGAACAACAACAAAATGTTTGCAAATATATGCACAGTGTTCTCTAAGTCAAAATAGAAGGGGGGATAAAAAAAAAGAGCCAAACCAGCAATATCCCAGTTAGGGCTTTTTCTTAAGGACTTGAACAACTTAAAAAATGTACTGCTTCTTTTTTTTTCCCAGCTTTTTGGAGATATCATTGACATATAACATTGAGTAAGTGTAAGGTATACAACACGTTGATTTAAAGCACATGTATATTGTGAAATGGTTACCACAATGAGGTTAGTTAACACACCCATCACCTCAGGTAATTACCACAACTATAGTCACCATCTGTACATCCTTTGATCCCCAGAACTTACTCATCTTATAGCTGGAAGTTTGCACCTTTCCACCAGCATCTCCTCATTTCTCCCCCAGCCAGTCAGTCAGGAACTCAGCTAGACTACAGTGAGGATGGATCACTTGTCTCTGCTCCACCATATTTGAAGCCTCAGCTGAGAAGACTCAAGAGCAAACTAGAATCTTCTAGATGAGTCTTCATTCACACCTCTGGCAGTTGATTGCTGGCCATCCGCCAGGATACCCATTTGTGGTCTCTCCATATGGTGTCTCTGCATGGGCTGGTTTGGACTTCCTCACAGCATGCTTGTGAGTTCTTGGAGTGAGTGTCCTAAGAAAGCAGGATGAAATGCATGGCATTTTTGTGGTCATTCTGCACTGCTCTGTTGGTTGGGGCAGTCACAAATGTTTGCCCAGGTTTGAGGGGGAAAGGACATAGACTCTACCTCTCCGTGGGAGACATGTTTAGGCCACTTTGTAGAAAGAGCACTTAGGGATCCGAAATACTGTTCCAGCCTCTTTTAGGGAAATACTGTCTGCAATAATATATGTATATACATGTGAAAGGAGCTTCCTAATAGTGCAGAGAACTGACATCTAAGGGCCACTTTTTACCATCTGTGGCAGTTGAGAATTAAAGTTTTTCCCCAAAGACTGAGATGTAAAGCAGGATTTTATGTACTCCTTATGCTTTCATTATTGGGAATTCCTTTCCATTAGTTTCTTGGAAGTGTAAAATTTGCAATGTTTTAACATTTTGCTCTCACCTGCAACATTTGTAAGCACATTGCAGCTCTCTTAATTCTCATCAGCAGATAAACAACATCAAGTCCAGAAATTTCCACACCTCAGGGAATTTCTGTTTTGGCTCAAAACACTGCAATGAGGATATTGATCTAATAACTCCATTACTGACGTCTCTTTAATATAAAATTTGACAGACTGCTTTAATAGAGAACTATTTACAATAGAAAAAAATAATGCTCAATCTCTCGATTGTGCATTCTTTTCTATTACCTTCTATTTGTTAGAAATCAGCCTCCATCTTTGAAAGAAACTTTAATAGTTTTCTTTGTTACTGCAGGTCTTCTTTTTTATTTTTTAATATGAAAAGAGACTGAGGAAATGTCCTAATGTTTGGTTAACAAATTAAAAACCCATGTTTAAATGCTTTAATATCCTGGTCCTATTTCACTGTGTCATCAGGGGTTGATTTACCAGCTGTAAAATTACATAAGAAATCTTTTAAATGTAGAACTGTTGACAATATTTGAACTTCTGTATATATACTGTGATCTTCTGATAATGACTACATCAATTGTGACAGCTCACTGTAGCTCACCCAGACTAGCTCTGAAATCAGGGATGCATTTACAGAGATCTGAGAGGGGTCATGAGGCTGGGTTTGATTTCAGTATCCAGTGCTTTTCATAAACTCAACAGTTCAGGCCTTTTCCACCCTTCTCCAAATCCTTTCTGCAAACTTTGAACAAAATACCTCTTTTAAGAACCAAACCATTAGTATATTTGGATAGCCTATCAATTAAGAAGGTAAGAAAGATGTTGATTGTATAGCCAGGACAGGCCTAAGGGAAAGGACTTTTGGAAGTTGACAATCTGTCATTTTAAAACATTAAGTTGAATGTGATACATCTCAATTAATAGGTATTTTAGATGAGAAGGCATTAACTCAGAGCTAACCCATTTTTCTTTTTTTAATTAAAAAAAATTTTTTTTTAATGTTTATTTATTTTTGAGACAGAGAGAGACAGAGCATGAACGGGGGAGGGGCAGAGAGAGAGGGAGACACAGAACCGGAAGCAGGCTCCAGGCTCTGAGCCATCAGCCCAGAGCCCGACGCGGGGCTCGAACTCACGGACCGCAAGATCGTGACCTGAGCTGAAGTCGGACGCTTAACCGACTGAGCCACCCAGGCGCCCCTAACCCATTTTTCTATGTGCCTAGCTCCACCATAATTGAGAAATAGAGACAGCAGTGCACAGAAATGCAGGTGAGAGCAAGGTGGGATTCATTTGGCTACATGTGTTAAAATGATGGGAAACCAAGATAAATATATTGGCTTCAAGTTTAGAAAATAGAAGTTTACTCCTTTAAAATAATTTTTTTTAAGTTTATTTATTTTTGAGAGAGACAGAGTACAAGTGGGGAAGGGGCAGAGAGAGAGGGAGACACGGAATCTGAACCAGGCTCTAGACTTTGAACCAGCACAGACCCCGATGCGGGCCTCGGGCTCACAAACAGTGAGATCAAGGACCTAAGTCTGAGTGAAGGTGGATACTTAACCAGCTGAGCCACCCTGTCACCCCCGGAAGTTTACTTTTAAACTGATATGATGACTCCATGATCATCAGAGATCTGACTCCTCTCTTGATGCCCCACCTATTTTACTTAGTACACAGCCTTATAGATCAAGATGCTCAAGGTCCAGCTACTGATTCTACATTCTAGTCAGCAAAAAGGAGGAAGGGCAAAGAAAACATACTCTCTCCCCTTAAGAACACTTCCCAGGAGCTATGCTCGACACTTCAGTTAACATCTCCCATAATAGAATTTACTCACATAGCCACATCCAGGTGCAAGGAAGGCTGGGAAACAGTCTTTCTTCCTCATGGCTCTGTTCCTAGTTAGGAAATCTGTAATGAAGGGAAAGGGGGAGACAAGACACAGGATGGCAAATAGTATCCACAAAATTAGTGCTTTGTGTGAGGAGGGAAGATCTAGAAACCAAGAACCTGTTAACAATGCTGAGACAAATTTATACTACATTTGTAAACTTCATTCTATCCAAGTGAACGTCAAGAATTATACGTAAATGAAACAAACTATTATTGACGTTGCTAAGTATGAAAACAGCATTGCGGTTATATTAAGATAATGCTCTTACTTTTTAAAGATTTATGTTGAGTACGAAGAAGTTAAATAACGTGGTCTCTGATTTGCTTAAAACAGTTCTGCAAAGAAAAAAAGTTGGTGGGATGGGGGAAGATGAAGGAAGGAAATATGGTCAAAATATTGATAATTTTAAATTTTGGGTTAAAGGTATACAGGAATTATCATCATCACATTATTATTTTTTTAACGTTTATTTTTTGACAGAGACAGAGCATGAATGGGGGAGGGGCAGAGAGAGAGGGAGACACAGAACCCAAAACAGACTCCAAGCCCTGAACCGTCAGCACAGAGCCCTATGCGGGGCTCGAACTCACAGACTGCGAGATCATGACCTGAGGTGAAGACGCTCAACCGACTGAGCCACCCAGGCGCCCCATCATATTATTTTTTAGAATGTTTGAAACATTTCACAATAGAAAGTTCTTTGTAAATAATCAGTATTCAAAATTTCTAAATCCTAAATGATAATATGAGTTCCTTATAGCCTTGGCCAAATTATTTAATATTTCTGAGTCTCAGCTTCTTCATATGTAAAATGCAGATGATGATACTTGTCCTAACCAGTTAACAGTGCTGCAGTGAAGGTCAAATGTAAAAATGCCTGTGAAAGTGTTTTGGAACCTATAATGTAGTATGGTATCAGTTATTGTTAATGATATGCTTGCTGTCATTTTTGTTATCATTATTAATGTGAGGGCAGAGGCCACGTCTCATTATTCACTGTTGTGGCTAGTAAACTGCCTGACACATAATAGATAGGAAATGAATGCTGGATGAGTAAGAACAAAAATTGTTAAGACAAAAAAATATGTATTGGGGTGCTTGGGTGGCTTAGTCGGTTGAGCATCCGACTTTGGCTCAGGTCATGATTTTGCAGCTGGTGAGTTCCAGCGCCGTGTTGAGCTCTGTGCTGACAGCTCGGAGCCTGGAGCCTGCTTCGGATTCTGTGTTTTCCTCTCTCTTTGCCCCTTCCCCACTCTCACTCTGTCTCTCTAAAAAATAAAATAAAAACACAAAATAATTTTAAAAAAGAAAAAAATATGTATCTGAAATTGACAGGGACAGAAGGGACCTGAGAAATAATCCCATAACTTCGTATCACATATGAGGAAACTGAGGCCCAAAGCAATTAAATGACTGGCTTAAAGTGACACAGGGTGGCAGAGTTTCAGTAGAGTGAAAGAGGCAAAGGCAGAGTCAGGCTTAAAATCACAAGGGAAACACCAGAGACCCAGAGAGAATTTTATTCCCTTTCTAGCTACCTTAGGAAAACGTACCATAATATAATTCTGTTATCTCTGTTAAAGTCCCAGGGAACAGTGTATTTTGTAGCAGCACTCAGATATTTTTCTTTTAACTACTGTTTCCAAACAGGAGGCTAACCAGTGGGGACTCAAAAATCCTTTTGTTATGCAAACGTGTTGGCTCTGATAATGGCCCCTATGATAAGAATTGGTCTTCGGGGCGCCTGGGTGGCTCAGTCAGCTAAGCGTCCGACTTCAGCTCAGGTCACGATCTCGCGGTCCGTGAGTTTGAGCCCTGCGTCAGGCTCTGTGCTGACCGCTCAGAGCCTGGAGCCTGTTTCAGATTCTGTGTCTCCCTCTTTCTCTGACCCTCCCCCGTTCATGCTCCGTCTCTCTCTGTCTCAAAAATAAATAAACGTTAAAAAAAAATTTTTTTTTAAAGAATTGGTCTTCGTGTTCCTGGGTGGCTCAGTCAGTTAAGTATCTGACACTTGATTTCTGTTCAGGTCATCATCTCACCGTTCATGGGCTCAACCCCCGCATTAGGCTCTGTGCTGACGGCACAGGGCCTGCTTGAGATTCTCTCTCTCTTTCTCTCTCTGCCCCTCCCCACCTCAAATAAATAAACATTAAAAAAAGAAAAGAATTGGTCTTGTAGATGGAATTAACTGTTTACAATCTTTTCTTTAAAAGGTCTCATAATACTGTTACATAATCTTTGTGGTCAAGGGCTGCGAATTTAGTCCAAATCTTTCATAGGAAATTCTCCACTTGAGTATGGTGTCTGAATTGATCATCTCACTGACACCGTGACACAACAGGGCTGAGTTAGGACCACATTTTCAGTTGCACACGCTATTTTAATGTGTTAGATATGGATGTTCAACACCCTCCAAGAGAATAACCGCAGATGGCAATCATCACGTAGCCAAGATTACAATAATAGAAATGATCACTTATCTGTTTGGGCATACGATAAATATGTATTTTTGCTCATGAGTCTACTGGTTGGTTAGGTAGTTCTCCTGATTTGAGGTGGGCTTTGTTGATCGCATCTGGGTTCATTTGAACCTGTGATCAGCTGGAAGGTCAGCCTGGAACTGATTGGACTGGGATGGCCATGGATGAGAGGACTTATTCCTGCACTCTTGTCCTCTAGCAGGCTAACCCAGGCTTGCTATCATATGGAGGCAAAGTTTCAAAAGAGCAAACGAAGCATGAAAGTCTTCTCGACTTCTCAGCTCAGACCAGACACATTCAGTTCTGCTGCATTCTACTGGTTAAGCAAGTAACAAGGCCAGTATAGATTCCACCTCAAAATGGGAGAAGCTGCAAAGTTGCATCATAAGAGGCATGGATATCGGGAAGAGAAGAATGGAGGCCATTTTCACTATTAGTCTACCATAATAAGGATGGGATTTTGCTAGAGATATCTTAGTGAGGTTTCTCCTTGGAGTGCTCCCAACTAACCAGACATATAGCCTTCCAAGTGCTTTACCTCTTGAGTTAGGAGAAGGGGAAAACTTCATAGGAACAGTGGAGAAAATCTTGAAGTCAGGCAGTCTGGAAAAAGGTATGACTTTAGAAGTTTACAAAAATAGGCGTAGATGTCATCTTGCTGTGTTTTCCAAAGCTTCCCTGTGGCCAATAACAACATGGATTTCTATGTTCTGGTTATTAAGCTCTTTGCACATAGCAGATCATTTAATTCTTATAACTACCCTATGAGACATTATTACTCCTACTTGATGGATAACATAATACAGCCTTGGGAAGGTTAAAGGGTTAAACAGCCTGAGAGCACCTGGGTGGCTTAGTTGGTTACGCTTAAGCATCAGACTCTTGATTTCGGCTCAGGTCGTGATCTTGCCGTTGTGAGATCAAGTCCCACACCCAGTGTGGAGCCTGCTTGAGATTCTCTCTCTCCCTCTGCCCCTCCCCCCTCAAAAAAAAAAAAAAAAAGAGAGAGAGAGAGAGATTAAATAGCCTGATTGAGGTCTGTCAGCCCTAAGTAAGGGAGTGTGGTTTCAAACCCTGTCCATTCTGACTTCAAGGCCAGTGAGAGGTGTTAAACACTATGCTATTTAGTCTCCCCCAATGCAGAAGCCCCTGTACCCTGCAAATAGCATTGCACATCCATTTGGAGGCACAGAAAACAACAACAACAACAACTAACAATCCCAACTTAAATAAGAAATAGAATTTTCACTTGCAGTTTTTATGCTACAGCAGGTTCGTGTGAAATCAGACAGCAGGAGTCAACAAACGTTTCCTACCAAGAGCCAGAGAGTAAATATTTTAGGCTTGTGGGTCGTATGGTCTCTGTTAAACTCTCAGGTCTGTCTTTGTAGCTCAAAAGCAGCCAGAGACAAAGTATAAAATGAATGAGTGTGGCTGTGTGCCAACGAAGTTTTATTGATAAAAATAGGTGGCTGGCCAGATTTGTCATAGAGAACTTGGAACCAAGCCAGGACTTGGCAAAAATGCACTTTGTTCCAAAGGACAGTTTGATGTGTTGTCCAAATCCTCTCAAACACAACAACAACAATAATAATCATGCACATTATAATGATTCATATATGCTACTAATAAAATATATTTTTACAAGTAAGGCAAAATTATGACTATCACACAAATACTAAAAAATACATATCAAAGATTTTATTTAACTCATTAATGAGGGAAGCAGTAAGAGGTTAAAACCCTTTCAAAGAGGAATCCAAGGAACAAACACGCATGGCAGCATTCAGAAATGCTGAAATTAATTTGCTAGTAGATGAAATACTGGTAAATATTTACAGGGAATAAAATGTACAGAATCATTTCTTCTATAGGCTAATGGTCAATGGCATGTTCACCAGACACAATTTATTTACAGGAATATAAGAATATCCATCACCTGGGGCATGTGGGTGGCTCCGTCGGTTGAACATCCAATTTCAGCTCAGGTCATGGTCTCACGTTCGTGGGTTTGAGCCCCACATCAGGCTCTGTGCTGACAGCTCAGAACCTGGAGCCTGCTTCGAGTTCTCTCTCTCTCTCTCTCTCTCTCTCTCTCTCTTCCCTCCCCTGCTCACACTCTGCTTCTGAAAAAATAAAATGTTAAAAAAATATATATCCATTACTCAGGAAAGTATTCACAATGTGAATAATAATAAAAAATGTATAATATAATAATTTAAAAACTATAAGACGTGTAAAGAAGCAGGAAAGCTATAAGGAGAAAAATCAATCAATAGAAATGGGAGAAAACTGACACAGATGATAGAATTCAATAGGCAAAGACATTGAGTTATCACAACTGCATTGCCTATGTCCCAAAATGTACTAGTAATTTTCAACAGAGGAGTGCTTTCTCCCCCCAGGCAATGTTTGGCAATGTCTGGAGACAGTTTGGTTGTCACAATTTGGCAGAAGTGGTGCTATTGGCACGTAGCGGGGAGAAGCCAAGGTTGCTACTAACCATCCTACAGTGTACATGACACCCCCCACAACACAGAATTGCCCAGCCTGAAATGTCAGTAGTGCTGAGGTTGAGAAGCCCTGAACTAGAGGAAAGATTAAATGTGTTAAGTAGAGACACGGAAGATACGGAAAGACACAAAATGAACTTATAGAGATGAAAGCAATGACAGAGATGAAAAATACACTGGATAGGATTAATTACAGACTGGATATTGCAGAAAAAACAGGAGTGAACTTGAAGACATGGCATTATAAACTATACACAATGAACCCAGACAAAAACAAGTCTGGAGGAACAAAAGGAACAGAGCACCAGTGAGCTGTGGGCCAACTTCAAGTGGCCTAGTGTATACATACGTAACTGGAGCCCTGACAGAAAGAGGGGTGGGAGTGACAGAAAAAAACCTTTAAAGAAATAAACCCAAAAGTTTTCCAACTTTGATAAAGACTAGATCAAAGAAGTACAACAAACCCCAAGCACAAGAACATGAAGAAAATACCAAGGCAACATCATGATCAAATTGCTTAAAACAAGTTATAAAGAGAGAATATTAAAAGCAACCAGAGAGGGGGGCACCTGGGTGGCTCAGTCGGTTAAGCGGCCGACTTCGGCTCAGGTCATGATCTCACGGTCCGTGGGTTCGAGCCCCGCGTCGGGCTTTGTGCTGACAGCTCAGAGCCTGGAGCCTGTTTCAGATTCTGTGTCTCTCTCTTTCTCTGACCCTCCCCTGTTCATGCTCTCTCTCTCTCTCTCTGTCTCAAAAATAAATAAGTGTTAAAAAAAATTAAAAAAAAAAAAAAAGCAACCAGAGAGGAACAAACAAAACAAAACAAAACATGACATACACAGAGGAACAAAGATAACGATGACAGAACACTTCTTAACAGAAACAATGTAAACATTTGGGCACCTGGGTGGTTCAGTTGGTTAAGCATCCTTCTTCGGCTCAGGTCATGATCTCACGGTTCCTGAGTTCGAGCCCCACATTGGGCTTGCTGCTGTCAGCACAGATACTGTTTCAGATCCTCTGCCCCGCCCCCCACCTCTGCCCCTCCTCTGTTTGTGCTTTCTCTCTCAAAGAGAAATAAACGTTAAAAAAAAAGGAAAAATGTAAAAAAATTTTAAAAAGCGACATCTTTAAAGTACTGAAAAACAAAAAGCTATCCTATATATACTACGCTAAAATACCTTTTAAAAATGAAGGAAAAATAAAGACTTTTTCAGGCATTAAAAACCTGAAGTAATTTATCACCAGTGTTAGCCACATTGTAAAAAATGTTGAAGGAAATCTTTTAGGCAGAAATATGAAACTACCAAAAAGAATCAAAAGCATTGGAAATGGTAACAATAGAGGGAAATGTATTTGATTGTTCCCTATTCCTTGAATCTTCTAAAAAGATTACTTTTTAAACAATAGCAACAACAAAATAATGTAATGTGGGGTTTACAACATATGTGGAAGTGACATCTATGACAGCAATAGGACGAAGTAATGGTTTACTTGGAAGGGAGTCTGAGCGGGGGTCGTCTAGGAGCTCTTGTCTATGACTGAATGAAGTTGTTATACTTAGGAGAAGTATTAGAAAACTCATCTGGCCTAGAGGCTGAGTGAAGCTCCCTAATTTGGTAAGTATAATATTTATTTCCTAAGGAAAATAAAAAAGGAATGAAGGTATAGGCCGATTTGTACAGGGGCTTAATATGGATTTCCTCAGCAATAATATAGGTCATTGATTCTCCTTTTGAACATCCTATCCACAGCAGGCTTAGTAGACAGGCCTGTCCTAGGGTAGATTGAGATTGGGGAACAGGCATTCAGGAAGGTTCTCCTTTATGGTATATGGCAAGGAACAGACCAGCAAACTGGCCTTCTGAAAGCCAGGAGGACATGGCTACTAGAATATTCAGATGGGGAAGCCCAATCTGGATTAGGGATGCTGCTGCCCCAAATGAAGCTAATGGGCAAGTAGCCACCCTCTCCACAAGGCCTGGGTCTACTTCTAGAAGTCTTTTTATTTGTCCCTCACTTTGGGAACCCAGAAGTAACTGGTAAATCTCTTCATAATCACAGGGAGGCAAAGATATTCCTAAATATAAGACCAAGGCCAGAAATGAGGAATGCGGCCTCATTTACCAGTCACTGGGATTCACCTTGTGCCAACATTGTATTACCTAATGTTTTCATAGACTTGACCAATCATTTTGATATCGTGTAGATACAGAACTTGAAATAATTTGTCTTCAAATGTGAGGCTGCAGCATTTGGCCTTAAAGATGTCAAACCTAGAAACTGTAAAAGTTGGATTCTCAAAATAAAATATAACTGAAAGACGGACTAATTATCATGTGGAGCTTCATTAGCTATAAAATCCCATAGAAATTGTCTGGATCCTAGTGCTTCTGTTGGAAAGAACTGAATTATTCGTACAAACTCATAAACACAAATTAATTTCTCACTCTATACAGTACTCTGAGAATTAGTAATGTTTTGACCAAAAATGACAATTCCCTTAAAAGTTAACACATGGTTTTTATTTGGAGAGACAAGCTGGTAACAGTCTTAATCTGAGCACAGCAAAAGTCTTTTCCATGAACATGGAGAAGCTGGCTATATTATGTTCAACAACCTGTTTGTTATCACTCTTCCAAATAAGTGAGAAAGTTGTAGGTAAAAAAAAAAAAAAAAGATTAACATCAATGACATTTCTTCATGAGCTATGTTTTTATCTAAGCCATTTGGACTCTAGCTCTGCATCTGGATTTTACATGTATTGCATAGCTACTGTGCTACTCTGCATGGTTACTGTACAAATGAGATTTTGCTAGTTACCTTGCGATAAGCATGCACAAGTCTTAGTGGCTTACAACAACAAAGGTTTATTTCTCACTCATGGAATGTGTAAGCTGTGGCTCTGCTCAAGGTGTGTTCATTTTGAGATCCAGGTTGAAGCAGCAACACCTATTTAGGACACTCATTATTATGGCAGAGTGAAAAGAGCATAATGGCTGAACCAGGCAGTGACTCTTAAGCTTTCATTTATTTAATTTTTTTAAAAAAATGTTTGTTTATTTTGAGAGAGAAAGAGAGAGAGCGAGCATAAGTCGGGGAGGGACAGAGAGAGAGAGAGAAAATCCAAGCAGGCTCCAGTGCTGTCAGCGTGGGGCTCCAGGCGGGGCTCAAACTCATGAGCCATGAGATCATGACCTGAGCTGAGATCAAGAGTCTAATGCTTAACCAACTGAGCCACCCACGCGCCCCTCTTAAGCTTTTGTTTAGATGCTACATGACAATTATGCCTCACATTCCATTGGCCAAAACATATCACGTGGTTAAACCTAATGTTAATAGAGTGAGGAAGCGTGTGCCTCTCCTAGGAGGGGACTGCAAGTCACATGGAGATGTGTAGGATATATAATTCTCTTACAGGAAGTGTGGTGAATAATTAAGAACAATAATGCAATCTTCCAGTTGTTAAATGGGATGCATCTGATGAAGAAGTAATTCAACAGACCTGTTCTGATCATTCAAATAAGACGGGCTTGATTATTTATGCACTATCCTTGCAAATTTCATCACTACACTTCCAATTTAAGAATTATGAAACTTCTAGGGAAATATGAACCATTGTTCCTAAGTGCATTTGTGTGTTGTGGGTGGAAAGATGGAGGAGAAATGATTCCTTAACAGGACCAATCACTAACTAGTTACGCCAAAGATAGTGGTGATTCTGTGTAACAACAGTGCTCCAAAGCATTTATTCCTGTTCTTTTTAAAATGTATGGCAGCCACCACCATTCACAGTTCCTATCACTGTCCTTTCAACTTTGTCCCCTACTCAAAATCTTTTCTCAAGAAGAGCTGTCATTGATTTTTTTTTTCCCCTAGTATTCCATTGAGATGCCGCACGGTCTGAAGCTGAATGTCAGTGTATATCCCTCCAGCAATTCTTCTGACTGCAATCATCCCCACACCTTCGCTTTAGCTCATCATGTAGGAACCAGTGGTTATCCTGATGTCACGAACATGCGCTGGGCAGGAACTGTTTTTGAAGAGTTCTGCTACCATACAGATTTTGTAAGTCTCCATTTGTGATTCAAGAATTTTGATATGATGCTTGATTTTACAGTTCTTTGAAAGAGACTGAGCTCCACCACAATTTAAGGACCTTCATTTTTGTCTGTTGCCTGATTCTCCTCTCTTTTCCAGTTTCCATTACGATATGATGGTCTTCCTGATATTACTGTTACATTTTCTTTATTAGCGCATGTGAGACTTTAACCCCCACTCCCACCCCACTGCCTGTAGAGAGAAAATTCTCTATCATTATTACTGGATGAGATGAGTTAGCAAAGAGATTCTGAGTAATGGACAGACCTGAGAGAGTAGGCAAAGGTGAGATTATTCATTGAGCTTTGAACTTGCCAGTTGTCTTTGCCAGGCACATGAGTGGAGAGTTCAAGGTTTCCAGAAGATGAAAACCAGCCACTGAGTGGATGATCCGACAGAGGCATAAGCTTTGAACTAGAAAATCAGAAATTCGTCTTTCCCCTGGCAGGATGCTGACGTAGATGGAACACGTGCTATGAAGACTAAGATGAATGCAATTGCTGAAGAAGCGAATGTTCCTTAAAAGCCTTCTCAATCCACCAACAACGGGCTTCAGCAGTCCCAAAAGGGACTGAGAAGGGTCTAGGGTAAAGCCCCATCTTCATCAGTGTGAAAGAGATGACTGGCTGGTCAATATAGGATTCCTCCAACGAGTTTTCAAACTAGAGAGGAGACTCCCCTCCTTCTGTATCTAGGGGATTAGGAAAAGGCAGAATTCAAGAGACAAGGTGGCTGATGGCCCTGGCAAGGTCATTGGGCCCACATCCTGTGATAAAAACCAGCATGTGGTTTCTGGAAGAGACGGAGAATTCTGTCAGTTCTGATGTTGGTGCCTGTCCAGATATGTTCAGGCTAGCAGTGTGAGCAGTTTCACCAAGTATGTAAATCAGACTGGGCAGGAGTACAGCATGGACGTGGGGACTGTGTTCGTCAAAGCCAATCCAGGATTGAAAGCTAGTTGCTTAGATAAGAAATTTGGGCGCTGTCAACTATAAAAAGGTAAAGGGAAATTACATGCCCCTCTCTCCAAGGAGGAGTTGATACTCTGGTTAGATCTCAAAAAACTTATTAGTCTACAATTACCTATAGGCAAGGTCATTGTGATTAAAAACATGCCTTTTCTTTTAAAAAAAAAATTTTTTTTTTAACGTTTATTTATTTTTGAGACAGAGAGAGACAGAGCATGAACAGGGGAGGGGCAGAGAGAGAGGGAGACACAGAATTGGAAGCAGGCTCCAGGCTCTGAGCCATTAGCCCAGAGCCCGAGGCGGGGCTCGAACTCACGGACCGCAAGGTCAGGACCTGAGCTGAAGTCGGACGCTTAACCGACTGAGCCACCCAGGCGCCCCAAAACATGCCTTTTCTTCTCCCTCTTGCTTTCATAAGGTAAGCTGACATGACGCCTGCTCAAAACATTCAGATATTTTGTCCCTTTTTGGTACTTTCTCCTCACTCATGCAGCAGAAGGAACAAAATGAACGGAGGCCTGCCTCCTTGAGAAGCCTGGGTTATCTTTATTTCCATCCTTTCTCATCAGATGCTTTAGTTCCTGGGCTAAGTCCCTTGCAGAGAGAGTATAGTCTTAAATGGCCCAGGTAAAGCTATCTTCTTAAGCAGTTCTGAAAATCTTTCTTGTGCCTTGGAAATTTCTATGAAGAACATGATACACACCACACTGAACCTGTTCATGTCCTAGCTCGGTGTCATTCTATTGGTTAGGCAGAATTCACCCTCCCACAGGCAACATCAAAGAGAAAAAGAAGCAGGATTTTCAGGGCAACGGAATGTGTTCAGTGGTGTTCAGATTCCAGGTTTACAAACGGTAGGCTTTCATTTGCTATGAGTGTTTGCTCAGGATCATGATGGGGTAAGCAATATACTGGGCAGTGGACTTATAATAAACACATCGGATAATCCGTGCTTTACAGGTGTTTCACATATAAAATTCTTTCATGTGTAAGCCTGGGGAGAAAATGGATGTTCCACAGCCCTTCCTTCCCAGCAGGCCTTTTCTTTTGGAGAATAATGAAAATATATTGTTGCCTGCACATTCCCTATTTCTGCTCTCAGGAAGATTGTATCCAGGTGGCATGTGATTCCAGAAGGTCCATTTGATGATGGGTGAATGCTACAGATTAATTTGGCTAAATTTCGGGAAGTTGTGCCCAACTCTCTTGTCCCTTTTGAAGTGATGCACAGGATGGCAATGTGCTGCTGGCCTTTTGCAGTCGACTTTGTGATAGATGAAAGGACCGGCGTCATGTAAATGACGATAGTGTTCAGGCTTCCCATACATGGCTCCCATAAGAACAGATCTGTGTTAGCCAGACAATGATTCATAAGTCGTAATGGAAACAAAAAAGGGTGAGAAGATTAACAGTACAACATGAAACTCTCTTTCAGAGTTTCCGACTCAGTAGTGGGCCATGGTAAGGGAGAGTGTCATTATGGGGAGCTCACGGCTAGAATCACTGGATGTACTTACATCAGGAATCTCTCATTTTGTGCCAATATCCATCAGCCAAGATGGTAACCCTAGAATTCAGCTGTTCACCAGAAACTGTACTCTTAATTTGATGGCCTTGTCTGTTGGGAGCAGTAAGAGAGAAATGTAACATCGAATCGAGAACATTGCTGGGTATTTCAAAGGAAGACCATGAACTGGCATTTGCCACTTTCAGATTCCTTATGTCTGATTTATGACACAGTTTAGATCTGAAAATTCTCAAAAAAATAAGTTATGAGTATAATTACTTCAGGTAAACATCTTTGTTCATGTTGCTCAGAACTTCATGATTTGGTTTTTAGTTTAACTGAAATATATTTCAACATTCAATATTATTGTAGCATCATTACACTCAAGGTTCAGAAGTGAAGATTTCTTTTCCTGGGATTTCGTGCTTTGAGTGATGGTTGGGGCTCAATATTATGTAGCTGAGCCACTGACTATATCAACACTTATAACTCCACAAATATTTATTGAATATATAGTACTTGAATTGTAGGCTCAAAAGTGAACTAAATAATGATTCCTGTTGCAAAAGAGGTTAAGATCTACATGTCAAAATACCCTGATGAAATGTCAAAAATGCGATGTCCAACACCAAGATGTTTGCAAATTAAACTTTTTTCCACAGTGTCATCATTGTGGGATAATATAATTGTAGCTTTCAAATATTGGTTTGTGCTTAGTACCCAATTCTGTTCAATTTTTTCAAGTTTAAACAGTCGCCTCTCTTCAACGTTTTAAAATCCATGTTATTAATATTAATAGAGTATTTCAGTTCTCATAATACTCTGCTTGATAAAGATACTCGCCAGGCATTTGCATTCCTTTTAAAAAGAAAATTTATAAAGAATTCAGTAAGAAAAATCAAAGAAAAAATCATAAAGTTCATTCTTCTAAAATGTACAATTCAGTGGTTTTTAGTGTATTCGTAAGATTGTGCAACAGTCACCACCATATAATTACAAAATATTTTATCACTCAAAAAAGAAACCCTGAACTCATAAGGAGTAATCTTCCATTCCCTTATGCCCCAGCCCCTGGCAACCACTTATCTACTTTCTGTCTCTATGGATTTGCCTATTCTGGACATTTCATATAAACGAAACCACACAGTATATAGCCATTTGCATCTGTCTTCTTTCACTAAGTATAATGTTATCAAGGTCTGTGCATATTATAGCATGAATCAGTACTTCATTCCTTTTTTTTTTTTTTTTTTTAATGTTTATTTATTTTGAGAGAGAGAGAGGAGGGGGGCGGAGAGAAAGAGAGAGAGAATATCCCAAGCAGGCTCTGTGTTGTCATTACAGAGCCCGATGCAGGGCTCCATCCAGCCAAGGGTGAGATCATGACCTGAGCTGATACCAAGAGTCCCATGCTTAACCCATTGAGCCACGTAGGTACCCCAGTATAGCTTATTTAGAGAAATGTCTATTCAGGTTCTTTGCCCTTTTCTGCCTTGTTTTTTTGTTTTTGTTGTCTTGTTTTGTTTTCTTGAGTTTTTGTTTTTGTTTTTTAATTATTGAGCTGTAAGAGTTCTTTATATATTCTGGATACTAGACCCCTATAGATACATGGTTTGCAAATACTTTTTCCTATTCTGTGGACTATCTTCACTTTCTTGATAGTGTCCTTTAAAGGACAGCAGCTTTTAACTTTTTTTCTGCCATAACTTCATTGCTTCCATTTGGCCCAGGGCTGGGGAGAAGGCTCCAGGTGGTTACAAAGTTGCCTAATAGCTTCAGGCCCAGGCTCAGAGGCAGCAGTGGGATGCCAGAGCGGCCCCTCAAAGGCCACTGGGTCCCGGAGACTCCTAGTGGGGCTTGAAGGAGCTTTTGAAGAGATACTCGCCCAGCCAGCCTGGGGGCGGCCAGCCTAAGCAGGTGAGTCAGGTGGTCGCCCATCTTGATGAGTTTCACCTCTACATCCAGGAGGTAATGCTCCAGGAAGTCACAGAGCCAGGGGTCTGTGTGGGCAGAACCCAGGCATGCAGCCCAAGAGGGACGGGGCCAGGTTCTTCTCCCGGACCCTGGGGGCTTCCAGGGCTCCAGGGTTCTACCCCACTCTTCTCAGGAAGATTCTGGGTGTCCTGGGAGAGGGCATGGCCATGCGTGGGTTTCTCATGTTCAAGAGGCCCCGGAGCCCTGGCGCTTGTCCTGGCCAACTAGGGAAGCAGTGGCCACCGCCCTCCAGAGCTACAACCTCGTGGGGTCAAAATAGACGCCCAGAGAGAGGTAGGTGTCGGAGGCCCTCAGATGCCTACCGGCCGGCCCGTTAACAGCGGCCTCCACCTGGATGGAATAATTCTGATGAATCTGGGAGCTCGCGGTGGGTCGGCTGGTCGGCCATGAGGAGCTAGGCCCCCAAAATGGTGTTGGCTGGTCCTGGAGGCAGAGGATGGCTGGAGTATGGTTCTGAAGTGAAAAGAGATTGGAGGGTGGTCACAGGCTGGAGGAAGGGGCATCTTCCGGGTCTGTTATGGCCAGACATTCTGGAAGCAAGATGCAGAGCTGCAGTACCTCCAGGAGCCCTGCCCAGTTTTTAATTTTGATGAAATTTAATTTATGTAATTTTTACTTTGGTTGCTTGTGCCATATAAGAAACCATTCCCCAATCTAAGGTCATGAAGATTTGCCCCTACGTTTTCTATTAACAGTTTCATAGTTTTAGCTCTTGCATTTCCATCTTTGATCCACTCTTAATTAAATTTTGAATATCTGTGAGATAGGGGGCCAATTTCATTCTTTTGCATGTGGATAGCTAGTCATTTTCTAGGCAGTTTTGCTTCTATTAAAAAATATGGAGGGGCACCTGAGTGGGTTAGTCAGTTAAGCATTCAACTTCGACTCAGGTCATGATCTCTCAGTTTGTGAGTTCAAGCCCCACATTGGGCTCTGTGCTGACTCTCAGAGCCTGGAGCCTGCTTCAGGTTCTGTCTCCCTCTCCCTCTGTCCCTCCCCTGCTCTGGCTGTCTCCCCCTCTCTTTCTCTCTCAAAAATAAATAAACATCATTAAAACGTTTTTTTGAAAATATGGAAAGTGCTGATAAAAGAACTGATATAATTCTAATGAAATACCATATTAACAAAACGAGAACTCAGAATCTCTAATTTCTAGGTTCATGTCCAATTACACTGGTTTTCGTCTAAGAGAAACTACTAAATCTCTTTTGTTTAACTTTGAAAATCATTTGAGCGTCATAGATTTGTATGAAGTCTCTGAAATACCAACTGTCTATAGGTTTTGGTAGTTTTCTTAATCTTTATTTATTTTGAGAGAGAGAGAGTGTGAGCAGGGGAGGAGCTGCGGGGAGGGAGACACAGGATCAGAAGCAGGCTCCAGGCCCTGAGCTGTCAGCACAGAGTCCGATGTGGGGTTCGAACCCACGAACCGTGAGATCATGATCTGAGCTGAAGTCGGACGCTTAACGGACTGAGCCACCCAGGCGTTTCTTATAGGGCATTTTCAAAGAGCAAACTGTTTGAGCTAACTTTGAGTTCCTCAGTCGGTAACTGGTATTCTGACCATGAAGCAAACAGTTTTTAACCAATAGTGAACTGTATATTTTGTATGTTTTATGTTGGTATTACTTTCCCTCCATATATTTATAGCAATGACTGGATAGCCAATATTTGCAGCTATACCCTCTTATTTCAGAGCATTTTCTTGACTTGGCTTTAGTCAATTGTAGCTGTGAAATCTGAATCCTGTTCTTCTGTCACCCATAATGTTCCCTTGCCTGTTTGTAACTAGAAGTATGGAGCTGTTTTATTCAGAAGTAGTCAATGAAATGACAAAAGTCTCAAATGAGTAAAATTTGGCTTCATCCACCTAATTTTTTTAATTAGTGCAATTTCCAACTTAGCCTTCCTGGTCAAGGAAATATTGGCTGCCTTTGAACATGTTATAGAAAAAAAAAGCACTTAGAGCAATGCACCTACATTCCTCAAAGACATTCAGACCTAAGGTTACTCTCCAACCTGGCTGCTGTGGAACTGGCATTCTAACAAGCAGATGCTGTAAGCAAGAATGTGAATTATTAATGCACCAGAGCATTGTCACCAACAGACCACAAAATCTATTTTAAAAATTCTTTTACATACATAGTACAGATTCTGTTCTGGCACTGTATGCTCTAAAAGCTGCAGATACATTTTAGAAAACACTGATGAAGCCATTACTCTTCTGTCCATTTGTTCATAGTATATGTCATTATTCAAGAAATTTAAGAACCATAATGATGGAAAATCACACAGAAAGAAAAGTAAAGGAACATGGACTCTGTCAGAAACAAGGGCTACATTTTTATTCAAGAGGTCCCTAATGATGGAAAATCACAGTGAAAGGCAGAAGCGAAACCAGGATTCCATAAAGGACCTGACACACACCAGTAGTACAAGTAGGAGAACAGTCATAGCAGACGCGTAAAAATAAAGAAAAACAAAATTAACGAGAGACAAGCTGTACTGGGGCTGACGCACAAAACAGCAACAAATCACAGTGAATTCTGAAGATTAATTTCAAAGAATCTTCTGAAATAAGCAAGGAGACAGACAGCATCAATATTAATGAAGCTGAAATGGAACTCCAAAAGAGCCACAGCATAAAATGGCACATGAATGTTTTGTTTTTAAATGGATTGTAGATTGGATCACAGGACCATCAGGAAAATGAAGGGACATTCACAAGAACATCATAACAGGGCCAGCTGTGTGATAAGCAATTACAACATCAGTGCTAAAATCTCCAATGTAAAAGAGAAACATCAGTGTTGAAATAAAAGAAAATGTCAACAGTCTGCAGATGAGGTAAAAGAAAGTGAAGAATAGATTTTATTGAGACTCAATAGCCTGCACTATGTCAATATCGAATGTCTTTGACAAAACAGACAATAGGCATTCGAAGAAAGATCAAAATTTGATTCCATCTTGTATTGTGCTCAATTTCCCTTCAGATTGTCAGCTAAAGCAGCCCTGGGATCAGCCCAGTGCTTCCACCGCTTAAACTACTTACTGGTTGTAAACTGGATGCTTTTGGAAGCTGTGCAACTTTGGCCCCTGGAGTTCTGCAAATGTATCTCTTGTGCATCCCTGTAAATCAAATTTAAATGAATCAATTTTTAATTTTTAAGTGTGTTAATTGTGCAGGCTGCTTAGAGAAGTTTTAGATCCCAAATTTTTATAAAATGAAGGAGTTGTTATTAAAAGGCAAATTATCATACTCCTGTTGCTTTTATGGAGTGCTGACTTCCAGATGGCCAGGTCCAGGGGCTGCGTAGCAATGTAGTTATGGCAGTCCGCTTGGCCCTTCCATTGCTTATGTGGTTCCACAGAGGGAGAAAGTAACACCCACTTCAAGCTTTTTGTCTCTTCCTGTAGTTCCACAACATTTGTGATTGCAGGTGGTTGAGTTCTTCTAACCACTAGCTGAGCCAAAGCCTGTTTGCAGACGAAGGAAGAGTATAGGGAGGTTCACTTCCCATCCACAATTAGAAAAGCAAGTCATGTATGGCATGAAACAGCCTCAGTATGGTTGGGTTCTTCACCAGTCTCTTCTCAAAAGATGGGTGGGAATTTATCGGCATTTCTGGGGAACTCAAGTGCTTCCTGAACTACCATAAGGAAATAATATTAGCACTGTAGTAATAGAAATATGTTTTAAGATTCCTTGGTACTCTTCCCTTGAAGAGCTGGTACTTAATTCCTCTCTCCTTGTTAGGGGATGGAATTAGTGACAAAATATGATAGAAATGATGGGGCCTGATGTTGGAGACTAGGTCATACAAGGCATTGAAGTTTCTTTCTTGCTCGCTCTTGAATAATTCCCTTAGGGGAAAGCAGTGGCAGTCTCATGAGGTAATCTCAAGAGACACTCAAGCAATCTAAGGAGAAGCCCATTGGCGGAGGAACTGAGCCTCCGAACAGTCAACAGGAGTAATGGAGACCTTTTGTCAAGAACGATGTGTATGAGCCATCCTCTCGTCCCAGTCAACCTTCAGATGGCTGGAGCCATGGCTGACCTCTGGAATGCAACCTCATGAGAGTCCCTGAGCTGGAATCCGTCAGCTAAACTTCTTCTGAATTCTGAACCCACGGAAACTGTGAGATAATAAATGTTTGCTGTTTAATCCACTAAGTTTGGGGATGATTTAGTACGTAGCAACAGCTAATACAAGCCATTGCCATTTATTTGTGGGACTTATGTGCCAGGTTCTGTGCAAAACTTCTTATAAGAGAATGAGCTTCTCCAGAGAGGTCTAAGAAGCTCTGCTTTCAATGCACATATGAATCGGCCTATTAAAAATGCTATATTCTGTGGCTCATCCCCTGAAATGGGCCATATGAATCTGTATTTTAACTAGCTTCCCAGGTAATTCTGATGCAGTTGGCTAGAGCACACTATTTGAGAAATATTGCTTCAAGCCTTTACCTATTTCCTTCAGAAAATGCATATCTTTTAAATATAACCCTCTGCGCATGTTGTTCCTATAAAAAAAAATTATTGCATTTTTATTTTTTAAAATGCTACCCAAAGACTGTATTGGAGTTTCTGTAAAGAGGAGATAATGTGTCCTGACGAGAGGATGTTTTTGAGACTAACAATTCCCCAAACCAGACTATTTAGAAGGTTGTCTTCTTTGCTTTGATGAACATACGGGGTAGATAGAATACCTATACTCCCCAGGGAATTTTGGAGTTGCATTAGGGTAATTCTATATAGGGTAATTCCTAAACATCTAGGGCTCATTTGGTCACAAGTTTATCTAATTTTTAAGAGGTAAAGACAGGGACCATCTCAGAGGAGTAGATAGTTGCCAACACTGTGGATCTGAGGGTCCATAGGCCTTTCCCCAGATAGAAATCTCCTTTACTCTCATAGGATAGGATAGATTCATTCTCTTATCTTAACCATCTCTTTTAAAATATAAATACTTAAAAAAAGAAAATGTAAATAATTTTGGGACATAATGTTCTTTTTTATTAAAAAAAAATTTTGTTGCGCCTGGGTGGCTCAGTCAGTTGAGCGTCCGACTTCAGCTCAGGTCATGATCTCGCGGTGAGTTCGAGCCTCACGTCAGGTTCTGTGCTGACTGCTCAGAGCCTGGAACCTGCTTCAGATTCTGTGTCTCCCTCTCTCTCTGCCCCTGTCTGCTCATACTCTTTCTCTCTCTGTCTCAAAAATAAATAAAAACATTAAAAAACTTTTTTAAAAATTTTTTTAGTGTTTATTTTTGAGACAGAGAGAGACAGAAAATGAGTGGGAAGGGGCAGAGAGAGAGACACACACAGAATTCAAAGCAGGGCTTTGACGCAGGGCTTGAACTCACGAACACATGAAATCAAGACCCGAGCTGAAGTCGGACGCAGACGCTTAACCGACTGAGCCACCCAGGTACCTTGGGACAATAATATTCTTAACCATCTATCCCTGAAAGAGAGTGAATGCATTAAATCTTTTTTGTTTGTTTGTTTGTTTCCTGTTAGTTTTAGAAAGGAGTAGGGGAGGGAGAGAAAGAAGGGCTATTTTGTGGAATCTATGATACCTCAGTCATAAGGAGCACCTTTATTAGATGTAGTTTTATTTTGTAACTTTAAAATATTTATTTATTTATTTATTTATTTATTTATTTATTTATTTATTTAACGTAAGCTTGATACCCAGTGCAGAGCCCAATGTGGGGCTTGGACTCACGACCCCGAGATCAAGACCTAAGCCTGATGTCGGGCTTGAACTCATGAGCCTTGACATCATGACCTGAGTTGAAGCCGGACGCTCAACTGACTGAGCCACCCAGGTAGTCCTCGATGTATTTTTTAAAAAGAAAAAGTACTTCCAATTTTAACTGGAAGATGATATCAATTGTAAGATATATTTTGATTTCTGAGATATTCAAATGTGAAAAATATGCATTTTAGATGACATAAATATAATTTCATGGCCGACAACAGTGGTTATCAACCACTTACCACCGGTAGGGGAGAGTCTGGACAATGAAACTATGTCTCATCTTTGTGTTTTAAAATGCTAAATATTATGATAGAAAGTAATATTGAAATTTTAAACTACTAATGTAATTATTGTATTTGTACTTAAAATCACAGCAATGAAAGTGATTCGTAACACTTTTTACTTTTCAAGATTTTATTTTTGGGGCGCCTGGGTGGCGCAGTCGGTTAAGCGTCCGACTTCAGCCAGGTCACGATCTCGCGGTCCGTGAGTTCAAGCCCCGCGTGGGGCTCTGGGCTGATGGCTCAGAGCCTGGAGCCTGTTTCCGATTCTGTGTCTCCCTCTCTCTCTGCCCCTCCCCCGTTCATGCTCTGTCTCTCTCTGTCCCAAAAAATAAATAAACGTTGAAAAAAAAATTAAAAAAAAAAAGATTTTATTTTTAAGCAATCTCTACACCCAACACGGGGCTTGAACTTACAACTCCAAGATTAAGAGTTGTATGCTGTACCGACTGAGCCAGCCAGGTGCTCCACTACTTACTTTTTATGATCTTACAACCTAATTGGAAATGACCAAATGATCACAATGCTTATATACATAAGGAATTTTTTTGGTAAAAGGTGAGCTTTTCATTCACTCATTCATGACAATACAGGGCCCTTCAGTAGTGCTATCAAGGGTTTGGCAAAGGCTTGGGGTGGATTGTTGGGGAGGAGGGGGAGAAAACAGAATAATCTTGTAGCCTAAAGATATACTTATCATTAATAAGAGGTCTAGAATATGATTCTATCTTTCTTTACTGGGCTCTCCCTACTAAACTTCCTATCCTCCTTCCTTCCTCCGTTACCTCTCACTCTTAGAGAAAGCAGGCACTGTCAGACCAGAATTCCCTCAATGTCCTGGCAACACAGCTAACAACCTACACTACAATAACTTCTATTCCTCCAACTTCTGAGGAGGAGGCATCCCTGCTCCTCTTGTGTAAGGCCAATCCCTCCATCTCTGCCCTAGACTTTACTTCTTTTGATTTTTCAGAGAACTGAAACTGTTACTGCTTTTTCCTGTCCTTAATTTTAACCAATGCATCTCTACTGGCTCCTTCCCACCCATCTTTAAGCATCCTCAAGTGTGTCTCATTTTCAAAGTTCTTTGAAATAAATAGAAAGCAGTGAGTACAAGTAAATTGAGTGAAATTATAAAACCCAGGCAGATCTTAGATGAAAGATCCTGACTCCTCAACTGCACAAAGCATCTTCCCAGAGAGCCTCTGTGCCCCATATGCTAACTATTCATTCCTTCAAAACAAATATTTGTTAAGCACCTTCTAGAATTGTGGTGGAAAGCTGGAAATGTTTTCATTCACCAGAAAAAATAGAACTTGGCTCCAAAATTCCAACTGGAATATATATTTTTCATGAGCTTCCTAATTAGAAAGTTAGAGAGAAGCATGTTTTCTTTGTAGTTGGGAAGGAGTAACCATAAGTAAGGACCGAAATGCTTGGCCACTTGGATGAAACCTTTCCACCAAGACTACTTGTTCTACTCCTGGTCAATAAGAAACAGAACTCGAAGTATGGTAACTGTTACAGATTCTTGACATTGAAACATTTCATTTTTAAAAAAAATTTTTAATGTTTATTTATTTCTGAGAGAGAGTGAGAGCGCATGAGTGGGGGAGGGGCAGAGAGAGAGGGAGACACTCTGAGTTGTCAGCACAGAGCTTGACGTGGGACTCGAACCCACGAACTGTGAGAACATGACCTGAGGTGCAGTTGGATGCTTAACCAACTGAGCCACCCAGGCGCCCTGGCATTGAAACATTTCTATACTCAAAACAGCCAGCCATATTCTATTATGCTGAAATATTTTACAAAGATGAATTAATGCAGTTTAAAGACCCAGTTTCTTCAGAAAAAATTACAATAGCATCAAAAATATGAAATACTTTTCGGACTAAAGGCATGCAAGAAGTGTATACTAAAAACTATATAATGTTGCTGAGGGAGGTTAAAGAAGACCTAAATAAGAGGAAAACTGTACTTTGTTCATGGGGTTGAAGACTAAATATTGTTAAGACGTAAATTCTCCCCAAATTGATCTATACATTCAATGCAACCCCAATAAAAATTCAGCAGGCCATTTTATAGAAATCGACAGACGGGTTTGAAAATTCAAAAGGAAATGCAGAGGACCTAGCATAGTCAAAACAAGTGAAAGAGAAGGACTAAGCTGGAGGACAAACTCTGATTTCAAGACTTGGTAAAGCTTCAGTAACCAAGACAGTGAAGTGTAATGGCACAAAGACAAACAGATCAATGAAATAGAATACAGAGTCTAGAAATAGGCCACATGATTTTTTTGGAAAAGGTGTGCAGGCAGTCCAGTGGAAAAAGGGTAATCTTTCTAGCAAATGTTGCTGGAATGTTTGGATATGCAAACATGCAAAACAATGAATGGATATAGGCATACATCAAAACTTGTCAAATTGTACATTTTAAATATGTATGATTTATTGTATGTCCTATATACCTCAATATAGCTGTTTAAAAAACATTATTTATTTCTGAAAATCCAGGGTGATTTTTTAGATGATGTCAGAAGTCTTTCAAATTGGAATTGGAATGACATTTGGGTTAGGATTTCCTATAGATAGATAAACACAGTAAGAGTTCATACCAGCCTAAGTGCAGATGCTATCATTGGATCATCTTCTTTTGAACTTAAAGAATTTCTTATTGGGATGCCTAGCTGGCTCAGTTAGAAGATCTCAGGGTCGTGGGTTCAAGCCCCACATTAGGTGTGGAGCCTACTTAAAAAAAAAAAAAGATATTAAAAAATAATGTTCTTATTGTGTTGGGTTAGAGTTAGTGACCAGAACCAATTGTCATTTTTGCTGAAAGTTAAAAGAATAGAATTTTAACTTTCAAAGGAGAAAAGTAATTCTCCAAAATAAATTAACATTTTAGAGTGATATAATTCATTCAAATTTTTTTCTATCATCCTTGATAATCTCAGTTGGTGCTATTATATTAGGCAGAAAATCCTATTGCATTTAGTGGCTCATCATGCTAAGGAAGTTAAATGACTCCTAGAATCCCCCAGAGTAAAATTCTAAGCGTAACAGTTTAGCTTTTCATATACTCTGACAGCATCCTAGCTATTAGAATAACAACTGAGCTTGCTTTAGTGGTGAAGAGGTTTGTCATTCCAAAGACCTGGGTTACATGTCCATTGAGCAATGACTGGATAAAAAAAACATGAAATACCCACAAAGGCATGTAATTCAGTCCTAAAAAAGAATGAACTCCTGATACATGCTACAACATGGATGAACTGTGACCACGTGCTAAATGAAATAAGCCAGACACAAAACAAGTGTTATATGAATCCATTTACAGGAGGTACCTAGAGTAGCCAAATTCATAGAGACAGAAAGTAGAGTAGTGGTTCCCAGGGGCTGGGAAGAGGGGCAAAGGGGAGTCAGTGCTAAATGGGCACAGAGTTTCAGCCTGGGATGATGAAAAAATGCTAGAAGTGGATGGTGGTGATAGTTGCAAGGCGATGTGAATGTACTTGATGCTACTGAGCATCAAGTACTGAAGTATACTGAGTATACTGAAGTATACTCTTCAAAATGGTTAAAATGGTAAATTTTATTTGTGCAGATTCTACCACAGTAAAAATAAATGTTTTTGGAAAGGTCTGGGCTGAGAACCGGTTCTGTCACTTCAGACTTCTGAGATCTTGGGCTATATGGGAGACACAAGTTCCTCATATGCAAAGAGGAGTAATACCTACCTCACATGTTTTGTGAGAGTGAAATGGGATAAATCATGTAAAGTATTTAAAAAGTTTTTTGGACAAAGTAAAAGTGAAGGAGTGGTAGTGAGTATTAGATGTATGTATCTACCTTGAATCTCCAAGGGGAACAATTTGTTGAATGAATAAATGAATGAACGGTAGGGCACTTTTTCTAGTGTATCTGACATGTTAGGACAAGGACAATTACATGACTATGAATATTCGCATAATGACTTAGAGTCCGCAGAGAGCTTTCACAAACATACCTTGTTGGAATGTCCCAATAACATCAGGAGCAGGGTAGGTGTGAGACCACTGTTGCTAACCGCCAGGAACCCATGGCGGTGCAGCAGCTGGGGTGGTTAGTCCAACGGAAGAGTGGAGGGCAGCAAACCTAAACTTTAAACCCCGGGTTCAGAATCCAGGGTCTCTTCCACAGACTCAGAATGACCAACAGGACAGAAAAGTGTGCAGAGCAGAAGATCATATGAAGGGTTGGTGGGTAGTACCACAGTTTGGTTCCTTTGCCCCAGATAGCCTCCCTTCCCTCAAGTGTAAAAATTAGTTACTATGCCTCTGGCAATAGGGGTTAAAATGGGAGTTCGCAGCCTCTGAGATAAGGTGTCTTGATGGTGAGTGAGAGCTAGAGAGGGTGGGAAAGAGAAACCTGACACTGATAACCTCTAAGGAAGAAAGAGCACCGTCCTATGAGCTCATCTCCATTGTTGTGAAGAAACCCTGCAGAGATAAGGGGAAGCCCTCTCACTTCTTGGCCCAGGACTTCTCCTAGTCTCAAGTCACTGTCCTCCTCTACTGTTGTGTGATTACTGCATTTTATATGGGGTGGAAGATGGAGAAGGCAAAGCTGGAAATAGACAAGGAAACAGAGCCTGTGCAAACTGGAGCAGATTAGATCTAGACTGTGATTTTTTGCTAGAGATTGAGGACAGTGATTTATGCAGTAAGTGAGGAAGGTACCTTGCCAAGAAATGGGACAGTCGGCAGAAATCTGCAGCAATGAAATGAGTCTATGGTGTATCCCATGCATTATTTATTATCTGTGGCAACTCTTCTTCCGTAATTCCCCAAGCTGTCTTTTTGTTTTGTTTCGTTTTTACTGAATAGATTTTTAGAGGTGTTGTTTTCTACCGACGAAACACAATTTCTGCCCTTGAATTCCACCACTGACGTGTGTACCAAACCCTCATTTCCTTTAAAGTGTCAGAATTGAGTCCTAAGAAAGCCAGATAGCCATACAATCACCGGGAAAAGTGCTTGAAGCAAAGCCTTAGTGAGATGACTCCAACCTCAAACTGCATGGCAAGCACACAGTTTTCCCAGCGCCTTCATCGTGCCAGAGGTGATCTTCCTATAGGCTCTTTTGTTGTCTGCCCGCCTAAGATGCTCTTTCCGGCTCTAATGAGTGAGGCTACAGACACATGTCAGTGCTCCTTTCTCTCCACTCCTCTGACCTCGGATAGCATGTGGCCAGATTCTGTCTCCATCGTTACAGCAGAAAGTGCTATCTTTAAAGGACGGTGCCTTTTGCAGTCTTGTAAGAACTCCAGCTGGTCTGGCAAAGGTTGTAACCTATTTCACATCTTAAAGGACTACTCTTTATTTTGGGATGTCTTTAAAAAGCAACACTCTACAACTACCTGTTTCCTCATGTGAAATTTCCCATGTCCTTTAACCACTGTGCATAAAAACACACTCAGGAGACATAAATACCTACAAGTAAGATCTGAAAAACTCGATGTTAAGAATTATTAGAATGTTATTAAGTGTTCATAGTAAGAATCTTTAAATAGAAACTTCTTGAATGAACATCTGTACAGCACAATATATTTTCAGATCATATCAGGTTGTTGGTCTGCTAAGAGACCAAGAAAATTTCATATGGATATGAAATCGTGATGGTTTCTAAAGCTATGATGTTTCTACCAGGAAAAGACATATCTGCTCCTAGTATGTGTTGTCCAGAGAGAGTCTGATCTACAGTCATACAGGTGCTACGTTAGCTGCTTCTGGGTTAAAGAAGAAATTGAGGCATTGATAACTGATGAGGGTGATAATGTAATAGAGCTTGTGGGTAGTGCAAGGCCCCCTGGAGGAATGGAGCTCAAGATAGGAGGGGCTATTTCTTAATAGGAAAAGGGTCTTAGAGAGGAGATGAGAGTCACAAAGTTTAAAGAAGGCAGTAGGTGGCCTAAACAGTGGGTATTTAGGAGATTCTGGCAGCCTACATGGGGAGTGAATTAGTTTGCTCAGGCTGAGGTAACAAGTACCACAAATTGGGTGGCTTAAATAACAGAAATTTATTTCCTCATGGTTCTGGGGGCTACAAGTCCAAGATCAAGGTGCCAGCATTGTTGGTTAACTCTGAGGGCCTCCCTCTTTGGGTTTAGGTGGCCATCTTTCTGTGTCTTCACATGCTCATCCTTCTGCGTCCTAATCTCCTCTTCTTATATGGACACCAGTCATAATGGATTAGGGACCATGAATATGATCTCATTTTACCTTAATTACCTTTTTAAAAGCCATCTGGGGTGCCTGGGTGGCTCAGTTGGTTGGGCAGCCGACTTCAGCTCAGGTCATGATCTCACATCTCGTGGCTTTGGGCCCCACGTTGGGCTCTGTGCTGATGGCTCAGAGCCTGGAGCCTGCTTCAGATTCTGTGTCTCCCTCTCTCTGCACCTCCCCAACCCTCACCATGTGTGTGTCTCTCTCAAAAATAAATAAACGTTAAAAAAATAATAATAAAAGCCCTCTCTCCAAATACAGTCAACTCTGAAATACTGGAGGTTAGGACTTCAACATATGGATTTGGGAGAGACACAGTTCAGCCCACAACAGAGAGCATTCTAGGGAGAGGTACAGAAACACGAAGTATATGAAAATTAGTGTCTGCTACAGCAAAGGGTAATGTGCTCCTTGGGAAGTGGAGGGAGGAGATGGGGATGGAGAGGTAAATGAGGTTTACAGGACTGAGGGTCTTGTCTAGCACGCTGTGAAGTTTGGATTTTACCCTGGAGACTACGAGGAGCCATGGAAAATTTTAAGTTACGGCAACGGCACAATCAAATCTGTGTTTATGAATGCTCTGTCTGCATAAGGGATTGAATTGTAGAGAAAGACAGTGTTTGAAAGCAGGGAAATTAATTAGGAAGTTAAGGAGGAATCCAGAGAGAGAGAGGGCAAAGTAGGAGGAGAGGGTTTTTAAGATGTTGTCTAGAGACTGTAATGGAGGAGATGGTGTGGAAGACCCTGAAGCTATACATGAGGAAGTCAAGAAAAGAAGTCAAGAAATATGTCCTTGAGGGGCACCTGGGTGGCTCAGTCAGTTAAGCGTCCGACTTTGGCTCAGGTCATGATCTCACGGCTTGTGAGTTCAAAGCCTGCACCTGGCTCTCCACTGTCAGCACAGAGCCCACTTCAGATCCTCTGTGTCCCTCTTTCTCTGCCCCTCCCCCCGCTAGTACTCTTTCTCGCTCAAAAATGAATACATATTTGACTTTTTAAAATATGTATTTATTTTTGAGAGAGACAGCGTGTGAATGGGGAAAGGACGGAGAGAGAGGGAGACACAGAATCTGATACCAACTCCAGGCTCTGAGCTGTCAGCACAGAGCCTGACGTGAAGCTTGAACTCACAGACTGCAAGATCATGGCCTGAGCCAAAGTTGGATGCTTCACTGACGGAGCCACCCAGCTGCCCTGAAAAATAAATGAACATTAAACAAAAAAAGAAGTTCTTGAAGGAAGGCAAAGGGTACAAAAGGCACAGAGAAGGTGATTAATGAAGCGAAAAGATGTAAGGATAAGGAGAGATTCAGATACGTTTATGGATGGAGGAGAATAAAAGTAGTTCCTGCCTGATGCCTCTGTTTTTGTTTTTGCTTCTGCTGAGAGAATGGTGGATGACGTCTGGGGCTTGAGGAGAATGGTAAAGGTTTGAAGTAGACATTATGAATAGAAGGAATAAAATAATTTCTGGGCCACTCTGAAACCTCAGCGGGTAAGGCTCTCGTAGGAGTGGCATCAGGATCGCAGTCTTGGAACAGAGAAATTGAACTAGGTTGCTTTCCGCTTGGATGGCTGACGGGGTTCATGAGGCTAAAGTCCTAGGCTGAGGGGACTGAAGGGGCTGGTGAGAGAATGGCTGACATTTTGGGATGCAGGTGAGGGCGAGGAAAAGGAACCAGGAAGGGGCTCGAAGCGTGACAACCTAAGACACTGAAGGGAGAGATAAGGCCTGAGAGCCAAGTTTAAGGACAGGGAGGTGTGGAATGCAGGGGCACACGGAGTGGTGGCAACAACAATGAGGCTTCTGAGTAAAGAGTTGAGAGGAAGAACAGTTTCAGGTAGTGCCAGGGTCTTGAGGTCAGTATTAGTGAGTGGAGATGTGTGGTAGGGTTACATAGTAGAGTCTGATATTAGACCTAAAAGGAAAACTTCCAAAAAGTGCTGTCAACATGGCGCTTTGGTTTGGTCTTTTTTGAACGTTGGGCTTGGGGAAATATTGGAAACCTCTGTTCCCTAAGGAAGATGAAAGTGAAAAGATAGAGCTCTGAAAATCAAGTACATCTGGGGACCATTAATTATATGTAAAAACAAAAACACCCTCAAAACAAGAAACAGGACAGGAGAGGTAAGCACTATGCCACTTGCAATGTTAAATAATTAGCTAGAAAGAGTTCTTGGCCTAAATCTTCATAATAAGGCAATTTTATTTGGCTTATACTTCCTATAAATCTTGAAACAAGAGAACTTTTATTTAAGGTTTGTTATATAAATCCCCCCTACCCCTGAAAAACAGCTTGAATTCTCTTTTATGTTTTTGTCATCCTCCTGGGGTTATGAGTTTGATTAGTAAAGTGGACCTGTAATTTCTAACTTCACACTCTCCACTTAATCTAACTATTCATTATTGCCCTAATTTCTCCCTCCAGAAATCAGTTTTTAGACAGCTTTCTTTCCCAAAAAACTGTCTATACTATTAAAATAAAAACAAAAAAAAGAAAGAAAGAAAGAAAGAAAGAAAGAAAGAAAGAAAGACAAACCATTAACCTTATTTATTTAGGGTATTCTGTAGGAATCTTTAAAGTGTATATAGCTATACATGAATGTTCACAGTATTATTCATAATATCCAAGAAGTGAAGAGAACCCAAACTGTTTATCAGCTGATGCATAAATAAGTAAAATGTCATATATCCATACAATCGAATATTATGTGGCAATAAAAAGAAATGATATACCAATACATGCTATTGCTCAGATGAACCTTGAAAACGTTGTGCTAAGTGACAGAAGCCAAACACAAAAAGCCACATATTGTCTGACTCCATTTTTCAAATGCCCTATCAGAATAGGCTGACCCACAGAGACAGGAAGCTGATCAGTAGTTTCCAGGGACTGGGGAGGTAGGCGGCGGGGGTTGGGGGGGGAGGTCAGAGGAATGGGGAATGACTGCTAATAGGTGCAGGGTTTCTTTTTGGGGTGATGAAATGTTCTAGAATTATACAGTGGTGATGTACATTATGAATATATGGTTGACCCTAAACAATACCAGTGTCAACTCCATAGGTCCACTTAAATGTACATTTTTTTGATAAATACAGTTCAGTACTCTAAATGTATTTTCTCTTATGATTTTCTTAATAACACTTTATTTTCTCTAGCTTACTTTATTGTAAGAATATGGTATGTAATGGGGTGCCTGGGTGGCTCAGTAGGTTAAGTGTCCGACTTCAGCTCAGGTCATGATCTCCTGGATTGTGGGTTCGAGCCCCACATCGGGCTCTGGGCTGACAGCTCGGAGCCCGGAGCCTGCTTCGGATTCTGTGTCTCCCTTTCTCTCTCTGCCACTCCCTGATTTGTGCTCTCCCTCTCTCTCTCAAAAATAAATAAATATTTTTAAAAAAGAATATGGTATGTGAAACATATAACATATAAGATATGTGCTATCAACTGTTTATATTATACGCAAGTCTCCTGGTAAACAGTAGGCTATCAGTAGTTAAGTTTTGGGGGAATCGAAAGTTATATGCAGATTTTCAACTCGTGGGGCATCAGTGCCTCTAACTCCTAAGTTGTTCAAAGGTGAGTAGTACTAAAAACACTGAGTTATAGATCTTGAAAAGGTGAATTTTATGATATGTGAATTATATCAATAAAAAAATAAGGTGAATAAAGCTACTATAGATTAAAGTAAGGCCTGAAAGCGTTTACTCTAATTTAATGCCCCATGGCTAGTTTGTTTTGCTTTGCTATACTATAGTATATTATAGATATACTGTATAATACACTATATACTATATTATACATCCCTAAGATATAAAGTTCGCTAACTTAAGTTTGACCTCATTTTAATTATTTTTATTTTTATTTATTTATTTTTTTTAACATTTATTTTTGAGACAGAGAGAGACAGAGCATGAACGAGGCAGGGTCAGAGAGAGAGAGAGAGAGAGAGAGAGAGAGAGACACAGAATCTGAAACAGGCTCCAGGCTCTGAGCAGTCAGCACAGAGCCCGATGCAGGGCTCGAACTCACGGACCGTGAGATCATGACCTGAGCCGAAGTCGGATGCTTAACCGACTGAGCCACCCAGGCGCCCCTTGACCTCATTTTTTAAAAAATCTTACCTTTTACTCAGTTGGTCATATTTCCTTTTTGTTTGAATTTAAGATTTCTACATACATCAAACATTTCTTATTTACACCCATAGTTTGAAAAGTATCACTACACAGACCAAACCCTTAATGGTGAATCTGGGTCTATGGTCCATGAGTCAAACAACCAGCAGTGGAATCAACCAATAAGACGTACCATGCAACTTGACAGACTCTCTCATACTGCTTTGGGGAAACCAGACAAGTGATAGTTGGTTGAGGTATCATTTTATAATTCAAGAAAATTTGAATTATAAGGTTCAATAATTCAGTTAAAATTTGAATTATAATTATAGGTGACTGGGTCAAAGGAAAGATCATTGATTTTCTTTTTTTACCAAGACTAGTTAAAATGCATTCATAGCCTCTTAAAAAAAAAAAAAAAAGGAAGGCAGGAAGGAAGGAAAAAGAAAAAAGAAGAGGAAACTTTGCAATCTTCTAATGTCTGATCTAACATTCTCTGATGGCCTGAAATAGGGTTTGAGTTTGAGACTGGCAGTGCTTGGTCAGGGAGATGCTCCCACACTTAAGTGCACCGATACATAATGAGAGAGGAGTCAGGGGGCACCTGGGTGGCTCAGTTGGTTAAGTGTCCGACTTTGGCTCAGGTCATGATCTCACAGTTCCTGAGTTGGAGCCCCACATCAAGTGTCTGCTGTCAGCACAGAGCCTGCTTTGGATCTTCTGTTCCCCTCTCTCTCTGTCCCTACCCCCATTGGTTCTCTCTCTTAAAATAAATAGAAGAAGGAGAAGGAGAGGGAGAAGGAGAGGGAGAGGGAGAAGGAGAAGAAGAAGAAGAAGAAGAAGAAGAAGAAGAAGAAGAAGAAGAAGAAGAAGAAGGGGAAAGGAGTCAGGACTGAGACTTCCTATAATTTACCCCAAACAAGGCACCTCTAGACTTAACTGTTGTGGTAGCCCTAAAATTGGCCCTCAACAATTCCCCCACTCCCCGAATGCACATTTTGTTTCTAATAGTTAGAAGTGGAATGTCTCAGTCAGCTTGGGCTGCTGTAACAAAACAGCATAAACTGAGTGGCTTGGAAAACAGAAATTTGTTTCTCACAGTTCTGGAGGCTGGAAGCCTGAGATCAAGGTGCCAGCAGGTTTGAATTCTGGCGGAAGCCCCCTCTCAGGCTGTAGGTGGCTGACTTGTTATTTCCTCACACTGGAAAGGGAGCCAACTGGCCCTCTGGCGTCTTCTTATTTGGGCACTAATCCCATTCATGGGCGCTCCACCCTCATGACCTCATTACCTCCTAAAGGCGCTACCTCCTAACTCCATCACATTGGGGATTAGATTTCATTATATGAATTCTGGGGAGACACAAACATTCAGTTCTTAACAGAGCGTTTATTTCCCCTCCCCTTCATTCTGAGCTAGTCTTTGCCTTGCTTTGTCCAAGAGAACACAGCAGAAGTGGCTTTCTGAGACTTCCAATTTCAGGCCTTAAGGGAACTGGTACTTCATTTTCTGTACCTTGAAAATCATGTAAGAAATCTGGACTACTCAGCTGGAGAGAGGCCACATGGAATGACCCTGGAGGAGGAGATATATGGAGAGAGAGGCCACAAGGAGGAGCACTGAGGCACCAGATAAGGGAGTAAAGAAGCATTTGTATGTACCAGACCCAACCACTAGGACTGCAGTTACACAAGGGACCCCAAATAGGACCATAAGAACCACCCAGCTAAACCTTTGACAAACTGTAGCATCATCATAAGAAATAATAAAACTTCTGTTGTTTTAAGTCACTAAGTTTGGGGGATTTTTTAACATAATATCAGATAACTAAGACAAAATTGGAATCTGGAAGTACGGTGCTATCGTTACAAAAAACTAAAAACACGTGGCACTGACTTTGAGACCATTTGGTAGAGGGCCAGAAGGGCCTTGAGGAGACTGTAAATGATAGTGATAAAATTAGCATATGCTAGAGAAAAGGCAACTCCTGTCATGTAACGGTGGAAAATTTGGGAACACTGCCGACTGTACTGATAGGCAAGATAGAAGACATACCTAATGAACTTGTGAATATAGCTAAAAATATTTCCAGGCAGAATATTGCCAATACCAATTAGTTTCTTTTAGCTGCATGTAATGAAATATGAATATAGAGTGTCCAAGTCAGGACGTGGCTGGCAAAGATCAAATCCAAAATGCTGCCAGCCAGATGATAGGCCTTCTAAGAATTTTAAATGCATCTCTCTTAGGATTTTCTCTGCTAGGCAAAAGGGCTTAAGAGAACCTTAATCTTTTTTTTTTTTTTTTAAGTTTATTTATTTTTGAGACAGAGAGAGACAGAGCATGAACGGGGGAGGGTCAGAGAGAGAGGGAGACACAGAACTGGAAGCAGGCTCCAGGCTCTGAGCCATCAGCACAGAGCCCGACGCGGGGCTCGAACTCACGGACCGCGAGATTGTGACCTGAGCTGAAGTCGGACGCTTAACCGACTGAGCCACCCAGGCGCCCCAAGAGAACCTTAATCTTAAAGGCATTATCCCATAGTACCTGACTCTGAATCCAGGGTGGAGGGGGTCTGTTTCAAAGATATTTGTGGGTGTGGCTTTTATCTAATGGAGTAGATTATAATTTGATACACAAGAAGCCCACAAAGTTTTTTTAATTTTTTTTTTCATTTTTTTCAACGTTTTATTTATTTTTGAGACAGAGAGAGACAGAGCATGAACGGGGGAGGGGCAGAGAGAGAGGGAGACACAGAATCGGAAACAGGCTCCAGGCTCTGAGCCATCAGCCCAGAGCCTGACGCGGGGCTCGAACTCACGGACCGCGAGATCATGACCTGGCTGAAGTCGGACGCTTAACTGACTGCGCCACTCAGGCGCCCCCCACAAAATTTTTTTAAAGGCCAAATTATACAAGCATGGACCAAAGGGACAGAGAGATAGGTTAAAAACGAAAGAGGCCTCTGAGCCTCCTACGTTCTCTGGGCAGGAAGCAAGTAGAGAAAACTACTCAACTGTGAACATGGGTCATTTCTTACAGAAAAGGAAGAATGACCGCTAGGGCAGAGCCCAGGGCCTAGAGAATCTAAAAGAAATACTTTTAGCAAGCAGAACTAGGCCCTAATCAACATTTCTGGGGGGCCTGGGAGGCTCACAGCCTCCCTTCTGGGAGGCCTTGATTTTGGCTCAGGTCATGATCTCACAGTTGTGAGCTCTGTGCTAACAGAATGGAGTCTGCTTGAGATTCTCTCTCTCCCGCTCTCTCTCTGCCCTCCCCTGTAGTCTCTTTCAAAATAAGTAATTAAGCATTAAAAAAAGAAAAACATTTCTGATCTCAGAGTTGGAGGAGGAAATGACAATATGTGTTTGGCTGATCTCAGAATTGCTGTGGTCTGGTGACTGCTATGTGCCTCCCACCTGCCCATCCCCTTCTGAATGGAGGTATCTACTGTGCATATTCTGTCCCTTTTCCATCATTGTGTTGTTGGATACATGTGGGGCAGATAATTTGTCTTTTTCATTCACAGATCTTTACAACCAAGGTGTTGTACCTGAGAGGCCACACCTATAGCAGTTCAAGTGCTCCTGGACCTTATTTAGCTGACAAGATCCTGGACTTTTTTTTTTTTTTTTTAGTTTTTTTACATTTATTTATTTTTGAGAGACAGCGAGAGACAGAGCACAAGTCAGGGAGGGGCAGAGAGAGAAGGAGACACAGAATCCAAAGCAGGTTCCAGGCTCTGAGCTGTCAGCACAGAGCCCGACGTGGGGCTTGAACTCATAAACTGTGAGATCACGACCTGAGCCGAAGTCAGACGCCCAACCGACTGAGCCACCCAGGCGCCCCCTGGACTTTTGACCTGATGCCATATTAATAGTATGAGACTTTTATGGCTTTTGAGAAGGGGTGAATATATTTTACATAGGGAAGGGATCTGAATTATTGTGGCCGGAGGGTGGATCATAGTGGCTAGTCTCCAAAGATTGTCTCCCTTAGGACTTCTTTAAAAAAATTTTTTTAATGTTTATTTATTCTTTGAGAGGGAGAGGGAGACACAGAATCTGAAGCAGGCTCCAGGCTCTGAGCTGTCAGCACAGAGCCCAGCGCAGGGCTTGATCTCACAAACCATGAGATCATGACCTGAGCCAAGGTCAGACGCTTAACGGACTGAGCCACCCAGGTGCCCCCACCTTAGTACTTCTTATACATGCTTGCCACTCTTCACATCAAGGGATGGGCTTATTTCCCATTCCTTGAATCCATACTGGCTCTGACCAATGAAATGTGGATAAAGTAACATTCTAGGTCTTGTGGACATAGACTCTCTAAGAGGATTGGCAGCTTTTACTTCCTGTTGTTCCTGAAATGCTCTTTGAACGCCGCCACCATGCTGAGAGGTACCCAGAGCTACATGGTGAGGCCATGGAGAGAACTGAGGTGCCCTAGCCAACAACCCCAGCCAGGTAGCACCAAATGCTAGCCAAATGAGAGAGGCTACTAGCAATCCCAGGGCCTGCCTGATGTCATTTGAAGCAGAAAAACTACCCAGATAACCCATGAGAAATACTACATTGTTGTGTTAAGCTGCTAAGTGTTGGTTGATTTGAAGACGGTCAGGGAAGGGAACCAATAATATCTGTAGAATATTCTCATCTTGTGCCAGGTAGCCTACTCGCTGCCCTAGACACCATTTTTCTTAACTGTCGCAAAGCCTTTGTGAAGAAGATGGTGGTGAGATCAGGATGCTGAGGCTGAGACAAATGAACTGATCAAAGGGACACAGCTAGTGAGCAGTAAGACAGATTTCAAGTCTAGGTTATTTGGCTCTGATGCCTGCATTTTTTTTTTTCAGTATACCATGACATCAATATTTTATAATTAATAGGAAAACTTTAAGTGTAACATAGAGAAAAACATGACTTGTGATTTTAAAGAATATTATTCTAAAAAACCTTCATATTATGAAGCACCAGAAAGGTCTTATTTTATGTAGAGTGCTAATATATAAATAGCCAAAGCTTTGCTTTATCATAGTCTCAGTAAATAGACTCTTACTGAACTTAATTTCTTCTCTTGGTATGTATTATTCAAATAACAAGATATATTTGTGGCTTGTATGACAATAAATTTCTATTATATCTCTGTGGAAAAATAAGTTGTTCTTGTTACTTATGGAATTCTTTGGTTGGCTTAATGCTGTCAAACAACCTGACAAAGATCTATTCGTTACATCATACTTTCTTTAAAGTTGATATTTGTGTCATAAATATAAAGTTGAACAGAAGACGGTTACATTTGATAAGCACAACATTCCTGAGATTTTGAAGAAAAATAATGTGGATTAGCACGTTAACGTTAGGGGCACCTGGGTGGCTCAGTTGTCAAGCATCTGACTTCGGCTCAGGTCATGAATTCATGGTTCGTGAGTTCAAGTCCCACATCAGGTGAACGCGAGCCACGCATTGGGTGAATGTGAGCCCCTCTTCTCTCTCTCTCTCTCTCTCTCTCTCTCTCTCTCTGCCCCTTTTGCTCACTTGCGCCCTCTCTCTCTCTCAAAAAAAAAGAACACTAAGAAAAAAATCTTCAAACATCATGAGATATCTGCTTGAAAGCCCCATATGTAAGACAGAATCTGTGGTTAAAGAATAGTGACATTTCTATACTTTCCCAAGATAGCTCATTTCAATTTATTCACAAATGACTGGGGAGTTATATTTAGCTAGCAGTTCTATACAAAGGAGTCTTTTAGCACTTTCATTAGCAGTATAGTTTTATATAAATTTGAGCAATGGCTTTAAGCCAAATTGTTTCTTTTATTTGCTTATTCTAGACTTTCACAATTTCATAATCTGGCTTTTCTTAGGGTTATTTTTCTGGTTGGTAGGAACTTTACTACACTTTGATTGTGAACATAAACAGAAATATTGATGGAAATAGCAGTGGTGGGAAGTGTAGCAGGCAGGTTTCTTTAGGATCTTGTCTCTATGCACTGCCACCATGAAGCCCTGGCTATGCCCTAGCTGCCTGGTGACTCTAAGTGAAATGTTTTCTTGCATTTCTCTGAGACTTGCTTGCTCTGCATCTCATTTAACCTTGCTCAGTCTCTACAAGTTAGCCTAAGTGTTCCCGACTCCAGGAAACCCTCCAGTTATCGTCAGTCTTGGTGCCATATTGCATTTACCCACCTCCAGTGTAGCCCTCAGTTGTTAAACATTGACTCCTTTGTTTCTTTTCCCCATTATGCTATGGAGCCACTGAGGGAAGCAATTGCATTTTATCTGGTTTTATCTCCCTGTTCCTCAGTAGAGTACCTGGCACAGCATTAAAAAAAAAAAAAAATCAAACTGGGGCCCCTGGGTGGCTTAGTCAGTTAAGCCGCTGACTCTTGATTCCGGCTCAGGTCATGATCTCACGGTTCATGAGTTCAAGCCCCACATGGGGCTCTGTGCTCACAGTGTGGAGCCTGCTTCAGATCCTCTGTCTACCTCTTTCTGCCCCCCCCCCCTTTCAAAAATAAATAAATGTTAAAAATATTAAAGGGGTGCCTGGGTGGCTCAGTCAGTTGAGCATCTGACTTTGGCTCAGGTCATGATCTCACGGTTTGCAGGTTCAAGCCCCACGTCAGGCTCTGTGTTGACAGCTCAGAGCCTGGAGCTGTTTCGGATTCTCTGAAAATTTTTAAAACATTTTTAAAATATTAAAAAAATTAAAAAAAAATCAAACCTTAGAAAGTCAGCTTCAAGGGAACCACAGAAAACACTATTTTGTTTTCCTATTTTATCTTTAAAAAAAGTTTTTGAAAAAAAAATTTTGACATTTATTTATTTTTGAGAGACACAGCGAGACAGACCACAAGCAGGGGAGAATTATTCACCATGATCAAGTGGGATTCATTCCTGGGTTGCAGGGCTGGTTCAACATTCGCAAATCAATCAATGTTATACATCACATTAATAAAAGAAAAGATAAGAACCATATGATCCTGTTAATCAATGCAGAAAAAGCATTTGACAAAATTCAGCATCCTTTCTTAATAAAAACCCTCGAGAAAGTCAGGATAGAAGGAACATACTTAAACATCATAAAAGCCATTTATGAAAAGCCCACAGCTAATAGTATCGTCAATGGGGAAAAACTGAGAGCTTTCCCCCTGAGATCAGGAACACAACAGGCATGTCCGCTCTCACCGCTGTTGTTTAACAGTGTTGGAAGTGCTAGCATCAGCAATCAGACAACAAAAGGAAATCAAAGGCATCAAAATTGGCAAAGATGGAGTCAAGCTTTCACTTTTTGCAGATGACATGATATTATACATGGAAAATCCGATAGATTCCACCAAAAGTCTGCTAGAACTGATAAATGAATTCAGCAAAGTCACAGGATACAAAATTAATGTACAGAAATCAGTTGCATTCTTATACACTAATAATGAAGCAACAGAAAGACAAATAAAGAAACTGATCCCATTCACAATTGCACCAAGAATCAAAAAATACCTAGGAATAAACCTAACCAAAGATGAAAAAGATCTGTAAAACTATAGAAAGCTTATGAAGGAAATTGAAGAAGATACAAAGAAATGGAAAAACATTCTGTGCTCATGGATTGGAAGAATAAATATTGTCAAAATGTCAATACTACCCAAAGCTATCTACACATTCAATGCAATCCCAATCAAAATTGCACCAGCATTCTTCTCGAAACTAGAACAAGCAATCCTAAAATTTGTATGGAACCAAAAAAAGACCCCGAATAGCCAAAGTAATATTGAAGAAGAGGGCCAAAGTGGGAAGCATCACAATCCCTGACTTTAGCCTCTACTACAAAGCTGTACTCATCAAGAGAGCATGGTATTGGCACAAAAATAGACACATAGACCAATGGAATAGAATAGAGTCCAAAATTGGACCCACAAAAGTATGGCCAACTAATCTTTGACAAAGCAGGAAAGAATATCCAAATGGAATAAAGACAGTCTCTTCAGCAAGTGGTGCTGGGAAAACTGGACAGCATCATGCAGAAGAATGAAATTGGACCACTTTCTTACAAAATAAACTCAAAATGGATAAAGGACCTGAATGTGAGACAGGAAACCATCAAAACCCAGAGGAGAAAGCAGGAAAAAACCTCTCTGACCTCAGCCGCAGCAATTTCTTACTTGACACATCTCTAAAGGGAAGGGAATTAAAATTAAAAATGAACTATTGGGACCTCATGAAGATAAAAAGCATCTGCACAGCACAGGAAACAATCAACAAAACTAAAAGGCAACTGATGGAATGGGAAAAGATATTTGCAAATGACATATCAGACAAAGGGCTAGTATCCAAAATCTATAAAGAAGACACCAAACTCCACACCCGAAAAACAAATAACCCAGTGAAGAAATGGGCAGAAAACATGAATAGACACTTCTCTAAAGAAGACATTCAGATGGCCAACAGGCACATGAAAAGATGCTCAACGTCACTCCTCATCAGGGAAATACAAATCAAAACCACACTCAGATACCACCTCACTCCAGTCAGAGTGGCTAAAATGAACAAATCAGGAGACTATAGATGCTGGAGAGGATGTGGAAAAATGGGAACCCTCTTGCACTGTTGGTGGGAATGCAAACCGGTGCAGCCGCTCTGGAAAACAGTGTAGAGGTTCCTCAAAAAATTAAAAATAGATCTACCCTATGACCCAGAAACAGCACTGCTAGGAATTTACCCAAGGGATACAGGAGTGCTGATGCATAGGGGCACTTGTACCCCAATGTTTATAGCAGCACTCTCAACAATAGCCAAATTATGGAAAGAGCCTAAATGTCCATCAACTGATGAATGGATAAAGAAATTGTGGTTTATATACACAATGGAATACTACGTGGCAATGAGAAAGAATGAAATCTGGCCTTTTGTAGCAACGTGGATGGAACTGAAGAGTGTTATGCTAAGTGAAATAAGTCATACAGAGAAAGATACCATATGTTTTCACTCTTATGTGGATCCTGAGAAACTTAACAGAAGACCATGGGGGAGGGGAAGGAAAAAAAAAAAGATTAGAGAGGGAGAGAGCCAAACCATAAGAGACTCTTAAAAACAGAATAAACTGAGGGTTTATGGGGGGGGGGGGGTGGGAGGTAGCTGAAAGTGGGTGATGGGCATTGAGGAGGGCACCTGTTGGGATGAGCACTGGGTGTTGTATGGAAACCAATCTGACAACAGATTTAATATTAAAAAAATAAATAAAAAAAATTTTTTTTTGACATTTATTTATTTTTGAGAGACACAGAGAGACAGACCACAAGCAGGGGAGGGGCACAGAGAGAAAGGGAGACACAGAATCTGAAGCAGGCTCCAGGCTCTGTGCTGAACAGGCTGACAGCGACAAGCCTGATGTGGGGTTCAAACCCATGAACCGCAAGATCATGACCTGAGCTAAAGTTGGATACTTAACTGACTGAGCCACCGGGTGCTCCTAAAATTTTTTTTTAATGTTTATTTACTTTTGAGAGAGAGAGAAAGAGAGAGACAGAGTGTGAGTGGGGGAGGGGCAGAGAGAGAGGGAGACACAGAACCTGAAGCAGGCTCCAGGCTCTGAGCTGTCAGCACAGAGCCCAATATGGAGCTCAAGCTCACAATGAGATCATGACCTGAGTAGAAGTCAGCCGCTTAACCAATTGAGCCACCCAGGGGCCCTTTTGCTTTCCAATCTCTCTCTCTCTTTTTTTTTTTTACCCCCTCCCCTGCTTTCCTCTTTTAAACAATGTTATTGAGAGACAGTCACTTCTTCGGGTTATTTGCACTGTACATGACCACTCATGGTGGTTAGACTTCATGCTCCTCCAGACTATCACATATAACACAAACAGTTGTGGTTTTTTTTAACAATCTTTTTTTATAAGGACAGTTTTCAAGCACACTACAAAATATTCAACACTCTTAAAATTCTCAGAAGCCCTTTTTTCTATCATAGTATTCTCAAATTTAGCTGCATCAGAATCAGCTGGAGAGTTTGTTAAATCATAGATTGCTGGGTCTTCCTCTCGGAGTGTCTGATCCAGTCGGCCTGGGAGAGGTCTAAGAATTAGTATTCTAACAAGTTCCCCAATGCTGCTGTTGCTGCTGGTCTAGCAATTTCAAAACTGATCAGTATTTTGCCATATCTATCATTTATCCCTTCCTCCTTCCTCCCTTCTTCCTTCTCTTCTGTATTTTCTATAGGCAAATTTCTGACATTTCTCTCATTTCACCCTTAAATACTTCAATATGAGTCTAAACAATAAAGACTTTTTATTTTACATATTATAATACTGTCACACCTAGGTTAATAACTCTTCCTTAATATCATCTAATTAATAATCACCAAACTGGGGTGCCTGGGTGGCTCAGTCAGTTGAGTGACCGACTTAGGCTCAGGTCATGATCTCACGGTTCTTGGGTTCCAGCCCCACATCGGGCTCTGTGCTGACAGCTCAGAGCCTGGAGCTTGCTTTGGATTCTGTGTCTCCTTCTCTCTCTGCCCCTCCCCCACTTGCGCTGTCTCTCGCTCGCTCTCTCACTCTCTCTCAAAAATAAGTAAATGTAAAAACTAAAAAAATTTTAAAAATCACCAAAGTTTTCTGATTATCTTGAAAACACTCTTATGGTTTGTTTTCTCAAATCAGGATTCAAACAAGGTCAACACATTACATTTTGTTGTTGTGACTTTTAAATCGTTTTTTTTAAGTTTTTAAAATATATTTATTTTTGAGAGAGTGCACGTGTGCAAGTGGGGGAGGGG
Source organism: Acinonyx jubatus (assembly GCF_027475565.1). Lineage (NCBI taxonomy): Eukaryota > Metazoa > Chordata > Mammalia > Carnivora > Felidae > Acinonyx > Acinonyx jubatus. The sequence continues at coordinate 159,953,559 of NC_069381.1, read as the reverse complement.
CAGAGAGGGAGAGAGAGAATCCCAGGCAGGCTCCACACTGTTAGTGCAGAACCTGATGGGGGGCTCAAACTCATGAATCATGAGATAATGACCTGAACCAAAGTCAGATGCTTAACTGACTGAGCCACCCAGGTGCCCCATGACTCTTAAATCTTTTCATCTAGAACAGTGTTCTCTCCCTTTATTATTTTCTCATGCCATTGACTTGACAAAATCAGATCAGTTATACTGTAGAATGTCCTACATTCTGGATTCGAATAATTGCTTCCTTGTAGTGTAATTGAACTTGTCTTCCTCTCCATTGTAGTTCATGCTATTTGGAAGTTAAAACTGAGGTTCTCTTAGACTCGCTTTTAATTTGCTTAGCAAGAATATCTCATAGGCAATGTGGTATAAGTTATATTGCACCACGTCAGGAGTTGTATAATGCCTGGTTGTCTTACTTTTAGAGATGCTAAATTGACTGGCGGTAACTGTTTCATGTTTAAGTTGTAATGTGAACTATCAACTTTTCTCCTAAATAGTTTTATCATCCATTGATGAGCACTGCCTAAACCACAAAATAGTGGTTTTCTAATTCTATCATTCCTCTTACGTTTACTAACTTGATTTCTCTCTTCAAGTAGGGCTATTTAGTGGTTCTACAATACAGTTTGTATGGAACAGGCAAGATAAATTCTCTTTTCTTTTCCATGAATTTCTAATTTTCAAAGTGAGGACTTGGTGCCTGTCATAACTAAATTGTGTCCCCTGCCCTCTCAAATCCTATGTTGAAGTCCTAACCTCCGGTATCTGTATTTGGAGATAAGGCCTTTAAAGAGGTACTTAAGTTAAAATGAGCTCATTAGAATAGGCCCTAATCAATATGACCAGTGTACTTATAAGAAGAAAGTTAGACACAGACATGCACGGAGGGAAGATCATGTGAGGACACTGGGAGGAGGTGGTCAACTCCACGCCAAGGAGAGAGGCCTCAGAAGAAATCAACCTTGCCAACACCTTGATCTTGGATTTCTAGCTTCTAGAATTGTGATTAAATTCTGTTGTTTAAGCCCCCCAATTTGGGGTACTCAGTAATGGCTGCCTTAGCAAACTAACACACTACCCTAATTCTTTTTTTTTTAAATTTTATTTTTTAAAATTTACATCCAAATTAGTTAGCATATAGTGAAACAGTGATTTCAGGAGTAGATTCCTAATGCCCCTTACCCATTTAGTCCATCCTCCCTCCCACAACCCCTCCAGCAACCTTCAGTTTGTTCTCCATCTTTATGAGTCTCTTCTGTTTTGTCACCCTCCCTGTTTTTATATTATTTTTGTTTCCCTTCCCTATGTTCATCTGTTTTGTCTCTTAAAGTCCTCATATGAGTGAAATCATATGATTTTTGTTTTTCTCTGACTGACTAATTTCACTTAGCATAATACCCTCCAGTTCCATCCATGTAGTTGCAAATGTCAAGATTTCATTCTTTTTGATTGCCGAGTAATACTCCGTTGTATATATATACACCACATCTTCTTTATCCATTCATCCATTGATGGACATTTGGGCTCTTTCCATACTTTGGCTATTGTTGATAGTGCTGCTATAAACATGGGGGTGCCTGTGTCCCTTCGAAACAGCACACCTGTATCCCGTGGATAAATGCCTAGTAGTGCAATTTCTGGGTCGTAGGGTAGTTCTATTTTTAGTTTTTTGAGGAACCTCCATACTGTTTTCTGTTTATTTTTTGAGAGAGAGAGATAGAGTGTGAGCAGGGGAGGGGCAGAGAGAGAGAAGACACAAATTGGAAGCAGGCACCAGGCTGAGCATTCGGCACAGAGCCTGATGCGGGGCTCGAACTCACGAACTGTGAGACCATGACCTGAGGTGAAGTCAGACGCTTAACCGACTGAGCCACCCAGGTGCCCCTACACTGCCCTACTTCTAATGGTGACCAGTGACTTGTGTATTTAATTAACTAGGTGATGAGTTTTCTTTTTCCTAACTCTGTGAACTCATGGATTTTATATATTCCATGTGTCTTAGTCAGGTGCAGTCATTTTTCCTGTTGGATGTTTAAATTGGTCTGTATTTGGCCAGAGGAAGCCCCAGAGGAAGCTGACTTTTGTATCATTTTGCTATGACCCCAACAGTCTTTGATAATTTCCTGCCTTCAAGTAGATGACATCCCAGGCTCATTTTGTACATTTCTGTTTCAGACCTGGGATCAGCTATCCTAAATATGGTGAAATCTGGGTGCTAAGGCTGTTTATTGCTACTGGGTTGTCATGGTTTCTAGGCTCTTTCAGACATTTCTTTCAGGAAATAAAAAATTATAGCGCTTTTACTTCTTTGCTTTACTTTTTTTTTTTTATAAGAGTATGATGATTTATTTTTTTAACAAATTTTTAACTGTTTATTTTTTATTTTTATTTTTTAAAGTGTTTATTTTTGAGAGAGAGATGGCGTGAACAGGGGAGGGGTGGAGAGAGAGACACACATACAGAATCCGAAGCAGGCTCCAGGCTATGAGCCTTCAGCACAGAGCCTGATGTGGGCTTGAACCCATAAACTGTGAGATCATGACCTGAGCCGAAGTCGGACACTTAACTGACTGAGCCACCCAGGTACCCCACTTTTTTGCTTTTCTATATGATGCAACTCCTACATGGAAAGTTTGGGATCCAAAAACATTAACATAATTATTTACTCTATAATACCCATAAAATAATTTCAAAAGTGAAATCAACAAAAATGTTTTACTACTCCTTAGGCTATCAAATGACATTTAAAATTTGACTTTCTAGGAATAAATGTAGTCAAAGTCTTGTGTTCTAAAAAGAACCTTAAAATAGTTCTTTTGTGTGGTTTTATCACCACCAACTTTGATATGTACTTAAGTTCATTTGTTTTAGAGTGGTCGTCTTGGTAGTGTGTCAGGCAGTGTCCTTTGTTTACTCTAGAAGCATCGTTAGAAAATACTTTTCTTCAAGCTGTAATGCGAAGCGTGGTTAAAAGACAGTAGAAACGAGAAGAAACACAGTTCTGGGACTTCATCGTCCTACTTACATGCATCGTTTAATAGTTGCACAGTGATTTCAGAGCAATTCATCTAGCATTCCCTGAATAAACTGTTCCCTGACACAACATCTTAATCATTGCCTCAATTTAGATAACCCTGGTCATGTCATGAATACTGAAGCCTTAATGTTTCCAGGGTCTTGTTTGTCCTTGAATACCAAAGCCCACTGATATACTGAATATGTTATCTGATACACACACATACACACACGTGTTTTTATCTGTAGTGTTAGACTGCATCATTTACCATGTGAAAAACATATTTGAATGTTGTGGGGCAAGCATATTTAAATACAAAGCACAAGAACTCTGGAGTCAGATGGAATTGGTTTTATATAGCCTAATAGTCACTAACAATGAGACTGTAATAAAATTGCCTAACCTTTTACAGACTTGATGTCCTTGGCTGTAAAAGAGGCGTAGCAGTATATACTTCTAGAGTTGGTAAAATGGGTCCCAAACGTAAAATGGCTGGCACAGTATCTGGCACACAAGAGGGGTTTGATAAGCATTTCATTCTCTCAACCTAAAAACCTCTGAAGACAAACAGAAGCAGTAGAAATCATTTGATCTTGAAGATGATCGTGAGTAGTGCTTCTTCCCTTGATACTTAGGTCATTTTAATCTAGCTCTACTTTAAAGGAGCAAGAACCTGAGCTATTATTTATTGCTTCAGTTGGCCAGGAAGTCAAAGCGCTGAGCAGGAGAGCAGTGGCTAGCCTATTCAGGGGGTCTCCTATCAGCCGTCAGGATATCCCAAAGGTAGTTTCTAGAGGGAGATTCCTCAAGAATTTTCTTGAGTCACTCAAGAAAGCCTCCAAATTTCATCCCCCTCTTTGGAGATCTATTAACTCCTCTTAAAAAGGCATATTCTCGGGGCGCCTGGGTGGCGCAGTCGGTTAAGCGTCCGACTTCAGCCAGGTCACGATCTCGCGGTCCGGGAGTTCGAGCCCCGCATCAGGCTTTGGGCTGATGGCTCAGAGCCTGGAGCCTGTTTCTGATTCTGTGTCTCCCTCTCTCTCTGCCCCTCCCCCGTTCATGCTCTGTCTCTCTCTGTCCCAAAAATAAATAAACGTTGAAAAAAAAATAAAAAAAAAAGGCGTATTCTCATGCAGAGTAAGATGAAGCACAAAACTCTTCATTGTGATTCTAAATTTCAACTTGGTAGTGAGACATCTTGCGGGAGCAATGCTTTTCTTAGGGTTGGTGCTCACTTTTTTTCCTTGTTAAAGAATCTTTTTTGTCATTTGGTAGTTAAAAAAGCAAGGGAAGACAATGTTCAACAGATTTTTACTCCAGCCAAAAAGTACTTTCCCTGAATCATTGTAATAGCAACTTTTGAAGGGTTGCGACCCTATAGAGCACATGTTCTGAGGGATGTTAATGTGTATTATAAGGAAAAGTATGTACACATCTGGTAATGCTGGGTTAAAGAGACTTAATAGGTCTCTTTACAGCAGAACTTCTCAGAACCTTAAATATACTAATGTATAAGTCTCCAAAAGGGGGATGTCGTATGCAGCACTCCCTAAGCTTACCTGATCCTAGATCCCTTGTTCCATAGAGCAGCTTGGAGGATCACTGTTCTACAGAACACACCCCGGGAAATAATGCCTTGTAATTTAAAACTACAGGCAAGAGGCATATTGGATCACTGTGCCCCTAACGTACATTAAAAGTTTTCAAGACTGTGTAAGTTCTTTGCTTTGGTTACTACAACCATTGTTTGGCTGTAAGAAATAGAAACACCTTGCAAACCAATGTGAACAGAAAACCAGAGGTCTTGGTAGAACACAGGGTTATCTCATACAGTCCAACGTCCAAAAACATCAGGGCTTTAGGAGGACTAGACTTGAACTAGAAAGTCAGCACTTGTGATCGAAGGACAACATGGTTGATTACCTCCCCCTTTTCCTGCCTTCCCTGTCTTATTTTCCTTTCTTTTGAGGAGCTTTGTCTGTACCTGTCGAGAAAGTGTCTGACATGGCCCTGACTCTGTGTTCTTCAAGCAGTCAACAGTATTTATTGCTATGTCCTACGTCCAACTTCTCAAGAGAATCTTGATTGCCCAGCTTGGGTCTGGTTTTAATCAGTCCTAGTCCAGTCTACCGTGGCCGGAGGGTTCATGTGATACACACAGGAAGACTTAGGCCCACCCCTCTGTAGGGAGAGGAGAATGGATTTTTCTTAAAATGAGGGGGCTGTGGGATGAGTAGGCACCACCAAAGTGACATCAGTCATGACTTTTTTCTAAGAATCATCTTAGAAAGAAGGGCAGCTTTGGTTGCAGTATTTCATATATTGATAAGAACAAAGTGATTTGGAAAGAATGCTCTTCATAGAATCTACTTGTGAATGGGGTGCCTAGGTTGGCTCAGTCAGTTAAGTGTCCAAGTCTTGATTTAGGCTTGGGTCATCATGTCACGGTTCCTGAGTTCGAGCCCCAAGCCGGGCTCTGGACTGACAGTGTGGAGCCAGCTTCAGATTCTCTCTCTTTCCCTTTTTCTCTGCCTCTCCCCACCTCACATGCACGCACACGCGCGCTCTCTCTCTCTCTCTCTCTCTCTCAAAATAAATAAACTTAAAAAAAAAAAAGGAAAGGTAATGATATTGAAAAAACATCTACTTGTGAATATTGTTGGGCATTATCACTCTTCATCAATATCTAATTTTTTCTACTTTGGGGTACAAGGATTCCCTGCCCCTTGATATTGGATGTGGCCACGTGCCTTACATTGGCCAAGAAATGTCACTTTGATATTGGAAGGATTTAGAGACTGAGCAGCCTAGAAGTGCCATGACAACTCATGGGCCATTTAGTGGATCTCCAGGAGACTTCGTCTAAGAGAAATACTTCTATTCTGTTAAGACTCTAATTTTGGAGTTGTCTGTTACTATAATCCAGCTTATCCTGACTAGTACCCTATTCTTTGAAATGAACAACACAAGTTCAAAACTGTAATGAAGGGAAAATATTATGCAGAGCTCGTGTTAGTTAGTAGGAGAGGCTGTAAGTTCGGTAACCTAGGCCTATGTGCAACATCCCCCAATTTCCAGTTCAATTGATGAAACTCTTATGACACCCTTCGGTAAGTAATCTTCCCTTTCCATGACTAGAACATTAAGTGTCTTGTAAAGGTTAATAAAAATAGTATTTTCATAAGCTCTCATTTTATAAGACCATTACGTATTACTAGAAAATGATCAGTTTTCTTCGGTGCTTTCTTAGTGAACTAGGTGTAACAACATTTATTAGAGTTATGTACATTAGATTGGGTGACTACCAATGCCACTGACTTCTTTCAGAATTATCAGACAGTGCTCAAACTGTTACGTTGAAAAAACGGCTCAGGAAGTATAGTGGACATAACTGGTGTTCTTTTCTTTTTTAAAAAAAAAAATTTTTTTTTTTAACGTTTATTTATTTTTGAGACAGAGAGAGACAGAGCATGAACAGGGGAGGGGCAGAGAGAGAGGGAGACACAGAATCAGAAGCAGGCTCCAGGCTCTGAGCCATCAGCCCAGAGCCCGACGCGGGGCTTGAACTCACGGACTGTGAGATCGTGACCTGAGCTGAAGTTGGACGCTTAACTTACTGAGCCACCCAGGCGCCCCACTGGTGTTCTTTTCTTATACAACCATGGTTTTGCTCAGATACCTATCCATCTCCCACATAGCCATATGTCTGAGGAAGTTGATCTCTCTTCTAATGCCTAGGGTGGGCTGAATGGATGGTCTAAGGGTAACTGCATTTCCTCTGCAAGTGTTTGGTTCAGGTATAGGCATAAACCCCAATTTTGCCCAGTGAAAGAAGACTGCTGGAGGGTTTCTGACATGTTTCTTTTTTCAAAAAAATTTATTTGTTGTGAGAGAGAACGCACGAGCACGGGAGGAGTAGAGAGGGGGTATGGGGGAGAAAGAGAGTGAGAGTGAGCAAGAGGGAGAAAGCTAGAGAGCCCTCCAGCAGGGGAGGGGCAGAGAGAGAGAGAGAGAGGGAGAGAGAGAATCCTGAGTAGGCTCCTCGAGGTCACTGTAGAACCTGGTGTGGGGCTCCATCTAACAAACTGTGAGATCACAACCTGAGCCGAGATCAAGAGTTGGATGCCCAACTAACTGACTGAGCCACCCAGGTGCCCCTGTTTCCTTTCTTCTAAGACAGGGCTGTTAGAAGAGATGCTTTCTCCCCCGCTCCCAAATATAGTCATTTCTGGGTGTGTTGCCTGGAATTGCTATAGCAGTCTTCTTCTTTAGCCTGGGGATGACAACCGAGGAAGCCCGGAGAAGGCAGCCTTGATACGGAAAGAACCAAGAGCCTGGAATATAGTATTGAGCTACAGAATCTGTTAATCCTGAAGTTCTCTCTGGACTTTGTTACACAGTATAAATTGCCACTGAATCAGAATTTCTGTAACTTGTAACTAAAAGCATCCTAAGTAAGTACATTAGTAATATATACATTTTTTTAGATTGGCATATGCCTTTTTATGTTGCCTCTGGGAAAACAGTATGCAAATTTTCTTTCAAGAATCCCTAAATCTTCATCTTTGGATTATGATAGAGATCAGATGACAAAACTCTAGTAGGTTCTGGGATGATAACTGGATTCTATATCTATTTATTTATTTATTTTATTTTAAAATTTCATTTCATTTATTTATTTTTAAATTTTTTTTTAAATTTTTTTTTTCAACGTTTATTTATTTTTGGGACAGAAAGAGACAGAGCATGAACGGGGGAGGGGCAGAGAGAGAGGGAGACACAGAATCAGAAACAGGCTCCAGGCTCTGAGCCATCAGCCCAGAGCCCGACGCGGGGCTCGAACTCCCGGACCGCGAGATCGTGACCTGGCTGAAGTCGGACGCTTAACTGACTGCGCCACCCAGGCGCCCCTATTTTTAATTTTTTAAAACATGTATTCATTTTTGAGAGACAGAGTGAAAGTGGGGGAGGGGCAGAGAGAGAGGGAGACACAGAAATGGAAGCAGGCTCCAGGCCCTGAGCTGTCAGCACAGAGCCCGACATGGGGCTCGAACTCACAGACCGTGAGATCATGACCTGAGCCGAAGTCGGACGCTCAACCGACTGAACCACCCAGGCGCCCCTATGTATTTGTTTTAAAGTTTTATTTATTTAAGTAATCACCTACACCCAACATGGGGTTGCAACTCACGGTCCTGAGATCAAGAGTCACATGTTCTTCTGATTGAGTCAGCCAGGCACCCTGGACTGTTTAATTAGTCAGCATTCTTTTAAATACTACGAGTAATTCCAGAAGAGAGAACAGTTGATTAAACATAAGTTTTGCTTCACAGGTAACTTACGGTCCAGTTGCAAAAATTCAAAATCATGCTCTGTTAAGTGGAAGAATGAAAACTAAAAACCTTCTTTGCTGATGCCTTGCAGTGTGTGTACTGTTTTTCATGAAACAGAGAAAGGGGATGATTAAGCACTGCCTGGTTCATAAGAAGTCCTGAAAGTAAGGACAATCAAGGTGG